>NC_080676.1:57072919-57678122 GCF_030445035.2 Dasypus novemcinctus
ACAAAGACCTGCCCTCCCAGTAATATTCCCCCATAAACCTTAGCTTCCCTTCCTAGCTAACCTAAAATTCATGCCATTGTAAATGTGTGTGTGTGTGTGTCTGGGGTGAGGATGAGGAATGGGATAGACATGACATCTTCAGAAAACCCTTGCAAAAATGCCTGTTATCTTTTAACCTGCCTTTCCTCATTAGCATATTAGCATCATCCATGGGAATGGCCCTTGTAAATCATAAAACTCTACTATTATTAACACAGAATAGTGTATCACAGAACCCAAAGAAGACAGCTTGGCCAAGAGGGAAAGAGAAATTTGAAAGGACAGGTTGATTTCAATCAGAGGCCTCAGGTTGCTGTGGGATACAAACCAGGTGCGGCCTGGAGAAGGTGGACCAGGAAAAGGTGACATCGTTAGAGCCTGGGCTCCGGGTAGCTGGGGATGAACCATAATTATGCAAATCAGTTTCAATTTTCAATCCTGTATACAGTGGTGACAATGCAGATATAGCACCTTCCCTTATGGAGCCTACAATCCTAGCAGAAGAGAAAGATATCACCCAAGGAAACACACTAATGAATACTTAACTTAAAATGGGCTAAGAGCTAAACAGGGAAGGAGCGAGCGACTATGAGAGAATAACTCCTTCTAAGGCCCCAGGAGTGAGGGGACCCGACAATGTATTCACATGTATATAATTTTGTAGGATTTGTAACTGTAAGTGATATCAAGTTAAGACCACTGTGTCTGTCCACTCTGATACTGGGTGGACTTGGCATTTGGGGAATCTAGTTAAGGGTAAGTTGAGTTGGGAATGCATTTCATTTGGGTTTGGTGTGGATATTTTACTATATACATTCAGCTGTAATGTAGGAAGGGCTTCCAAGGATACTCTCCCCACCTCTGTGCCAACTTGTACAGCAGGATGATGCAATGGTGAGGCACTAGAGGTTCTACTCTCATAGGATGATATCCTACATCTCCTGGACCCAGAAGTATGTGGGTAGTAGGGGAGAAACAAGGTTTGAAATGCATAGAGCAAGAGAGAGCTCTTGCCATCTGTGTCAAAAATACTAAACATTTGCTGAGCATTACTAAACAAGAGTTATGAAATGGGTTCTAAACTATCAAAAAAAATTTTTTTGATGAAATTTGATGACAATGCTAGAGGAGAAGTAAATTATCTTTCTATTCTTACTTTTCAAAATATTATAAGATTGTTGTCATAGGAAGAGACACTCAAAAGATAAGTAGCCAGGAAGTGTAAGAAGAAAAATCATGAAAGCAGGACTGATGATACTAGTTAAAATTTTAAATATATTCTTCTTGGGAATTTCTTTCCTTATTCTAAACAAATATTCACTTTGGCATACAAATTTTTATCCATAATCGTGTATTCTTTTTCCTAAGGAGAATGCCAAAATTCTATAAGCTTCAGGCCCCACAAAATCTGGATCTGCCCTGGTCACGGATGCTCTGTGGAGGTGACATTCTAGCCAAAACCTGAGGAAAATGAAGGAAACTGCCAAGCAAAGAAATTCCCAGGCAGTGGGAAGAGATTACAGAAAGGCCCAGGCAGGGAATGAGCCTGGAGAGTCCATGAGTAAGACACCCAGTCTCATCTATTTCCAACTGCATGTATTTAATTACAAAATTAATGCACGCTCACTGTAGTAAATTTGAAAAGCTCAAGGGAGCACAACGAAGAAAATAAGAACCACTATATGTATTCCATTTTTTTTGGTAGAAAATATCATTGCCCTGGGTATACCACAAAGGCTCTGATCAGGTAAGGTGGCTCTAGAATGGTCCGGAAGCTGGCAAACTTTTAGAACAATGTTCAAATATCAAAAGCCTGGATGCTGTCATCGTTGTCCTCACAATCATTGCCATCATCAGTGCCCAATCAGGAAAGAGCTCTAAAAAGATCCTCGTTTCAATCCTTTGCCAAGGTCATCCTGCTATGAAGATATGCACAGACCCTCAGAGCCAGTAAAGACTGGGTGAACTGGGGCCTTTGGGGATTCCCAAAGAAGTGAACATTTATTGTTCTGCTGCCCAGCACCCTTCCCTTATTCTGGAAACAGCACCTCTTCTTTTAGGGGATTGACCCACCCCTACTTCAGCCAGATGGCTTTAATAGAAAGTGGCAATCACAGTTCCCGCTCCCAGCTCCCATCCCGACTGAGGGAATGGAGAATGAGCACATGGCCCAATTTGGGTCATTCTAATCTTACACCCATGATTTTCTCCCTGGAGCTCCAGAAGGATTGGTCCCATCTCTAGTGGCAAAGATGGAAGATGTAGACCTAAGAGCAGTAGAAGGCCACATTTCAGAACAAAGAGAAAAGAAGTAGTTCTGAGCAAGTAAAGCTGGAGGTCTAGGAGAGGAGCAGAGAGGAAAGTGAAGAGTACCCAGGTGACTGTTCCGGGGAGTCCTGGTTCTAGGCATGCCTGCAACCCAGCTACCCTTCCATACTGTGCCCCTCTTGCCTAAGTTAGTTCAAGTTGCTCTACTTGGAGCCAAATGATCCCCAACATGCTAAATTTGAATGCTTCCCATGGACCTGTATCAAGCACTTTACCAAGGCCAAGGCACATGCCTGAGTCAGGGTTGTTATTCAAGAAAAAAAAGAAAAGGGGCAAGAGCTAAGATTTATTGAGGGTACTTTATATGAATTATTTAATTTCTTCCTTACAGCCACTCTAGAAAGTCAGTATTGTTTTTAAGAAAATGAGACTCACTGTAGTTGGTAACTTGTTCATATTCTTACAGGCAGTAACAGAGGGAAAATTGGAACTTAGATCTCATTCTAAAGCCCATTTTCATTGCTCTGCTCCTTGTTGTTTGATGGGGTCTTACAATACAATACAAATAATAAAATGGGATATACAGTGATGCCAAATAAGGGGTGGCAAAGGAGAGAGGAACCATCGGGTATAGACTGACCCACTGCCCAAGGAGCCACCCAAATTCTAGGAAACAAACTGGAATCATGAAGCCAGCCCTGTTTCCATTTTAAAACCCTGTCCTTGCCATGAACCTAAAAATGTCATTGTTCCTAGGGAAGAACCTTAGTCCAGGTTTCTCACTTAAGTATGCTCAGATCTGTAAGCTGGTGGTAGAAAATAAAATCTTCAAAGACTTAAGCAATTTTATTGGGAGAAGAGTAATGTTTAGCCAGGTCTGTAATAAAATGTGGGGGGAGTCAGCAGAATACAGCCACCCAGACACTGCAGGGAAAATGGGTCTAAATCACAGCAGAAATTACGTGCATCCTTTATATGGGAAAACTGTTGGCTGATAGTGAGTTCTGTAAAACAAAGAAATGGGTTACCAGGGCAAACTAAGGAATCTCCCCATCTAGGGGCCTTTAAAATAGTAAAATTTTCTTGGTCTGAATGGCTTTACGTGTGGTCCTCCTTGAGGTGGGGAGGGGTCAGGGGGCGATGGAGGGCGGGATGAGCCTCCAAAGCCCCCCCCAAAGCCTGGGATTCTCTCTACCTGACTGTCGCCACCTTGAGGAAGGGGGTCTTTGCCACTCTCTTTCCTAGTTCTTGCCTACCTTCGCAATGCACTAATTCACCACTGCTGCAGAAATGATTGAAATATTTAGACATAATGGAGGGAGTTTAATAGGGTCCAGTGGGAAACCCAGGTGTTTAGATCAGCTTAAAAATAATAACCACCTCCCCTGCCGGGGGCTTTCTATTCACAATCAGCTCTGCTTTTATTCTTAACCATAAAGGCTACCTCAGACAGGAAATTATTCACGTGATTGGTCTTTACAAGTGCTGTTGGGTCTAAACTGAGGGCTGTAGAGGTCATTAGTGGGCAGCCATGTGATTAACCTTTGCTAGCCCGTTGCTTTTCACACTTTGTTAACAGCTTCCATTATTGCTCCTCCGAGTCCAGAGGAAGCTGTTTATTGACAGTATTAAAAATACATAGCTACAAATTCTTAAGAGCCTTGTGTTAAAGAAGAAGAAGAAGAAAAAAGAAAGAAAAAAAGAAAAAACCCTCCCAACATCTTACAGCCAGCCGACTGGGGAAATGGGAAACCTCTAATTTGCCATAAAGGTTTATCAAGAACTACACGAGGTAACACTCCATTTAGCTCCACGGTAGTCCCTGACGAAGCTCTTCTTCCTTCATATTTATATATGTTACGGTGACACCAGAGGATTTTAAAATTTGAAAAGGAACCTATAAAAACCTGGAAGTATTTGGGGATTGTTTGGACTTCATTATTTCTGAGGAAAATGGGTTGTATTACGGTTGGGGAGGAGAAAGGAAAAGGGGTGATAAGAAAAATGTTCCTCTTCAGAAAATATAAAGCCATCTCTCACATAAAAAGATCAGGAGTTTCAGGAGGGATTATTATCTGGGGCTCAGTACTTATTCTGATGTGAATAAATGATGGCTGTTTTTGTTTTCACCCATCCCCCATCCCACCCTGGGCTATAAAATGTCTAGGGAGGCATTTCCTAGAATTGTTTGTGCAAAAAAAGACCATATTGATGTTTCTCTACCAGCGATATGCCTAAAACCTTGTTAAAGGATGGCATTCTTCAAATGGCCCTTGGTCCAGACCCCTCCCACTGCCCCCATGACCTTCCTGCAAGCATTGAATGGCCTTTCCATGACCCCCCACCTCAGCAGATTTTTTTCCCAAGCAGTTTCCTTTTACTTTCTGAATTCCAGTGAGGAATTTAACTCCCTGTTTCAGAAGTAGCTGAAGCTTTCCCCCAGTAAATCAGAATCTACAGTCAAGGCAGGAAGAAGTCCCAAATAATTCAAGAAATTTATCTCCTGGTGGTAATGCACACACACACACACACACAAGTGGGAAAATTCCACTTGGAATTTCTATGCTTAAAAGAAAGGGATAGTGTACTAACAAACAAACGAAAGGGGATGATTCTCCTTCAACTGTCTTGGCTTTTTGGATTGTTTGTTTTGTTTTGATGCTATTGCTCTAACTTATTTATATGCTGTTCAAAATGTACAGCTAAAGACTTAAACCCTTTCTCTGGAAATAATCACAGGGCAAGTCTTAGTTAGCTCAAAAAAATATATGAATTGATTAATCTTTTTGAAAGAAGTCAAAAGGGGCAGTTGTAGCGCGTTCCCATGTACAACGTCCCAGGTTCAATTTCAATACCTCCTAAAAATAAAAAAGTCCAGCAGAATAAGTGAGACTACTGTGTTCTAGCAATGTTAGTCATTGCATACTATAATGCTTCTGATGTTTGTGTGAATTTTACTTTATCTGGACTTTGGTTCCCATATATACATTCTGCTCAACAAATTCAAGCAAACAAACAAAAAAGTTCAATTTAAAAATGCCTTTCTAACTTTTAAAACAGACAAGCTACATATTCCTATATTTCATGATTGGAAAGGTGGAAGGGAAATTGTTGCTAGGATAAGACTTTGTATTTGATGTCAAATTTTATTTGGAAGCTCATTTTAAAAGTGGATTTATAACCCACCCACCCCCCAAAAGCATGGATTTGAGATGAAAATGCCAAACTATCTTTAATTATAGGTTTGTTGGGGGTGTGACATTAAAATATCAGTCATTGAAAACTTCACATTGTTAATGTGTCACTCAAAAATTTCAAAATTTGTGTTATACTATTACTATTTATTTGTACATTCTTGGTCTCCAATGCATATTCTGCTAGATAAGAGTCCAAATCACTATAATGCATGTTCCAACATTTTCAAATTTCTTTTAAAATCAGAATTAAGCATAAATCATTGTAGAATTCCCATTTAAAACTTTGACTCCACTCATTGCAGATTTTCAAAATTGGACTGAAGCATATATAATTTTTTAATATAGAAAAATAACCAATTTCAGTTTGACAATCCTGTCATTTTTTTCAACAAAATTCAAAATAATATTGTGGTGCAGGAGGGAAAAATATGGTAGCCTATAACTTCAAGCTACTATTTCTTACCCTAGACTTATTGCAGACAATGATTGGTTTTCTCTGATTCCTCTCCCAAGCTGCCTGAGAAAGGAAACCATGGAAACTGGGCTGCCATAAAGCAATGCTTTCTAACCTCAGCTGAGCTCTCACTGATCCTCAGAAATGCTTTTACACATCCCTTGTTGACTGATTATTACAAGGGGTCCACAGTGCCTGTTTTAAACCATCTTCATCATCAAGGGCCCACCCCCAGACATCCCTCAACTTAACCTCACTCACAGAGGTGACTTCATGTTCCATTTCACTGATGAATGCCCGAAGCATGAGCTCCTTGCTCTGTGCTTGACCAAACCAGACTTGGGTCTTAGGTTGCCTGACTAGCCTAGCTAGTCCAGCATGGGTAGCTAGTTGAATTTTCCCTGCCCTTGCCAGACAGTCCAGCTTAACTGTCCTTCTTTCTCGAAGGCCAATATGTCACTCTCAAGTCCCACTTGATTCCAGGTCTATCCTGACTTTTAACAGCAGCTTCTATGCTTCCATCACTGGCTCTGTCCCCAGTATCTAGGAACATGGCCAGTTCTCCCTTATCCTTAAAATTTTCCTTTAAAGCCTCTCTCTCCACTGCTGTTTCTCTCTTCCCCAAGGCGTTGCCCTTGTTCTTCTTCCTTAGTTCTCTATCTCTTTTTTATGATCTCTGTCTTCCCTGTTTTCCTTGGCAAGCTTATCAAATCCTGTAGCTTCTAATGATCTCTAAGCAACTAATTCCAAAATCCTGAAACTCTCATTTCTACCTTTAGGAACCATCAGTTAAATCCTCAAACTAAAATTTCCCCCACACTAGCCTTTTTATCAACTTCCTTATTTTCCTAAATATTGTCATTAATGTCCCTGAGGCATATGTGTTTCTTCTCTCTCCTTGGATACTACATCCAAAAAATGGCCATTGCACTTAAAAGGAATCCCAAAATTCTTTCCATGGTCTTCAACTCTGCTGTCACCTCCAAACTCATGTACCCCTACCATTCCCTGATTCACCATGATTTAGCCACTCTGGCCTGTTTCTGCATCTCAAACCCTACAAGTTTGTTGTCTCCTTAGAGCTTTTGTGTTTCCTCTTCTCTCCCCCTGGAATTCTGCCACCAGATCATACCAGGGTGTCTCCTTGTCCCCTGGCCAAAATGTCACCTCCTCAGAGACATGGTCCCAGAAACTCTGTCATATTACTCTGTTTATATTTTCCTCAGAAGAACTTTCATGGCTGATATTACCTTCTTTCTTTTTAATTTATCCATTGTTTGACTCTCTTTTCTAGAATAGAGCCTTCTTAAGTGCAAGGACCTGTGCATTTTGTTCACTAATGTAAGTCTGGGATAAGGACAGTGCCCTATAGAATCTCAATAATGATTTGTTCTAATAAATAAGTGAAATCAGATTCAACTGTCATAATACCTGTTAGGTCCATCCCTCTGCCACCAGTATTGATCAGCCCCTCACCATGCAATACCTTGACACTGCCTCAAACCTTTCATGTCACACCATGCTTTGTGCTGCTACTATACTAATCCACATGAACATCAGTTCTGATGACTCCCTTGCTCAATATGTTGAGTAAATTGAAAATTTTATAACCTAAATTAAGCATAAACCGTATGACCATAACTTTCAATATCCCTTCATCTACTCAATAATCATTTTGGGGCCTCCTATACATATAAGATACTGTGTTAAGTGTTGCAAAGCTGGAGATAAAGTAAATGACACTACAATATTCTATTATAGATGTATGCTCAACACTGATGTGTGCTAAGGCGAGCAGAGGAGAAAACCCCAACTCTGCTTGGAAAGGTGAGACTTCAGCTGAATCTAGAAGGATAAATAGTTTTTCAGCCAAGGAAACGTGTGTGTACATGTGTGAGATGTAAGTGTCTGTTTTCCAGGAAGGTAGGATAATATATGCAAAGATACAGGGCATGTGGTGAGCAAGAGGCAAGATTATGGAGTATGTTTGAGGAAGGGGCTAGAAATGAGGCAGAATGGTCAGCAGGGTCCAGATCAGCAAGAACCCTGTATGCTATACTAACAACCAGAAAGGCAGAATAGAGTAGCTACTAAGGGCTTAGATTCTGGAGTAAGACTATCTGGTTTGATTCTTACCTCTACTGGGCAAATTACCCTTTCTATGTCCCTGTTTCCTCATCTGTAAAATGGAGATGAAAATATAATAACAGCTACCTACCTTATAGGATTACTGTGAGAATTAAATGAGTTTATGTATGTAAAGCAATTAGAACAGTACTTGGCACATATAAGCCCAATAGCACTATTTTTCATGGTTATCCTATCTATAATGGGAAGCTATTGAATTTCAAGCAGGAACATAATTTAAAGTTCATATCTCTTCCAGAAAATTATTAAAGCAGTATATAAAATGGATGATAAGGAGAACAAGACTGGAAGCAGGAAATTCAGGATTAAGAAATGATGAGACTCTATAAACTATAGTAGGCACAATTAACAAGTAAAAGAAAAGACAGGCTCAAATGGTAGAATCAAGAGAATTTGATGAACAATTTTGTTGGTAGCAAGATGAGAGTGTTATGGATGACTCCCAAATTTCTGGCCTGGGCGAGTGGGTGGAGCTATCAAGCAGAACCAGAAGTACAAAAGGAAGAACCGATTTTTGGAACAGAGGCAACAAGTTCAGTTTTGGATGCATTCATTTGTGATGCCTAAGGTGTAGACATGAGAGATCTCCACTAGGCAATTGAATATGTGTGTCCAGAGTGCAGGAGAAAGCATTTGAAGCCACATGGGGATATGAAGTCATGGGATATGAAGAGTAAGAGCAGAAGAGGGCCCCAGAGACCTCTGCCAAACGTCAGCCTGAAAGGGAAGAGAAACAGAAAACAAGAGGAAGGCAAGTTAAGAAGGGAATTGTGGAAGCCAAGGAGTTTCAAGAATAAAGGGGAGATCAACAGTGCCAAACTACAGAAATGCTGTCAAAGATAAGAACTTAAAATGCCCGTTGGATTTGACGATTGTGTCATTAGTAAATTCAGTTGAGAAGAGTTTCAGAGAAAAGGTGGAGGCAGAGGCCAAGCTGTGTTAAGTGGAAGTTTAGGAGCCAATGTGAGGGGAGGAAAGAGACTTCAGACAAGTCTCGAGGAGCAGGGCTATGATGGGGAGAAGGTAATAGCTGCTGACCATTCTGCCTTTAGCTGTATTAATACTTTGAGAGGGAAAAATGACTGAAAGACAGAGAGACTTTCAAGGCCCTCTGCCTGGTACTAGCCTAACATTTCCAGTCCTATCTCTCACTTCTACCTCACCCCAAATGCCCCCAAGCGGAAGCTCTGAGATTGAAGGAAGGCCCTGGAAGAGGAAAGAATAGGCAAGAAACCAAAGATCCCTACTTTGTCATTACACCTCCAGCCAACTCCAAATACCTGAACTGCAACTGTCGGATGATTCAGCTATTTCTCCAGGTGTGGTAACATGTTTACCCCACCCAGATTGAATGTTGCTTGGGATTCAGAGGGTGTGTGAGGAAACGTGCATGTGTCTTGGAAGAGCAAAACTCCATGTATCTTTACTTAAACATAAAATGATGAAATTTCATCCTCCCCAAAGCCCTCTCCATTCTAAACAGGGACTTACCATGTACTGAAGATTCTTAATTCACTGTAAATCAATGTCAAGCTCTCATCTATCAGATTATTTAATGCCCATTAATATCATTCTTAAGTAGGGAAGGAAAAAGAAAAGAAATAAAAATTAGTCTTTACCAAAAATCCAGTATTCTTCATGACAACTTTATTTCTCAAAAAAGCATTGTGATTGTTCTTAAACTCATCTTCAACACTGAGCCTTTTTTATCTTAGCCTGCTTAAATAGTTCTCAAATAATAGCTACCAAAGTGGTACCCAAAACCAGTCACCTGGCTGTGTGACTTGGAGCAAGTCATTTCACTTCTCAGAGAATAAATTTTCTACCCAATTCACTTCCAGTTTAAGTTACAACATGAGACCTAATCTCACATTTTATCTTCACCACCTGCTCTACTGCAGATGCAAGGTACTGCAAACCTACTGGAAAAATCTTTTGAGATGTGTTAGAAAATTTTATTTCAGTTTTGAAGTCACAGTAGGAGTTTGAAACTGGGAGCTTTGGGGAAATTTACGAGGTCACTGTATAATAGAAAGATCAAAAAATGTTACTGCAAACTACTATTGTAATTCATTCTTCCATAAAGATTGCCACTGTGGGACTAGCAAGTTCCGCAAGACCTTGGATTATCAGCCAAATAAATGCCACTTCAGTAAGTTATTGCTGCCTGGGGCCAGCTTTAACATGCACAGTCAACTTTTTCCTGTCTGAAATTCTACTGTAAGTTTTGCACTCATAAACGCCGCTCCCCCTTGGCTTTACTGCTGTGGTCCTATGACTCTTCCCCTCCTCTTGATTGCTAAAGAGCGTCCCTTTGTGTGGACTAACACCCGACAGTTTCACCCAGTGATGTAAATGAGCCATGTTCAAATAGTGTTTCAGGGGTAGAACAAAATGCAAAGCCCACTGAACATTCCCTTACTATGTGAAAATTGTTGCCTGCAACTTCTCACTGCAGTTCTGGGAATTCACTTCAAAAGTGGTATGTTCAGAAGTATATGACTTTGACTCCCATGTATGACCATGAAACAATGGAGGGAAACTAAAAACTGTGATGACTTTTCAAATTTGTGGTTCTATGCAAAATTTCACCAATTTTCAGTCACCTGAATGGAATTCAAAATGAATTTAGAAAATGTGGTAAGGTACTTGTCTAAACGAAAATAAATGTTGTTTCAACAGTCTTTTTCCCCCCTTTAAATTGATGGTTAAGGGTATAACAAAAGGGAAAGACAAACAACATATACATGCTTGTCTGGAAAAGCCAAAAAAATGCCACCCGCACACTCAGAATACCACACACAGTCACTTTATGAAGAGTCAGATGTCATGTAGGGTAACTATTGAATATTGATGACATTTTTTCTATCCCATATAAATTACTCCTCCTAAAGTGCATTCAGCCTGTTATGGCCAGTGTTTCCTTCTGTTATGCTATGAAGTGTAGTTTAAGGGCACGTCCTAGGAGTATCCTTCATAAGAACATTTCTCTCAGTGCTACCTAAACATGGCCTCTCATGTAAATGCCTTTGATAATCAGGAACGTATCTTTGGTTTAAAGAAGAGAAGTAGAATAAACATTTTCTAGGAAAAATAAACAGGTGGAAATAGTTTGTAGAGGTTGAAAGTACAAAACCCAGTAACCTTTAAAGACATGCCCTTTTGCCATAACATAAGGATGATAGCCATTGTCCCATGTACCCTAAATGATTCTAGAACCATTTCCACAAAGTTACTAGAATGGATGTTTTTGAAGGCATTACTCAATCTTCCATGATAGTAAAGAGAAACTTGGTGGATCCCACAAGGCAGATTATACTGATTTGAGGAAGAAATTCTTGTGCTTCCTTTGAAGTAAGAGTATGTCAGAGACATTCAGACACTATAGGCAGGACAAAGAACTCAGGGGGTTGGTGTCCTGCCAGTGGGCCTTACTTTGGAATTTATGCTCCTCAGTGTGATAGAGTTGGCTCAGTTGTGGTTTCCCTACACATGGTTCTGCTGCCCCTTCTATCTGAACCTATATTTAGTAAAAGAATTGATAGTTGTATGTCCAAGAGACTTAAATCTTTGAGCTGTCCATATGCCAATTGGACCCTGAATCTCAACAGACTTGCAACCCCACTCTCCAGTCCATTGGACTCACCCAGGACAACTAACAAGGAGATGATGATGGACAACAACCATCTCAAGGAACAGCAAGCAAGAAAGTCCCATCCATCTGACCCATAGGATCTAAGCCCCCTCTCAATTAGAGGTGGAGTGGACCTCACCATCACAATCCATCCTCAGGATTGGGGAATGGACAATGGACTAGAATAGACTTACAGTTGTTCTACTGTAGACTTGTGATCCTAGAAATGGAAGAACTTTTATCATAGATGTGGAGGTAGTGGCCACTGGAGGTTCTGTAGGGAGGGAGAGGGAAAAATACGTGTAATTTGGGTACATTTTTGGGACTTGGAAATTATCCTGAATGACATTACAATGACAGACACAGGCCACTGTATAACTTGTAATAACTTGCAAATATGTGCAGGAAAGAGTGTAATCTACAATGTAAACTATAATCATCACTTAGTGGCAATGCTCCAAGATGTGTTCACCAATTATGGCAAATGTATCACACTAAAGAAGGATGATGCTGATGTGGGAAATTGTAGGTGGCCTAGGGAGCAGGGCATATGGGAATCCCCTACATTTTTTGTGTAACATTTATGTAATCTAAGTTTCTTTTAAAATAAAATAAAATAAAAAAGTATAGTTTAAAAAAATAATAATAATAAACAGACAGAAAAAGGAGTATGCCAGAGAAATGATAGCACAGCAGAGAAATAAAACCACACTGGAAAGGTCTGAGTTCTCCACTTTGCCTCCTTTGCTTAACTCATCCTCTCTTCCCAACTTCCTGCTAAGCATTTATTCATTGATTCAACAAATATTTTTGGAACACTTAACATTTACCAGACACTGTTCTATACACTGAGGATATAGTAATGAACAAAACAGACAACAATCCCTGCTGATATTCTTCATCTCCCTGAGTTACATACCAAAGTAATATAGAGTAGTGTTCCCTTTCTCCCAAATCTTGCTGATCTGCCCTCTCACTAGGATGGGAGTCAGTTGTCTGAGACAGTCTGTTTCTGCTGGTTTAGAGTGAACAATGTCTTATTTCAGCAATCATTCACTCATTCACTCATTTACCCAACAAGTATTGATGAGCATTATCTAGATCCTGGGCTTTGGTCTTAGACTTGGACAGCAAGACGAAAACCTCACAGTCCTTGACTTGACAGGAATTACATATGTTTTAATGCGAAAAAAAATTAGCAATCAGTTTTGTTTTTTAAAAATACATATATAGATTTATGTATGTATATTTATTTATGTATATTTATTTATTTTCCTCTCCCCCAGCCCTGCCCTGCTGTTTTGCTGTCTGTGTCCATTTGCTATGTGATCTTCTGTATCTATTTCTCTTTTTGTCTTCTCTTCTCATCTTTCTCTTCTAAGATTCAGAGGGATTCGATCCTGGGAACCTCTGGTGTGGAGAGAGGTTCCCTGTCAATTGTACCACCTCAGTTCCTGGTCTCTGCTGTGCTTCACTTTAACTGTCCCTTCGTCTCTCTTTTGTTGCATCATCACCTTGCTGCAACTGAGTTGCACGGGCACTGGCTCGCCATGCAGGCATGCTTTCTCTTCTTCTTTTTCACCAGGAGGCCCCAGGGATTGAACCTGGGGCCTCCCACATGGCAGGCAGAGGCCTTATCACTTGAACTACATCCACTTCCCAGCAATCGGTTTTAAAAATGAGTTTGAATTTTTGAAGTCTGCTGATAGCAGAGAATGATTTGCTTTTCCTTTTTCCCAGGCCAAATATGTCTCCTGATGCACTTAAGTGTATACTCTAGAGATAATGGCCTTTGTTGAAAATGTATTACTGCCCAACTTGAGAAGGGGAAGGTAAACTTGGACATGCATCTCAGTGTTTTCACTCCATTTTCCATAGTCACAACTCCTGTTGCATTTGCAACTAGCTACAGTAACTGAAATTAATATTCCATTACACTTTTTTATAGTGCTTTAGTTTACCCAGCAATAATGGTTAGGGCATAAAATATCTCATGTCTTTGGTCTCGGGTTTGATGAATAGAATCATATGCTGATCTTAACCCTTTTGGGATGGGACATTCAGAAAGTATTTAAAAGACCCCTCAACTTTTGTTATTTTCCTGTTGCTTTTTCAGTCTATGTAGCTTTGTTTAATCACTATGTGGGGGATCAGGCTGGAGTAGGGGTTGTGCTTCTGGAATTATGGTATTTGAGAATGTTACCTCATTTGTCACCCCTTATGCCTCTTTTCTGTTAGGCATTCACTCCAGAAGCCTTTGGCTAAAGTGTACACAGAAATTAACAAACTTTTCTTTGTGTTGATCTCCAGACATCCTACGTAGAGTGAGAGGTTGATAATCTATAATTCAAATGCCCCAGGGAAGGCATTCAGGGCCATGGTCATTCCTCACCAAGTGAATATGTTCTGTAGCCTGAAAGCAAGTCCTGGTTTTCCCTCTTAGCGGTATGTGGTTGGGCAAATGACTTATTAACCTTCTGAACCTCAGTCTGTTCATCTACACAATGAAAACAAATAAATGTTACTGACCTCACTGGCTGGGTTGGTGATTAGAGATAATGTATGTGTTGACCAGAACCTAGAACCTCTATGATAGGCATTTAATAGCTGTCAGGCATCATGATCATTATCATTTCTTCCTTCTCTTCCATCCTTCTTGCTCTTATCACATGACCTCTCCCATGTCCCTTTTTTTCCCTTCTTCTTCTTGCTTTCTCATTTTCCTTTTCTCCATTCTTTCCTGCCAATGCCTCAGCTCTGTGAGTGGTATCCACAGGTATTGCTCAGTCTCACCAACCTCACTCAAAGACAAAAGTGTTGTGGATCCTTTCTCTCCAGAACAGCCAAAATAGAAATGGGCTGAGAGAAAACTACCTAGAAAATATCATATGATGTACATTCAATTAATGCTGATGTTATCCAATTGCCACCCAAATTTTGAATTTCTTTTCTGCAGGTGCTATCAAGCCCTAGAAATGTAGTATTTCTTAATTCATTACTCATTTGGATGTATTAAAGATTTATGATGTGCTTTATCCTCTGCTAAAGTTGGAGCTGTGAAATACTTGTTTCTTATTTTTTATCAACTCACAACACAGATATTTGCTGAAATAATAGCGAGTGAATGATAAACAACCCAAAGATTTGACATTTGAAGACTTTGAGGAGAAAAAAATTAATTTTTCACTCATTAATGTAGGCCACTGTATTATCAGGGTTCTCTAGGGACACAGAATTAACAAGGGATATCTGTCTATAGTAATAGATTTATCAGAGTCTCTCATACAGCCGTGGGGATGCACAAGTCCAGGTTCCGCAGGCAGGCTGCAACCAGGGGCTCCAATGAAAGTCCAATGAAGATTCTTGATGAGTTCTGGGAGATGTTCATTGTCCAAAGATGAGCTGGGAAATTCTCTCTCAATGCTGGAATCACTTTGCCTTT
Source organism: Dasypus novemcinctus (assembly GCF_030445035.2). Taxonomy (NCBI): domain Eukaryota; kingdom Metazoa; phylum Chordata; class Mammalia; order Cingulata; family Dasypodidae; genus Dasypus; species Dasypus novemcinctus. Next base: position 57,088,102 of record NC_080676.1, read on the forward strand.
TAAGGGATTCAACCGATTGGCTTAACAACACTCATTGCTGATGGCAATCTCCCTGACTGATGTAAGTATAACCAGCCATCTATGATTTACCACTGCAGTAAAGTCAATGGTGACTTAAGTCCATAAATACTCTTGTATTACAGTTAGCCCAGTGCTTGCTTGACCAAACAACTGGGCACAATTTCCTGGCCGAGTTGACACAGTAGCCTAACCATCACAGTCACATACACATACTGTAGCTTCTTTTTCAATTAAAATGAATCAGTACCCTCTATATCTCAAGTACTGAACTGATTATGGTATTAAGATTCAAAGATGAAAAGACAAGATATGGCCCCTTATCATTCATTCATTCATTCATTCATTCATTCATTCATTCAGTAAACAGGACTGGGCTAGGGGCTGCTGATACAGCCCTGGTCAAGATAGACAAGGACCCTGTTCTCATGAAGCTCACAGAAAATACAAAAGAAGGCAAACATAAACAGACAAAACCACACGTGAAATAATTACAAGTTATGAAGAGAGCCATAAAAAAAACAGCCCTGGCCTAAGTGGAACAGGCACCTACTTAATTTAATGGAAGACAGGTGAGCAATCTGATCATTATAGTTTGATATTTGCTTATCTGCCTGTCAGTCTATGGGTTAGTTACTCCCAGCTTCAGCCCCCAAAAGTTTTTAAGGTGCAATAAAATATTCTAAGAGCAGTAAATGAGTATGCAGGGCAATGGGAACATGGCTGAATGGGCACCTAAGTCTGTGTGGAGTCTCAATATTAACAATATAGGAGAGCAAGTTATACAATTAGTAGAAAGGACTAAAAGACCACTGTAAAGGAGAAAGTCATGGGGATAGGGTTGGCAGAGAGTAACTCACTTCTTACCCAGGCCAAAGACAGCAGCATTTACTCTGTAATGTAGGCAAGGCATAAGTGTGATACTGAGATCTTGGATCTCTCAATATCATCTCAATGGCCCTTCTATAGCATGGCTCCAGAGTCAACTACTTGTCCTGCTGCTGAAGGTCCCCTGACTTGGTGTATTATTTAGCCAAAGGAGTGCTGATGCAAAATAGCAGAAATCTTGTTGGCTTTTATAGAGGGTGTTTATTTGGGGTGGAAGCCCACAGTTACTAAGCCATAAAGCACAAGTTACTTCTCTCACCAAAGTCTATTTCCACATGTTGGAGCAAGATGGCTGGTGACATCTGCCAGGGTTCAGGCTTCCTGGGTTCCTCTCTTCCCAGGACTCATTCTCTCCAGACTCAGCTTCTCCCTTTCTCCACAAGGGCAGCTATAGTCTATCCGGTGAATGGGCCATCTCTTCCCAAGGCCTCTGCCTGTGTTTAATGGAGCCTCTCTCCTTCCACACATATCTGCTTCTCTGTGTGTTTACTTCCCAGGCTCCATGATCAAAACTCCCACTCTCTCCTCTGCCTTCTCCTTTTCTCAGTGAGTCCCCACCCCTTTGGTGGGTGAGAACACAATGTCCTATGACATGACCCAATCAAAGCCTTAATCATTATTTAATCAAGTAAAAGTGAAGCCTCTGACTCCAATATAATCTAATATGCCCAGAGGGACAGACCAGTTTACAAACATAATCCAATATCTATTTTTGGAATTTATAAACAATATCAAATGCCACACTTGGTATCAGATGGTGTAGGCTACAGTCCACCTCTGGCACCTGTTTGCTGTGAGACCTTGGGTAAGACACTTTTTTCTCCAAGCATAAGTTTCCTTACCTGTGCAATGGGGTAATATTTGTCAGAGAGCAGCTACAGACAACAAATCCACTCTAACTAGTTAAAACAAAAAGGACTTGATTACTGAGTATGAGAAGTTTCCCAATCACTGAAATGGTTAGATGACCAGGCCTCCGGCTGAGTTTCCAGAGACAGCTTCCAGCTCCTAGAACCACTTACTTCTGTCATTGTCCTTGTGCCTCATGCCTAACCTCTCTCCTTAGACTTAACTCTGTTGCTAATCTAAGTTTCTTGAGAATACATTTCATAAACCCAAAACCACATTAAAAATCTAATTGCTAGGGTATTTGGGGAATGCTATATTTAGATTTACAGCCCTACAGATCAGGAAGACACACCTGAAACAGTTGGAATGGAAGGAGCAGGCCAACCCACACCATATGTCACGAGAGGTAACAATGCGGCCCTCACAATGTTACAAGAATTAGAGTATGTGAAGACATTTCCACTTAGTAAACCCTGGCTTGACCTGATGCCATCTGCCAGTGTTCTTGTACCCCTTCCTAACACTGAGTCCTAAAGGTACTGAGTCCAGCCAAGGAGCCTAGCCTGAAACCCTAGACAACCAGCAATGCCTTGAGTCTGGGCCTTGCTTCCAATATCCCACCCTTCCCATCTGATGGGTCTTGTTGACTTACAGCCTAGACCCCCATCCAGAAAGAGGTTCCTGCCCTGCAGCTACTCAAAGCCCTCAATGCAAAGTGGTGAATGCTTAATTCAAGTCTTTATAGAGTACTGTTAAAAATCTATCTGTGGGTAACTAAGTCTGCCTGGTAGGGTTAGGTAAGACATCATATTTTATCATCCCTGAGATGATAAGCAGCTGAGTAGAATTTCACTCTACTTGTTTTCTTTCCTGACCTATAATCCCCCCTAGAATTGTCAGTGCTGAAAACTGCTTGTATGACATATAAACTCTCTTACATGCTTATTTAGATGTATGAAAATCTGTCCCCAATGCACTAAACCTGATCAAAAATGACTTGGTCACTTTTAATTAAAATTTCTTAAGTATAACTTTTCCTAAATATGAAACTACTGCATACTTATTAAAGAAAATTTGTGAACTACTAAAAAGCATAAAGAAAATTTATACTTTTCATCTCATTACTCCTTATTAAATACTGTTGACCCTATAGAACTATTTCCTTCCAAGCAAACACCAACCAAAAAAAAACTGGTGTGTCTGTACCAGTATCACAGAAGGTAAAAAGCATTATTAGAAATAAGAATGGTAAGGACATAATAATAAAAGCTTCAGGGAGTGAGTGTAGCTCAGTGGTTGAGCACCTGCTTCCCATGTACAAGGTCCAGGGTTCAATTCTCAGTACCTCCTTAAAAAAATTATATCTATATATCTATATATGTCTTCAATTCCCAAGGAACATACAACAATTTTAAACTCTTAGGACTGTGTCATAGCTTCTAAATATATGAATACAAAGTTGAGATATCTGTTCAGAGAAATTGACATGTTCACCCACTTTCACACACTTCTTTTAGTAATTGATATATCAAGCAAAAAACAGCAAGGATAAAGATTTGAACAATGCAAATAACAAGCCTGATCTAAAGGATTTATTATAGAACACCGCACACAGCTACTTGTCAAACACACAAGGGCCATTTACAAAATTAACCATATGTTATGCTATAAAGCAATTCCTAATAAATGTCAAAGACTCTGTAGGCCACATGCCAGTTCACAATGAAAAAAAGACAACTTTTTTAAAAGCAAAAAATAAAAATTGATTTCATTGGAAAATTTAAAATACATTTTAAATAACTCAGGAAAATGAAATTAGTTAATTACATAATATTTCAAAAGAACTATAACCCACATCTGAAAAATTCAATATATCAAAACTTGAGGGAACAGCTAAAGCATTACTTAAGGAAAAGAAAGACTCAAAAGTAGTGTTAACTATATATACATGCATATGCAACAAAATTAGAAAAATAATGGGAGACTGAACCTAAAGAAAGTTAAATGAAGGCAATAAGAGTTATATCAAATAGGAATAAGCACACAATGATAGTAAAACATGACTAAGTGAGATTATTGAAAAGTCTAATAAAATGGAAAGATTTCTTGCAATATTAATGCAGAAAAAGAGGCAGAATATACAATGTTTAAAAAGAAGAGGTTAAATTACAGATTCTATCCCTCTAAATTAAAAAGATAATAACAGTATGAATCACTCTACACCAATGCATTTAAAAACTTAGAAGAAATAGATAAATTCCTACAAATACATAACTTAGCAAAAATGAAAGAGGAATAAGGGAAAAAACAAACATCTGAATAGGTCTATAAGTGTATGGTTTATCCTAGAAATGCAAGGTTGGTTTAATATTAGGGAAATAATACATTATAGACAATACAAGTAGTCACATCAATTAACAGAAAGAGAAAAATATTCTCTGTAGACATAGAAAACCCAACATTCATTCATGATTTTAAAAAAACAAAAAACTCAAACTAAGCATAGAAGGACATTTTTTAACCTAACAGAGAATAACCACGAACACCCACCACATACTTAATTGTAAAATGTTGAAAATACTCCTTTGAAATTTGTTCACATGTTCATTGTAGCCCTTACTACAAATTGTAATGATCCATTTACATGCTTATCTCTCCTCTCCCTACTCCCCTCCACACTGCCCCCCAATAGTTAGTAAGTTTCTGGCACACAGCAGCCATGCCATTCATGTGTGTTGGATGAACGGATCAGTGAATAAAGCAGGGTTCCTTATTGCTAAAATGCAGGTTACATAAAGGTCGCCAGGTAAGTTCTGATTCCCCAGCTGTATCCATTTAACACTCAGGGACTCTCTGAATGGAATTTGAGTACTTCAAATGTATTGCCCTGTGATATTTAAGACATTCCAGATGGTTCTTGCACCCTCTCAACTTTACTGTGTAAACATCATGTTCTCAACTTGTTTTCATTTATTTATAGTTTTGAAATATCAATTTTTCCCTTGTAAATAGAAATAACAAAAATAACAGTGATAATAGTATATTTGCCCCACAGATTCATTGTGAAAATTAAATGAATGTTCACGAAACAGTTACCACAATGCTTGCCAGTAAGCCAGCACTGCCAACTGTTGTGGTAGTTGTAATTATTAACAGTTGTAATTATTGGTAGCATTACTAGTACTAAGGCTATATCAGATTGTATCTAATATAGTGTTTTGCACATAGCATCAACATCTCAAAATATGTTTGCTAAATAAATGCATGATGGATCTGGATTCCAAAATACATGGTTACTTTTATATAATCTGCATTCACTCATTTATTCTTTCATTCTTTCAACAAACATAAATTGCATGCCTGCCATGTGTCAGATGCTTTAGCAAGCATTGGGAATACAGGGATGATTGATTAAGGCATGTTCCACACGGAGAGCTGACACAACAAGATGACGCAACAAAAAGAGACACAGATTCCCGTGCTGCTGACAACAACAGAAGCGGACAAAGAAACAAGACGCAGCAAATAGTTTAATTTATTTTATTTGAAAAACCTAAGTTGGCAGTTGTCTATTTTTATGCCTATTTCTCACAAGCAACCTACATTGACCCTTGTCAACAAAGAAGCTGCAAGGAGGAAAAACATGGGCAGAGACCACGTCACGGACTTGAACTTAGGACTAGAGTGAACTCATCTGGCAGTAGTGGTTGGTTTAAAGAGCAGCCAGGAAGTCAAGGACATGGTATCCAAAGGGCATCACAAGCTGCAGCATGGCTCATGAAGTTATTGGCAAGTGATGGCCTCATCTAGAGTCTGGGCCACAGCCACCAGGAATGGTATGTATGGGCTCATTTGGATGTCACCATTAGAAGACATCCCATGTATCAAGTTCCCCACCAGTAACTGGGAGAATACATTTTGGAGAAGAGATAATGTGAGGGAGGTAATAAGGAGCAGGGTCTGTCAATAGGAAAGAGAGATGTCAGGGATGGGAGGGGAGGTCCAAATCCTGACTCAGAGAAAAAGGACACATACCACGAAATACCAGACAGACTGAAGAAATTGGTATAATCAAGGCATATTTGTTTTTAATGGCTAAGGTAAAAATAGTAACGCCTTAAAGGATATTAGATCAGATTTTTGCCTTGTTTTCTCAATGTGCAAAAGGTTGCTCAGCACATTTTGAGATCTTTTATAATATCTGGAAGTCTTTCTTCCTTATGAATCTCAACTCCTCAAGGTAGAAACCAGAAAACAAGTCTCCCCAGCTCCTTGGCTGCTGAGACAAACACAAGAAACCTAGGGTCCTCCAATCAAATGCAGTCATATAAGACATATTCAAAAGGAAAGAATGTGAGAAAGATGGCTAGTAAAAATTACGTTCCAGTGAACATGCAGAAAATATGTCTTAAAGGACAGCTGATACAAAGATCCTGATGTCTAATCACTTGGGTTGTTGGTGATAGCTGCCTAGTGTTTGCTGAGCTATAGAGTTGTGGCATGATGTGCTATGGGTGGCATTTTTGCCAGTGAAGGTCCTGTGGCACAGTTAGCCATTGTTTCTGGTCATGTAACACTCAAGTCAGAGTCTCTGACCCACCAAGAGTTTGGGGAACTTCTCTATTTAAATCAGTCTGCTTGGATTCTTGCAACCAATAATACTCATAGGTACACTGGGTTTGCCCAATAATCAGAGAGAGGCCCAACCCTGTTGTGATTTGGGACTGACACAGACTCCCTTGGGTCACTGAATGCAAGATCTCCCTGATGGTTAAGGCGACAGGACATGCGACTGTTCTATCAGCTGTAGCTGAATCATAGAATCCTATTTCTGCACAACTGGCTTATCTCAGAGGTTTAGGTATTGTCTATTGTTTTCTCCTCTCAAGAAGAATCAGGATCAAGGCTGACCTTCAGCCTGCTAATGGAAAACCCAGGAAAGGAGAAGAAAATGAGAATCTGAGAAAACAAGACCAAATATCATTGCCTCCACCCTCCCTCTAAGAACCACCTCCATTTTCCCTCATTTGAACTTTATGTTAACATTCTAAAAATTTTCCTTGTGACCAGATATTTCCAAGAAAAACTTACAACACAATCAGGCCCTTGCTTTCTCTTTATTCCTATGGCTACTATTAACTCAAGATGTGTTTTCAACATGAAAAACACCATTTCATTTCTTGACCATTAATTGCTCATACTTCTTTGATAGGAAGGCTAGAAGCTCCCCTTCTTGGAGATGTCACCAAGTTAAGCACTGGGGTATAAACACAAGGAAGGCACAGCCTCTACTTTTAGGGAGCCGGGTTGAAGAGAAGAGGAGCATAGATGACCACAATGAAATAAAGAATAATAGATATATAGGCAAAGTATTATGGAAGCCATGCTTACCTTCTAGACAAGTGGGGAGGAGGAAGACTTTGAAGACTTTACAGAAAGAAATAGCATTTTGTCCTTTATGCATAAATAGAACTTTGATGAGAAAATGAAATATCCCAGGGAGAGAAAGCAGCATAAACATAGGTAGGGAAATATAACATTGCAAGTTGTATTCAGGAAACATTCAATAACTTGTTGGACTAGAGTAAAGGATGTACAGAATAGAGGAATGGAGTAGTCTGGACTGAAAGTTCCCTCAGCTTCTTTCTCAGTTAGAAAGGAACCAGGTATTATACTTGTTTGAAAGATTACGGAATAGAGTCATTAAAAAGTTGAAATAGATAAAATATCTCACCACCACCACAAAAGTACTTTAATTCACTTAAAAATCAGCATGATGATGATGGCAAGGAACACAGAGTAGACTGAGGTGCTAATGAACTAACTAGACAAAGAAGTCCTGAAAGGGAAATATTCAGACTTGGATCACTGAGTTCATGCTCCAGACTCTGACGTAGCTAAATTTTCAGGATACTCCAATTTCTTCTTGACTGGTTCACACACTTCTAGTTCCTACCCTACCTCACCTACGCCCTCTTTGCCTCCCTTAAAGTGGGAAACATCCCTCTTAAAGAGATCAAATGAAACAGGGAGAGAAACTATATATTTCAGTCTGAGTCCCCCATCAGCTCAGAAAGGAGGCAGCTTGACCTAACTGAGCACCATATACCTCACCTTTCAGCTGGTACCTTTGTGTACCCTTGGCTGATGCCAGCAACTCGGCCCCATGACTCCCACTCAGCTCTCCCAGGCTTCTTGGAACTCAGGTTCCCAAGACAAAGGACAATTGAGGCCCAGTTAGTGCTCAAATTTTCTGAGAATTAAACCATAGGCAGATACCATCAAAACACATTTCACTTGTGACCTTTCACAGCCAACGAATTGGAAGGATTTTCCTTTGCCAGGGATTGAATTTAAAACGACTTCCCAGGAGCAAAGGGTCAGCCCATGGAATCATGATATCCAGTTAAACACAGCTAAATAGAACGTTTTAGCATGACAATAAATGGAGTTATATTTAGCTGATTTGGGAAACTATCTGGCTGGGGAAAAGGAGTACAGAGATTCTTCATCCACTGCCCCTCCTCCCTCGGCTGGGAAAAGTAATGGAGTAGTGCAAAAAAGCACAAAGGTGAAGAATTTTACTAAATCTGTCCAGTGAGACTGTATTTGCTTCTCCAACATTTACCATGTTCTGAGTAGGACGTGTTGGGTGAACTACATAAAGGCTATATTGTCTTCTTGATGCACACATGAAATTCCTATTAGCATGACTAGAGCAAGATGGGCTCTGAAGGGAGAACATACCCTCAAATAACTTTCTAGGCAGCTTTGATTTCTAGATATGTGTGAGGCAAAAGCACATTAGCCCAATTGGCTTTGATAACAAATGCATTCTTCTTTAACAAAGGAAGCCTGAAGGGAAAAAAAATAGTTGGCACCCCTCTGCCCTTAACTTGAAATGCCCCATGCTATTTTGAAATAGTCTTATATTTTGCTGTTGTTAACAACCAGATGGTTTTGTTAGCCAGGGACTGTTTCTCTAAATAACTCCCAACAATAAAAGGCCGTGACACATGAGAGCAAAACAGGGTCCATAAGTGGTAGCCTTTTACCTCCAGAATCTTACCTTGTTGTCCATCCTGAAATTTGATGTGTGTAATTGCAGCCACTGGGAAGGTGTAGAGTGCTATAGCATCACAGATCTGCCAATAGCTGGAAGAGATTACAGTTGTATGTTGTTTTCTTAGAAGGAAAAAAATATATTAATTGAAACCAATTTAGAAATCAGGATCCCTGTGAGTTTAAAGTGAGAACTTCTTCAATGAAACACTGTTTCATCCTGGCTATGAGAGACCCACAACATTTCTCTCCCAGGCTAACTGTGCTATTTGATAGGGGAATCTCTGTTTATTTTGTCCCCCAAGACCCTATCTGCTACACAAAGAACTGGTACTCTGGGTAAATATAATCCCATAGTAAGTTAGCAACGACCATCAGCCTCAGCCTTTGGAGTCTACCTAACATTCAGTTTCACGCATGGCGACTAATTGCTACGCTTACAAAGTCTTTTTCATATAAAGCTGCCTTCTTTCATTACTATCTTTTTAAAAATCTCGCCTGATCTGGTATTTGTTACTTTTTTTTTTTAACCTATCTTTTATTTTTTTATCTGCCTTTGGACAGTCCAAACTGGGCATGACCAACCTGCCTGTACATAGTATTGGCCACTTTCAAATCTCTTGCTAAGGAAAAAGCATGGCCAAAGAGCATTATTAAACCCATAGAAATGATACTCAGGCTTCAAGCCCTCAGCTCCTTAATGTCTATATTGGTCCAGTCACCCTGAGAAGACCTGGATACCAACTAAAGAATATAGCCTTTATATGATTCAACAAATACATCCTACTTAAAGCATGGCAATTGTTGGGAAAGTACCCATCTTACTTCTCCAACTTTATTTTGCTCTTTTCTCTAGATATATTGCTGACTTCTCATGGTTCTCTTAATACCTTTACCTAGCCTCTACAGTGAGACCCACTAACCTGTTATGCCCAAAGTCCAAAGCCAACTCCATTTCCTGGTTATAGATTTAATCTCTTAACCCCAGTTCCCTTCCTGGTGAAAATCAAGAATAAATTTTTATAAAGTAACTAGTCTAGTGCCTAGCACATTGTACTAAATGAATGGCAGCTTGTACTATAGCTATGATCTGGAATCTCTTACCGCATATGATCTTAAGATTGAGTCAGGCCATTTTGGAAATCAAAACCTGAGCCAACACCAAGACTTGAAGAATGCAAAGGGCTCACAGCCTAGGCTGTGATCTCTTGGAGTCACTGGTATTATTTATCAACCTAGTACAAACTTTACCCAGCAAAATTCAAGATCTGTCATTATCATTTACCAAACACAGGAAACAAGAATAATACTTCACAGATGGGGAAGGCACAGTACTTTGCTGACACAAATCATGTGGTTCAACTCAAACAAATTCAAACAGTTCATAATCTTAAAGCCATTGTCCGTGAGCAAATCGCTGTACCAAGACATCAAAGAAAACAGTCCCGAATTATCTCTGGCCTTCTCCCTTCTGATAGCTGAGACTGAGGAACTGTGTTGTATCTATAGGACGTGCCATTTCAGATAACCTCGGAGGTGGAGGGGTGGGGCTGTGAAGTCACACAAGCCTTTCCCTTTAAGACAGCCTTTTATTCCCTCTTTCTGAAAACAAATTATGAACAATCTGTCGTTTAAACATAAAAATAACTACCTCTGAGAATTGATAGTATGTGCAAATACATAAAATAAGTAAAAAATCAAAATGTGTCTCAAAAAAAGACAACCTGTTTTGTGAATAAAATGGACCCACATTTTCCCCCACACTTCTTGCCACTGACTGAAATCTTCTTTAAATGAGAGTATCATGCAGGTGATTTTCAGAATTACCTACCATGGTTTGCAGTACCAACAACCCACATACCCACCCATAAGGATGAGTCTGTTTGTTAGGGTCATTTGATTGCAGGTGACAGAAAGTAAAAATAATAATAACAAAAACAAAGTAAAATAGAGAATCTAAAGAAAAGCTGAACAATCAGGCCTTAGGAGGGATGGAAATCAAAGGTGCTCCAAAAAAAAAAAAAAAAAACAGGAAGTGCACATTAATTAGCAGACTATCTCCTCAGGGGAGGACTGCTTGGAGGAGCCATCCCTGTTCTTTGTGTAAATGTCCACTCTCTGAAGATTTAAATTCCTGGGAGGGTAGGATTAGTTTTACCCCAGACATGCATCAGACGATGGTGCGGACAATGCACATGACTGTCCCCAGGACAGCATGGAAAAAGGAAAGAGAAGTCCCCAGAAGAAAAATTGGAGTACTATTAACAAAGAAACGGGGATAGGCTTCTGGGCAGGACAAAACCATAAAAACCCTCAAAACCCATCTCAGAGAACACTGGAACTGGACAAAATCAAGACCTGGTTCATGATGTCCATTGGTGAAATTTCATTTGTACTTTCAATGCATTATGGAAATATATTATTAAAGAATGTAATTTAGGGAAAATATAAGTTCATACTCTTTAATAAAAAAATATTTCCCAGCATTTACTGAAAGTATTCTATCTTTAGCATAAGCAGTATTTGTACATGCAACTTTCCATCATGAGTAACTCATAAAGCACAGTTGTTGTCTCAAACCATACTCAAAAGTACCAAGACTTCTTGGAATGTATCTGACTTCATGTCATAGGACAGGAAAAATTAGTATGGTGATGGCACATTCTGTGGTTACAAAAGATCAGGACTCATTCTAGGGATGACAGAGGATGTACAGAAAGACAGTTGAATCAGTTGCAAGAGCTTCTGCTCGCCAACCTGTGTTAAGTCAACCATCTACAGCAAATAAAAATATAATAATGATTAACGTTAATTAAAACAGTTGGGGAAGCGGACTTGGCCTAATGGATAGGGTGTCCACCTACCACATGGGAGGTCCATGGTTCAAACCCTGAGCCTTCTTGACCCATGCGCAGTGCTGATGCGTGCAAGGAGTGCCATGCCACGCAGGGGTGTTCCCGTGTAGGGGAGCCCCACATGCAAGGAGTGAACCCTGTAAGAAGAGCTGCCAAGCATGAAAGAAAGTGCAGCCTGCCCAGGAACAGGGCCACACACACAGAGAGCTGACGCAACAAGATGATGCAATAAGATGATGCAACAAGAAGAAACACAGTTTCTCGGTGCTGCTGATAAGGATAGAAGCGGTCGCAGAAGAACACATAGCGAATGAACACAGAGATCAGACATTTGGGGGGGGGGGAGGGGAGATAAAGAAATAAAAAAATAAATCTTTAAAAAAAACAAAAACAGTTGAATCTGTGAAAGACAGAATACATTATGGCACTGAAATCAAGAAGTTAATTTTAAAGGTATACAAAAAAGTAATTGTAATGTAACAGCAGTTCTTTATTTTAATAAATAGTGAAGCATTGTTTTAGGTGGTTTTTTTTAACTTCTCTGAATGTATGTGTGCTTATAAAGTACAGATATGTACTTGATTCTTTCCCTGTGTACAGAAAAGAGTAAACCCAGAAAACTGTGTATAAGTCAAATAGAACCAAAAAGGTAGTTACTGTACCAACAATGGACAAGGACTGATCAACAGCAGTGATCACAGATAATAACCAAATAGAAATGAAGTTTCAGTTGATCAGTCAATCCCAGTGGTCATTCAAAACAAATTTTAAATGCAGACCAACAGTGTGTTGCATAATGAAAATTTTCATCAAAATACCAGAGAAGTAACTAAGCAAACTTGGTCCCTCTGTGTCTGGTAGAGAAATCCTTTAGATGATCCTACTAATTAAAACTAAATACTATTTGAGATGATAAAATAAATTTTTTAATTGATGGTGGTGACAGTAGTACAGCACTGGAAGCATAATTAACAGCACTAAATTATATACTTGAATATGGTAAAAAGGAGAATTTTAGGTTGTATGTGTGGTACTAGAATAAAATTAAAAAAAAAAAATCTATGGAACACAAACCCTAAGGTTAAATAAGGACTATAGTTAATAGTGCAATTATAAAAATGTGCTTTCACTAGTTACAATTGCCATCAACCAATGAATGGATAAACACAATGCAGTATATACATATGTTGGAATATTATTCAGCTGTAAAAAGAAATGAGTTTTTTTCTCTTTATTTTTTTAACGTTACATTACTCACTCCACTCCACTCCTCTGCCCTTAACAACAACCTCCTCCATCATCATGAGACATTCATTGCATTTGGTGAATACCTCTCTGAGCACCGCTGCACCTCATGGTCAATGGTCCACACCATAGCCCACACTCTCCCACATTCCACCCACTGGGCCATGGGAGGACATACAATGTCTGGTAACTGTCCCTGCAGCACCACCCAGGACAACTCCAAGTCCCAAAAACGCCCCCACATCACATCTCTTCCTCCCACTCCCTACCCCCAGCAGCCACCACGGCCACTTTCTCCACACCAATGCCACATTTTCTTCGATTACTAGTCACAATAGTTCATGAATAGAATATCAGTAAGTCCACTCTAATCCATTCTCTATTCCTCCATCCTGTGGACCCTAGAATGGCCGTGTCCACTCCACATCTATATCAAGAGGGGGCTTAGATTCCACATGGACTTTGATGCATGTGACAACATGGATGAATCTTAAGGGCACTGTGTAGAGTAAATAAGTCAGACAAAAGAGGAAAAATATTGTGTGGTCTCACTAGTATGAACTAATTATAATGAATAAACTGATGGAGTTAAAATCTAGAGTATAGGTTACCAGGAATAGAATGAGGGTAGAAAACAAGGAGCTGATGCTAAGTGTGTGCAGAATTTTTAATAAGGTTGATTCTAAATGCTTGAAAGAGAATAGAGGTGATGGTAGCACATTATTGTGAGTGTAATCAATAGCACTGTTTTATGGGTGTGATTGTGATTGAAAGGCACACTTTAGGGTTGTATTTGTCAATAGAAGGAAAGCTAGAGGACAAACCTGGGACTTAGAGCATAATGAACCCTATTGTGGATGATGATGGCAGTCAAGAGTACAAATATAAGAATGCTCTCTCATGAACTATAACAAATGTATGTCACTATTACAAGGTGTAAATAATAGGACAGTATATGGGGAAAAATACAACTAATGCAAATTACTGACTATAGTTAACAGTAATTTTCTATGTTTTTTCATGAATTATAACAAAGATACTATACAAATGACTAGGATCAATAATAGGGGGGTTAGGAGTATGAGGTTTTTCTCTTTGGAATAATAAAAATGTTCCAAAGTTGATTGTGGTGATGAATGCACAATTCTGAAACTGTACTGAGAGTCTGAGTATACATTTTGGATGGCTAGTATGGTGTGTGAAAAAAGCAGTTTAACTATATATATATATATATATATATATATATATATATATATATATATATATGCTTTCACTAATTTTAACAAATCCACCACACCAATATAAAATGTTAATAATTAGGGTGGTATATGGGAATCCTGAATTTTATGCATGATTGTTCTGTAAATCCCACAACTTCTCCAATAAAATAGTAAAAAAACCACAAAAATCTAAATACTTATTTGAAGTAAAATTTAGTTTCAGTAATACTAAAACCACATAACTATACCATGTGCCAATTAAAAATTTTTTTTTAAATAAAAAGTCAAGGATTAAAACTCTACTACTAAGCACCAATCATGAAACTTAACCATAAAAACAGCTTCATCCTAATTATCATAGACTTGGGTTTGATTCAACTTGCACTGTGCAACTGAAGCTGTCTCTTTATCAAGAATCAATTCAGATCTGGCAGCCTCAGTCATCTAAAATACTTTTTTGTTGTTGCTTACTTGTTTGGTTTTGATTTTGTTTGTTTTTTGTTTTTTGCTTTTTTTGTTTGTTTGGTTGGTTTTTTGGTATCTGGTAATAGTACTGCAACTAGAAAGATTACTACAACTTAGAAATAGTATTTGCTTAATTACAACTCAGGAAAGTAATCTTGACAAAGGTATAAAATTAAAATTAAGAATAAGACAGAAATAGAAATAATGAAGAAACAAATTCGAATCCCCAATATTAGAACTGTAAACAGTTTTAGTGTAGCAGTTTCTGTGAATTTTGGAATCACTATATTTTGCATGTTCAGTTTACTTTAGGTGTGTTTTAAATTGTTAAGAGTAGCATGCCTAAGAGTTACCTCCTGAGAGCCTCCATGATGCTCAAATGTGGCCACTCTCTAAGTTAAACTTAGTATATGAATGCATTACCTTCCTCCCAGTGTGGGACCTGACTCCCAGGGATGAGCCTACCTGGCACCAAAGGATTACTACCAATCACTGGCTGGTGATACAACTGGAAAAAGAACTTGAATAAAAGGAGGAAAAGGTAAAGACAAGTAAGTTTATGTGGCTAAGAGACTTCAAAAGGAGTCGAGAGGTCATCAGAGAGGTAACGTTTATGTATGTGTTGGCAGGATCTCATAGACACCTAAAGTAGATACTACCCCAAATAGTGGGGCTTCTGAGGGCTCCAGAGACACCCAGGTCCTACAGTCATGGAAGATAGCTCTGGAGTTTGGTGCCTTGCCAATGGGCCCTACTTTGGAGTTAGTGCTCCTGAGTGTGACAGAGTTAGACTCAGATATGACTTCTCTACAGATGCCTCTTCTGTCCCTTTTATTCGAACCATAGTTGGTACTGGAGTTGGTGGTATATGTCTAAGAGACTTGAATTTCTGGACTGTCCATGTGCTGGTTAGGGCCTGAGCCTCAGCAGAGTTGCAACACCTACTCTCCAGTTCATTGGACTCACCCAGGACAACTAACAAGGAGGTGAGGATGGACAACTACCATATCAAGGAATTAAGAGAGCCTACAATGGCAAGCAAGAGAGTCTCACCCATCAGCCATATGGGATCGAAGTCCTCTCTCAATTAGAGGTGGAGTGAGCATCACCATTCCAGAATCCTAAGGATTGGGGAATAAAATATGGACTAGAGTGTACTTACACGTGTTTTACTATAAACATATTGTAATTCTAGCAATGGGAAAAAATTATATCACTGATGTGGAGACAATGGCCACTGGAGGTGCTGAAGTCAGGTAGAGGGAATAAGAGTTATAATGTGGGGCATTTTGGGGACTTGGAAGTGTCCTGAATGCCATTGCAACAACAGATACAGGCCATTATATATCCTGCCATAACCTACAAAATGAAGTGGGAGACAGTGTGAACTACAATGTAAACTATAATCCATGCTGGGTGGTAATGCTCCAAAATATGTTCATTGCAAGGAATGTATCACACTAATGAAAGAAGTTGTTAATGTAGGGAAACGTCAGAGGTATGGGGAGTGAACCCTATGGGAATCCCTTATATTTTTTATGTAACATTTTATGTAATGAAGTATCTTTTAAAAAATAATTTTTTTTAAAAAAAGAAGGTATATTAAGCTTGTGGATTTAATTAGAAGTCAAAAAGAGTATGATTAAATATACAATCACTCTTTATGTTTTGGAACACTTGTTTTGATAAAGTCATAACTTTATCATATTTGCTGGTTCAATAGAGTAGAAATAATTAGACCAGGAGTCAGTAAACTTTCTCTGTAAAGAACCAGATAGCAAATATTTTAGACTTGCAGGCCAGACCATCTCTGGTGGTTTAAAGCTGTATGAACCATAGGAACATATGTTCTTGAATTTAATCCATTCCTGTGGTGTGAACCCATTATAAGGACCTTTCAATGAGGTTACATCAGTTAAGAAGGTATGTCCAACCACAATCAGGATGGGTCTTAATCTTAATACTGGAGTACTTTATAAGCAGAGTGAAATTCAGACAGAGCCACAGGAAGCAAGAGACTGGCCATTGACAACCTGGAAGAAAAGGGAAAGACAGGAGATGCCACCTTGTGCTTTGCCATGCGACAAAGGAGCCAATGATTGCCATCAGCCAGCCCCAGAATGCCAGTTTTCAGGAAGAAAGCATCACCTTGGTGAAGGCTTGATTTGGAGTTTCTTTTAGCCTCAAAACCATAAGCAAATAAATTCCCCTTGGTCAACCTGACCTATTTCAGGGTATTTGCTTGAGAGGCCAAGAAAACTAAAACACCACCTCTGTCACAACTACTCAACTCTGCTGTTTTAAGACAAAGGCTGCCACAGATAATACATAGACAAGGGATATGGCTGTGTTACAATAAAAGTTTATAAAAACAGGCAGCAGACTGAACCTGGTCCATGGAGAGTACTTTGCCAACGACCAATTTAGAGGAATATTAACTTTTATATTTTAAAGATTGGTTCATTTTTTAATAAATTCAAAAGGTAAATAAATTGGGCATTAAATAAGACACAAATGGTAGAGTATTTTTCTCCATATACAAAATTCTGGGGTATGAAAGAAACCACCTCCTTTCCAACCTCCAGTCAAATCTGCAGTCAACCACAGATTTTCACAGCCCAGCTTCCCCTTCTTTTCCATGGTACTATGCTGATAACGTATCAGCATCCCTTAATCATGTCCAAATTAAGGAGATGTATTTTACCTTCTTTGAAGTTGCAGGTTCCAAATCTACTTTTCTCCCATAGTAAGGATATATTATTAACTATTCTGATGGAGAAAATGGATGAAAAAAGGGAGGGAGGGTAGGAGAGGGAACAGTAGGGAGAAGAAAGAAAAAAGGGAAGGGGAAGAAAGGAAAAGGAAAGGAAATTTGGAGACACCAAATTTCTAAAAATTGGGAAATGTTCATTAGCTACACAACCTTATACAAGTAACAGATATATGAAAACCAATATCCTTTTAATTAGTTTCCTTTTAATAATAAATTCTAATCAAAACATGAACCTTGTTTGCCTTGTTGATTCCTTTTGCACTAATATCTAGAACAGAAGTGCTTAGCACATAGTAGGTGCTCAAAAATATTTGAAAAGAAATTGAACAAATGCATGCTTGTGGGTACTGGGTACTCTTTTCCCATGATGGCTGGTCAACAGGATAACTAGCCTAAAGCTTTGTCAATTCAGTACTTCTAAAAGCAAACACAAAGACAGATTTAGAAGCACAAGAAATATATTGCGGGCAACTTCTGTGGAAGATAAAGGGAACACCTTCAGATCACAATGTTGACCTAACTAATACCTGTGAGTGAAAGGGGGGAGAGCAGGTAAGAGGCTTAGGAAGGAAGAGTCTCAGACTACAGAGCAGCTGAGAGAGCCTCAGTCAGGCCCGTAGAGAGGCCCAGAGCAAAGATCTCCCATTAGAGAAATCTCACATTGGTGGAAACGGCCTGGCTCTAGTTCGCTGCTGTGGTCAGTCACTGGCTAAAACAGTCCTAGGTGAGTGTGGACTTCTAGTTGAAGGCTGTGGTGCAACATGTGAGGCTGTCTGCTAACTACACTAGCCAGCAGGTTCTCTCCTGAAGGGAGACCTGAGTGGCCCACTTCCATGGCTACCACAGGAACCAAAAGCTTCCCTGCTTCTAACGATGAGTAGGTTAAATTCAATCCCAGCACTAAATTTTCTCTCTTCTTTTTTATAGTGAACTTTGTGACATTTCGTCTCCTTGAAGGACGGGAAGACATTCCTTTCTTCCCATTAAAATGGGGACATGGATTTGAAACCTTTCATTTACGTGAATGTTTCTTTCATAAAACAAGTTTTAAAATTGCACATAGAAATGACATCTCTATGTGGCAAGGCCATCAAAGACTAAAAAGTCATTCAATCATCTTTCAACTATCTTCCACTTAAGTGGTAAGTTTTCAGTAAATGTCCATATTTCGCTTGTAAAACAAGCTGGCATCCCTTTGTTTCCATACCTAATTCTGGGAAACCTCTCCCCTCTATTAGTTCAAAAGAAGGGATAAAGCACATGAACAAATAACTATAATGTGTATGATGCATTTTATTAAAACATTGTTATAAAAAACATATATAATGTTCACACAATACTGAAACATGCTGATGAATTGCAAATAAATGCTATGGAAGACCTGAGAAAGGAGAGATTATTTCAACTAGGAGGCTCAGTAGAGAATTTCATGGAGAACATGGTATTTAATCCAGGTCTTAAAAGATAAGTAAGATTCATACACATGGAGATGAGGTAAATGACATTGACAGATGGAAGCACATGCAAAAAAGCATGGAGCCAAGAAAGTACAACCTTGTTAAAAATCTCTGGGAATGATAGTTTTCATGGCAACCAGATAGATTAATTGAAATCAGCTGACAAATTTCAGGCAGTGACATTCTATTCACTAATAAATATACTATTATTTGTCCATTTGTTTGACAGCAGAAAAATTCCCTCGAGTACAGGCCTGAAAATCGCCTCTTGACTTCAGGACCATTCTGCCTGGAGGAAACGTTTTATGTGCATGTACAACATATGTTAAGAGACTGAACTGATGACACCCACAATGTGTAGCTTTTGCATGACAGACAGGGTGTTTAAAAATAAGTTTAAGAGGGTGTCATTAGTTCAGGTGGTGGCTCAGACACGGAATAGCTGCTCTTTGACTGATCTAAGAAGAATGCATTCTCTCTGCACAGCATTCCATTAGTGATTTTAATTGCATGCTAAGCTTTATAATTTGTTGCTGTCATTTAGGTTCATGTACTGTACTAATATTTACTCTGCTTATTACATAACACCTTATTAAGTTCATTGCCCGCTTTCTATAAACTTTTTCATGTGACTTTACTTGCATGTGAAAAGCTAACTTACATATCTATTCAGAGTAGTCCTTGAGTTATAGGCCTTCTTAGTATTCTCAACAGAGTTTTTCTTTTAACCTTTTAAGTCAATGGAAGGATAAAAGAGATGACTTGCTTTCTTTTTCTTTTTTTTTCATTTATGCAACAGATACTTATTAAGCACCTAAATCATTCTAGAAATAGATAATATAGTAGTAAAGAACACAAACAAACAAACAAAAAAACCACCCTGCCCTTTTTGAGTTTACATTCTTGGGTTGGGAAACAAGCAATAAATAAGAAAATGGAGTACTAGGTATAGGATGGTAAGTGCTGAGTGTCAAGTAGAATAATAAACTGAGGAAGGAAAAAAGAAAATGTCAGATGGTGTGCAAGTTTAGATATCATGCCCAAGGAAGATCTCACTAAAAAGGTAAATTGAATGAAGACCTGAAGGAGGTAAAAGAAGGACCTCTGTGGATAACTAGTGAAGACTGTCCCAAGGAGACCAAACAAAAAGGGCTAAGATCCTGAGGTAGGTATTATTATCTCCATTTTTCAGGTGGTCAAATGTCTTGCCCAAGACCCCACTGCTTGATTATGGCTCCAGGATTCAAACTGAGATCTGAATGACTAGTGATTTGCTTTTTAAATAGAAAAGATATATATCCTGTTACATACAATTTATGCTCTGAGGACCATCAGTAATATAAATATTAACCACGTGGTTGGTCTATTCTATGCCCCCCATAGTGCCCCCCCCAAATATGTACCCTCTGCTAACTCACATCCAATAAGCACCATTCCTCATTAAGTATCTAGCACAATGTCTTAGACATGGTAGATCCTGAAAGTTTAATGAAAGGAATACAGATGTAATAACTCAGTGTTCACTTTCTAAACACCTCCTGCATCACATCAAATCATATAGTGTATTCTCAATAAATAACAATGGTGATAGGAACACAAATCCGTAATGTAATTACAGAGCCACAACAAAATCCTCATCATCATCTCCCCACATATCTTTGCTTCTTAGGCCCTTTCTCTGCTCCTTTCTAATCCCAGCTGTCTGATTCACCATCCCCTCAGTAAACAACTGCATGTGCGTATTGAGAATGAGTGAGCATTCAAGAACATTTGTGTGGAACTTGTCTCTCTTCTTTTCTTGTTTTTTTCCCAGTATCTTTCTTGGAAAAAAACACAAAACTCCAAAATATAAACATATGAATTCACAGGTCCTATTTTCTCCACAAACCAAAAGTGTAATAAAAGAAAATTTTCCTTTCATTACAGGGCAGAGAAATTTACCAGAAGGTATGACAGTTTCAAAGATGATAGGCACTCTTTCCTTACAAAACCAAATTCAATTAGATAGAAAGTCTGTGGATAGTCAACACTGTATCGCTATGCTCTAGAGAAATGCAATTCTTTTCAGGTGCTGGTACAGTGACACACCCAAATTTTGGACCCTATCCTCACTGACTTGTCATGAACAAGTTCAACGACACAGCACGCACTGACTCACATGACTCTCTCACTGATAAGAATAAAATGTGACATTGTTTTCTTCGTAATAAGTGTTGCCACAATGGAAGGAGCATTGGACTCTAGAGTCAGCTATTCCTGGGTTTGTATCTAGCTCTTCTGTTGAGAATGTTACCCAGCCTCTCTGGGTCTCACGGCTATGAGCTATGAAATACCTACTTTAGAAGGTTGTTGTTAGATAAAATGGAAAAATGTGTATGTGTCTGTTTTTATTCCTAAATAATTTCCCTTCTTTTTACTTAATTTCACTCAACTTCCTTTAAAGTCTCCCTAGAATAATGTGCTACATGCATGAGCAGCAACAGCATTCCTAGAAAGTTCTTGTCATGTCACTTCACCATTGGTATGCGTAGCAACTCTCAGAGCTTTAAGGACAGGGAGGACCGATTAAAACAGGTAGAGAGGTTTTCTTCAAGTACAACGTAAAGGGCAACATACTTGTCGCGAAGTGTGTGCTTCAGGAGGAGAGTTTTATGTTTTAAAATAAAAGAACCCAGAGTCTAAGTTATGAAGAAATAACTGCTACTTTGAAAATTTTTTGTTAAAGTTTTAGGTTTTTTACCAATTCCCATGAATAAAAGTGCTAGACAGGTGACGGGTAACGGGAAAAGTGGAATGATGATGTTAATTCTGACCCATTTCATCTGATGTTGAAGAGCAAATTCAACAGAGAAGTACAAGAAGGAAATGAATGAGAGATGTGTTTAACAATGCATTATCACAAGACATCTCTACCTATAGCTCATTTTTTTAAAAATCCACTGGAAATATGTGGGTTTTTTTCCAGATTTTCCTCTCCATTGACTTTTTTAAAAATTTTGTTGAAATATCTCACTCATACATAAACAATAAGTGTATAATAGTTGTGAAGTTACAAACCAAACATATATAACATCAAACGAACATATATAATATCTCACCCTACCACCAATAACTTGCATTGTTTTTAAACTTTTTTAACTAATGATTAAAGAGCATTGTCAAAATATTACTACTGAACAAAGTAGTTTTCCCCTAACCAATCAGATTGTTATTATCTTTATAACATTTATATATGAACATACATAAACAATTAAGTATATCATAAAAGTTGTGAACTTACAAAGCAAACATGCATAACATCATACAGGAATCCCATACATCAACCCTCCACTAACACCTTGCACTGTCATGAGACATTTGTTACAAACTATGAAAGAACACTGTCAAAATCTTACTACTAATCATAGTCCTTATCTTACATTTGGTGTGTTTTTCCCCCAACCCACCCTATTATTATTTTTTGAATATACTTTTTTATGACAGTAGTTGTAAACTTATAAAACAATCATGCACATGTGCAGAATTCCCAAACACCCCTCCATCAACACACCACAATGTGGTGTGTCATTTGCTACAGATAAAATAATATCATCTGATTGTTACCATGTCCATAGTGTACAATTGGCTCACAGTTTCCATACTGCCTATCAACACAGTACATCTTTTGCATAGATGCAAGAATATCATATTATTACTACTAACCACAGTCCATAGGACACTCCAGCTGTATTTTTCCCAAGCTTCTCCACAGTCCCATCACCCTGTAGTAGTGATATACATTTGTTCTAGCTAACAAAAGACACTCTTGCATCTGTACCATCAACCACAATTCTCACCCACATCTTGGTTTACTGTGCTATCCAGTTCCTAGATTATTCTCAAGCATTCTGTCAATTGCCATTTACATAACTAGACTACCATTTTCAGTCATATCCCATTTATAAACTAGCTGTTACTCACTGTGTGTTACCATCCACTCAATACATTTCCACACTTTTACAGTAAAGCTAATTAAAACTTCTACATACATTAAATATCAATAGTCCACTCAGTCCTTCTCTTATCTCCTTTAAGAATCCACCACCTACTACCAGGTCTTGAAGGTATTTCTCCAATAGTTTCTTCTAGAAATTTTATGGTTCTTGCTTTTATTTTTAGTTTTTTTTATCCCTTTTGAGTTAATTTTCGGAAAAGGTGTGAGATAGGGGTCCTCTTTCCTTCTTTCAGCTATGGATGTCCAATTTTTTCAGCACCATTTGTTGAATGGATTGTTCTGCCTGAGCTGTGGGAGTTTGACAGGCTAGTCAAAAATCACTTGACCATACCTGTGAGGGTCTGTTTCTGAACCATTAATTTGGTTCTATTTGTCTATTGTGTCTGTCTTTAGGTCAGTACCATGTTGTTTTTACCACTATAGGTAGGTGTTATGATTTAAAGTCTGGAGATGAGGGTTTGCTTTTCCTTTTTATGATGTCTCTGGCTATTCAGGACTCCTTACCCTTCCAAATAAATTTAATATTTGTGTTTTCAATTTTTTCTTTAATACGGGTGGAATTTTTATCGGGATTGCATTAAATCTGTATATCGCAATGCCTTCCCCCCAGCGTGGGACATGACACCCGGGGATGAGCCTCCCTGGCACCAAGGGACCACTCTCAACTACCAACTGATGATGCAACTGGAAAATGACCTTATATGGAAGGTTCAATGCGGATCAGCGGAATATCCCTGTCTACATAAAATAACATGACTTTAAAATGCTGTTTGACCTAATGTAAGGGGGAAATGGAAAGGAGAAATGAGTTTATATGGCTATGAGTCTCTAAAAAAGAGTCTGGAGGCTGTCAGAAGGATTGCCATTATGCACAACTGAGCAGAGTCTGAGAGACAGATAAAGCAGATACAACCCCCAGATATCGGTTCCTTCGAGGGCTAAAGAGACCCATGGGAGTTATGGTCATGGCCGATGGGGTTAACTACCAGGTCAGATGGCCCCTCTTTGGAACTGGTGTTTATGTGTGATGAATCTGGACTCAGATGGGATCTCTCTTCATAAGACTTTCATGCTAATGTGCTGGAGGTGCAGTTAGTGTCGGGGTTTAAGATATATTTAGGGGATTTGAATCTCTGGACTGACAATGTGATAGCCAGGTCCTGAGCCTCAACAGACTCCAGCACCTACAATCTGACTTATTGGGCTCACCATACTCAGCTAAGATGGAGTTGAAGGAGGACAACCACCACACCATGGAGCCTAGAGTGATTACAACTGAAAGTGGGAGGATTGCATCCAGCATCCATGTGGAATCTGAGCCTCCTCTTGACATAGAGGTGCAATGGACACAACCAATCCAATGTCCACATAGAAAAGGTGGCATTGGATTGAGAAAAGTGGTCATGATGGCTGATGGGTATGGGGAAAGGCAGGAAGAGATGAGAGGTGGAGGCGTCTTTGGGACATGGAGCTGCCCTGGATGGTGTTTCAGGGGCAATCACTGGACATTGTAAATCCTCACAGGGCCCACTGGATGGAATGGGGGAGAGTATGGGCCATGATGTGGACCATTGACCATGAAGTGCAGAGGTGCCCAAAGATGTACTTGCCAAATGCAATGGATGTGTCATGATGATGGGAAGGAGTGTTGCTGGGGGGGGGAGAGATGGGGTGGGGGTGGTAGGGTTCAATGGGACCTCATATATATATTTTTTTTAATGTAATATTATTACAAAATCAATTTTAAAAAAAGGAAAAAAAAATCTGTATATCAATTTGAGTAGAACTGACATCTTAATGATATTTAGTCTTCCAATCCCATAAGCATGGGATGTTCTTCCAGTTCTTCAGGGCTTTTTTGATTTGTTTTAACATTGAGTTGCAGTTTTCTGAATACAAGTGTTTTACATCATGGGTTAAGTTTATTCTTGACTATTTGAGTTTTATCTGTCCTATTTTATTTTCACCACTGTTTTGACACTTTTAGTTACTTTTATTGATATAATCTTCATTTCTAGATTCTCTTCCAGGCCCCTCTTTCCTGTCTTTTCTTTTCAGGCTCTGGCACACCCTTTAGTATTTCCTGAAATTCTGGTCTCTTGCTTAGAAATTCTTTCAGTTTCTGTTTATCTGTGAATATTCTAATTTCACCCTCATTTTTGAAAGACAGTCTTGCTGGATATAAGATTCTTGGCTGGAAGTTTTTCTCTTGTAGTATCTTAAATATATCAGACCACTGTCTTCTTGCCTCCATGGTTTCTGGTAAGAAATCAGCATTTAATCTTATTGGCTATCCCTTATATGTTATGCATTGCTTTTCTCTTGCTGCTCTCAGAATTCTCTCTTTATCTTTGGCCTTCAAAATTCTGATAAGTATGTGTCTTGGAGTTGGTCTATTTGGATTTTTTTGGATGGGAGTATGTTGTACTTCTTGGACAGAGATATCTATGTCCTTCAATAGGGCTGGGAAATTTTCTACCATTATTTCTTTAAATATTCCTTCTGCCCCTTTTCTGTTCTCTTCTCCTTCTGGGTCACCCATGACATGTATGTTTGCACGTCTTTTGCTGTCATTTAGTTCCTTGAGACCTTGTTCAATTTTTTCCATTCTTTTCTTCATCTCTTCTTTTGCATGTTCACTTTCAGAACCCATTTTTCAAGCTTGCCAATCCTTTCTTCTGCCTCCTCAAATCTGCTATTATATGATTCCAATGTTTTGTTTTGTTTTGGTTTTTTTTTTAGGTTTTTTTAAATTTTATTGAAATATATCATGTAGGTGGTGGATTCTTAAAGGAGATAAGAGAAGGACTGAGCAGACTACTGATGTTTAATGTATATAGAAGTTTTAATTACCTTTACTGTAAAAGTGTGGAAATGTATAGAGTGGATGGTAACATACAGTGAATAACAGCTAGTTTATAAATGGGGATGTGACTGAAAATGGTACTCTAGTTATATAAATGCCAATGTTTTTTAAATTTCCTTGATTGCAACTTTCATTTCCATAAGATCTGCTATTTTTCTATGTATGCTTCAAATTCTTCTTTGTGCTTATCCAGTGTCTTCTTAATATCCTTAATCTCTGTAGCCATCTCATTATTTATTAAGAAGATTTGTTTGAATATCTGTAATTAGTAGTCTCAATTCCTTTATGCCATCTGGAGGCTTATCTTTTTTCTTTAACTGATCCATAGCTTCCTGTTTCTAGGTGTAGATTGTAATTTTTTGTTGGTGTCTTCTCATCTGGCTTACTAGAGTATTTATTTGGGATGCAGTTTTTCTCTTTAGTTTAGGGCTTCCTATCATTTCTCCCTTGCTGGTTGTGCAGTAGGAGCTAAGCATGTAGTTGGTGCTGTAAGCTGTGGAGGCTCAAGCTGCCCTCATTGTACCAGAGCCCAGTGAAGCTTCTTCCAACTTTCTCCTTTGCCAGGGGTAGGGACAGAGTCACAGCTGTGTGGAATAATCCACATGCAGGCTTAGACTCTAGTTGCCCAGAGAGACTGATGAAGTTGCACATCCCTTTCTCCCCTGACTGGGGCAGGAATGGAGCTGCAGGTGTGAACAGCAATCTATGCAGTGCAGATCCAAGATGACCGCAGTTGCCCTGGTAGACATCTGATGTTCGGCCTATGGCAGCCAAAGTTACCTGCAGTTACCTATATAGGCTGGTGCAGGGCTCCTCAGCCTCCTCCCTGCCAGAGGTGGCGCTGAAGCCTAGGCAGGCTGCAGGCAGATCTGTGTGAAAGAAACTGGTTCCTGCGGACACGGAGTTTCAGTCAGCTTGGCTTCCCCTCAGGCTGGGGGCAGAGTCAGAATGGTGGCTACTGGCCTCTTTCTGACTTGGGCTGGTTCACACCCTCCTGTTTCCCAGGTTATCTCTTAGCCAGCCAAGTCTACCAATCAGTAGCTAAAATTGGCAGCCAACCGTCTCCTCCTCCCCTGTTTCTGGGAAATGGAGCTTCCAAGTCCCGTCACAGAACAGCTCCTGGGGCGGCTTGTGCTGCCAGAGTAGGATAATCACTGGCCTCTGCTGCTTGGCTGTTGTTTTCCTGGAGAGGCTGGTGCAGGTCCCTGCAGCTTCTTCCTTGCTGGAAGTGGCACTGGGGCCTAGGCTAGACCTGCATTATGATCTGGATGGGAAGATGCTGGTCTCCACCAGCCCTGGGATTTTCAGGCCGCCCCACTTCCCCTAGTGCCATGTGAGGAGTTAAGATGGCAGCTCCTGGCTCTTTCTGACTTGGACAGGCTCAAGCTTTAGCTGTTTTCAGGATTATACTATAGCCCACTGAGTTTCTTCATCAATAGCTGAAATTGGTGCCTAACTGTCTCTTCCTCCCCTGTTTTGGGGAAGTGGAGCTTTTGATTCCAGCCGCGGAACAGCTCCCAAGGACGCTTGTGCCTCCAGTGGAGGATAGGGACCAGCCTCCGAGGCATGGAGTGCTCTACTTACAAATCTTCTCTGCAGGGAAACGGACTTGGCCCAGTGATTAGGGCGTCCGTCTACCACATGGGAGGTCCGTGGTTCAAACCCCGGGCCTCCTTGACCCATGTGCAGCTGGCCCATGCGCAGTGCTAATGCGCGCAAGGAGTGCCCTGCCACGCAGGGGTGTTCCCCTCGTAGGGGAGCCCCACGCGCAAGGAGTCCACCCCGTAAGGAGAGCCGCCCAGCGCAAAAGAAAGTGCAGCCTGCCCAGGAATGGCGCTGCCCACACTTCCCGTGCCGCTGACAACAACAGAAGCGGACAAAGAAACAAGACGCAGCAAATAGACACAGAGAACAGACAACCGGGGAAGGGGGGGTAATTAAATAAATAAATCTTTAAAAAAAAAAAATCTTCTCTATAGATGGGCAGTCTCCTCCTTCCACTCCTTCAGAGATGTTGCAGGATGCTCTTCTGGTCTCCTGGAGCCCCCAAAAAGGTGCTTCAGCTGGCTCCAGAGAGCTCTGGGTGTTTGCTAACTGCCCTGTAGCAGGAGGTGACTTTAGGAGCTCCTTACTCCGCCGCCATCTTGCTGGTTGTCTCTGGAAATATGTATTTTTAAATTAAATACAGGGAAGCGGGTGTGGCTCAAGCTATTGGGTTCCCATCTACCATATGGAAGGTCCAGGGTTCCATTCCCAGGGCCTCCTGGTGAAGGCAAGCTGGCCTGCAGGGAGTGCTGGTCCATGTGAAGTGCTGGCCCAAGTAGAGAGCTGGCACAGCAAGATGATGCAACAAAAAGAGACACAGAAGAGACAATAAGAGACACAGCAGACCAGGGGCTGAAGTAGTGAAAGAGATTGAGCATGTCTCTCCCACTCTAGAAGGCCGTAGGATCGGTTCCCGGTGCCGCCTAAAGAGAAGACAAGCAGACACAGAAGAACACACAGCGAATGGACACAGAGAGCAGATAATGAGGGAGGTGGGGGAAAATAAATAAATAAATCTTTTAAAAATAAATAAATATAATCCTCCCATTAAGGAGTTTATAATAAATTAAGATCTTTATTAACACAAGTATAAAGATGCAATCAGAGGCGAAGCGTAGGTTAGTTTCCCATTCCAGGCGCTGGACACATGGTCAAATTGCTGAGAGCACCCTTATGGAACTCAAAGAGCAGAATATTTTGAACCTGGATATTCAGGCATAAATCTCTCAATCTTTGAGCATGTCATAATTCCAACATAATAGTTTTAACATAATTTCTCCAAGACACATTCACTTCATGTCTTTTAAATTGATATTAAGCTGCTGAAAGAAACAAAATTCTTAGTTTATTCAAACCAGCTTAAGTTGTTTTGTTGTCCCACCTTGTCCCTTTAAAGAAAAGAAAAGATAATTAAATTATTTCTGAAAACTTAAGCCTTTGTTACTAAAACCTTCTAAATGAATCCTGCTTAATGTTTGTTTTTGTTGTGGTTGTTTTATGCTATTGTTGTTTAAAAGAAAATCTATTTTTAAAAAAATGTTCAGGAGGATCTGAGAATGACTGCAATAGAGCCAATTAAGATCTGATTACAATGGAACATACCTTCAAAGAAAAACTCTCAGGCACACCTAGCCAAACATTAGGGACACATTCTCGCAGAGGGTGGAACTGTCTGTGATAGTAAAGAAAAAACGACCTACATTCTCAAGGTCAGTGAACCAGAGGTGTAAATATAGTTAACGATGTGTTTTACAACAAGTTTCCATTTTCCTTTCATCCCTACTGAGACCATGGTCATTTTTGACATTTCCATATTTGATGCTAACCTAACTGCTAATGTGTGTTTTCAAATGGAATAGCTAAAGAAAAATGTTAGAATAGAAGTCCTACCACAATGCGGCTTTTAAATATACTTTCAACTATTGTTTGATCTTTTTACCAGAAAAACTTCTTATGAACTCTAAAGAATTCTTTCATCTATTCCACTTTAGGTGACTTATTCATTTTATTCCTACCTTCATCATGCATATCCATCACCAAAAAATACATCATTCATTTATTTTATCAAGTCTCAGCATTTCATTTTCAGTTGGAGTTTATATGCCCCAATTGTACACGATGTCAAAAAAAGATGTATTTGCATGTCTTACCCGACTTGAAATTAGAGGTATTAGCCACAATATAGCCAAGAAAGATTTTGTGTAAACTGGGTTCTGGGCTCCTTGGCAACAGATTAAAAAAGAAATCCAGGACATTTCCTTCACAACAATCTCCTTCCATCTTATAGTCTTTTGTTGGGTCTTTTCTTTTTAGATTTTCTTCCCAAGAAAATAGGTAGATAGGACTGCCAGCATCTCTATAGCCTTTTGTTAACAGACAGAACTAGTCCACTCAAAGGTTTGCTTGAAGTATGTGATTTCCAGGTCCTTTTAAATTGTTCAATATACACCTTTTGCTTTTGATTCAGACCAAACAAAATCAATGGTATTCCTCTAGAAATTATGGAGTTTATCCTTTCCAGTTCCACATGTCCTATTTACATAGACCTGTGAATCAGGAGCTTATTAATTTTGCACTAAGGAAAATGTGGAAGGAAGACAGATTACCTTTTTTTTTTTTCTTTTTTTTTTTTTAAAGATTTATTTATTTATTTTAATTTCCCCCCCTCCCCTGGTTGTCTGTTCTTGGTGTCTATTTGCTGCGTCTTGTTTCTTTGTCCGCTTCTGTTGTCGTCAGCGGCACGGGAAGTGTGGGCGGCGCCATTCCTGGGCAGGCTGCTCTTTCTTTTCACGCTGGGCGGCTTTCCTCACGGGCGCACTCCTTGCGCGTGGGGCTCCCCCACGCGGGGGACACCCTTGCGTGGCACGGCACTCCTTGCGCGCATCAGCACTGCGCATGGCCAGCTCCACACGGGTCAAGGAGGCCCGGGGTTTGAACTGCGGGCCTCCCATATGGTAGACAGACGCCCTAACCACTGGGCCAAAGTCCGTTTCCCACCTTTCTTTTAAATAACCTAACTCCATTACATTCATGGTGATTTGTTTATGCCTTTCACCATGGTGATGAGCCATCATCACCCTACTTCATTGTAGTAAATCACACAAAGTATTAGGGGAAGCAACCAGAAGACATACTTTAGCCATACTACTAGAGTATTTTTTACTATCCAGAAGATATGCCTACATGGAGGAGGAAAGTGGAAATGGGCATATAGATTTCAAAATGGATTTTGCTGCATAAGTGCTTTAAAACCTAAGGCTGAATGCTGGAAATAATCCTGGAAATCAGTGGTTTTATTAATGACTAGGAAAAATATCTAATAGACAGAAAGCAGTTAAATTTTTTATCTCTGATTTTATTTTTATTTCAGTTTTAGTTAACTGACTTATTCTCTTATCATGGAGAAAATGAACACTGATTACTGGGATCCCTAGGAGGCCCTAGTCAAAAATATTCCTAAATTGATGTTTATCATTTTTGTTTTTCAAGGCTCACCCCATCCTACCCCCACCCTCACTACTCAGTGGTGACACTTTATGTTAGTATCAGTCATTTAAGATTAGACGTGTTTTAGAAGATTTTAGAGTGGCTTCTGGCAAAGAAATGTGGAAGAAAGCATGAGTGCACTAAAGAAATTCAGGAGAACTTGGAAATCAGTTCATACCCTGTTCACCAGCCATAATGTATTTTTTTATATATATGGTCCACCGGCCACATTCAGCTCTTGTATGTTAAGGTTTAATAATGCTTGCTTTTAGTAAAATTATCAGGGCCTGGTGAATTTGGGAATAAGGACATATGGGGAGGTTGGGGATTCAACTCCTTTAAGAGTTATTGAATTATTTAATTTTCCATTTATTTTTTAATTGATTCCGATAATCTGCATGTTTCTAAAAAAATTATTCACTTCATTTAAACATTCAACATTAATGGCTTAAAGCTATTGGTACTAGTTACAAGATTTTTTTAAAAATCTCTACTCTATTTGTAATTATATCTCCCTTTTTGTCCTTAGTATTGATTTAATTTGAACCTTTCTCCTTTCATTTTCCTGACCAGGTATTCTATATTTGTCTATTTTTAAAGTACTCATAAAACATTTACAAAATTTGCCATCTAGTAGGTTGTACAGGAGAAAATATGAATTAAAAAATACATTTCATATAGATAAGTCCTTGGAAAATAATATAATCTCTCCTGGGAGCAGGAGTTTATTTCTATATATTAGCTACAATGTTAATTTTGCTTTCAAAAAATGTTTAGCCTAAAAAAACAAAAAAAAAACACATCTCACCCTTTAGCATGCCCAGATCCTTGTCTCAGGTATGTACCTTTCCTTCTCCTAATTTCTCAATAAACTCTTTTTATTGGCCTGTTAAGGCACATCACTGAATTCATTCTTGTGATGAAGCCAAAACCCTAGAAATCCAGAACCCAGAG
This sequence comes from Dasypus novemcinctus, assembly GCF_030445035.2. Classification (NCBI taxonomy): domain Eukaryota; kingdom Metazoa; phylum Chordata; class Mammalia; order Cingulata; family Dasypodidae; genus Dasypus; species Dasypus novemcinctus. The sequence continues at coordinate 57,119,779 of NC_080676.1, forward strand.
CATTCCACTAATGTATCTGGTGAGCCAGCCAGGAGACAAAGAGGTGAGTCTTATTAGCGAGGCCTGGAGGTCTGTTTCTTCATGCAATCCCCAGGAGGCCCAGAAGTTCCAGTTACCTCCTGGGCCCCCACGGCTGTTTGCTTGCAAGCCACAGAGCAATAAGTCTCTAGTTTCTTAATGTGCTACTGGCCTTATTTAAATTTAAAAAAAAATTTTTTTTTAGCCTGCTTAATTCATCAGTCTCTGCAAGAGATATGGAAAATCTCCCACAATGAATGGGCTCTCTTCTTGCATTTAGTACATATAAGTTCATGGCTGTAATGTTTTTCTTATTGCATTGTTACATTTATTGTTTGCAGTATTCCTCATTATTTCAATTAACACCTTTGCCTTAAACTCTTTTTATTCTGATACCAATATTTCTACACTAGCTTTCTTTTAGTTGGTTTTTGTATTGTATATCTTTTAACTTTTTTTTGTTTGGTTTTTGTTCTTTTTTAAAAAATTATTCTTCTATCCTTTAACTTTTAACATGCTTGGGAGACTTTGTCTTAGATTTATTCTTTGAAGAACATGTTGCTAGATTGCTTTTTCAATCTATTCTAGTAATCCATATCTTCTGATATATGAGTTTAATCCATTAACTTTTACTATGATTACTGATATATTGGGACTTATTTCTATGCTTTCATTTTGTTTTGTTTTTTTATCATTCTTTTCTTTGCTTCCTTTTTTCCCCTCCATTCCTACTTTGTTAAACTGATAATCTTTTTTTTATCTTCTGCCAATTTTTAAGCTATACATTACATTTCTATTATTTTAGTGGTCACTCTTGATATTTTGACATGCTCCTCTAGCTATAAAACTCTCTAACAATTATTAAATGTATTCAAGATGTTTTTCAGTTTTCTAAAACTCTGTAGCCTTTAATATGTTCATATCATAATATCATCCTCCTGTTGGCTTTTTATTATTTTCTATAGGTTTGGTTTTATATCTTTGGGTAGTTTTTGTTTTGTTTTATTTTGCTATACCCTTTAAATTTATAAACAACTTACGAAATGTCTCTCTTCACTGTTCTTTCTTGTATTACAAGACTTCCTTTGAATTCACTTTTCTTTTAATGGCAATACACATTTTAGCAGATCTTTTAGAAAATATGTATGGGTTGTAAATTCTCTTGGACTTACTATGCATAAAAATGTTTTAATTTTGTTCTCATTCCTGAATAGTCATTTAATTGGAAATAAAACTATAACTTATCATTTTCCTTATCACTTTGAAGATATAATTTCATCTTTTTTAATCATTAGTTGTTTCTGATGAGAAGTCTGCTATTCATCTAGAGATGTTGATCTTTTTTAGACAATATAGATTTCCTCCCTGAAAACTTTTAAGATATTTTTCTTTAGTCCTGGATATTTGGAGTCTTCCTATGATTTCCATAATAAGATTTAAGTATCTTCCTTGATACTCAGAGAGCAATTTTAATATAAAGATTCCTATCCCTACTCAGTTCAGAAAAACTGTCATGTGTTAACTCTTCAAATACTGCTCTCTGTCATTCCTACCATTTTCCTTTTCTGGGACTTCTAATGAACATCGTTAAAGCTTTTTAAGCTCTCTTCTATGCCTCTTTTCTTCTCCTCCTCATTCTCCTTCTTCTCCTTCTTTTTACTTTCTCATGTGTTTTTCATTGGACAAATTACTCACCAGCAAAATTACCCTGTTGCCCCACATTCATTCAAATACTAGATATTGTTAACTTTTAAATGTTAGCCATTCTTACTGTGTACATATGCTATTTTGTGTGATGTGCACTTCTATTTGTTGCCTAATACTTAATGATGTCAGATATCTTTCATTTCCTTACTGGTAATTCACGTACTTCTTTGAGAAAGTATCTGTTCAAAATTTTGCCCATTGTTTATTGAATTACTCATCTTGTTATTGAGTTCTAAGATTTCTTCATGTATTTTGATGCGTAGGGTAGTGGTTATCAAGTCCTTTTTTATTTTTTTTATTTTTTTTTTCCATCTTTCTCTAATAGTTTTATTTTTTTTTTAATTTTTTTATTTTTTATTGAGTTAGTAATAATATTACATTAAAAATATATATGTGAGGTCCCATTCAACCCCACCCCCCCACCCCCCCTCTCCCCCCCCCCAACAACACTCGTTCCCATCATCATGTCAAGTCCTTTTTTAGATACAAACTTTGCAAATGTTTTTTCCAAGTTTTCATTTTCTTTATGGTAACTTCAAAAAGCAAAACACTTTAATTTTTATATCAGTCTGTGGAGAATTGACATAGTAAACAAATTAAATCATCTGATACATAAATATGGTATATCTCTATATAAATCTAGGTCTTTTTAATTTCTCTCAGCAATTTATTGTAGTTTTCAGTATAAATATTTTTTTAATTACCCCTAGGTATTTCATGGTTTTTATCTATTTTAAGTGATATAATTTTTGTAATTTCCTTTTCAATAATTTCATTGCTAATATGTAGAGATAAAATTGACTTTTATATTAACCATGTATCCATGACTTTGCTAAGTTTACTTATTAGTTCTAGTGGTTTCTAGTGGATTTTTTAGAATTTTCTACATTATGTTCATGTCATTCTTGAATCAAATTTTACTTCTTCTTTTCAATATGCTTGTATTTTATTTCTTTTACTTGTTTTATTGCACTAGCTAGATCCTTCAGTAGTGGTAAAAAGAAACAAGCTTGTTTTGTTCCCTGTCTAGGAGTGGAAACATTCTTTTTTCCACCTTAAATATGATGTTAATGCTAGGTTTATAAGTAGATGTTTTATATCAGGTTTAAAAAGTACCCCCTCTTTTCCTAGTTTGATAAGAGTTTTCATCTTGAATGTGAAATGCTTTATATAACTATCTACAGAAATTATAATGACTTTTCAGTTTTACTTTTTTAACATTGTAAATTGCATTAATTTTTTGAATGTTAAGCCAAACTTATATTCCTTGAATGTACCCCATTTAGCCCATAGTGTATACCCATTTTATATAATACTATATTCAATTAGCTAACATTATTTTAAATGTTGCATCTATGTTGATGAAGGAGGTTGGCTGAAATTTTCTTTTCTTATAATGTCTTTGTCTGGTTTTGGTATCAGAATAGTGCTGGCCTCAAAAAATATATACATTAGGGAGCAGATGTAGTTCAAGTGGTAGAGTACCTACTTCCCATGTCCAGGATCCTAGCTTCAATCCCTAGTACCTCCTAAAAACAAAACAAACAAATGAAAAAAACAACCTGAGGGAGTTGGTGTAGCTCAGTGGTTGAGCTCTGGCTTCCCACATACAAGGTCCCAGGTTCAAGTTCAATCCCCATCCCAGTACCTCAATATATATATATATCAGGAAGTCTTCCCTCCTCTTTTATAATTTGAATGAATTTCTTTAAAATCAGCATATTTATTCCTTAAATGTTTAAGAGACTTTACAACTGAAATCATTGAGGTCCAGCATTTTATTAGGTAGAAAAACTTTAATTATGAATTCAATTCCTTTAATAGGGTTTCCCATATTTTCTATTTCTTCTTGCATCAATTTTGGTAAAGTATGTCTTTCAAGGAAATTATCCATCAATAAGTTGTCAAATTTACTGACATTGCTCATAACATTCCTTTATAATGTTAATGTCTGCATATTCTATAGTGGTATTTCTACTTTTATTTTTGGTAATTAGTATTTAGTAACTTACCTCTTTTATTCTCGATCAGACTATTTAGGGGTTGTTTTAGTTTGCCAAAGGGCTGCCAATGCAAAGTACCAGAAATGGGTTGGCTTTTATAAAGGGAATTTATTTGGGGTAAAAGTTTCCAAGGCCTTGAAAAGTCCAAACTGTGGCAACATCAGAGATGCTTGCAAAGTCAACTGCCACATGGTTAAAATGGCTGCTGATTTCTGCCAAGGTCTCTGCCTTCTCCTCCAGAATCTACGTCTCTCAGAGCCCAACACCCAGAGCTCAGCTGTCAACTATCAGACATAAGTTTTGTATCTTCTTGAGCAGCTCCATGGACCCAGCCTCTTGGGAGCTTTGTGCTTAAGTGATCCTCTAGTGTCTCACATGGCAGGATCAAATATGGCAGCTTCCTTTTTCTCTGTGTCTGTGTTTCCCTTTATATAAGACCCAGTAAGGGGGCAGAGATTCACTGTGAGTCACACTTCACTGAAGAAGTCCAATCAAAAGCCCTAAATTGATCTTATCAAGTAATATAATCAAAAGACCCTCAGCAGAATTTAATGCAATCAAAGAGTATTGTACCCACAAGAAAAGATGAGTTTAAAAACATAATCTTTCTCTTTTGCGGTTTCATAAAATAATCTCAAATTGCCATCCGAGTTTATACATTTCGTTTTAATCTTTTCAAAATGCCTTCTTTTGGTTTTATAGATTTTCTCTATTGTTTGTTTTTTCCATTGATTTCACTCGTCTTTATTGTTTCCTTTTTCTACATACTTTGTTCTTTTTAGAGTTTAATTTGCTCTCTTTTTTCTACTTGTTAAGATGAAACTTAGAAGCTTCTAGACCTTTCTTCTTTTCTAATATAAGCATTTATTGCTATAAATTTCCCTCTGAGCTCTGCTTTAACTGCATCCCACCAACTTCTAAATATATTTTTATTATGAATTTCTTCAAATGTTTTCTAATTTCCTTTGTGATTTCTTTTACCCATGAGTTATTTAGGAGTGTGTTGTTTAATGTTGAAAAGTATGGTGATTTTTCAAGCATCTTTTTATTATTCATTTCTACTTTAATTCTATTATGGTCAGAGTACATAGTTTGCATGATTTTAATTCTCTGAAATGTGTTGAATTTTGTTTTATGACCCAGAGTATGGTCTGTCTTGGTTAATGTTTAATATGCACTTGAAAAGAATGTGTATTTTTGCCACTATTGGGTGGAATGCTCTATAAATACAAATTAGGACAAGTTGGTTAGTTGTGTTGTTTACATCCTCTACATCCTTTCTGATTTTCCATCTCTGTGTTCCAGCAATTACTGTGAGAGAATTATTGAAATCTCCTACTATAATTTTGTATTTGTATTTTTGTCCTTTCAGTTGATAGTTTTTTCACTGGTAATTTGAAGATCTGTTATTAGGAGCATACATATTTTGGATTGTTATATCATCTTGGTTAATTGACACTGTGATCATTCTAAGATGGTCCTCTTTATCTATGGTAATATTCTTCATCTCTGGTAACAATTGACCTGACATTACCAATTGTTATAACTGGCTACTCAAGATTTTTTATTATTAGCTTTGCATGGTATATACTTTTTATCCTTTACTTCCAACTCATCTATGTCTTTACAATTTAACTGTGTTTCTTGTAGATAGCCTATTGTTGGTTCTTATTTTATCATCAAATATGATAACTGCTGTCTTTTTATCAAAGTGTGTAGTCCATTTATTGATATAGCTTGGTCTAAGTCTCCCATATTGCTATATAGTTCTATTTGTCCAATTTGTCTTGTTAATATTTTCCTGTTTTGATCTCTTTGGGATTAATTGAGGTTTTCATGGTTTCATTTTATTACTCTATTGGCTCATTAGCTGCAACTCTTTAATTGTTAATGTTTACTCTAGACTTTACATTGTCATACATTTTACTTCCACATATGTTATAAAGTCCTTAATACTTTGATAATACTTTTGCTTTAAACATTGAATTATATATTTACTAACATATTTTCTATTCCTGGTACTCTTCATTATTTTGTGTATATCATATTTCTATGTGGTATTATTTCTCAATTTGCAACCCTTTTAATATTTTGTGTAATATTTTGTAATATTAGTCAATCGCTTAGCTTTTGGCTTTCTGAATATGTATTTTACCTCAATTTGAAGGATTTTTTTTGCTGTATATAGAATTCTAGGTTGATAATTTTCCTTTTGTATTTTAAAGATGTTTTCCCTTCTTTCTTCTTTCTTGCATATTGTTATATTCTATATAATTTGTCTATTTTCTCTGGCTTCTCTTAAGATTTTCTCTTTATCACTGGTTTACAGATATTTTATTATGGTATTCCTTAATATAGTTTTTTTATGTTTATCCTGCTTAGGGTTTATTGATCTCCTTTAAATATAGTATTTTTTCTCCACTCCTCCTCCTTTATATGTAAGCTTTTCTGTCTCCATAAGTTTGATGATTTGATATTGTTTTATAGACCTCTGAAGTTCTGTTCATTTACGTCAGTCTTTTCCCTCTCTGTGTTTCAATAGGGGAGCTCCTATGACTTCAAGTTCACTGCATTTTCTTCTGCAGTGTCTAATATGCTGTTAGGCTCATCCAGTGAATTTTTCATGTCAAATTTTGTATATTTTTATCTCTAAAAGTTCCATATAATTTTTTAAAATCTTCCATTTCTCTTTTCATTATTTTCATATTTTATGCTTCCATTTAAATCCTTGAGCATATTTAAAATATCTTTTTATACATCTTTGTCTGCTAATTTCCTTATGTTATTTCTGCATCTGTTGCTATTCACTGATTTTTTTTTTCAGGTTATGGGTTACATTTCCTATTTCTTTGCACATCTAATAAATACAATGAGTAGACAAATTTTTGATATGTAATGTGGAGGGTCTGACTTCACATATTAATAAACCCAAAATGCATAATAAGTATAATCTATAAGCAAATGAAATAAAGACTTGTGTCTTCACAGAATTTTTTCATGTTTCTGCTCTTCCTTCCATTTATAAATGCTCATACTAATAATGCAGATAACATAGATAATATTTAATAAAGAGTGCATGGCTTATCCACATAAATTGAAGAGATAATGGAAATTAAAATGTTAAAAAGTAAAAGAACCATACTACCTATTTGTTGTTGCATAACAGAAAATCTCAAACTTAGGGTCTGGAAACAGCAAACATTTATTATCTCACTTTCTGTGGGTCAGTAGTCCGGGAGTGGCTTAGCTGTGTGATTCTGGCTCAGGATCTATCCTGAGACTGTAATCAAGGTTTCAAGTAGGCTGCAGTCATCTCAGGGCCCTGTGCAGGATAATCTGCTTCCAAGCTCATTTACATGGCTATTGGTAGATATTAGATCTGCTTCCAAGTTCATTTGTGTGAGCCCCTCCAAACGGCTGCCTCATGCATGGCAGCTGACTTACCCTAGATCAAGAGATCTCAAAGAGAGCTCTCAAGATGCAAACCACACTTTTTAGAACCTAATCACAGAAGTGACATCCCACCACTTCTGTCATATTCTAGGCACTAGAAACAAGTCAAGAAATCCAGTCTGCACTCAAGGGGAGTGGATTATCTAAGGATATGAATACTAGCAGTCAGAGATCCTTGAGGGCCCTCTTAGAGGCAGCTTACTATAAGGACTCTGAAGGATCTTCAAGGTCAGAGGTTTCCAAATTTTTTTCATCCTTTGTTTAGTACAACTTTCTTAGTGTCAAGGACGAGCAAGGGCATTTAACAAATCATATTGAGGATCATGATGTTTACAATAATATTAAAATTCATATAAATTTACTGTTATTAAAGTTCTCATTTTAAAGGGATTAACTTGTTTTGGCAAAGCAGCAACAATTAATGGGAAGTTTTACTTCACCTGACACAGATCAAATCCTGCCCTTGGAATTATTCTAATTGGTAAAGAGTTGTCTTCTATGATGTTTAAGGGTGGTTGGCTGTTGTGAGCTTAATTGTGTCCCACAAAAATACATGTTCAAGTCCTAGCCCTTGGTATTTGTGAATGTGACCTTAATTAGGAAATAGGGTCTTTCCTGATGTAATCAGGTCGAGATGAGTTTATACTATATAGGGATGGGCCTTAATTCAATGGCTGGTGTCCTTATAAGAAGGGGGAAATTTAGAAAGAGATGCAGAACAGGAAGAACACCATGTAAAGATGAAAGCAGAGATTGGAGTGAGGCATTACCAGCTAAGGAACACCAAGGATTGCTGGCAAGCAACTACCAGAAGCTGGGTGGAAGGCATGGAACAGATCCTCCCCCAGAGACTTCAGAAGGAATGTGGACCTGCCAACATCTTGATTTTGGACTTCTAGCATCCAGAAGTGTGAGAGAATACATTTCTCTTGGTTTAAACTACCCAGATTGTGGTAATTTGCTATAGCAACCCTAGGAAACTAATACATTTGCTATGCTAAAAAAAATGCACCTTTTTATCACCTAGAAAAATACATTGAAGACATCACTGGAAATCTGCGAATCAATATAGCTCTGATGTAGGTGAAAATTAGTAGCCATGGATGAAAATGGCCTAATAAATTAATCTAGTTAAATGCTTGGTCGCCCCACTCATCAAAACTATGACAGCAGAGAAGGACTGCAGACTGACAGGTTTTCTGTGTCACAGCTCTCAGTATTAAGCACTGGATCACTGTGGCTCAATGTGGAATAGCATGAGCCTGTGTGGATATTTCAAAATGACTCGAGTTACAATGATAAGTGTTTTACTTTCTCATCTCCAAAAGTAAAATAATACAAGGAAACTAAATATTGCTTTGTAGTCTTTGCCCGATGGGAATCTTTGAAATAAAGCAATTATTAATTTGACCTTAGAGGGTGTTTGAGAGGTGTGCAAAAAAGCCATCTATTTTAGCATTTATGAAAGGTGGTGGAAAGTAGAACATAAGTTTATGATGTTTTTTGTTTGACGGAGTAAGGCCAGAAGGATGCATAAAATCGCTACTGCTTGCTGTGGATGTCTGTGGATGTATATGTATGTGATGCCTGCTAGTAATGGACAGATTCCAAGCAATGTCTAAGCTGTGACTAGCATGATTCACCAGCATGTGACTAACAGAATGTCCTTAGACCTTTGCCTATCCAGCACTGTGAGAGTCTTGCATAATTTTTATATCTCAGCATCTCCATAAGGACTCACCTATGTAAGATCAGAGTAAGAAGAAAATGATCAGGAAAAAAAACACTGGAAATGCATTGAAAAAAAGCAAGGAGGATTACAAAACATTTGTGGAGATGCTATTTGCTCTCCCTGGTTTTGAAAAAGGCTGGGAAGTCAAAGCTAATTGGAGTTGCCTAAAAACTGAAACACCCTAATAGAAAAGACAAGAGAAGTGGGCTCGGCCTCTCTGACCTCAAAGGCTGGTTCTCCCCTTGGTATTCATGTTTTCTCAGCTGAATCACTTCACTTTGCTGGACTCCTGTTTCTTTATCTATAAAATGACCCGATACCAGTGGTTCTCAGACTGCTCTGTGGAGGCCCAGGCGTTTCATGGAGGCATCTCAGGAGTGGCTGCGGGAGGGGCGACAGGTTCAGTGGAAACCCCAACCGCCCTCAACTTCAGCTGAAGGAGCTCCGCTTTCGCTTTCCCAGGCGTTGGGCTTCCAGCTCCAACTGTTGTTGCCAAAAGTAGTTTGAAACCTCTGGATAAGCGAAGTATATATTTAAAAAGTTAGCACAGCATTATATACCTGGGTCAATGAATCTGTGTCACAGGGCAAGATGGAAGTCTAAGTGGTCCTGAGAGGTGTGCATCGGGACCTTGCGCTACATGAGGAAGGTGGAGACGCAGAGTCAGGGCATCTTGCTGAACTCTAGTAATCGGACAATACTGAGAGAAGCAGCTGTGAATATGTTTTATATATAATATATTGTATTAGTCAGGGTTCTCTAGAGAAACAGAATCAACAAAAGATATCTATCAATAGTATGCGATTCTATAAGAATCCCTCATGCAGCCGTGGGGATGCACAAGTCCAGGTTCCACAGGCAGCCTGCAACCAGGGGCTGCGAGTTCTGGGTCATGCTGGCTGTCCAGAGACGAGCTGGGAAATTCTCCCTCGATGCTGAAATCATTTCCCCTTTTAAGGGATTCAGCTGATGGGTTAAGCGTCTCTCATTGCCGATGGCAATCTCCCTGACTGATGTAATCATAACCAGCTATCTATGATTTACCACTGCAGTAAAGTCAGTTGGTGACTAAAGTCCATAAATGTCCTTGTATTACAGTTAGCCCAGTGCTTGCTTGACCAACAACTGGGCACAATTACCTGGCTGAGGTGACACAATAGCCTAACCATCATATATATAATGTATAAATAATTTCTTGTTTAAAGTCAAATAAAGAGAGAGTAAATATAAAATTTCCTCTTTATCTGTCCATTTTACGATACTGCCCTTCTTGCCATCGGTAACCACTATTTTCAGTCTGCCTGTGTGTGGTCGTAAAGACCTTTTTTTAATGCATAAGCATTTTATACATATATAATGTATAAATATCTTTTGAAAAACATAAATGAGGCTACAGATATCTTTGTATAATTTACTTTATTTATTAATATGCCTGGGAAGCTTTCTGTATCAATACATATATCTAAAGTAATTTCAATGTATTTTATAATAGAGATATATCACAATTTATTTAATAATTCCTAAATTAATGGGAGTGGTTTCCAGTTTTTTTATTACTACAAATAAATCTCTTTATGTACAAATGTGAGCTTTTCTATAGGATAAATTATCAGAAGCAGGATTTCTATGTTAAAGAATATGAAAATTTTTATATCTGCATCTATTTATGTGATCACCAGCAGTGTATTTCTATACCTATTTGTCAAGAATGGATATTACTAACTTAATTAATTTTTACTAAATTAATTATAACAATCTTGATATTTCACTTTGTAGTTCCCTGATTACAAATGAGTTTGAACATCTTTTCATCTACTTCTTGGCCATTGATATTTTCATTAGAGTAGTCACACATTTGTAATCAGCTTTGCAGAATTTGATCAACTAAATTCACCTTTCTGAACCTCAGTTTCCCAATCTATCAAATAAAAACAACAATCGCAGTCCTGCCTTACCACAGAGTTAATGTGAGCATTCGCTGAAATGATAGATAAAAAAGCAAGTGGAAAACTCTAAAATACTAGACAAATAAATGGCATTTCTTTTAGTTAAAAAAAAGTGCAACATTATTGAACAATTCTGTAGATACTTTTTCTAAACAAAAGTTGACAGGCATGTGCAACTGCATATTTACCTACCAATTTCAGTGTCTCCCCAGACACATTTGTGAGGAGAAAGGAGACAGAGATACTTGTTCAGCTTTGACATTGCTCCCCACCACAGCCTGATCTGGGTGTCCACAGGAGAAAGCTTACTTCTTGTGAGATTTTGAATCCAAGTTTGTAGTTAGATGGAGAAGGGGGTGGGGAGATACTCTCTCACATCTTCTCTGGTTCATCCATCAGCGACAACAATGCCATCTGGTTACCGGAGACCAGTGAGGCATAAAATGCCTAGAAAAGCAGCTGTCTTCCCATTTACCTGGGTCAGAATTACTAATTAAGTAATAAATTCACCTTTAACTAGAAACGAAATTTCATGCTGCTGAAACACATACCGCTCTTATTTTTTTAACTATATCTTTTTTGTAACTACAACTTTTTCCCTTTAAAGAAACTTACACCTTTATTACACTAGGGTAAAAATCCCATCTGGCCATCTATTGTTTTTTTTTTTAAGATTTATTTATTTATTTCTCTCCCCTTCCCCCCCCCCCAGTTGTCTGTTCTCTGTGTCCATTTGCTGTATGTTCTTCTATGACCCCTTATATTCTTGTAGGTGGCACCAGGAATCTGTGTTTCTTTTTGTTGCGTCATCTTGCTGCGTCAGCTCTCCATGTGTGAGGCGCCACTCCTGAGCAGGCTGCACTTTTTCACACGGGGCGGCTCTCCTTGAGGGGTGCACTCCTTGCACGTGGGGCTCCCCTACGCAGGTGACACCCCTGTGTGGCACAGCACTCCTTGCGTGCATCAGCACTGTGCATGGGCCAGCTCACCACACGGGTCAGGAGGCCCTGGGTTTGAACCCTGGACCTCCCATATGGCAGGCAGACATTCTATCAGTTGAGCCAAATCTGCTTCCCTATTGTTTTTAAACCCATAGTATGCAGTAATTTATATAAACCGTTAAATGTAGTCTTACCTCCCTCTTTTTACCAGGAAGTAAAACCAAGTTGCCTGTTTAGTTTCCTTTCCCCAGTATGGGTTCCTAATACTGCCAATGACAAAATTCTTATTTCTGATCTTTCAACTACCAACTCAAATTGCCAACATATCACATGAACCTGGATGTGAGGGTGATATAACTGAGAACCTAGTCATGTTACTCCTCACAAGCATTGTAAAATTTTATATAAATATAAATAAGCTATTTCATCCTCCCAAAATGTCAGCACTTCACCTGTATATTCTTTTGGGTAAACTAAGAGTCATAAAATCTGAGTCATATTTGACTTTTTTTTCATCTTTTATTTGTCTTTTTTTAATACATATATTTTTTTACAGATGTTATAAACGTACAAAACAATCATGCACATGTGTAGAATTCCCATCAACAACCCTTCACCAACACACCACACAATTGTGGAACATTTGTTACAGATTATAAAATATCATCAGACTATTACCACTAACTATGTTCCATAGTGTACATTTAGCATATTTTTTCCATACCCGGTACTATTAACACAGTACATCTTTGGCATTAATGCAAGAATATTACAATATTGCTGTTAACTATAGTCCATAGGTTACATTAATTGTATTTTTCTCATGCTTCTCCACATTCCCACTGCCTTGCAATAGTGGAGTATATCCATTCTATATTAGGTTTTTTAAGTTTTCTACAATCAATAATTCTACTGCAAGACCTACCTAAATATGCAAAGAGGAACCATACATTCTTTAATGTCTAGTGCAAAAAAAAGCTTTCCCAAATGTCAATCTTCTCCATGTGTAACAAACCCTTTCCTCTCATACTTATATGTTTGAACTCTTGTTTTTTTTTCACCCTTTAACAGAAGGATTACTAGATTTCATGAGAGACATTATGATAATATATATCCTTCTCTTTTAGCAGTTCTTCCTTCTTTGGAACCATTTTGTGTGAGCATCTAGTCATTGGCTAGGGGCTATTACCAAAATCAGTGGATGCCAGAATTATAGTACCTTTCATAATTGCCTTGAGGACCTGGTCTATTTTGTAGCTTCACTCCATGCAGGATTAATTTGGAACACACTGTGTAGTATTGCAAAATAAATCAAATGCAGCATTGCTAAGGCACACTTTCCCCTCAGAGCTTTGTGTAAATCATTATCGAGTCCCTCCTCATCTTCTCTAGAAAGAGCAGTTCTATGACCCTATTAAACACGCTGCATCTATTGGCATATGCTACTAATTCAATTCAACCATCTCCCATTGACCATCTATTTTGATAAAAATAATAATTTTTTAAAACCACCAGGCTAGGACATTAAAAAGTGTGGCAAAGGACTTGAACAGACATTTCTCTAAAGAAGATAAATGGTTTTAGAGCATTGGAATTGTTCTGCATGATCTTGCAATGATAGGTACTGGCCATTATACATCTTGTCAAAAACTATAAAAGTGTCTAGTCTAAAATGTAAACCATAATGTAAACCATTGACCATGGTTAGCAGCAATATTAGCTTCAATATTTTCTTTAAAAGAGTTATTTATTTCTCTCCCCTTCCCTGCTCCCTGGCCCCCCACCATTGTCTGCTCTCTGTGTCCATTCACTGTGTGTGTTCTTCTGTGTCTGCTTGCATTCTTGTCAGGAGGCACTGGGAATCTGTGTCTCTTTTTGTTGCGTCATTTGCTGCATCTCTGTGTGTGCAGCACCACTCCTGGGAGGGCTGTGCTTTTTTTGCATGGGGCAACTTTCTTTGCGGGGTGCACTCCTTGCATGGGGGCACTCCTGTGTGGCATGGCACTCCCTGCACGCAGCAGCAGTGCACTTGGGCCAACTCACTACATGGGCCAGGAGACCCTGGGTATCAAATCCTGGGCCTCCTATATGGTAGGTGGATGCTCTATCAGTTGAGCCACATCCACTTCCCTAGCTTCAATATTAGCTCATCAATTGTAACAACTGTACCATACTCATGTAAGATGTGATTAATAGGGGAAAATGTGAGAGGAAGAGGGGTGGGGTATATGGGAATCTCCTATGTTTTCTATATGACTTTTCTGCAAACTAAAGCTTCTTTGAAAATAAAGTGAAAAAGATAAGATACTGGGGGAACATACATACTTTCATTGTACATAAAAGATATGAGATCTTACAGTGATGAAAGACACAATGCAAAAAAGTTTTGTTTTATATATTTATTTGTTGTTATTTTTATTTTTATTTTTGCCTTGTTTTGGGGAAGGTTTCGGATTGCAGAAGTTGTCACAACTCTGGCAGGGGAGGATCACTGATGTGGGGTGTTGGTGGTGGGGGCATGTGTGGGGAGGGATGCACCTGGCACATGCCTCTAGAAATATGAATTTGTTCAAGCGGCCATGGGTTGTCGTCTCAGTGGGTGGAGACCCACACAATAGCCAAAAGAATATTGAATCCCATCCTGGGGAGTCCTGTTACATTCTCTAATAGAGTGGCAAGAATCCCTAGAGCACAAGGGCAGTGTCTAGTGAAGGAGGACAGACCAATACATCAGGCCCTTGATAATGATGCTTGTATTTATGAACCTTGTTCCTGTGAAATTGAAACGTAAGCTAGTATTTTATATAATGCCTAAGAGTTACCTCCTGAAAACTTCCTTGTTGCTCAAATATGGCCTTTCTCTAAACCAAGTTCAGCATATAAACGCACTACTTTGCCCCCTCCCCCCAGCATGGGACATGACCTGCAGGGATGAGCTTCTCTGGCACCAAGGGATTATTACCAACTAGCAGTGCATGTGGAAATAGACCTTGACTAAAAGGGAAAGATATTAAATGCAAATGAATTTTTATGGCTAAAAGATTTCAAAGTAAGTCAGGAGATCATTCCAGAGGTTATGCTTATGTACATCTCAGGAGGAACTCACTGACTGCCACAGTAAATAATGTCTCAAGCTGGGGGGAAGTTGGGGCACAGGGGGCCTCCTGAGGTCTCTAGAGACATCTATACACTACAGGCAGGGCAGACAATCCCAAGAATTTGGCACCCTGTCAGTGGGCCTTACCTTGGAATACATGATAACCTATTCCCCCAATGTATTGGAGTTAGACTCATTTACAATTTTCCTACATATGGCTTTTATGCGTCTTTTATTTGGACCTATAATTAACACTATACCCATTAAATATGTGTACCAGAGATTTAAATCTTCTGACTGTTCATATGCCTGTTGAACCCTGAATCTCAGCAGAGTTGCAGCCAACACCTACTCTCCAGTTCATTGGACTCTCCCGGAATAACTAACAAAAGGGTAATGGTGGACAACACCCATCCCAAAAAACAAAGAGCATCAACAACTGCAAGCAAAACAGTTCCATCCATCTGCCTCATGGGATCTAGGCCGCCTCTCAATCAGAAGCAGAGGGGGCATCACCATCCTAAAATCCTCAAGAAAGAGGATGAACAAACATAAGGGGAGAATGCAACTCCGGACTAAAGTAAACTTATTATTACTCTAGTAATGAAAGCACTTGTAACATTGATATAAAAATTGCGGTCATCAGAGGTTCTGAGGGGAGGGAGAGGGAAGACTAGGTGTAACATGGGGTATTTTTTGGACATTGGAATTGTCCTCCATGACACAGCAATGATGGATGCAGGCCATTATACATTTTGTCAAAACCTATAAAATTGTGCAGTGCAAAATGTAAAACATACTGTAAACTATAGGCTATAGTTAGTAGCAATGCTTCAGTATGTGTTTATCAATTGTAATAAATGTACTATACTAATGAAAGATGTTGCTAATGAGGAAAAGTGTGTGTGGGGGGGGTGAGTTATATGGGAATCCCCTATATTTTCCATGTAAAATTTAGGTAATCTAAAGCTTCTTTAAAAATAAAAAAAAAAAGATATACAAATTACCAATAAGAATATGAAAAGGCACTCAACATTATCAGTTATCAGGAAAATGCAATCAAAACCTCAATGAGAAAACATGTCATACCCACTAGGATGCCTATAATTTAAAAAACAGAAAATAAGAAGTGTTTTCATCATCAATAAGGATGATGAAAAATAGGAGCCCTTAAAATTGCTGGCAAAACTGTAGAATGGTATAGCCACTGTGGAAATCATTTTTGCAGCTCTTCAGAAAATTGAATGTAGAATTGCCATATGACCCAGCAATCCCACTTCTTGGTATATACACACAAAATTTGAAAGCAGGGACTTGAGCAGATATTTGTACATCAATATTTATAGCAATATTATTCATAACTGCCAAAATATGGAAGCAACCCAACTGTCCATCAACGGATGAATGATAAAGTGTGGTATATCCATACAATGGAATATTGTTCAGCCATAAAAAGGAATGAAATTCTGATGCATGTCGTAATGTGGATGAACCTTGAAGACATCATGTTGAGTGAAATAAGCCAGAAACAAAAAGACAGATATTGTATGATCTAGCTTATATGAAATACGTAGGCAAAGCAAACTACACAGAGATAGGTGGTAGAGAGATTATCAGGGGTTGAGAAGGTCAGGGTCAGAAGATGAAGTTACAGCTTAATGGATGAGTAGTTTCTGTCTGAGGTAATGAAAAAGGAGGGGTAATGGATGTCAGTGACAGTAACAAAATACTTTGCTATAAATAATACTACTGAATTATACACTTCAATGAGATTAAAATGAGAAGTATTATGCTCTATATTAGTTACCTCAATAAAAAGTTCTTTTTAAAAAACAGGGATATGGAAAGAATAAATATGAATAGTCTTCCTGCCTCAAGAAATTTCTCATCTAACGTACAAAACATATAGCATCTAACACATAAAAATAGCTATAAGAAAAAATATAGAACTTTTCCAGATGGGTATCCAGAGTAGAGAAAATCATCTGATAGTCTATTGGATCATGTAGAACCACTGGGTTGCCCCACAGAGGCACACCAGTTAATGCTTGACTAGTCTCTCCCTTTTTTCTCAAGTTTCTTTGTTGCTACCATGACTCAATCTCTAAATTCATCTCAGTACCACTGGGAATAAAAGAGTGCTCACTGGTATTATACAGGAAGGGTCAATAGGCAGATACATTTTCAGCAAGCACTCCCAAAAAAGAGGTGAATCATTGAACCAAAAAGAGTGAGTGCTCCTCAGACTTCAGCATACATATGAATCATCTGGAGCTTGCTGAAGGGCAGATTGTATTTCAGTAATGCCAGGGTAACTCCTGTGTTTCTAACAAGCTCTCTGGTGATGCTGGTGCTGCCGGTCCTCAGATCACACTTTGAGTAGCAAGGGTTTAGAACACTGCTTCCACAGCTGTGACAGATGCTAACCATATCATGGCCAAAAAGAGTTTGGCCGAAGAGAAAAGGAAGAAGGCAGCACCACTCAGCCACTTTCATTAACAAATAAAGCAGACAGTCACAGAGCATAATGGAGGTAAGCAAAGCCTTTCACAGAAATCAACTAAGAAGGACTCAGTACTTAAAGACTGCACTCTGAGCAAGCACGTGGGCAAATGTTTAGAACAATTCTATCAATAGCAATACAGGATATGAAACCAAAAGTTGGCATCCCAGGACACACAGACGAGAATACAAACTAGATCACACTTTTCCCCTCCAAAAGTTGCTGATTCTCCCTAGTTCATTAGTGAGCAAGAGCTGAAGCCTGATATGAGAACAAATTCTATATCCCCAATGTATACACTTTATACATATACTACAAACTTTATAAAATTCGTATTGCAGAGTAAGGAATCAGTCACATTCAACAAATCCTCTTGCTATCTTCATGAAGGACTGAGCTAAAGAGTTTATCATTCACAAAGAAGTATAAACTCAGCAGTCCCTATCTGAGTATTAAAAATCAAGATCCCAATCTCTGGAAGGTTTACTTGATATACTTGAGCCTCCACATACAGTCATTTACTAAAGAAAAAGCTTTTGAAATAAGATGTGTTTGAATTTTTTTTAGTTCTAAAGTACATGACAAAGCAAAAGGATCTTGCTGCAAAATTCTTACTCCTCTAAGGAAACAGATCCATAGCAAGGACCTTTAGGTATATATTATAACCAAATTCCAGAGTAGCATATTTTCTTAATGGTAATAAGCATTATGCCTGGCTGCTAATTCTGAGTGAGCAAAAGAAGTCAAAGCCAGACAAAGCAGATTTCCTCTCCTTGTGAAAGAGGATTTTTATCAATATTATTTTCAGGGAAGAGGCTAAGTAATCTTCAGTTAAATTCTGAACTTATTACCTAATAGACTTAAGGTTTCTTATACTACTCAAAGGTCTTCAAAATACTTTATCTAACATGGGCAGATAAAGGGATAGTTATATCCATCTCAGATTGCTTTATTTAAAACAATTGCTTTAAAAGTTCAATTTAAATAATTTCAATGAGAACTGACCCATCATCAAATTCTGTTGAATCTTTCCGACCTCCTATTCACAATGGACATTATGGTTTATTCTTTAATGTACATTAATTTGGTTCAAGCAGGATCCAGACTGCCCATCTCAGCATTCTACTTGAATAAAGAAGAAAGCGTTCAATTCTCCTCCATAGCAAAGTCAGCCTTCCACGAGTCAGTTCTGCCAGTCAGTGATGGCTGCATTGCAAAAAGTGCTTTGCGAATGTTTTGCTGGGTTTTGTTGCTAGGTGATGACGGGGAAAACTTTGCAATTCCTGCTGAGAGGTTTAAGAAAATGTGCCTGTAACCAGTTTCATATTAAAGAGGAGAAGAAAAAAAGAATCGGCAGGCTGTTTCTTAATTTCTCAAGGTTTACTCCTTGCCCTATACTCCCGCATAGCTGTCGCATACAGAAATTGTGATCATTAAGAAATGTATATACATATATAGCCCTGGAAGGAAAAAAAAAGCATGCACACTATTTAATGTTTCACTAACCAAACCAGAGTAGTGGTGTTACTAAAGCAGGTCTAGTCAAATGTCTTCCTTTCAGTTTGAACCAGAACTTAATTACCTTTGGGATGGGTGAGAGGAAGAGGCAAAAGAAGGGGGCAAATGGGACAACAGTGCTTTCTGTTCCTTATATTAGCGGAACCTTTGCTAAAGAAATTAGCCTGAAGCTACAGTCAGCTTATACCTGAGCTGTTTCAGACACCCTTGGCCTGGACCCGACTCTCCAGCCAAGCAGCAGGGATTCCTGGGAAAGCCTGGAGGCCTGTCGAAGGCTTGGTCCTATGGCAGTGATTGATGAGGACAAGTGCCAGAGGTGACACACTGTGAAATCAGACTGAGGCACAAAGAGTTAATCCTTGGTTTTTTTCCAAACTGGGTCCTTTGAGGGAAAAATAATATTTATTCCTTCCTTTGTTAATTTTGCCGCTAAAAAAGCACCCTTGATATCTTATTCACTAGGCAAGGGGCCAGCCTGTGACCTCCATGAAACTTCAGGAGATAAATAACACTTTAGTGGTAGTAGTTATTTGTCCTTGTGCATTATCATCATCAAATTATTTTAAACTGCTGATTTAACAAACACTGTGTTATAACAAATAGGGAGAGAGGAGTGTTATACTACATGCAAATTTTATTTTACAAATTTAAGGACCCACCTATAAATCTCAGGGGAGAAAAAGACTTGGAAATTACAACTCTAGCACCTTGGGCTTCTCTATTCTTAGGAAGTGACTGGAGACATCTTGGTAGCAACAGTCCTCCTTCTCTCATTCACTAAGTCATTCGCTCTTGCTCACTCCCCACTGGGATCTCTCCTGAGAGCATGGGGAAGGCCATGTGTGTTTGTGACTTGGTTACACAGGCGAGTTTCTTGCACTCTCGCACCTTCCACAGCAGATGCTCAAACTTTAGCGGAGTCTTTTTAACACTTCATTAATTATTGAACTGTGCCAAGAGTAATTATTAGGCTATGCCAGGAGTCCTTTTCTCTCACATCAGTAAACAGTAATTTGGAGAAGGAGGGTTATAACCCTAGGGTGAGCAACGTTTTCCCCCCACAGCTGTGTGGTGAGCGGAACAATACCGCATATGCTTCAACAAATGAGGAGTTCCACAGCCCGGTCCTCTGTTGTACACAAGAAGTGTCATGGCCAGTGAAAAGAAACCCACCACACTAATTGTGTGACACAAAATTTGGCACATCTCATTTGCTAACAAATCCAAGATATCTGTTCTGACTTTGTGTTTTTCTTTAATGTAGTAATTAATAACAATATAACAAGAATAATAATAAATCCAATAATGGAAAGGGGATTGGCTTTCAGAATATTCCTCTTGTGTTATAATGGAAGCATGCTAACATTGATACAACACTTCCTCATTTACCAAGATTTCTTTTCCTTTGCCATTACTCAGAATATTTTTATTCTTTCCCTTTCCTTCATTTATTAGATGGCGCTTTCATGGTCACTTGACAATCATAACCCCAGGACTTATCAAAATAACATGCCTTTTCCTACAATTTCAAAGTCAAATCAGATGCAAGAAAGGGTGGTGGGGGCTAGTGTTTCTCTGGCTGTTTGGAGAGGCGTGAGTGTTTGCTGCTTGCATTTCAAATGGAATCTCAGGGTTTGAGGGTTACTTAGAACAACTCTCTTCCCATCCCAGACAACGTCTGAATTCCCTCCAAGTCATCTCCCCAAAAGTGCTTATCCATAACAGTGTCTGCTTCAATGAAAGAGAATCCATTACTCTCACAAACAACTCATTCGACTTTCAGATGGCCACCACTTAAGTGTTTTATCTTGAACATAGCCAAAATCTACCTACTTTCAGCCTCTGCTAGATCAGCTAGTAATCCCTACATCAGCAGTTTGCAAACTTTGGGGTGAATAAGAAAAAACCCTAAGTTAAAAATGCAGATTGCAGTGTCCATGTCTCTAGAGATTTTATTCCAGGAGGCCTGCAGGTGGTCCACAATTACGATTTGAGAAATGGCTCTAGGACTTCTGCCCCAGGCTGTCCTCAGCCTTCTTCAGGTAATTCTGATGAAGAATCATGAGGTCACCAATGACCATGCCAAGGCCAGTGGTCAGTGCTCAGCTCTCCTCTTCCTCATGTGAACCACTCCATCACCCTTGAAATACTTTATTCATTTGGCCTCTGAGACAACCCAGGATCCTGATTTTCCTCCTGCCTCACCCTCTGCTTACAAAGCACACCTGTTTCTTGGGGTTCCCAAAACATACAAGTGAGCTCCCACCTCAGGGTTTTGCACTTTCTTTTTCCTCTGTCTGGAATTTTCCCCTTCTATTTATCTGCATGATGACCTCATTTATTTAGTTCAGATTTCTGATCAAAGGACCACTCTTCAGAGAGGCCTTCCCTGACCAACTTCTCTGAAATAGCCCCCAGCCCATTCTCTATGCCCCTACTCTGTTTTCTAGCATTTATAACTCCCTGAAATTATACATAATATGCATTTTTTATTTGTCTTTTTTTTTTGCCTCTCCAGTAAGAATATAATCGACAAGAGGGCTGTTTATAAACCACCATTTTGTCAGTGACTAACACAATGCCTGGCATACGTAAGCCCTCAGAAGAATATCTATTATCTTTTAAAAATAAATAAAAAATATTTGTAAAAAATGAATATTTGTTGACAAAACAAAAGAAAAATGTACTGAGTCTCTTCACGAGTCTGGTTAAGCCTGCCTATGCCCCTCCAAAGGTGTGCTTCCCAGAATTTCTCTCAGCCTCTAGACATGGCCTGGCCAGAATAAAACAAAATATTCTATCCCCTTGATCAGAATACTAGATTTCTACAAATGTGGCATCCATTTCCATTCACTTTTAGGGCAGCTATGTCACACCACTGAATCACGCGGAGCTTATGCAGCTGCTCAGCCACGTTGCCCTATGCAGCTGGATGTGTGGAACCAATCTCAGGATCTCACATGCATCCCCGTTAAATGTGCTCTGATTAAATTTGCTCCCGCCTATTCAAATTCTTTTGGATACTAATTCTGTCATTAAGCACATTCCATGTTCACTAGCTCTTTCCATTTATTTTACATGCCTATTGATCCATTTTCTTATTTTAATCATTCAAAAAATAGTTGCAAGTGAAAAGGAATCAAGAGGCCAAGTGTTATGACTGAATACTACCACTTAGCTGTGTAACCAACCTTGGTCAAGCAATTTAAGGAAGTTCTCTGACTTTCCTGTATGGCATTTATAAAACGGAGATGATTCCATTATCTGATAAAGTTATTGTGAGAAATACATAAGATTATATATGCAAAGTGCTTAGCACAATGCCTGGCATTTGTAAGCCAATATTATTCTATCTGTCAGCATAGTGCCTGGCACATGGTAGGCACTAAATGAATCTTGGTTGGTTATTTTTCAGGACAAGAGCACAGATGCTCTATGCGGTAGGATTCTACAGCTATACACCAGGATTATCAATAACCTATTAATTAGACTTATCTGGGGTGCAACTAGTTCCTTTACTGGTTATGAATACATCTCCTGGTACAGAAATCCTACTCACCTTTCTCCATTTTGTTAAAAAAGTTTGAGACACAGTCAAACGCAATCCTGAAATATGGATTATGCCTTGTTTAGTGCAACCTCTCCAGCTCTCAAGTTAGTATCCAGGTCAAAAACCCCACTGCTTTCTTTTCTATGTGTTCACAAATCATACTTTTGCCTGGGATTAATGCCTGGATTGCCACTTTGTCACTATATCATACGTCCCTCTTCTAGGACTTCTGCCATTCCCCAGTTCCATAATGATTAAACTCATCTACAGTTTTTCTCAGTGCACTGGGATATGCAGCCTAAAATAGGAAGCCAGTACTCATTTGTTGCTAGTAAGATACTCACTTACAAACCTCTCACATGTCTGAGGTTTCAAGAATCTCTTACCAACACTTTTCCTACATTTTACAGTTTCTTTTTACCCATTTCCAAGAAAAAAATAGGTGTCTACATTGGTACTTTGAGAATATATATCAAAGAAGCAGGGTTCATATAGCCTAGGTTTCTCATTCTTCTTTCCATCTTATTTCTGAATAAACAGTGTGGAGAATTCTTTGTTCCATTAACGGAGAGCTGGAGCTTAACGCCAGGCTGCAATGTTGGATAACCTCCACCCGGGAGCAGGGCAAGTTCCTATCAGAAGGGGAGCCTTCTAGAGCCAGCCTTTCCAAGATTGGTCACTTTGTAGGATTCCAAAAATGTTAGCTTTCATCGTTATGATTAACTTCCAGAAAACCTAACATTGCTCTCTTCTGAATTCTCATGATAATATCCATTGTTCATTTAGGAAGCTAGCCTGATAGTCTTTCTATACTGTGGGAGCCTCAAGGAAAGAAACTGTAGTTTAAACATCTTCAAATAAAAAAATTAATCCATTAATTATTCCACAAAAGAGAACCATGATTTTATTAGTATCTTTACTGCTTGTAGTAACTAAATGCTTCTTATCTTAAACTAGTTTCTTCCCTTGGTTACTTGAAACAGATCATCTTCATTTATTTGGTGAGTACTTTTTGTAGACTATAAAATTAAGTATAGAATTACCATATGACCTGGCAATCCCACTTCTAGGTGTTTACCCAAAAGAATTGAAGGTAGGGACTCAAACAGATATTTGCACACTGATGTTCACAGGGGCATTATTCACAATTGCCAAAAGATGAAAGGTACCAAATGTCCATTAACATATGAATGGATAAGCAAGATGTAATGTAAATATATAGATATACACATATACATATATAACACAGATTATTTAGACTAAAAAGGAATGAAGTTTGATATATGCTACAACATGGATGGACCTTGAAGACACCATGTTGAATGAAATAAGCCAGACCCAAAATGAAAAGTATTGTATGATCTCCCTTATATGAAATAAACAGAACATGAAAATCCACATAGTCAGAAACTAGAATACAGATTGCGAGAGGTAGGGAGGGGGTAGGCAGTGGGGAATTAATGCTTAATTGGTATGGAATTTCTGTTTGCAGTGATGGAAAAGGTTTGATAATGGATGATGGTGATAGTAACACAACGTTGTGCATGTAATTAACAACACTGAGTTGTATATTTGAATAAAAGGGGAAATTTTAGGTTGTATATATGTTAGAATAAAAATGTCAAAAAACCATAGACGTGTACCACATAGTGAACCCTAGTATAAACTATGGGCTATAGTTAATAGTATGATTATAATAATATTTTTTCATCAGTTCTCACAATGGTATCACACTAACACAAAATGTTAAAAATAGGGAAAACTGTATTGCGAGGGATATATGGGAATTCTGTACTTTCTGCATGATTTTTCTATAAATCTACAACTGCTCTACTTTTTAAAAAGTATTAAATTTTTTAAAAGAATGCAAA
The DNA here is from genome assembly GCF_030445035.2 of Dasypus novemcinctus. Taxonomy (NCBI): domain Eukaryota; kingdom Metazoa; phylum Chordata; class Mammalia; order Cingulata; family Dasypodidae; genus Dasypus; species Dasypus novemcinctus. The sequence continues at coordinate 57,144,118 of NC_080676.1, forward strand.
ATAAATTTCATTCCAGGATTTTCTGAACTATAATAACTATTGGTGGTTAGTGGGCGACCACTGACTACACTTGATTTATTTATTTTGTTTTATAAATATGTGGCCATTCAGCCTCAGGGCTCACCACCAAAAAATATAAATTCTTTCGTATTTTAAAAATTAATTAAATGAAGCAGAGAGTAAAAAATGTTTTCTGTCACCACATGGTGGTTTTTTCTTTTTTAATTAATGGATTGTAACCTAGCAAATTGAATATTTAGGTATAACCCTCGAGAGAAATTCAAAGCTAGATTACAAGAAATGTCCCCATTATTAGCTATCAGCAGCCATGTTACTGCTCAGACCACCAGGAAGGTCTACATTTCAGGACAAAACAAACACAACCTGCATATAGTTGTGAGCAGCCAGATTCACCTCAAAGAGCAGGCGCCTGGGTCCACCAGGCTATGAAGGGCTTCTTTCTTCTGAGGTCTGGGCTGCAGCAGCCTAGATGCCAGGCAGTGAGTAAGTACTTGCTCCACATGAAACCCCCTTGTTCCCAGTATTTTAATCAATCAATCAAATTTTTTTTTCTTCCCCGCCCTACTGTTTTTGCTGTCTGTGTCCATTCGCTGTGTGATCTTCCATACCTATTTCTCTTTTGTCTTCTCTTCTCATATTTCTCCACTAGGAATCACTGGGATTCGATCCTGGGGACCTCTGATGTGGAGAGAGGTTCCCTGTCAATTATGCCACCTCAGTTCCTGGTCTCTGCTGTGCTTCATCTTGACTCTCCCCTTTGACTCTTTTGTTGTGTCATCATCTTGCCACATGACTCCCTTGCACAGGCAGTGGTTCACTGCACAGGCACTTGGCTTGCCACGCAGGCACTAGGCTCGCCATGCGGGCACTCACGTGGGCACTTGGCTCACCATGTGGGCACTCAGCTTGCTGTGCAGGCACTCAGGTAACTGTGTGGACACTCAGCTCACTGAGCAGGTACTCAGCTCACTGAGCAGGTACTCAACTCACCATGTGGGCACGCTTTCTCTTCTTTTTCAACAGGAGGCCCCAGGGATCGAACCTGGGTCCTCCCATATGGTAGGCAGAGGTCTTATCACTTGAGCCATGTCCACTTCCCAATCAATATATATGTCTCCATGAGGCCTCATAGTTTACAGAGGGATAGCACCCATTTTAATGATAGCTACCATTTATTGAGTGCCTATTGTGTGTGGCACTGGTTAAGTGCTATTATCTTCTCTTTCCTGTGGAGAAAACTTAAATTCAATAGTTTATGTAACCTCCTCAGGTTCGTAGGGTGGTTTTTTTTTTCTGTCACTTTTAAACTTTTATCATGATATAATTCATGTACTACACAATTCACCCATTTAAGGTGTACAATTCAGTGGGTTTTAGTATATTTACAGAATTACTAATCAACATAGTTAAATTTAGAACAGTTTCATCACCCCATAAAGAAATACTCTACCTTTTAGCACTCCCAATTTTCCCCCAACCACCCAGGCCCTGTCAACCACTCAACAACTTTCTGTCCCCATAGATTTGCCTCTTCTGGACATTTCATGTACACCAAGTCATTACAATACATAATTCTGTATCACAGGCATTTAACCCTGTTCTGACTGATGCCAAAGCCCCTGCTCTTCCACTATCATCACATTCAGTCCTCACAAAACAGCCTTACTCAGAAGATTAAGTTTATCCACCATATGAACTGAACTGAATAGGGTTTGTGAGATAATGATATTTTAGGGTCTAGGTCCACCAAAAAAAAATTTTTTTTTAAGTCACATCGTAATAAGACTGGCTCTTTGGTCACTAAACTGTACCTTAAATTAGTTAGAGGCTCTAGGCCTTAAATATAAAACTGGCTAATACAACTTGGTTATAAAGTAGCAGTTAGAACTTAGGCACACAGGCTTTTAATATTTTAGAGTATGACTGGCTTTTAATGATACTTTTCAGAGCTTGCTCTGCGCAGTCCCTGATTACCCAGCCACACTCAGGAAACTATTTCAATACAACTATTTTCCCACATACAGCGAATCTAATGGTCCAGTCCAGGGCAGTCTGAGGCAACAGGGCAAGCCTCTAGTTTGCATTGGCTTTTGGCTCAGAAGATTTACATTTTTCTCCCAGTCAGGCTAAGCAAGACTGAGTTTCCTGAGAGACCAAGGCTGCCAGGACAATACCAACTCCTTTGCTGCCGTTTATGCTCCGTATCCTGCCTGAACCTTTTAACTCTCCTTTGGTCAGAGAAGCTCTCCTTCCTTGCCCCTTGGTCCTAGGGAGGTCAGGAAGATTGTACACCTTGTGGATCTCTGACTCTCTTCATTAGATGGACAAGACAGTCGTGACTGAAACATCATTCATCACACCAACACAACTCCTGTGAAGGTTTATTGGTTTGAACCTTGGATAATTTGGTTCCCAAACCAAGGACCTTCCACCACACTGCACTAGCACACTCAAAGCATAGAAAATCATTCATCTAAAATAATATCAAGAAAATCTGTTGAAATGTGCCTTGTTCTTAATGACAATTATTTAATTTTGTGAGGAAAAAAAATCAATTTGATAAACTCAAACATACAAAAACATCTCTAAGGTGCTTGTCTTTTGAGATCTTTATAGTAGTGGAAAGAAATGTGTCTTCGCTGCTTTTCTTATGGTTTTATTATTTAAGTGATTTTGCATGCATTGACCTGGACAAAAAACTTTATAAAACTCTTACTGGATATTACTTGGGAAAGATGGCCAAATAAACCAGGAGCACAAAATTTCTCTCCCTCAATACCTAAAAGCTTGAATTTAAAAAAAAAATTTTTTTTTGTTTAAAAGAAGACTTTAAAAAAAATTACCAACAGTTACCAAACATGCAAAGAATTTTCTTAAGAACCATAATTAAAATTTGGTAGCCAGGGAAAGAAATAAGATATTCTGGTTTAGCAGAGCCTAATTTCTAACCTTACACATATCCTTTAAATGCAGAATTGAGGAAACAAAGTATGTCAGCAAAATCATGAGCATTTTCAAGCCTTCTCTTGGAGAAAAGGAGACTGAGGTAAGCAGACAGCCCTAGGAAATTCCTGAGAATAAGAGCCTCTTTACAAGCCCAGGGCCGGTACTACGCAAAAGGAGTAGCCACAGCTTCCCATCTTCTGAGGTTCTGGGCTAAATCAGGGGAACAAACTGAAGGTCATGGGATTAAGGATATACCCTTGGAAAGAGAGTAACTGTGCTGGGCTCCACGAGACAGCAGCCCACACCACCCACACCCCTGCAGGCTCAAGAAAGCAACAGAAAACCCCAGGCTGAAGAGAGAAACTAAGAAGTGGAAGGCAATGGTGACCCAAGAAAATCATAAATGAGATCAGGCAAAAGCCTCCCTCCCGGCTGCTGCCCTCAGGTATAAATCTCGAAAACTTAATCTCTCTCCTTTGCGACCACCTCCTGGACACTGTTTTAAGTGTGAAAAGGGTGGGCATTGGTCACGTTCCTGCCTGAACCCCAGCCCCAACCCAGACCTTGTCCAGTGTGTCATCGCGAGGGTCATTGGAAGTCAGACTGTCCTGAAAACCCCATTTCCAGGAAAGCTCCTCCAGCACACCCTAAAAACCCAGAGCCGGGATCCTTCTTTCCAGACCTCCTCAAATTAATGCAGGACGACTGACCAGTCCCTAGTCTGAGTCGGACTCACATCTTCATCAGTTAAGTCCAAACCAAGGGTTATCACCGAGGTTGGAGGTAAACGGATCTCCTTTTTAATTAACACAGAGGCCACATATTCAGTCCTCTTAGAACATTCAGGACCTTTATCCATTTCCTCAGTCTCTGTTGTGGGGGTTGACAGCATCCCTTCTTCTCCTTTAATTACCAAACCAATCATATGCTCGATAGAAAACCACACATTCTCCCATCAATTTCTTATAAACCCTATTTGTCCTTCCCCTCTCTTAGGCCATGACATATTGTTCAAACTCCACTCTTCCGTATCTTTCACTCTTCTGTCCCTTCAAACCAACTTTCTTCTCCTCTTGTTCACCCCACACAGACCCTCCCCAATTCCCACTGATATTCCTCCTATACTGCAGGCAGAAGTGGGCCCCCAGGTCTGAAACACTAATTCTCCTTTGGTCGCAACTCACCATCACGTTGGAATAATCTTCAAAGACCCCTCCTCCATCACAAATATTCCCAGTATACCCTGTCCCTCAGTGCGCAACAAGGCCTTAAACCCACTATTGACAAACTCTGTGCGCTGGTCTTTTGTGTCCATCTAACTCACCCTTTAATACCCCCATCCTGGTAGTGAAAAAGCCAAATGGGAGCTATGTCCTTGTACAAGATCTCAGAACTATTAATGAAGCCCTACAGCCCATTGTTCCATCAGTTCCTAATGTCTTTGTAAACACCTTTTCTTGATAGTTTGAAGCATTTCCATTTGCCTCCAAGTGGGCTAATGTTGTAATTAACATCCTGTTAACAGAAATAATTCCCAGATCTGGCCTTCCCTCTTCTCTGCATTCAGATAATGGGGCAGCCTTCACCTCACAGATCACAGAAGGGTTTGTAGTGCCTTAGGAATTACCTGGAAGTTATGTGTTCCTTACAGATCTCAGTCCTCCAAAAAAGTTGAGCAGGAAGCTTAAACAAGACTTAATTAAATTAACAATGATGATACAGACACCATGGACTCAACTTTTGCCCTTGGCTTTTATAAGAATTCGAACCCTTCCTCATTTCTTTCTTACTTCTCCTCACCCCTTTGAAATCATGTATGGATGCCCTTTTACTCTTACCAGTACCCTTCCAGCCATCAGATTTCAAAAGCAATATATTCACCTAACAAAAATGCGTTCATTCCTGCATCAACTGACTCCACTCCTCCTGCGTGGAAACCGTCTGCCCCCTCGCTGTCTATTCGGCCAGGTGACTGGATATACCTAAATGCCCTTCACCCCAAGTCTTTACCCCAATGTGGACAGGCCTTTTCTTGTCCTTCTCACCATCCCTACTGCATCACAACTTTTCAACTATCCGTCATGGATACACTTTTCCAGATTGAAGCTGGCTCCACCACCTCCTGCAGACAGCAAACTGAGGCTCAAGATAAGTAAACCTGTGAACCCCTGGGGAACCTACGACTCACACTCACGAAGGACAGTGGTGCCAACACACCAAACACAGGGGGTATCGCCCCTTTTAAAACTTCAGGTTCCTCTTAATTTCCTTTCCTTCCATGTCCTGTCCACAAAGTACACCTAAGCCTGGCAGCATCAACACATATGGTACTATTCAGAGCCAACACTTTTTGTAGTATTCTATCCTCACACTTAGCCGACTTTGTTGTCCCTTGCACCCTTTCACTCAAGCAATGCCTTGATGTCTTTCAGGACCTGTGTTTATAAGGAGATTTTTCTGATTTTTACCCCAAAGAAATCCTCTTCTTTTCCTTTGCCACCTTCTTCCTTTTTTTAACTGACTAAAGACTCCTACAATGGATGTCCCATCTTTTACCCTTCCACTCCTCGTTGTACTAACCACTCAAAAAATCCCTTATCATCCCCTTACAGACAATATCCAGATAACAACCGCAATTAACCATTCCAATTGCTGGATATGCCCTGAGCATACTCACGCTGAAAATATATCCTTACTGCCTTTCCTCTAAGCCCAGAAACCGTCCTGCATGTCCACCCACAACACACTGGTTTTGGAGGCCAATGGGTTACAGAACCATCCCAACCCCCCTCCCCCACAGCCCCAACTTTACCAGAATGCAAAGACATACTTATTCTCCATCAGGCCTTTTTTTTTTTAATTTAAAGATTATATTTATTCCCCCCACCCCCCGCCCCCAGTTGTCTGCTCTCTGTGTCCATTCGTTGTGTGTTCTTCTGTGACCGCTTCTATCCTTATCAGCGGCACCCGGAATCTGTGTTTCTTTTCATTGCGTCATCTTGTTGTGTCAGCTCTCCGTGTGTGTGGTGCCATTCCTGGGCAGGCTGCACTTTCTTTCACGCTGGGCAGCTCTCCTTACGGGGCACACTCCTTGCGCGTGGGGCTCCCCTACGTGGGGGACACCCCTGCGTGGCAAGGCACTCCTTGGGCACATCAGCACTGCACGTGGGCCAGCTCCACACGGGTCAAGGAGGCCCGGGGTTTGAACCGCGGACCTCCCATGTGGTAGGTGGATGCCCTAACCACTGGGCCAAGTCCGCTTCCTCCATCAGGCCTTAAACATCTCTCATTCAGGGGAAAATTCAAATTCTATTGGTATGGTCATAGTCCTAATGAGCAAACTTTTTTATGCTTTAAATATCTATCCACATCTATCCACACAACCTTATGCAACTAATTTAGGGCATATATCTACTAAATATCATAACCATGTTCTACTCTTTAACACTACTACACTGCGCTGCAGGCAGATCTGAAAGTGCCAAACAAACATCTTAATTCAACCCTATTTTGGAATGACTCAGGCAATAATCAAACACTACCTACAAGAGTAAGCAATAAAAATTATAGTGAAAATAGCTGTGCTTCAATAGCTCTTATAGACAAACCAAGTTATTCAGAGTAGGAACACAATCAGGAAAAATTACGCAATTTAACCAGGTTAAAACCTAGGGAAAAAACAAAGAATTTTTCACTTCTTTTTCCCGAAATCTCCTCTGTCAAACTAAACTAACATATGACCCTTTCAAGCCCCATTACTCTCTTTTATGTGTTAACGCAGTATATGGTGGGACCCAAATAGTCAGCATTCTCAATAGCCCACATTCTTATTCTGTCAAGCCCTCAACGGCACTAACAGTTGCAGGCACAGGTTTCTATTTTCTGTGTGGTAATACTGCATACCTAATACTTTCTACTGTATGAATGGGACCCTGCACTAGAGTATCTATTATTCCTAACACCACCATCCTAAAACCCCAAGACATGGCCTCCTCTGGACAAATACCTAATCTCAATTCTTTTCTTAACCTCACTTCAGCCTCAGCAACTAAGGGAATGGAAAAAGAGGCACATCTAAGGGAACCCAGAATTTGGCTATCACGCCTGTGATAATCCATACCTAGAAATGCCTGGCATAGGACATACCATCTTTTGTAGTCTGGTCTGGTCTGTAGATATTCCAATGTTAGGACAAGCAATTCTAAATATCTCCCTCACATTAAACTATCCTGGAATGTAACCATGCAGACCATAAACAATCAACAACTGGAAAATTAATAGCCTGGCATCAATTGCCATACAAAATAGAAGAGCATTAGACATCCTCACTGCTGTTGCAGGAGGAACTTGTGCAATCATAAATGAAACTTGTGGCGCGGACTTGGCCCAGTGGTTAGGGCGTCCGTCTACCACATGGGAGGTCCGCGGTTCAAACCCCGGGCCTCCTTGAACCGTGTGGAGCTGGCCCATGTGCAGTGCTGATGCACGCGCGAGGAGAGCAGCCCAGCGCGAAAGTGCAGCCTGCCCAGGAATGGTGCCGCACACACAGAGAGCTGACACAGCAAAATGACACAACCAAAAGAAACACAGATTCCTGTGCCGCTGACAACAATAGAAGCAGACAAAGAAGACGCAGCAAATAGACACAGAGAACAGACAACCAGGGTGGGGGGGGGGACGGGGAGAGAAATAAATAAAATAAATAAATCTTTTAAAAAATAAAATAAAATAAACTTGTTGTTTCAGTATTAGCAGAACAGGGCAGGTAGAAGAAAATCTCAAAATTTCTAAAGAAATCATTCAGAAAGCCCGAGACAACAGCTATGGAAATCAATCATGGTTACCCTCATTTCTTTCTTACTTCTTCTCACTCCTAAAATCAAATTCTTTTACCCATTATAACACCATTACTGATAGTATTACTGCTTCTCCTTTTTGGTCCTTGTCTCTTACAGCTTCTCGTCCAATTCATACACCTAATCATACAGTCAACAACTCAGGAGTACATGAATGACATCTTTTTGCTACAAATACAATAATACCAACCTCTGCAGGACCAGAAGCCAAAACCCACCAGGCAGGATAGAAGGGAACCCCTCTCCACCCCTTGACAGCAGGAAGTAGCCAGATTGAGTCAACGTCCTGAATCCCCTCACCCTTGTGTTCTGCCCAGTACTCCCATTATTCAGGTCCTTCATCATATATAGATATAATCAAAGAGTTTGGAATGTTAGAGGTTCCCCCTCTACAAAGTTTGCAATAATTAATAGGTCTTAAGACTGTGACTCAAATCCCCTATGACATAAATTGAAAAAAGACAGCCTCCAGCCATAATCAATTGAGCAAGCTATAGACACCAGGCTAGGAGGCAGCCCATCCCCTCCCAAGAATGAACAAAGTGGAGGAGATATGGGCTTTCACCCCCTCCAGACCCAAGCACTACCAACCCTTCCCACATTCCAAGAATACCCTACCTTCTAGCTCCCTAACCCCTAGCCATTTGACCCCAGGCTGTACTCGATTTCCCCACCTATTGATGTACTGTTAAAATCATATCCACCACCCTCCAGGGGTGGGCTGAAGTCTATTCTTCAGATCCCCTACATTGAGACAGCTTCTCAATAAATTTTTTGCCTACAATCATCAGTCTCTGCATCCCAGAGAGCACTGTTTTTCTCCAGCAAGTATTATATGTTGCCTAAGAGTTACCTCCCGAGAGCCTCCTTTTGCTCAAATGTGGCCTCTCTCTAAACCACACTCAGCATATAAATGCATTGCCTTCTGCCCAGCATGGGTCATGACTCCAAGGGATGAGCCTCAGTGGCACTGAGGGATTAAAACCAAGTGCCAGTTAGCAATGCACCAGGAAAAAAGACCTCAGCCATAAGGGGGAAAGGGTAAATACAAATGAGTTTTTCAGGCTAAGAGATTTTAAATTAAGTCAGGAGGTCATTCCAGAGGTTATGCTTATGCACATCTCAGCAGGATCTCATTGACAAAGCAAATATTGCCTCAAATAGCAGGGCTCTTGAGGGCTCTAGAGACAGTAAGACACTAAAGGCAGGGCAGACAGCTCAGGAGTTTGGCACCCTGCCAGTGGGCCCTATATTGGAATTTATGCTCCCCAGTGTGACAGATTAGACACATATGTGGTTTCCCTACACATGGTTCTTCTGTCCCTTCTATTTGAAACTATAGTTAATACTAGACTTGATAGGTGTATGTGCAAAAGACTTAAATCTTTGGGCTGTCCCTGTGCCAGTTGGGCCCTGAATCTCAACAGTCTCAACACCTATTCTCCAGTTCATTGGACTCACCCAGGACAATATCAAGGAGATGATGATGGTCAAAGCCCATCTCAAGGAAGAGATGCAACTGCAAGCAAGATAGTCCCATCCATCTGCCCCATGGAATCTAAGCCCCCTCTCAATTAGAGGTGAAGTGGGCATCACCCTCCCAGAATCCTCAGGATTGGGGGATGAACAATGGACTGAAGTAGACTTACAGTTATTCTACTATAGATTTATTATTACTCTAGCAATGGAAGAACTTTCATCATTGATGTGGAAGCAATGACCACCAGAGATTCAGAGGGGAGGAAGAGGGAAAAACAGGTATAATATGGGGACATTTTTGGGACATTGGAATTGTCCTGAATGACAACATATTTTTTTTTTCATTTTTTAATTAAATTGTCTTTTTTTAAAGATAAATAAATCACAAGAAATGTTACATTAAAAAACACAAGAAGGTTCCACATAAACCACACCCCACCCCACACCCCACTCCTCCCACATCAACAACCTCCCTCATCATTGTTGCACATTCATTTCATTTGGTCAATACATTTTGGAGCACTGCTGAACCATGTGGATTATAGTTTACATTGTAGTTTACACTCTCCCCCAATACATTCAGTGGGTCATGGCAGGATATATAATGTCCAGCATCTGTCCCTGCACTATCATTTAGGACAACTCCAAGTCCTGAAAATGTCCCCACATCTCATCTCTACTTCTCTTTCCCTGTACCCAGCAACTACCTTGGCCACCACTTTCTCCAGATCAATGCTACAGTTTCTTCCATTACTAGTCACAATAGTTCTATAGTAGAATACCAATATTTTCACTCTAATCCATATTTTATTCATCTATCCTGTGGATCCTGGATTGGTGGTGTCCACTCCACTTCTACATCTATATATTCTTTCATACCTCACAAAATTGTGCAGGACAGAGTGTAAACTACAATGTAAACTATTGTCGCAGTGTGGGCTCACCCGGAGGGCCGCTGCAGGGGCGGTGTGGGCTCGGGCAGAGGGCTGCAACACACGGAGGGGCCTTCCGAGAAGGCGCTCCGGGGCCGGCAAGGTGTGGAGGACACACGGTAGGAAGAAGACTACCGAGGAGACCAGGATCTGTGCGCAAGTCTGATTTATTCAGGAAGTACAGCGGTTAATATAGGGCGAAGATGGGGGAGGGCAGGGGGCGTGGCCGGGGGGCGGCAGACGACTGATAGGTTCATGCAGGGGTGCATCACTGGTTGCGGGCAGAAGACGGGGTAGCCAGGGTTCTCGGCGGCAGCGAGGCAGGGCTGTCATGGCACGGCGGTGGCCCTCGGGGGAGAGGCGGGGTTAGGCCACCGAGGGGGAAGCGAGTGCAGCTGGGCAGAGGGGCGGGCAGTACGCCCGAACCCCAAGCGGAGGGCCCGAACCCCAAGCGGAGGGCCTTAACGCCCGTTCCCGCCACCCAGGTCCAATTCGCACCGGCGCCTGGAGACAAGCCGACCCTTGGTGTCGCCGCGCTCCCACACGGTGCCACCCTACATTTCCCCCTTTTCTTTTATTAAGCGCCGAAGAAGGTGGAAGAGGAAGGGCCAGCGCTCATTTTGTTGGGGGGGCCTCGCCAGGCAGCGCGTTCGAGAAGCCTGTCTTGGGGGGGGGTGAAGGTGGATGGCGGCGGCCGCCGGGCCCTTTCAGCTTGGGCTAGGTGGAGTAGCCGCAGAACTTGTTGGCGGAGAGGGTCGGGTTCGGCATTCAGGGTCATCATGGCCATCCGAGGGGCGAGGTGTCGCTGGCGATGTTTCTCTCTCCGGGTCAGGCGGTTCGGTGGTGGCGGGCCGGATGAGGCGTCCTGGGATCCAGATGGGCTGGGCGGTGTCATCTGGAAAGACACAAGCAAAACCCCTTCCCTGGGCAAGGAGGGGGGCAGGCCCTGACCAGATGTTAGTCTTGGGGTCTTTCCACTGAACAAGGGGGGCCTGCGTGGGCCGGTAGGACGGGCCCCAATGAGCCAGGAAGGCCAGAATGGCTCCTCACATGGGCGATGTACCAGGGCGCCGTGCGGTTTTCCAAGAGACTCTGGAGAGTTAGGAGTGCTTGGTCGATAGGCCTTTTGGCAGGAAAAAACATGGCGAAAGCCAAGACTTGGCAGACTTGCAAGGTGTACAGGCTGTTGGTGAAGATGTTGAGGGGCCTGTCGGGACAGGCGCGGAGAGCTAGGACGACGGCTTGGAGCTCTCCTACCTGGACAGAGTTCACGTTGATGTGGATGAGTATTTGAGGCTCTGACGTACCAGGCGAGTAGATGACAGCTGCGAACTTGTGCTTGGAGGCGTCAGTGAAGGCGGTGGTGGCATGTGGGTAGGGGCGGCGAGACGGGAAGGGGTGGTGCGGCGGAGGGATGAAGGATAACTGGGAGATGCCCTGAAGCAGCCGATGGCTGGGGTAGTGGTTGTCAAATTTGCCATGGAAGAGTTCCGCAAGGACTTGCATGTCTGGACTGGACAGAAGCAGTGCGGTGGTTTTCTTGGCATCAAGCGGCCACACAATGGTGTCAGGGGGAGTACCATATGTGTGGGTGCATTGTCGGACGAGGTCAATGGCCAAGGAGATCTAGAGTGTGACTTGCGGGCCGATTTTTCTGAGCTTGCTTTCGGCGGTATGGAGCCAGAGAAGGGGCCCCTTCTGCCAGAGGAGCCCGGTGGGCGTACCCGTGGTAGGCAGGATCAGCGCCAAGATGGCTCGGTTGGGGTCGTGACGCTGCAGTTGGCATTCTCGCAGGGCATCATTGACAGCTCGGATGGCCTCCTGCGCAGCCGAGGTAATAGCAATTTTCTTTGTTACGGCCTGCGGAGGGTCTTGGTCGGTTTGCAGGAGGGCGAAGAGGGGTTGTAGTTGAGCGGTGGTGATTGGGAGAGCCGAACGGAGCCAATTGATGTGCCCACAGATTTGCTGTAGCTCTGTCAGAGATAGCTTCTGCGGAATGGCCAGTTGGGGGGCCGCAGGCGTGATGGTGTTGTGGATGTTGAGGCCTAGAAAGGTGAAGGGGAGCTCCACGCGTACCTTATCTTGTTGGACTTGTAGGCCAAGGTTGTTGAGATGGCGCAGTAATGCCGTGACGATGGTTTGGAGGCCTCCGGGGGTTTCATGCGCCACGAGAAGGTCGTCCATGTAATGAACAATATATGCAAAGTTCTTTAATGGGTGAATTGCCTTATTGACATAAAGCTGGCAGATGGCCGGGCTGTTTCGCATCCCTTGCAGGAGGACTCACCATTGGTAATGCTCAGCTACTTCTTGGTGATTGGTGCACGGGAGCGTGAAGGCAAATTTTGGACGGTCTTTTGGGTGCAGTGGAATGGAGAAAAAACAGTCCTTGATGTCGATGGTGGCGGCGCACCAGTGTTTAGGTATAGCCGTGGGGTGGGGGCACCCCGTTTGGGGGGAGCCCATTGGGCGGATGTGCTTGTTGATCTCACGCAGGTCGTGGAGGAGCCGGTACTTGCCTGACTTCTTCTGAATGACGAAGACAGGTGAGTTGTACGGACTGGTGGATGGCTCAATGTGTCCTGCGTCGAGCTGGTCATAGACAAGAGCTCGGAGAACTAACAGTTTCTGGGATGAGATGGGCCACTGCTCCACCCAAATGGGCTCCTCGGTATCCCATTCAAGAGGAGTGGGTGCTGGAGGTGTAATGCGAGCAGTGGCATATATCATTGGGGGGGAGCCGTGGATAGAATGGCTCCGCAGTTCGAGAGGACATCCTGGCCCCAGAGGATATTGTCGATGCCGGGCAGGACAAGGGGGCGGAAGGTGCCTTGGCAGCCTTCCTTGTCCTTCCAAATAAGATCTCGGCTGGTTTGGAATGAGGGAGCTGTTCCGGTGGCTCCAATGACGCGGGGACCGGGGAGCACACCCCAGTTGTGTGCAGCTGTTTCTGGGAAGCAGGATATTTCTGCCCCGGTGTCAAGGATTCCCTTGAACCATTGGCCTTCAACCTCTAACTCCATTATTGGTTTCTTGGGTCCCAGTGGAATGGTCCACATTATGGCAGGGGGTGGTGGCGTGGGTGAGCGGCCTCTTGCTGGCGGGGCTGAGGCCTGCCCCCTCTTGCGTTTAAAGGCTGCCGTTGGCTGTTGGCAGTGCAGCAGTCACGGGCCCAATGGTATCCTTTGCCGCAGCAGGGACACGGGGTGGGAGGCGCGCGTGGTCTGGCTCCTCCGGTGTCTCGAGGCATGTTCGTAGATGGTCGTGGTCAGGCGGCATGAGGGCATTCGCGGGCAAAATGTCCGGTTTCTCCGCATTTGAAGCAGTCGGAGGAGAGGGACATGGCCGTGGCTATGGCCTGAGCCAGCGCGGTGGCCTGCGGGTCTATGTGGGAGCAGGCCAGGATCCAGTCGTGTACTCCCCTTTCCTTCATTGGTAGGATGGCTTGTCGGCAGGCATTGGTGGCCCCTTCCAGAATGAGTTCCCGGGCAAGGGCTTGTTGTACACGCTCGCCAGGGACCTTGCGCTTGCAGGCCTCCTGAACCCGGGATACAAAGTCAGCGAAGTCTTCGTCTTTTCGTTGGACTAGCTTGGCAAGTGGCTCAGGTCTGGTGGCAGAGCAGCTGCGGAAAGCACGGAAAGCCAGCTTGCGAAGTTGGAGCCAGAACTCGGGGGGGGCATTGTGATATTGGGCCGGATTGGCGAATTGGCCCGTGCCTGTGTAAGCGTCCGGGGGAGGGTGAGCCCCGACACGGGCGTTGTGTGCCACTTGCTTTTTTGCCTCTGATGTAAAGTGAGCACGCCAGTCGATGAATTGGCCAGTGGTTAGAATGGCCCGAGCGAGGGAAACCCAGTCACACGGAACCGCGAGCTGAGTGCTAAGCTCCTCAAGCAAATGTTGGGCGTACGGGCTACCGAGGCCGTCCTCTTTAACAGCCTTGCGGAGGTTTTTTATTTCGTCGGCTGTAAAGGGGTACCAATCCTGTGGACGGTGCCGCGAGGGGGCAGCATTCAGCGGGTATAAGAGCGGCGTCTGATGCACGGGGGTGTCTGCCCGCGGGGGCCAAGTACCCATGGGCCCTCTGGCGGATGAGGGATCCGCGGCAGGGGGTGCCCAGGGGGTGGGGCGAGAACGTGGCTCGTCCCAAGATGGCGGCGCCTCACAAGATGGCGGACTGCCCCAGGGGGTAGGCAGCTTGTAAGATGGCGGCCGCTCCTCTTCCAGCAGGGGCCAAGATGGCGCCGTGGCTGGAGGGGATGGGTATAGGGGGAGGGACTTCCCTTTATCCTCCCAAGAAGAAGGCGGAAGTTCGCCATCTTGGGGCGAGGTAGGTGCGTCCAGTTTGGGTGGGCAAGAGTCCAGGGCGTTGTTGAGGCAGCTGGACAAGGACTCGATGTCGGAATCACTGTCTGACTGAGAGCCCTCTCCCTTGCTCTTACCGCAGGTGCAGTGGAAAGCGTCCCAATTGACGGGGGTGCCCTGGAGGCACGAGCGAATGGCGATGAGCGTGGGGAGAAGGCTGGGGGGAAAACACTTGTTCTCATACTCCATAGCCTCCGTGACGCGGTCAATGAGGTTAGTGTATGTGTCCGGGTCCCACAGCTGGCAAGTGGAGAGCCAGGGGTTGAAAGGCAGCAAAAGGTCCCAGTACGTTTGGAGCTGCTTTACTGAGACATTCATATGATTGGTGTCTAAAAGGCCGGCAAGGGCCCTAACCTGAGGCGCCTGGCGGGAGGAAAGACGGCCGCCCATGGCGCCGACGGCGGGGCCTAGCGAAGACGGGGGTCCTTACCTTGCGGGCGAGGCGGGTGGGGGTCCGGCCGGGAAGTTGTTGCCCCCATGTTGGACGCCAAATGTCGCAGTGTGGGCTCGCCCAGAGGGCCGCTGAAGGGGCAGTGTGGGCTCGGGCGGAGGGCTGCAACACACGGAGGGGCCTTCCGAGAAGGCGCTCCGGGGCCGGCAAGGTGCGGAGGACACACGGTAGGAAGAAGACTACCGAGGAGACCAGGATCTGTGCGCAAGTCTGATTTATTCAGGAAGTACAGCGGTTAATATAGGGCGAAGACGGGGGAGGGACAGGGGGCGTGGCCGGGGGGCGGCAGACGGCTGATAGGTTCGTGCAGGGGTGCATCACTGGTTGCGGGCAGAAGAGGGGTAGCCAGGGTTCTCGGCGGCAGCGAGGCGGGGCTGTCATGGCGCGGCGGTAGCCCTCGGGGGAGAGGCGGGGTTAGGCCACCGAGGGGGAAGTGGGTGCAGCTGGGCAGAGGGGCGGGCAGTACACCCGAACCCCAAGCGGAGGGCCTTAACGCCCGTTCCCGCCACCCGGGTCTGACTCGCACCGGCGCCTGGAGATGAGCCGACCCTTGCTGTCGCCGCGCTCCCACATGGTGCCACCCTACAAACTATAGTTTATGCTTAGTGGCAATGCTCCAATATGTGTTCATCAACTCTAACAAATTTACCATACTAACGAAGGATGTTGTTAGTGTGGGAAAGTATGGGAGGGATACGGAGTGGGATGTATGGAAATCCCCTATATTTTTATGTAATCTAAAGAATTTTTTTTAATTTTTAAGTATTAATTTAGAAAAACACAGAGAGGCTTTAATAATAAGATACATGAACTAGAATTCACAGATATATATAGAACATTGCCCCCCAAAACATCAACATACACATTCTTCTCAAGGACTCATGGATCTTTCTCCAGGATAGACCAAGTGTTGGGTCACAAAACAAGTCTCAATAAATTTAAAAAGATTGAAATTAAACAAAGCACAATCTCTGACCAATCAGTAGTTCAAATAAGAAATCACAAAAGAAATAAGTAATTATCTTGAGACCAATGAAAATGAGAGCACAACATATCAAAATATATGGGATGCAGCAAAGGCAGTGCTGAGAGGGAACCTAATAGTCCTCAACACTTACATTAAAAAAGAAAAGTTAACACAAAGACCTAATGGAATACCTGGAGGAACTAGAAGAACAGAAAACTAATCCCAAGGTGAGCAGATGGAAAGAAATAACAAAGATAAGAGCAGAAATAAATGAATTTGAAAAAAAAAAAAATAGGGACAATCAACAGAAACAAAAGTTGGTTCTTTGAAAAGATCAGCAAAACCAACAAACCCTTAGCTAGACTAATGAAGAAAAAAGAGAGAAGATACAGATAAATAAAATCAGAAATGAGAGGGGAAGCATTACTACTGACCCCACAGAAATAAAATAAATCATAAGAAGGTACTATGAACAACTGTATGCCAAAAAACAAGACAATTAGATGAAGTGGAAAAATTCCTAGAAACATATATACAACCTACATTGACCTTAAAAGAAATGAAAGACCTCAACAAACAAATCAAAAGTAAGGAGACTGAAATAGTCATCAAAAACCTCCCAAAGATGAAAAACCCAGGACTAGATGGCTTCACAGGTGAATTTTACCAATCATTCAAAGAAGAATTAACAACAATCTTGCTGAAACTCTTCCAAAATATAGAACAGGAAAGGACACTACCCAACTCATTCTATGAAGCCAATATCACTCTAATACCAAAACCAGATAAAGATAACATGAAAAAAGAAAATTATAGACCAAATTTCTCTAATGAATATAGATGCAAAAATCCTCAACAAAATACTTGTTAATCAAATTCAACAGCACATTGAAAGAATTATACATCATGATCAAATGAGTTTTATCCCAGGTATGCAAGGGTGGTTCAATACAAGAAAATCAATCAATGTAATACCTCACATTACTAGATTGAGGAAGAAAAATCACTTGATCATCACAATTGACACAGGAAAGGCATTTGACAAAATCCAACATCCTTTCTTGATAAAAATACTAAAGATAGAAATAGAAGGAAAATTTCTCAAGAGAATAAAGTACATATATGAAAAACCTACAGCTAACTCAATGGAGAAAGACAGAAAGCTTCCCCATTAAGATCAGGAACAAGACAAAGATACCCAATGTCACCACTATTATTCAATATTGTGTTAGAAGTTCCAGCTAGAGCAATTAGGGTAGAAAGAGAAATAAAAGGCATCCAAACAGGAAAGGAAGAAGTAAAATTTTCACTATTTGCTGATGACATGATCTTACATCTAGAAAATCCTGAAAAACCCACAGCAAAGATACTAGAACCAAAAGACAATTCAGCAAAGTGATGGGATACAAGATTAATATACAAAAATCAGTAATGTTTCTATATACTACTAATGAGCAATCAGAGAAGGAAGTCAAGGAAAAAATCCCATTTACAATAGAGGTTAAAATAATCAACTATTTAGGAATAAACTTAACTAAGGACATAAAGGTCTTGTATTTGGAAAACTACAAAACATTGTTAAAAGAAACCAAAGAAGGCCAAAATAAATGGAAAGACATTCCATGTTCATGGATTGGAAGACTAAATATTCATAAGATGTCAATTCTATCCAAACTGATTTACAGAGTCAATGCAATCCCAATAAAATTTTCAACAATGTTTTTTACAGAATTAGAAAGGACAATTATCAAATCTATTTGGAAGGGTAATAGATCCTAAATAGCTAAAAATATCTTTAAAAAGAAAAAGTTGGAGGACTCTCATTTCCTGACTTCAAAGCATATTACTTGAATTCAGTGGTTAAAAAATAAAAGAGCATGGTATCAGCAAAAGATAGGTACGTTGACAAATGGAATAGAATTGAGTGTTCAGAAATAGATCCTCAATTTTATGGCATAGTGATTTTTGACAAGGTTGTCAAACCCATCCAGCCAGAACAGTCTATTCAACAAATGATGCTGGGAGAACTGGATATCCATATCCAAAAGAAAGAAGAAGGACCCTTATCTCACACCTTATACAAAAACTAACTCAAAATGGATCAAAGACCTAAACTTAAAAACTACAACCATAAAACTCCTAGAAGAAATGTAGGGAAACATCTCCAAGACCTTGTAGTAGGCAGAGGTTTCTTAAAGCTTATATCTAAAGCATGTGCAATGAAAGAAAAAGTAGATAAATGGAACTTATCAAAATTAAACACTTTTGTGCTTCAAAGAACTTTGTCAAGAAAGTGAACATGCAGCCTACTCAATGGGAAAAAATATTTGGAAACCACATGTTCAATAAGGATATGGGATTTTTCCTTTTGGAGTAATGAAAACATTCTAAAATTGAGGGGATGACAACACATCTCTGTGATGAAAATGAGAATTACTGAGTGTACACTTTGTATGGATTGTACAAACTATGGGACTACATAACACAATGAATCCTGTGGTGGAAGATGGACTGTGGTTAAAGAACAAATATGAGAACATTCACTCACAAAATATAACAAGTATATAATACTAATATAGGGTGTCATTAACCAGGTGGGTTGGGGTAAAATACACTAAATGTAAGATATTAGCTAAAGTTAGTAGTCAAGTTTTCACAACAATGCAAGATGGTGGTAGAATATGTATGGGAACCCTGTATGATGATATGCATGTTTGTTTTTTAGTTCACAATTTATATTTTTCACTTATTTTATGGATGTTCATTTATGAATGATAAACTTCAATTTAAAAATTTTTAAAAGATATATAACTATTTAAAGCAAAATGTATAACACTTTGTTGTGGACTTTATTTCATTTATAGATGTAATATAAATTACTAGAAGAGGAACAAATGAATAGGAAACAAAGCACAAAATGGTAGACATAAATACAGCCATACCAATAATTATATTAAATATAAATGGATTAAATATCTTACTGAAAGGAGAGATGATAAAACTCAAAAAAAAAAGCAAGGTTCAATTACATGCTGCCTATAAAAGATGTCCTTTAATGATGGTTAAAAATAAAATGATTAAAAATATATATTATACAAACAGTAAGCACCAGAAAAAATATCAGACAAAATTGACTTTAAGATCAGAATTATTCCCAGAGGTACTTTTCACAATGTTAAAAGGAAGATATAATAATCGTATTTGGGTATGTTACCAATGAACAGACATGAAAAATATATGAAGCAGTTGGGTATCCACCTCCCATGTGGGAAGTCTTGGGTTTAGTTCCCGGTGCTTCCTAAAGAAGATGAGCAGACAATGAGCAGACACAACAAGCAAAGAGTGGACACAATGAGCAGACAGAAGAGGGAGCCATGGGTGGGGGGGATGCACTTGTTTAAAAATAAATACATGAAGCAAATACAGACAGAATAGGAAGAAACAGGAAAATTTACAATCACAGTTGGAGATTTCAATATCCCTATCTCACTTATTGATAGAAAAACTGCTATTAAAAAAAAGCCAGAATATAAAAGATCTGAACAATACTCTCAACCATCTTGAACTAAATTACATTTATAAAACATGCAATAATTGGAGAATATGTGTTCTTTTCAAGTGAACATAGAGCATTCACCAAAATAGATCATATATGCTGAGCTATAAAATGTCTCAATTTATTTTAAAAGTTTGGAATCTGACAGAATATATTCTTTAACCATAAAGGAATAAATTTAGAAATCAATAGAAATAAGATATTAAGAAAAGCCCCCAAATATTTAGAAATCAAAAACACATTTCTGAATGTGTTTTAAAAAAAACACAGGGAAATTGTACAATAATAATTAAATTATAGCATATCAAATTTATGAGATGCAGTTAAATGAGACTTAAATGGAAACATATGATGTTATATATTTATATTAGATAAGTTGAAAATCAATGACTAAATTTCAATCTTTGGAAGGTTAAAAAATAAAGAAATTATTCCCAAGTTAAGCACAAGGAAGGAAAATATAAAGAGCAGAAATCAATGAAATGGAATACAAATTACTGAGATATTTAACAAAGGCAAATTTGATTATTTAAAGAGATCAAGCAAATGAATGAATTCCTAGCTAGAAAGTATAAGAAAAAGAACAAAAATGTCTAATATCAGGAATAAAAGAGAGGTTACAACTACAAATAATACAGACATTAAAATATTTTGTGTCAATTACTTTTACCACATAGGTGAAATGAATAAATTTATTTAAAACTACGCAATTTTTAAAAGTTAAACAAGATAATACAGACATCTAAATGCAGAAATTGAATTAAACATCAGAAAATTTCCCATAAGGTAAACTCCAATCCTAGATGATCACATGAACGAATTCTATCAAATATTTAGGGAAGAAATAACAGCAACCACATGCAAATTCTTTTAAGATGTTGAGACAGAGAAAAGAGCTTTCACCTCGTTTTATTAGAACAGTATAGCTATGATACCAAAACCTGACAAAAATGTTAAAAAATAAAAATTACAAAATAATAAAGTCTAATGAACATAGACATAAAAGGGGGGGGGGGTATGGTTAATCAAATCCAGCAACATGCAAAAAGGTAATGCATTATGACCAAGTGAAGTTTATTCTAGGAATGCAAAGTTGATTCAACACTTGAAAATCAATCAATTTAATAGACCATAAAAGCAGAATAAAGGAGAAAAACCATATAATAATTTCAATGGATACTGAAGAACATTTCAATGGATACTGAAGAACATTTCTCTCAGCAAACTCTGAATAGAAAGTAATTGTTTAATCTGATAAAGAGCCTCTACAAAACCATATGGCTAACATTATACTTGACAATATATTGAATGCTTCCCCCCTAAGATCAGAAACAAAGGAAGGATTTTACAACTTTTAAACAATACTGTAATGGAGTTTCTAGCTAGTGCAATAAAGCAAGAAAAAATAAATAAAAGGTGTACAGATTGGAAAAGGAAATTAAGACTCTCTACTCAAAGATGACAGATTGTATATGTAGAAAAACCTTACAAATACAAAAAGCAACTACTAAAACTATAAGTGAATTTGTCAAGGTCACTGATACATTTAATAACATGCATGGATTTCACAGACATTATTCACATGATGTTAAAAAAAAAAGTCAGGCATATAACTCTACATGGCATATGATCCCATTTATATAAAATTCTAGAACAGACAAGAAAATACAATTATGGAAAGGAAAAAAAAACACTGGAAAGATACTACCTTAGGGAAGGGGATTAACTTACAATGGGCATTTGAAAACTTTCTGGCATGATGGAAATAGTTTATACCTTGATAGAGGTGTAGAGGTGTAGACTATATAGGTGTATGCATTTGTAAAAAATCATTAAATTGTATACTCAAGATTTGTTCACTTTACTGTATTTTAATTTTACCTAAAAAAAAGAAAAGAACTAAAAACAAATATCAGACTCTGTTAGTAGATCTGCTTTTCTCAGTGGTTTGGATGATTCCGTCTTATCAGGAGGACACAGGAGCCAACTTAAAAGGACTCCCATTGGCCAAATTTGAACAGTTAGTATACTAAAATAAATTATGATAGTAATTGATTCTAACTTTTAATAAAATCAAATCCATGAGTGCATACTGCTACAAATAAATAAATGAAAAAATAAGATAAAGTGCTCTGTTGTAACAGAGAGCCAACTAATAAATGCAGAAGGAATAATAGGAGAAAAAAATCATCAATGGATACTAAAACTAGTGAATAAAATTTCATAAGAAATAGAATATCAGTCTCAGAATCTCTCTGCTGTATATACTTCCTAACTACAGAGAAACAAATGTTATCTTTACAGAAGCGAAATCTGGTACACACCACCTTAATTAAGTGATCAAAGTTAACATCATGACTGTTGGGACAAACATCTTGTGCCTCCTCATATGACACACTTCTTATCAATAAAATTCTTCCCAAAAATGCATGACCTAGATCTAATCATGAGGAAACGTTAGACAAATTTAAGTTGAGGGACATTTAACAAAATAATTGGCCTGTACTGCTCAAAATGTCAAAATCAAGAAAATTGAAAGGCTGAGGAATTGCTTCAGATTAAAGTAGACTAAGCAATGAATGATCTTAGTTTGGATCCTGTACAAGAAAAAAGATATTCATAAAGACCAATATTGGGGAACGGACTTGGCCCAGTGGTTACGGCATCCGTCTACCACATGGGAGGCCTGCAGTTCAAACCCCGGGCCTCCTTGACCCGTGTGGAGCTGGCCCATGCACAGTGCTGATGCGTGCAAGGAGTGCCGTGCCACGCAGGGGTGCCCCCCGCGTAGGAGAGCCCCACACACAAGGACTGCACCCGTAAGGAGAGCCGCCCAGCGCGAAAGAAAGTATAGCCTGCCCAAGATTGGTGCCGCACACATGGAGAGCTGACACAACAAGATGAAGCAACCAAAAGAAACAGATTCCCATGCCACTGACAACAACAGAAGTGGACAAAGACGACGACGCAGCAAATAGACACAGAGAACAGACAACCGGGGCGGGGGGTAAGGGGAGAGAAATAAATACAATAAATAAATCTTTAAAAAAAAAAAGACCAATATTGGGGACAACTGACAAAATTTGAATATGAATTGCAAACCAGATAATACTATTTTGTCAGTCTTCTTACCTGGTTTTGAAAATTACACTGAGCTTATTTCAGAAAATGTCCTTGTTCTTCAGAAACACATACTTATGTATTAAGTATAGTTCAGAAAAAAATAACATGCATTTATGTAAGATATGTAGAAAGAATAATGAAAATGGGACAATATGTTAAAAGTTGGTGAATTTGAGTAAAGTGTATACAGGAATGCCTTGTACTATTTCTCTGTGTAAGTTTGAAAGCATATCAAACATAAATAAAAACAGAACAAAATATGGGAGGTGAGGGAAAGAAAGGTAGAAGGAAAATACCAGAGTAGTAAAGGCTTCATCTTTCATAGCAGAAAGTCAGTCAATACTGTCAAAAATGGAAACATTTCTGAGTTAAAATATAATGTCATTAGTGTCATAATGGTTTGCAAAATATTTCTTTAAGCTTACGGTCTTTAAGGAAGTAATATCTCAAAGGGTAAAACATTTATCAAAAATTCAAAAACCTGCATTTTGAAATCTAGTAAATTATAATAAAATTAAATGTATTTTTAAGAGCTGGCATAGGATATCTATTTCTCTGTCTCTCAATTCATCTGTCAATCATAGACTGTATAGCTAGACAGAGAGAAAGAATATACATATAGGGTTGACTGAAGTAAAATTCAAATGTTATACTACTAAGCTATATTTAAATAATTTCTCATTTCTTTGTACTTTTCACAATGTTGGAATTTTTTTATAAGCTTCTATTATTTTGATAAAAATAAAGTGTGTGCTTTAACATATGTAATGGCACTTACATTACATTTACAGTTGCTTCTCAAAACATAATGATATTAATTTTAATATGATAAAATATTAGCATGCTAAAGTCATTTCCAGTGCTATAAACAAACTAAAAAACCAACACAAAGTATCTGCTCCACATTTCAAGAGTAATGAGTTCAATCATCTTAAGGTTATAATTTTGTTAGTCTGTTAATTTTTTTCTTCTCAATGCAACTAGAAATTAATTCTTTGTCAGACTTAACAATTAATGTTCTTAGCTTTTTTCTGAGATAAAGATGACATTACATCAAAATCTTTTCAATTTTCTTCTTTTAAAAATTTACAGTAATAGCCTAGTCGTGACAAGCATATGATAATATCATTTGCATAGAAAAATAAAATTCAGTGATTTTCCAGCCATTCCTACCAGCTACCCCATTAGATAGATGGCTAAGTTAAAAATCCTTTCTCATATTTATCCTGAAGCTTTCTTTATCTGAATTTTCCCCCACAGTCCCAGCTTCTCTCAGAATATCCTCTTTATTCCTGCACCCTATTCCTTGTTTTCAAGAAACATTTTTAAGTTCCAAAGCTCTCCTCTAAGACATGGCCTAAGAAAATACACTGCAGAGGAATAAGGTGGTAGAGTGTAGTTCTGTTAATCCACATTCACTGCCCCTCCCTTACTTACTTAGCCTATTGAACTCAGGCATGCAATGTGACCTGCTTTGGTTGATGAAACATGTGAATGATAGATGTCACTTCTAAACAGAAATTTAAGAGCCAGTGCATGCCTGTGCCACAATAACCAGCAATGTTCCGAGTAGAAAAGAACCTGCCAGCCTGGTCTTCAGTAAAGACAATGTGGAGCAGAGTTGTAGCCAGTCCATAATGGACATGTGGCATGAGCAAAATCTGCCCTCGGGAACCAGTGAGGCTGTTCCAGTCCAGCCTGAATAACACAGTCCAGCCTGGTCACAAAACTACTCACCTTTTCGAGTCGTAGTTTTCTTTTTCATCCACCTAGTGTATCAGATGAACTCTGGACGCTAAGCTCCTTGTGAGGATTCACCTTTTCATAATCATGTGTATGCACCAGAAAATTAACTCTTTTTCTGGTTGTCTAAGAGCAGTCTGCTTAGAAAATCAACACCCAGAATGGCTCTATGTATTTCCAGTTTGGGACTGAATTTATGTATTTGTCTTCCATAAAACGAGTATCACATGTGGTCAGAGATTGAGTCCCACCACTCAAATCAAAGAGTTTTGAATGTCAATTACTGTTTGTATTCTCTTTTCCTAATGGACAATTATTGCTTTTATATTCAATTTAAGAAACAACAGTTGAGTGTTCACCATATACCAGGCACTGAGTAGGACACTAGGAATAAAGAGATAACTAAGAATCCTTCCCCACAAGAAACTTACAGGCTGGCAAGTGAAATCAATAAGGAAAATATCAGTTGTCCTGGCCATGTCAGTCTTGAATGGCCCTCTTGCAGCCTGTGTGAGAGACTGCAGCCATCCTATTAAAAAAGCTGTATTTGCTCTCTGTAGTTTGAGAAATCCTAAGAACTAGGTAAAGCCTGATAAAGCCACTTCCTCAAGCAAGTCACTGGTCACGTTTAGTGAATCCAATAGGTTCATGGCTGTTTTCTTACAATCATGACAGCCAATAAACAATGGACCATTCCTTTCCATTATCTCTCTCCAATCCCTCTCATACTCACTCCCTCCTTTTCTTTCCCACTGATACTGTGTTATTTCACTTTTTCATAACCTTTTATAGCCATCACTTTAGTTCTGTCATGGCAATTTAATTTGCATGTTTTGAGTCTCCTCCCAAATCATGTATTGAGATGAGGGTCCATGCCTGATTTTTCTCTGTATCCCTAACAGAAACTTTTCTAGAACCCTGTGTGCTGTAGGCATTATATAAATTAATATTGAATGAAATCTAAATCAACACAAGATCCATTCAACTTAAACAATCAGCATTTATTATGAAGGTGACCCAAAGGAATGGTTTTGCCCTATTAATCACCTAGAACCTTTACAATGGCCCCAATTATGAGAATTGCCACATGTGCTGCTGGGCCATAAAATCCAGCAAGCAAACATCATTCATGTTGCCTCATGCCTTATCCCCAGTCCTTTAAGAAGATTGTGTTTTTTTTCTTCTCTACTTTCTGACTCTGTTTCATCCCTGGATATCAGATTACTGGTTCCATTCTGAAATAACTTCTGTGTTATCTCACTCGAGGACTCATTAATGATCCCACTGACGTGTTCATTATGACATCACCTCCCAAATCTTGTCCAAAGTCTGATTTTGAAGAGAGTACTCCTGTTCCTTTTCACCAGGCCGTGATTTTATTTCTGCCATATTCCAAGTCTAGGTTGCAATCTTGAGAGGAATTGCCTTGTCTTCAGTTATAATTGGTTAAATACTGATTTAAGGGTCTTTTAAAAATCTTCTGGGAAAACATAGTGCTTAATTTTTTTTTTAAGATTTATTTTTATTTATTTAATTCCCCTCCCCTCCCCCAGTTGTCTGTTTTCTGTGTCTTTTTGCTGCGTCTTGTTTCTTTGTCCGCTTCTGTTGTCGTCAGCGGCACGGGAAGTGTGGACGGCGCCATTCCTCGGCAGGCTGCTCCCTCCTTCACGCTGGGCGGCTCTCCTTATGGGTGCACTCCTTGCGCGTGGGGCTCCCCTACGCGGGGGACACCCCTGTGTGGCACGGCACTCCTTGCGCGCATCAGCACTGCGCATGGGCCAGCTCCACACCGGTCAAGGAGGCCCGGGGCTTGAACCGTGGACCTCCCATGTGGTAGACGGACGCCCTAACCACTGGGCCAAAGTCCGTTTCCCTCATAGTGCTTAATAACATAAGACCAAGGCTCATCAAATCAAATTTAAAGATCTTTGATCCAAGTTGAGACAATAATTATTTTCTTTCCTGCTTATTTTTATTTATAAAGACATAAATGTATATACAATTTCAGAAATATATAGAATAATAATGAATGTCTATTTTTACTTCCCTTCCACTCAACCCTATTCCTTTCTTAGAGAAGACCACTGATAACAGTTTAGTATATATTTTCCCATGCATTGTTGAATGCATTTAAATCCATATGTAAATATTCATAACTACATATGCAACCTTCTCCACATAAATTATATCTATATAGTTATTTTTATAAAATGCAGCCATTCATTTAACAAGTTATATAGACCACATACTATATGCTATGCTCTGTTCTAGGCACTGAGATACAATAATAAACAAAAAATGCTCCTAACCTCAAGGAGTGTACATTCTAGAGGATGTTCAGGATACCTACATACATATACTATACATAAATGGTTTTCTACCAAAAAGAAATCATACTGTGGGTAGATTGAATTGTGTACCCCAGTTTGGACATGTTTTGGTCTTAGTTCACATTCATGTAAAGCACTCAGAAGAGTACTGTAAATAAGATCTCTTCAAGATGGTACTTCAGTTAAGGTGTAGCCCAACTAAATCAGGTTGCATCTAAATCCATATTACTGGAGTCCTTTATAAGCATAGTGAAAGTCAGATGGAGGGAGAAGCCATGGGGAGCAGTCAGAAGTGAGAAATCAACAGAGCCTAGAGAAGAAAGGAGAATACATCGCCATGTTCATTGCATTGCAACAGAAAAGCCAAGGAAACCCATCCAGAAGATATTAACCCTACAAGGAAGTAAGCCTTCTGCCTCAGAAACCATGAGCCAATAAATTCCTGTTGTTAAGCCAACCCATTGCATGGTTTTTGTTTAGCAGTTTTGAAACTAAAACATACTATATGTATTATCCTAAAACTTGATTTTTTTAATATAAAAATATACTTGGAGCACTTTCCATATCAAAATATGCAGTACATATGCATCTACATCACTTGAAAAAAAAGTAGACTGGGAAAAATTATTTACATCATATATAACAGACTAGGATTTAATATCCAGAATATATTTTGAAAATACATACAAATTAATGTAAAAATATGTAAGTAAATAGCTAGAAAATACGAAAAGATATTCACATTAAAAGAATAAATATCTAATAAGTCCACAAAAATCTGCTATACATCACTAGAAATCAGGAATATTAAAAATTGTGACACTTTGAACTTCTGCTTCCAGCAAAGATGGAGTAACAAGGATCTGAAACAACTCAAAAACAGGGAAAAATATATATGCATATTAAACAATACTTTTCAGGCACTGAAATGAGGTAGTGCAAGGAAGAAACACCTGACAGAGAGTAAATAAAGAAGATAAGTCCAACAATTGTCTCAGCTTAGTATCTAGAAGAAGGCAAAGCAAGGGGAAGAAACTCAAGTGGAGCACAGTAGTCTTCCTAAGTAGAGGAAACTGAGGAAATAGAGTTGAAAGACTGGGAGGCCAAGGTGGCTAGTTTACAAGGAAGAATAGTAAAAGACACTTGACTGAAGCAAAATGTAAAAGCTCATCCTGGGGATGAGCCTCCTTGGCACCGAGGGATTACTACCAAGCACCAGCTGGTGATACAACTAATTAACATTTATGGAGCCTTCCAACCAATGAGAGAAGAAAAACATTCTTTCCAAGTGCATACATAACATTTACCAAGAAAGACATAAAACAAGTCTCGATAAATTCAAAAAGATTCAAATCATACAAAGTATGTTCTCACAAAAATGGAAATAAATCAGAAATCAACAATAGAAGGATAACTAATATATCCCAAGTATTTGGAAACTAAATAACAGACTTCTAAATAATCCATGGCTATAGAGGAAATTAAATAGGGAATCAGAATGTGCTTTAAACTAAATGAAGCAAAATCACACCCTATCAAAATTTGTGGTAAACTACTAAAGCTTTACTTAGATGGAAATTCATAACACTAAACATCTTCTCAGAAAAGAAGAAAGGTTAAAGCAGTGGCCTTAGCTTCCATGTTAAACAAAAGGTGGCAGGGGGAGCAGATGTGGCTCAAGTTCTTGAGTGCCCACCTTCCACATGGGAGGTCCTGGGTTCAGTTCCAGATACCTCCTAAAGTAGCCAGACAATGAGCAGACAATGAGCTTAAAAAAAAAAAAAAAAAAAAACTGAAAAAAGAAGAAAAAAAGAAAAATGAAACCAAAAGTGGGCAGAATACAGGAAACAATAAAGATAAGAGCAATAAACAAGAGAAATAGTAAAATTGAGAAAAAATCCATGAAAACAAAAGCTGGTAGTTTAAAAAGATGGAAGAAATTGATAACCCATAGAGTGTCTGAATCAAAAACAGAGAGAAAACAAAAATTACCAATAACTAGAGCCATAAAATAGCAACAGATTCTACAGACATTAAAAGGACAAAAATGGACTATTACAAACAACTTTATGTCAATAAATTTGACAGCTGAGGTGAAAGGGGCAAATTCCTTGAAAGACACAAATTACCAAAGCTTACTGTATTAGTCAGCTAAAGAGGTGCTAATGCAAAGTACCAGAAATCTGTTGACTTTTATAAAAGGTATTGATTTGGGGTAGATGCTAATGGTTACATGGCCTTTAAGACTCTGACTCAAGGTTACATCCACACCAAAGTCTGTTGCCACGTGTTGAAGCAAGATGGCAGGCAACCTCTACCTGGTCTCTTTTTCCTTCGTCCTCTAAAGGTCCCATGGGCCCAGCTTCTTCTAATCTCAGCTGTAGGCTGGCATTGGGCTTGTCTCTCTTCTCTAGCTGTTTGAGTCTTCTCCTTTCTGTCACACGGCAGGACCGAAATGACCAAATTTCCTTCTTTTCCATATCTTCTTCTAGGTGCCTTCTTGAGTGAATGTCGGTTTATATAGCCCACCAAGGGAGCAGGGACTCAACCCTGAGTCACGCCCTCCTGATGTGGTAGAGTTAAAGCCCTAATCTTAATTTAATCAAGATTGTATTAAATGTAAAACCTCTGAATTTAATACAATCAAAGGATATCATACCCAGAGGAATAGACCAGTTTACAAACATAATATCTTCTTTTTGGAAATTATAAATAATATCAAAATGCTATGCTTACTTAAGAAGAAATAGATAACCTGATTACTCCTGTATCTATTAAATAAATTTAAGTTGTAGTTTAAAACCTTCTCAGGAAAAAAACCTCCAGGCCCAGATGGCTTTGCAGGTGAATTCTACTGTTTTCTATTGATATTGATATTACCACAAATGTAATGGCTTAAAACAATGGGTTAGAGGTCTGACATGGGACTCACTAGGATAAAATCAAACTATAAACAGGGCTGCATTCCCCATCTGGAGGTACTAGGGAAGAATTCATTTCCTTTCCTTTACTAACTCCTAGAGGAGATCTGCATTCCTTGGTCTATAGCCCCTTTCTTCACCTACAAAGTTAATGAGTGGCCTTGGATTTGGCATAGATTTCTTAAATACAACACAAAAGAACCAACTAAAAAAGAAATAAAATAATTTAAAAAATAGATTTTATCAAAATTTAAAATTTTCTCAATATGCTCTATTACAAAATTTAAAAAGACAAGCCCTAAACTGAAAGAAAATATTTGCAAAATCTATATTTGATAGAAGATTTGTAACTAGAATATATAAGGAATTCCTATGATTCAAGAAGACAAAGAACTGAATAAAAAATAGGCAAGTGCTGTGTTCATTGTGGGGAGAGGGTAGATAGAAAGCTCCAGGAATCAATCAATCCCTCCACCAGAACAACTATTAAACAGGCAGGAACAGTCTGACTCAAATATTTCTAAACTCTGGAGTCCAGCAGAACACTGTACAGCACCCCTGAAAAGTGGACGAGGGAGTTTGCTGTAAATACCAGCGAATTACTCTTTCTGTGCCAAGTTTACTGTTGCCCATGCCTCACTCTCACACAGGCAACAGTGAGGTCTGGACCAAGGCATACCTTACTGGTGACAAAGAGAGGTATGAAACATCTAGTTCCTCAAGATCAGAGTGGGAGACGCATTCAGAACACTGATCACTGCATTTGATTAGCTGCTTTGGATTACTGGGGCCCAGCTGTAAGGGTGACCCTTTTTCCAAACCATCCTGGACAACGGCAGCAAAGGAGCCTTAAAGATAGCATGCTTCCTCAGAGCTGTGGAGAAGTTAAAGAGCTTCATTTTCTGGGCAGGTGCCGAGTTAAGAAAGTATAGCTTTGGGGAGTCATGGAAGAAGCTTTTGGTGACCTTCTTGGCAGCTCCCTCACTCCCTCCCCAGGAAAGTTGGGAGAAGGTTAGTTCTATGTTTGTGGGTCCCTGGCCTTGTTTCAGCTGGGAAAGACTGACTTGGAAAACCCCTCTTTAGTGTAGCCCCTTCCCAGAATTTGCTCACCAGGTAAAAGCAGCTTGAGACAATGAAAACAATATAAGAAACTTTTGAGGTAGTTGATACGGGGCAAGACTTACCTACTTTAAGTCATGCATTGGAACATCTGAAGGAGGAGAAATTCTGTTTACTGGGAAGTACAGGGGGCATTCAAACTCCTGTAAACAGGAGAACCCCTAAAGCCACTAGAAAGCACAAGCCCAGGACAAAACACAGGGCCCAATAAGACAGAGAGGATCCAGCACTTTGCATTCACCTTGGGTTAACTTTCCTAATAGGAGGGATTAACTCTGAAAGAAAGCACAAGTCAGTGAAAAGTAAATTTGGAAATACCATGAAAGATGTTTTCTGCTTGTGTTTGCTTGGTTTTTTAGTTCCTGGTACTAAAGAAAATCTATCATATCACAAACTGGGTACAAACTCAAGAAATAGACATCCCAGGGAATAAATCCAAGAGTTAACATTTTAAAATATCAAAATTTATAGCATGGAGCAAAAGATTACATAAAAAACAAAGAAATAAGAAATGATGGCCTGTCCAAAGAAAGAGATATAAATTGAAAAAACATTGACAAAGAAGACCAGACAATGTACATATGGGCAAAACCTTGTTTTTAAAATGATATTCAGGGAAACAGCTGTGGCTCAGTCAGTTGGGTTCCTGTCTACCATGGGCTCCTGGGTTCACATCCAGGGGCCTCCTTGTGAAGGCAGGCTCACCCACATGCTGTGGAGAGCCGCCCAGCCTGCAAGCACCACAGAGTGCCGCTCAGCCCTTAGATGCTGCAGAGCACTGCCCGGTCCACAAGCACTGCAGAAAGCCAACTCAGCAAGGTGACACAACAAAAAGGGAGACAAGCAAAAACACAGAAGAGCGTGCAGTGAATGGACACAGAGAGCAGACAGCAAGCAAGCTGCAAGGGGGGAGCGGATATATAAATAAATAAATACAAACACAGAAGAATGCACAGCGAACGGACACAGAGAGCAAACAGCACACAAAAGCCACATTGGGGGGATTAAAAAAATGACATTCAATATGCTCAAGGAGATGAAGGAAAATACAAAGAAAGAACAAAAGGATATCAGGAAAACAATGAGTGTACAATGGAAGAATCTATCTAAAGAGATATAAATTTTTTAAAAGTAACCAAAAAGAACTATTGCAGTTGAAGACCATAATAACTATAATGAAAAATTCCTGGGAGGGTTTTAAAAGCAGATTGGAGCTGGCAGAAGAAAGAATCAGTGAACACAAAGGCAAGACAAGACAATTGAAATGAGACAGGATGAGGAGCAGAAAAAAAAATTATTATAAAGAGTAAAAATAGGCTAAGATATTTGGGACACTAACAAGTATAACAAACAGTGAATTATGGGAGTCCCAGAAGAAGAGAGAAAGGAGCAGAAGAAATATTCAGAGAAATAATGACAGAAAGCTTCCCAAACTTAGCAAAAGACACAGTATGTATATCCAAGAATCCCAAAGAACAATGAACAGGATAAATGTGAAAAGAAATATGCCTGGTCACATACTGAACAAACTTTCTAATGCAAAGAACAAGTAGAAAGTTTGGAAAGCTGCAAGAGAAAAGCAACATGTTATGTACAAGGGAGTCTTAATTAGATTAAGCGCCAATTTCAGATCAGAAACCATGGAAAGAAAGCAATGGGTTAAAATAGTTAAAGGGTTGACAGAAAACAATTTCTAACCAAGAATTTTTATATTTTGACTTTCTTCAAAAATGAGGAAGAAATTAAGACATTCCCAGATAAGCAAAAGCTGAGGGAACTTATCACCACTAAACCTGCCCTACAAGCAATGCTAAAGGGAGTTCCTCAAACTGAAAGGAAAGGGCACCAAAACCATAAATCTATGCGTATGGTTTTGGACATACAATGCACAAAGATATAATTTGTAAAAAGTACAAAAAGAGGTGGGGGAACAGAGAGTATAAGAAAAGTGTATGTGTACACTACTGAAGTGAAGTTTGTATCAAATCAACAATGATTGTTATATATTCAGGATGTTAAATTTAAGACCATGATAACCATAAGGAAAATATATGAAAACTATACCAAAAAGAAAGGTGAAAGGACTCAATATGGTACAATATAAAAAAAGCAAATGAATAAAAAAGTAGGAATTAATGGAAGAATTGGGCAAGACTTACAAAGACTGAATAGTAAAATGGCAGAATAACTCCTGCATTATCAGTAGTTACTTTAAATGTAAATGGATTAAGCACTCCAGTCAAAAAGCAGAGATTGGCAGAATGGATAGAAAAACAGGACCCAACTACATGCTACTTATGAGATGAACCTTAAATTCAAAGACATAAATAAAGTCAAAGTGAAAGGATGGAAAAATACACCATGAAATTAATAACCAAAAGAGAGCTGAAGTAGTTATACTAACATCAAATAAAACATACTGTAAGTAAAAAACTGGCACAAGGAACAAGATGGTCATTATATACTGATAAAGGTATCAATTAAAGAAGAAGACATAATTACAAATATAAATGCACCAAACAACAGAACTCCAAAATATATGAAGCAAATACTAACAGATTTGAGGGAGATAAAGACAGTTCTAAATTAACAGTTGGAGACTTCAATGCTCCACTTTAAACAATGATCTTCTAAGACAGATGATTGATAAGGAAACAGAAGACTTGAATGACAGTCTAAACCAACTAGATCTAATAGTCATATATAGAACATTTCACCCAACAACAACAGAAAATACATTCTTCTGAAAGTCTCATGGATGATTCCCTAGGCTACACCATATCCTAGGTCACAAAACAAGCATCAGTAAATTAAAATACTGAAATATCCAGTATATCTTCTACAAGCACAATGGAATGAAGCAATAAGTCAATTACAGAAGTAGAAATGGGAAATTCACAAATAAATAGAAAGTAAGCAGCATATTCTTAAGCAACCAATGGATTAAAAAGGAAATTACAAGAAATTTAAAACTGTCTTGAGGTGAATGAAAATGAAAATACAACATACAAAAAAACTTGCATGACACAGCAAAGGCAGTGCTGAGAGAGAAATGTATAACTCTAAATGCTTACATTAAGAAAAGAAGAAATGTTTCAAATCAGAGATCTAACCTCAAAACTGGAGAAACTAGGAAAAGAAGAACAAACTAAATCCTAAATTAGAGGGGAAAGGAAATAACAAAGATTAGAGCAAAGATAAATGAAATAAAGAATTAAAAAACAATAGAGACCAGGATTGTGGGAAGATGGAGGAGAAGAGAGCTCTAGGACTCAATCTTCCCACCAAAACAACTACTAAACAGGCAAGAACAGGTCTGAAACTATTTTGAAACTCTGGAGGTCAGGAGAACATTGTACAGCATCCAGGAAGAGCCAGTGAAAAAGACTAATAACTACAAAAAGAAGAATAAATTACTCGATCTGTGGGATAGTTACTGGTGCCATCCTTCACTTTCACTGAAGGTTGCCATGGACTCCAGTCACTGGCTAGCTGCTGGTGACAGAAAGGAATATAAAAATCTTCTTCCCAAAGAACAGGGATGGGCACAAGGCATCACAGATCATAGCCTTCGGTTAGTGAATTCAGTTCACTCAGGGCCTGACTCTGAGGACAACTATTGTTTCAAACTGTCCCAGACAAGGGCAGTGGAAGCCATTGTTTTAATCTGTCCCGGACAAGGGAGTGGCAGCCATTGTTTCAACCTGCCCCTAACAGGGGCATTGCTGGAAACTTAAAGATGTCATGCTTCCTCAGAGTTGTGGAGGGCAGTTAGCTGAAAGTCTGCTTTACTGGGCAGGTCAGGAAAGCTCAGTTCTGGGGAGCCACTGGAGAAGTTCTTGGCACCTTTCCTTACCCTCCCCAGGGCACTTTGGAGCCAGTCTGTACCCCTTTGTGGGTCCCTGGGCCTATTCCAAATAGGAAAGACTGACTAAGGAAAGTCCTCTCCATCGTGCAGTCCTCCTAAAATTTTCCCACCAGGCAAAAGCAGCTTGACACAACAAAAAGGAGGCTATGCAGAGGGAGAGTCTGGGACAAAGGGGTATCAGCTTCAAACACCGTGGAAAGAGAGGTCTGTCTCCAGGGGCCAACCAAACTCCAGGAAACAGGAGAAACTCCAAAACAACTAACAAGCAAAAGCCCCAGACAAGACAGAGGCCCAGAAAGACAGAGAAAACCCTACACACTGCATTTGCCTTGGACAGACCTTCCTGATAGGAGGTGTGGCAGTTTGAGATTATTTATGAATACCAAATACAGAGATTATATTTGTAAAATAATCTATTCCTCTAGACGTGATGCCTTTTGAATGCATTAGATTCAGCTGACATGTCTTGATTTAATTACCTGCTAAGATTAGGGCTTTGATTAGACTACATCACAGTAGGTCAGGACTTAGGTTGAGTCCCCATCCCCTTGGTTGGTTGATATAAATGGACACTCACTCAAGACATATGGAAGAAGAAAGAGCTCTATTATGTTTGATCCTGGGGCACTGAAGAAAGCTGAGCCAGGCACCTGATAGTTTGAAGCTGAGCAGCTGAGAAAGCCTAAAAAGAAATGAGCCCTATGCCAAGCTGTTATAGGAAGCCCAAAGAGATGAGCCCTATGCTAGGCTACAGCTGGGTTCAGAAGAAGATGGACCCATGGATCCTTAAAAGGAAGAAGGAAGGACAGAAAAGCTAGAAATTGCTTGACATCTTGCTTCAACACATGGCAGGTGACTTTGGTAAGAAAGCAGCCCTGAGTTGGCCTCTTTAGGGCCTTGTAACTATAAGCTTTTAGCCCAAATAAATACCCTTTATAAAAGCCAACGGATTTCTGGTACTTTGCATCAGCAACCCTTTGGCTGACTAATACATGAGGGCTGAAGCTCAAAAATATCTATCA
This sequence comes from Dasypus novemcinctus, assembly GCF_030445035.2. Lineage (NCBI taxonomy): Eukaryota > Metazoa > Chordata > Mammalia > Cingulata > Dasypodidae > Dasypus > Dasypus novemcinctus. The sequence goes on from NC_080676.1 coordinate 57,179,815, forward strand.
TATCACCAGCAGGTTACGAAACCAAGAAACAAACATCTCAGGGAATAAACTGAAGAGTTAATATTTTAAAATATTAAAATGTACAGAGTACAACAAAAGATTAGAAGACAAAGAAACAGGATATGTTGGTCCATCCAAACAAAATTCAGAAAACATCAATGAAGAAGACAAGAAAGTGGACATACTAAACAAAGTGTTTTTAAAAACATCTCAAAAATGAAAAAAGACACAAAGGAAAATACAAAGAATTACAGGATATCAGGAAAACAATGAAGGAGCAATATGACTTATTGCAAGCTACCTTCGTTGACTGAAGAAGAAATAGAAGATCTCAACAAATGAATTACTATTAAAGAGATTGAACCAGTAATCAAAAACCTCCTAACAACAACAAAAAATCCCAGGACCAGATGGCATCACAGGGCAATTTTACCAAACATTCCAAGAAGACAACTCCAATACTGCTCGAACTCTTCCAAAAAATTGAAGAGGAGGGAACACTCCCTATGTAAGTCTATGAGGACATCATCTTCAAACCAGTTAGATAAAGATACCACCAGAAAAGAAAGCCACACACCAATATCTCTTATGAAAATGGATGCAAAAATACTCAACAAAATTCTTGCAAACCAAATCTAACAGCATAGTAAAAGAATTATATACCATGATCAAGTGGAATTTATCCCTGGTATTCAACAGTGGTTCAACATGAGAAAATCAATTAATGTAATACATCACATTATCAGAATGAAGGGGAAAAAACACATAATCATCTCAATGCAGAAAGGCATTTGACAACATCCAACACCTCTCCATCATAAAAACACTCAGAACTAGAAGTACAAGGAAATTTCATGAACATGATAAAGGACATATATGAAAAAGCCACAGCTAATGTCCTACTCAATAGTGAAAGACTGGAAATTTGACTGGAAGTCAGGAGCAAGACAAGGATACCCACTGTCACCACATTTATTCAACATTGTACTGGAAGTGCTTGCCAGAGCACTTAGATGAGGAAAAGGGCAATTAGGTGAGGAAAAGAAATGAATGCAGATGATATAATCCTACATACAGAAAATCCTGAAAAATCCACAAAAAAAGCTTCTAGACTTAATGCATGAATTGAATAAAAATGCTACTCCCAAAAATCAGTAACATTTCTACACACAAGCAATGAACAATCAGAAGAAGAAATCAAGAAAAAAATTCCATTCACTATAACAACTAAAAGAATTAAATATCTAGAAATAAACCTAACCAAGGATGTACAGGACTTAAACACAGAAAACTGAAAAAAAAAAAATTGCTAAAATAAATCAAAGAATACCTAAATAAATGGAAGGACATTCCATGTTCATGTATTGGAAGACTGAAAATTGTTAATATATCAATTCTACCCAAAATGATTTATATATTCAAGGCAATCCCAATCAAAATTCCAACAATCTTCTTTGCAGAAATGGAAAAGCCAATTATCAAGTTAATATGGAAGATGGAAGCATAAGGGGCCCCAAATAGCCAAAGCCATCTTGAAAAAGAACGAAGTTGGAGGACACATTGCCCAATCTTAAACCTGATTATAACACCACAGTAATCAAAACATGTAACTGGCGCAAGGACAGATATATAGACCAATGGAATTGAACTGAGAGTTCAGGAATCAACCCTCACATTTATGACCAACTGAACTTTGGCAAGGAGGCAAAGAGCACTCAATTGGGAAAGAATAGTTTCTTCAACAAATGGTGTTGGGAAAAATGGATATTCATATGCAAATAGTGAAGGCGGACTCTTGCCTCACACCATATACAAAAATCAACTCAAAATGGATCAAAGACCTAAATATAAGAGGCAGAACTATAAAACTCCAAAAAGAAAATGTAGAGAAACATCTTCAGGACCTTGTGTTAGGTAATGGTCTTAGACTTCACCCAAATCACAAGCAACAAAGGAAAATATAGATAAATGGGACCTCATTAAAATCAAACTCTTTTTGTGTATAACAGGACTTTATCATAGAACTAAAATGACAATGGGAGAAAATATTTGAGACCATGTATTGGGTAAGGGTTTAATATCCAGAAAACTTAAAGAAATCCTTCAACTCAATAACAACAAAAAAGACAAACACCCCATTAAATAATGGGCAAAAGACTTTAATAAACATGTCTCTGAAGAAGAGATACAAATGGTCAATAACATGAAAAGATGTTCAAAATCATTAATCATTAGGGAAACACAAGTCAAAACCACCATGAGATAGTAGAATGGCTATTATTAAAAAATGGAAAATTACCAGTGTTAGAAAGAATGTGGAGTAACAGAAATATTCATTGCTGTTGGGAATGCAAAATGGTACAGCTCTTGTGGAAGACAATTTGGTAGTTAAATATAGAATTAGCATATGGCCAGCAATCCCACTTCTAGGTATATACCCAGAAAAATTGAAAGCAGGGACTCAAACAAATACTTGCACATCTATGTTCATAGCAGCTTTATTCACAATTGCCAAAAGATGGAAGCAACCCAATTGTCCATTAACTGATGAATGGATAAACAAAGTATGGTATATACACACAATGGAATATCATTCAGCCCTAAAAAGAAATGAAGTTTTGATGCATGGAACAACATGGATGAACCTTGATAACTTCATGTTGAGTAAAATAAGCCAGTCAGAAGAGGACAAATATTGCATGATCTCACTTATATGAAATAATTAGAATAAGCAAACTCATGTGTCAGAATTTAGACTCTAGGTTACCAGTGGATGGGATGGGAGTAGGCAATAGGGAGTTAAGGCTTAAAAATACAGTTTCTATTTAGAATGATATAAATGTTTTGGTAATAGATGGTGGAAATGGTAGCACAACACTGTGAATGCAATTAATAGCACTGAAATATGTATCCAAATGTGATTAAAAGGGAAAATGTTAGATTGTATATGTGGTAACGGAATTTTTTTTTTTCAATTCATGGCTGGGGAGCAGATGTGGCTCAAGTGGTTGAGAGTCTGCTTCCCATGTATGAGGTCCTGGGTTCAATTTCCGGTACCTCCTAAATTTAAATCCATGGAACTACACTACACAAACAGTGAACTCTAAGTTAAACCATTGACAGTGTTAATAGTACAATTATTAAAACATGTTATCACCCATATTAACAAATGTTCCATACCAATGAAAGGTGTTAATAATAGGTTGGTATACGAGAACTCTGTATGATTGTTCTGTAAACCCACAATTTCTCTAATAAAGAAAAAAATAAAAATAAAAAATCATTATTATTGAAATGCAAATAAAAATGACAGTGAGATACAACAACATATCCACCAGAATGGCTAAAATTTAAAAGGCTGTCAATACCAAGTATTAGAGAAGATGTGGATCAACTGGAATTCTCATACACTGTCAGAATGTAAAATTTAACAACCACTTTGGGAAACAGCTAAGCACTTTCTTTAAAAGGTCCACATAAACCTATCATATACCCAGTCCTTCCACTGTTAAGTATTTACCCAAGAGAAATGGAAGCATATGAACACACAATTCTAATAGCCAAGACATTTGAAAATAACCCAAATGTCTAACAACAGATGACAATAACAAATTGTGATATATATTCATGCAATGTGCTACTACTCATTGATAAAAAAGAATCAGCTATTGGCACACACAACAATGTGGATTAATCTCAAAATAATTATGCATGAGCGGAAGAAGACTAAAAAGAATATATACTGTTAGATTCCATTTACATAAAAGCTAGAAAATGTAATAGTGACAAAGAAGATCAGTGGTTGCCCAAGGACAATATAGGGAAGGTATGGGGAAAGGTAGTGAAGAATTACAAAAGAGCAGAAGGAAACTTTTAGAGGTAATGATGATATTTATTAACTTGATTGTTAAGTTTACTGTGTGTCAGTTATACTTAAATAGAGCTGTAGAAAAATGGGAAACTGATTCACTCATCAAATGAGCAAAAATAAGATTCTAGTACTGGGGAGAGTATAAGGGTATGAACATTCTCACATAGGGTTGGTTGGAGCTTAAATCCACAGAATCTATCAACAAGTAAAATGCACATTCCCTTTAAAACAATCATTTCACTTCAAGAATTGAGTCTTATAGAAACACTTCTACAAGGATACAAATATAATCATTGTTTACAATAGCATAATAGAAGGACATAAATCTTAAATATCCATCAATAGCAGAATGGTGAAATAAACCATGCACTATCCATATTATGGAGTAGAATTCTTCTTTTAAGCAAGTTTTATTTTACTTTATCATGTAAACACTTATTTTTAGTTTTTTTGTTTGTTTGTTTTTCTAGTCATTGAATAAGTGAGTTATTTTTGTTCCCAAGTTGGAATTAACAGGCTATACATATCTATCTATCTATCTATCTATCTATCTATCTATCTATCTATATATATATATATATATATATATACAGAAAAAGAGAAAGATAGGATCAAATTTTCTTTATTTGATAGATATAAGTCACTCAGAAGAGCTCATTTTGATTTAGTGGGTACATAATAATATGTCTTTCAAAAGAAAAATGTGCATATACATTTGCTTGACAGATTGAAAGGCTTCAGAGAGGTACTGTTATATATATCTACAAGCTACTTTCTAAACATGCTCCAAGAAAATCCAAAGGCATTATTCCAGGATCTTGAATATATATTACACATTTTATAACTTCTCATTTAAGTAAAATATAAATATCACCTACATTAAACCTGTAATTGTAATATGGATATTTGCAAATTATTTATACTCATGTAGTCACAACTACCATCAAAAAGTCAAACAATGGTTAGGACATGAGAGTAGATTTTTTTTTTGATTCTCTGACTTCTTTTCTACTTCTTTTTCCAAATCAGTTCTTCTATGCTGTGTCTTAGCTGGGAATCTTATAAATTCTACTTTCATTGATTTGCATCACAACAAGATTTTGCAGCTTAAAGAACCTTAATATATTTAGCCATGCAATTGCTCTTTACCAGTAAGGACCAAGGAGCACCAACACACTTCCTGCTACACAAAAACCTTAGAGAAGTGGTTGTGAACATCCTTGGAATATGACTACAATGGAAACTGCTTGAGATGAAAAGTCAACCTGCCTTTTTCCAGAGTCTGTTGAAGTTTAGCTTCACAGTGTTTTCTCCTGATGCCCTGTTTCTCCAGAACGTGGGAAACAGCTAGTCCTCAGGAATCTGAAGCAAGACCTAGAGGTTCAGGCCAGCATCAGGGATGGAGCAAGACCCTGGCAGACCAAACTCAAGTCATATGGGAGAAACAATAGTTGAAGCAGGCATCCAGAGCCTTAGAAACTTGGAGCACAGATAAAAGCCAAGAGAGATCCAACTGAGAAATGAGAAGACAAAGCTATTATAACTCAGCTTTGTAGACTCATTGTCTCTTACCCACACACAACAAGACAGAACAGAATGAAATGGGCCTGGGAGAACCAACTGCAGAAGTAATGATGGATGAAAAGCTAGAAGCCAGGCAGGAGTTAAGAGCAGGATGTTAGCTGAAGACAAAGGCAGAGAAATGTGTTAATAGGTGCGAGGCGGGACCCTTCTCCAGTATTGACAAAGATGCCTGATTTATTATTTCAACAAGTATTAATTGAATTATCTATTATGTGTCAGGAACTATTCCCAGCACAGGAAATACAGTTGTGAACCAAACCAAATCTCTGCCTTCATGGAACTTACTTCCTTATAAAGTCAGATAATAATGTAGTAAACAATCAGTTTTTAAAATTTCAAGTAGTGATTCATGCTAGCAAGGAGATAATACAGGTAAATCTGATTGAGACTGACCTAAGGTGGGTTTCGGGAAAGTCCTTTCTTAGCAGGTGATATTTCAGCAGTGACCTAAAGGATGAGGCAGCAGCCGGCATGCAAAAATATGGGAGGAGAGCATTCCAGGCAGAGGGAGCAGAGAATAGAATAAACAGTGTGAAGTGATATCAGAAGGTAGAGGGGTTAGAACAGGTGGGGCCAGTGGGCCATGGGCAGGAGTTCAGATGTTATTCTAACCTCAGTAGAATGTCATGGGGCGGGGGCCTGGGGGGGGGCGGAATTAACTGGAAAAGGGCATGATCCTGTATTTTGTTTTTAAAGAGCACTGTGGCTGCTCTGTGGAGGATAGATAAGGAGGCAAGAGTAGAAACAGAGAGGATTAATTAGGAGGCTTTTACAGTTTTGTGGGGAGATGATGGGGGCTTGGAACTGGAGTTAACACATTTGAAACATATTTTTAATATAGAAACACCAGGACTTGCTGATGGATTTGATGTAACAGAAAGGGAATAATCAAGGATGATTCTTAGATTTTTTAGCCTCAAAACTGGATGCAACTATTTGCTTAGAAGAGGAATAAAATAACAAAACAGATTCAGGAAAGCAAGCTCAAGTTCCTTTTAAGCTCTATTTAGTTTAAGATGCCTAGTCTACCCTAAGATGTAGATTAGGCATTTGGCTAAATGAGTCTGGAGCTCAGGAGAAAGGTCAAGACTGGAGATGCTACATGGGGAGACGTCCTAGTGTGCAGATGGGATTTGAAGCCATGGAGCCAAATGAGAGCACCTTGAGAGGGTGCCTAGATCAGAAGGGAAAGAAGTAAAGAGAAAGAGGAAAAGAAAAGAGACGAGCATAGGACTAAACCTTGGGCTTTCCAACCCTTAAAGGTTGGTGCAGCAGTTTGATATTATTTATGAATTCCAAAAAGAGATATTGATTACATTTGTAAACTGATCTGTTCCCCTGGACATGATACCCTTTGATTGTATTAGATTCAACTGAGGTGTCTGATTAACTTATGTTAAGATTAGGACTTTGCTTCAACCACATCATTAGAATGGGACTAGTGCTGAGTCCCAGCCCCTTGGTGGGCTAATAAAACAGACTCTCACATGGAGTTAGATACACACAGGAAGAGAGGAACACAGAGGAAGAGAGAAAGCTCATTAGATACAGCAGATGCCCTGGGCAGAGATGAGACCTTCACCTGATAGTTTAGAGCTAAGCTGGTGAAGAAAACAGAGCAGCTGAGTCCAGAAAGAAACAAGCCCCAGGAAGAGAGACGAACCCTATGCCAGCCTACAGCCGAGAGCAGAAGAAGTTGGAACCATGGAGCCTTAAGAAGGAAGAAGGCTAAACCCTTGCAGACATCGCCTGCCACCTTGCTTCAATACATAGCAACAGAGTTTGGTAAGGAATAACCTTGAGTTGGACTCTTTAGGCCCTTGTGACTATAAGCATCTACCTCAGATAAGCACTCTTTATAAAGCCAACAGAGGTCTGGTACTTTGCATCAGACCCCTTTGCTGACTAATACAGTTGGGAAGAGGAGAAGAAACAGGTAGTGAGAAAGCATAAAAATAAGGAAATTTTAACGTCAAAGAAGCTGAGAAGGATCTGTAGCAATGGTAGGCAATCAGAAATCCCAAAGGGTCATCTGGGCAGAATCTTAATCTGTGACCTGGATAAGAGCAGAGTACTGAGGGAGTCTGCAATTGAGGGGCCAGATACATGGAACTCAGGACTTGCCCATAGAGAAACAATTCATGGGTGTTTTTGGCAGCCCAGGAGAGTTAGTGAAAACAGCCCAGAAACCCTGGAGTTGCAGCAAACCATACAGATAATCATTTCTGACAGCCAAACCTCAATAAAATCCCTGCACAAACAAGTTGAGGAGGAATATTTACATACACCCCCGCCTATGTCAGCATCAGGATGAGAATTGGGCTATGCTTGAGCCCATATTCCCACATTAGTGGTGAGGATTTGAGGGGGTGGGTACCAGCAATAACTAATCTGATTTCCAAAACTCAGAGAAAACAGCAACAAGAGAAATGAAATAGGGGATAACAAAAGGGAGCTAGAAGGTTCGAACACTGGCAAAAGGAAATCAGGGCATTTGCAGGATGTTAAGGGTGTGTAACAGGTGGCCAAGTGTCCAGGCAAACATCCAGGTGCCAGGTAGAGCTCAGGAATAAAGGAAAGGCTTATATCAATAACCACCCAGTGTTGCCTTAACCTGGAAAACTGGGACTCGCCCAAGAAAGGGAAGAAAGCCTGCAATTAGAGTTGGGAGAGAAGGGTCCACACTGGCATATGTAAAACACATAGCACAGAGCCAGGCATGTGGAAGGACTTTGGTTCACGGTTGTCACAATCATTACCATTATTGTCTCAACCTGAGACAGGGTCCCCCTATAGACAGGGGAATCACGTTGCTTCACACCGAATGCTTTCTAAAGTCGAAGCCAGCAAAAGAATGGCCTGCCCAGAATTTTGACCCCCAAAATTACTTTCTTTACAGAAAAAAAAAATCTTTAAAATAGAATTTTGCAATTTCTGCTAGGGTTTTGTATACTGAGGATACAATTATAATACGTCTATCCTCTCTCCAAATCTCAAGATTCTCTTCCACTGAGTACAGGTTCAAACCTGAGTCTAGAATCTAACAATGTTGCTAGGAAAGAAGATTAAATCAAAAGGCTAAAGTGAGCCTTGGGGATTATCTATGGACTTCATTCATTCAGACTCTATTTCCTCCCACTAATATTGGTGACTGAGAGATGCCTGCTCAACATGCTGTTTGTATGTTATATGAACCTTCTAATGTTCTAATGGCCAAGGAAAGAAACACAGAACTTGGTTGTAGTGGAATTCAATATAGTCTTTAGTCCCACTGACATGTACTTAAGTCGCACACACATACTTTGAAAACATACCTAACCAGGATGAGCCACTGAGCTTTCCTCTGCCCACCTTCAAAAGGCATTCCCTCTCCTCACAATAATCCACCTTCTTCACTTAATACCCTTCCTCTACAGAGGATGGACATGTTTAATTTCAAATAGCAGATTTCTAAGGTCTTCTGAGGACTAGCAAAACCTAAATAACATTAAGAATCTTTTAGGAAGCCCGTCTCTTGGCTGGAGCACACCCACACCATGTCTTCAATGTCTACTATCACTTTTTTCTCATTTCTCAATAAAGCCTTTTAACTTGCCTCCTTAAATGGGCACATCTCTGAATTCTTTACTGAGATGGAGCCAAGAACCTAGAACCCAGAACCTCCTGGCAACAATACTTTCCACTGAGATCCCTCTTTCTAGAGTGAAAGCTTAATTATTTTCACACTTATGCAATTACATATGTGTATGTGTGTGTACGGGGAGGGGGTGGTATTTAAACTTTCTATTTTGAGATAAGTTTTAATTTATAGGCAGTTTTAGGAGATAAGGCAGAGAAACCCCATGTACCCTATACCAAGTTTCCCCCAAAGACAACATCTTGCAGAACTGTAGTACAATATCACAACCAGAATATCAACACTGATAGGTCAAGATGGAACACTTCCATCACCTCAAGGATCCCTCGTGTGGTCCTTTTATAGCCACACTCTCTTCTCTCACATCTCTATTCTCTCATGGCCACTAATTTTCATCCAATTCTACAATTTTGTCATTTCAAGCATGCTATATAAATGGAATCATACAGTATGCAACCTTTTAGGATTGGATTTATTCACTCAACAATTCTCTGGGGATTCATCCAAGTTGTATCTGTATTTTAATAGTTTATTCCTTTTCTTGCTGAAAAGCATTCCATGGTATGAATGTACCACAGTCTGTTAAACATTAACCCTTTAAAAGATACCTGGATTGTTTCTAGCTTTTGGCAATTGTAAATAAGTCTGCTATTAAAAAAAAAAATCTTTCGGGAAAATAAACTTATTTGTGACAGAACTCTCAGCCTGTCCTACTGCCCAAATTTATATTTCATAATGTGCCCAAGACTTGAACTTGCCACAGAACTGGCCTCTCACCACTCTTTGTGACTGTCAAAATTCCAAGGAGTCCTGTAGTTCATTCAGTGTATTACCCTATTAGCCAGGCAGAGCTAAACAAGCTGATAGAAAAATCTGGATGAACTATGTGGTAGGAGGTACATACCAATAGTATCATAAACTCCACATCTGAATGCCTTTATTTGGTCAGAAAAATCTTTGGGATGCTTCACTCCCCAGGAAGAAGCAAGCACAGAGGACAGGGAAGCAGCCTGGGCAGGAAGGTGTGTGTTGGGGTAGGGCGGGGTGTTCTATGGATAGCTGTGCTGTACCAACCTAGAAAACGCACATTATCTTTATAAGGTAACAAGTTCAGAAAGTTTTAAAGTCAGCATTTAGCCTTTTTTCTATACTCTACTGATGGCGGGCAGAGTGGCAGGGATTCCTAAAATAGCCACTGCTTTCTTTATTTTGGTATTAACAGGCAATATGAGGGGTTTAAGAAAAATAGGTTGGAAAATTTCCACTCTGAACAGCAAGGAATTAGATATCTTTTCCAATTTCGCTCCCCTCCGCCCCTTTCCGAAGGGGAGTTCACTGTTAAGTTGAAAAGCAAACAGTCACAGAAGCATTTCCAGGTACAAAGCCACTAGGTATGTTCTGGCCTTTTGGTAGAACCTTATAGGTTTCTAACCATAACTGGTTTCCTGTCCCATGCACCAATCCACACTCATGACTGTGGCCATACACCTGTATGTCATTCGAAGGTGCACCCAGCTCAAGCAAATTATATTTTAAAACTACACTGATTTAAAAAAAAAAAAAAAGTTCAGGGGAAGGGATTTCCTAGCTCTCAAATAAAAATGTGCAGTGGAGCGCTTACTAAGTAAACAGAAAACATGGGCAGCTGAGAAATCAATTTAGCTGAACAAACAATGTTCCATGTAATGAACTACTAATTATCCTTTTATGCCATGTCAGTCTGAGTGATTACAGAGCTGTGCAGTTTAATTTGACGTTTGAGCATTGCCTTGCTCCATTAGCTTCATATAAAGCTACAACACATTCAAAAGGGGTGGGGGGACTCTATTTATCTGGAACTAAGCAAGCACCTGTATTAATAATGAGGAGCATCTCAGAATCTTTTAAAATATATTATTTTAATATAATGAGAAATAAAGCATTGGAAACATAGGGTATCTGAGAATCAGACTGGGTACCTTTTGGACAGTGGATGAAACTCCCTGAAGGAGTGGCATGCACTGAGCTCATCCTGGAACTTCAGCCTCTAAAAGTGATGCTGCCTCCTCCGCGGAGCTCTGGCCTGTCCCCACTCGCCGACTCCCATCAGCCGTAGCGCTGGGCAGACCAGCGGGCAAGAAGATGCTGTGTGGCGCTGAAGAGAGCACCGGGCCTCTTTTTCAAACTAGATTCATTAATTCATACAAATCCTTAAAGAGATACCCTGTGTTGTAAGGAGAATCTGAGTACTGGGAAAATGTGGGTTCCACCCCTCAATTTTGAACCTGATTTTCATAGTAAGTGAAACAGTTGAGCGAATATGGAAATCTGGTCATTTTTTCAAAAATTCAATCCAATTCTACAAATACACGTTGAGTTCCTATCACATGCCTGGCCTGTGCTAAGTGTTGTGGTGGATGGAGAGAGAAATACAGATCAAATTCACAAGGCTGGGACAGCCTTTGCTACTCAGCCCACCTTCTGGCTCTTCTACTTGCTAAGCAAGAAAAACTCACCTTGCAGGTAGTGCTTCTCAACTTTGGCTGCACATTGGAACCACCGAGGAGCTTTAAAAACCCCTGGAGCCTGGATGCCGTCCCTGGAGAGTCTAATTTGATTGGTCTGGGCTGCCATGTGGGAGTTAATTTTTAAAGCTCCTCAGCTGAATCTAATGGGCAGCCACCCTTGCAACCCATTGCTATGTTGACTAAGGTTTTATCTTCAAATTATGCCATTTACTCAATCCACAAATATTTATTAAGTACTTACAAGGCACTCACTTGGTGTGGGAAAATACAGACAGTAGCAATGCAATGACCATCAAGTAAGAGGGGGGAGAATTACCCACCTGTTCAGAAAACATTACAGCTAGAATTGTACAGCACTTGAGAAAGAATGATCTCAATTAGGCCCTACAATAACCCTGAGGTGTAGGTAACCTTATCCCTATTTAACAGAGGGGAAGATGGAGTTTGGCCAGTTTAAGTGGCTCACTCAAGGGCAAATATTTAGTAAGTGATGAGTTGATATTTCAAAAGCAATCTTTCAGTTCCTAGTTTAGAATACCGTACCTGTTTCTCCTATTCTTGAAAATCATAAAATTTTAGAGCCAGATGAGATTTCAGTGATGACCTCTCTTATTTTGTAATAAGTACTCTGAGTTCCAGAGAAATTAAGTACACCACAACCAGCCAGTGACCAGACAGCTTTTAACACCCTTAACCTGGACCCTAATTTCCCAATTCCCACCTTCAGTATTTTGATCTGAGCAATAGATCCAAATGAGCAGCTTTGGTCATTGGACAACTGAAGTAAGAATATTCAACAAGGAACAGAGTTACTAACGCACTTGTTTCAGCCCCTAAATCAGACTACTGATTAAGTAACCTAACCCACAGCTTGACACTCAGGTTTCAGGCTAGTCTGGAAAAGTAAGTAGATAGAATAACATCATCAGTTAAATCTATGATAAAGAGACTCTTCCAGGGTCCCAAATCCTTGACCAATTGCTTACCCTGGGGCCTATAGCTAAGACAATTAGAAAAAAAAATTCTTTTTTCATTGTTTTTTCCAAAAGGTGTATGTTTTCTTTGACCTTTTCTTCTGTAATATGATTGAGAGATGATCAGAGAGTATGGTATATAATAATATCCAAATTCTCTGGAACATTTTGTTTCTTACTTCATAGTCTTATATGGCTTTGTAAGTATGAAAAAGTATGGCCCATTGATCAACTGCTGAATGCACTTTCTCAAATATGCCCATTAGCTCAAGTTTGTTACTAGAGTTATTCAAATATTCTACAACATATCCATTGTTGTATATAATATCTAACTACAAGATTCTATTTTTCCTGTTCCTAATTTTAAAATCATTTTTACTTGATATTTTAAAACTATATGTTTCAGTGCATATAGTTTATAATTTTTTATTCTGTACATATCATAAGCCTCCCTCATTATACTGGGAATCCATATTTTCCAGTACAAATTTTGTCTTAAAATAGGTTTTGTCTGACATTTACATAGCTAATAGAGGTCTGCTTTGTTTTGGTATGATGTCACATGATTTTTGAAAAAAACTTATTGAGGTGAAATTCACGTAACAAAAATATTAGTCATTTTTAAGTGAACAATTAAGAATATATTCTTTACTAGTTTAGTTCTCAACCCTGGCTGCACATCAGAATCACCTGGGTGACATTCCAAAAAGTCTGATTTAACTGCTCTAGGGTGGAGCCCAGGCATCAGTAGTTTTAAAAGCTCCACGGGTGATTCTAATGCTCAGTGAAGTTAGACCACTGACTCAGGAGCTGCCTCAATTATAGTGGGCCCGTATGATTGTCAGGCAAGCTCCTGCCAGCCTTAGCCAGTCAGGGTGAGAGGAGGCTCAAGCACCACCCCCAGGATCTACCCTGATTCCCTTCTGGCTTTTCAAGACAGAAAGCAGCTTCTCCCAAGGAAGGGATAATCAGACTTCATTTAAATACAGATTTTTTTTTTTAAACATTCTATGAAATACCTGGCTAGTACTCCTCAAAACTGTCTAGGTACTAAAAACTAAGAAAGATTGAGAAGCTGTCACAGACAGAGGGAGATCACACTGGGTGAGCACCCAGACTCAGCAGGAGGGACCCGGACACCCTCTAGCAGAGAGCAGGAGGCGAAGACCCCAAACCAGAGGGCAAACCAGGGGGGACCCCAGGGACAGGAGGGCTGGGGAGCACTCCCTTCCAGGCGCAGGCCCCCAGGGCCCACTGTCCCTGCACATCCTGGTCTGGAGTTATATTTTGACGCCATGAAGACACTTTGTTTATGTATAATGTTTACATATTTTAAAGATTTGTGCCAAGAAAGTATATTTAATAAATATTAAAGTGACTTGTTCTTCATCTCTTCTGCTAAGCCTCTGACCTCCAACCCCTGTGAACTAAAAATCAGGGTGAAGCTACTTTGACAAGTTTGTGAATGAAGTTTGGTGGCGTCTCAAAAAAAAAAAAATGTACTATGGTATCCTGGATTGTATCCTGGACCATAAAAAGGACATTACTAGAAAAACTGCTGAAATCAAAATGAAGTCTAGAATTTAGTTCATAGTAATGGATGAATATAGTTTCTTACTTTTGACAAATGTTCCAAGGAAATAAATGTAAGAAGAAAACATTAGGGAAATTGAAACTGGTTGAGAGATACACAGGAACTCTCTGTACTATTTTTGCAACTTTTTTGTAAATCTAAAACTATTCCAAAATATAAAGTTAATTAAAAAGAGAAAGCAATTTTTTAGTGCACCATATGCGTGTTTAAGAGATTGCTGACCTCATCCAAGTTTTAGTTATAATACCTTTCCCCTACTCTCAAAGCTTTACCCCTTGGTAGTACAGCCTAACTGTAGTATCTGAGAACTTCATTTTATCCTTAATCTAGTCCATAGCTACAGGGATGAACCTTCCATTCTCCCCAGAGGTTAGAAAGTATCACTAACAATTCTATTAGTGTTATCATTAATCATTCAGGAAAAATAGAGGATTGTAGCATTAGAACACATCAAAATCCTATTTCTAAAGAATATAGTCCAGCTGCCATATTCTGAGACATGAGGCCACATGGTTTTGCCAGCGTAACGAAGTGTTTCCATTGTGTTGCCAGGACCATTTTTACTGTCATGTTCTTACCACATTCACATGCATATTTTATTATCTTACTGAATGCAATATGTTCTTCACATATTACATATGTAGTCTCTAAGCACATTAAAAACAGCTGTTGCTTGGATCCTGTCTGTTTTCCCAGCCTATAAGCCTAGTTCCCAGGCCTTTCTTCCAAGACTGGTCCACTTAAGAAAACAATGAATGAACTATTAGCAGGTGGTATTTTACTACCAGATCTCCAGGATGATCTCCATGAGAGCTCATTGATGCAGAAAGGAATCTAACTTCTATATAGAAGAATGGAGAGCTAGCTCCCTTCCCTTCTGCTCAATCCAAAGAACAATCAACTCATGCCAATTGCAGCAGTTTGGTTGGTAAAAACATAAACCCACTTGAATGTGATCTGAGGCTCACAAGAATTGTACTATCTTCATCCTACAGGGAACAAATGTTCTAGAAGCCTCCTCAACAGTGTTTCTGGGAGGTGGAACAAGAACAGGAAGTTAGGGAGAAAAGATGCTGAAGTGGGATTTTAAAAGGGGATCCTTTCATGTAAATGGGTCTGTTCATCTGTCCCTAGACTAGAATGGGTGCAATGGATGCTTCAGCTTTTACCACCCTGCGAGGATAATGTTTTAAATCAGCCCTTCCAAAGGGCCTGCTTCTGGCTTTCCATGTGGCCGTGATGGGATTTCCATTACACTATGTTCCAGTTTGGAACCTAGAGGCTGGACGAGTCTGTATTTGTCTCACTCAAATTTCTGTTCCACCCAAATTTTCCTGTGCTGTTTAAATGCCTATCTATCTTCTCCATTAGATTGTAAACTCCCATGAAGAAGAGGACCATGTCTTACTCATTTTTTGTATCCCTTGCTATGCCCACCACAGTGCCTGTCAAATAACAAGTGTTCAACAAATGTTTGTGATATGTTTTATAGTTCTTTAAGTGGAAAGTCTTCCTATGGGGCTAGTTTATGGCTGCAGTCAGGGTCCTACTGGTCACACCAATAGGGGCGAGGGGGGCAGTGATCAGTCAGAACTCAGCTAGAAGACCCTACATTTCCTCTTGCCCACCCAAGAAAGAGTATGAGTTTTTCCTTAGAGCCTGAGGGAGTGTCAGAGGCATCGCAGAATCATGCACCATGGACACAAATTCACCCTCATCTTTAAGTCAAAGGGAAGTTCCATTTGTTAATTTACTCCATGGTGCACAATTCATTACCTGAAAACTCACGGTGCAAGAATGGCCAGTACAAGAGACTAAGATACAAGGGTATGGTACACAGGGCAAAGAAGGGACATAAACTCCTTTAGCACAATAATGTCTAGACAACTTACAAGTAAGAGGTAGGGGTGGTACAGCCCATTACCAAATAGCTTACTGACAGTAAAGCACATACACCAAAACCAGAAGGATGTACAGTCTTACTGTTAAGTTGGAGAGGCACCTTCCATCCTGAGTCCATTCTACCCATCCTCAGCCCCTTCCACTAGCATAAAATTTTAGTTCTATATTCTAGAGTTTTCCAAGAGAGCCACCACTCACCCATCCTTTTCTCCTTCAAACCTTTTTGCTTTTAAAATATTTTCTTTCCTCCCACCAGGGAGGAAAGCATCCAGGTGGCTTATCTATCATCAGCAATACGTATTTCTGTCACTTAATTCTGAAGGTGGAGAAGGAAAGAGTAAATAATTAGCTGGCTTCAGGGTAGGATGCTTATGAGTTCATTAGACCCATCATGCACCATGCTTAACCCCTGCTACCATATCACTTTTATGTCATTAACCTAAAAAGGTATCCAATTTCTTCTTTACCTTAAATCCTACCACTTTCTGTTTACAAGAACTGCCTTTGTATTTCATGTGTATAAATTTATTTTCCCTATTAAACTGAACATAAGATATTTTGAGGGAGGGACCATGTTCCTAGTATTTACCCCAGGCTTAGTATATGCTGGGCCCCACAATGAAGGAGAGGGAAAAGGAAGAAAAAATACCTGAGTCATTCTGTGCTTTTAGGCCAAGTCCATAAGTTTGTAGATTTCTTGTAAACCTATTTAAGATACCTGTAAAATAGTCTTGGTCATTTTGGCAGCCAAAATCCAGCACAATCTCAGAGTCATTTCACTCATAATTTCCAAGTTAAAATTCTAGTCTTTATACAGGTACAGGCTTGCATGTACATTCTTCAGTCAAACTGGACAATTAGCTTCTCTTCTAATTTGGCCTATCCTTTCTGACCTTTTATTACTCAGATTTTTGCTATGATGATGCTACATAACAAAAAATCTCAGTGACATAACAATTGACATTTATTTCATATGCAGAGGTCTACAGATCAGCTGTAGTGTGGCTGACTCAACAGGGTTCAACTAGACCAGGTAGGACCAGGCCAGGTCACTTCTACTCTCCTCGACCCAAGATGAAGAATCAACAGCTACCTAAGTATTGCTTCCCTCATGACATAGGAAAGGACCTACATGAGGGCTAGCAAAAACTTATCAGGCCTCGTAAGGCCTGGGCTATACCCACATTCCATTGGCCCAAGAAAATCATAAGGCCAAGCCTAAAATCAATGGTCCTGGGAAAGTATGCTCCACCCTAACAGGCTGGCAGAATGAAGTGAATATCTCCTGTTTAATTATCTCATCTACTCTATTTTTACTATTCCATTTGTCCAAAATGCTCTTTCCATTCACAAACCTATCTGTTAAAACCTGGCCCATCCTTCAAGGCCTAGTTCAAATGTTCCCTCCCCCATTAAACCTCTCCCTGGTATCACTAGGCAGATATAAATATATTTATATACCAATATTTATCTAGTTCCAGGAATATTTATTACATACAGCATTTCAATGCAATCATTTGGATATGCAGGATTATAGGATACCTCCTATAAAATACTGAGCACCTTTAAAGAAGGGGTGGTGAGCAATTCATTTTTTATTGCCAGTATCATCCAATGCTTTAACATGGCAGACACTCAGCAAATGTTGCATAAAGAAATGAATACATACACATATGGTATACATATGACTATGTGTGTGTGTGTGTGTGTGTGTGTGTGTGAGCTGCATAAGTGAAAAAAGATAACAAAAGACAAAGAACCCTGGCTCTGGCATCAGACAGACCATGGTTCAAATCCTATCTTCTCTCTCAGCTGTGTGACATCTGGGAAAGTACTTGATCTATCGCTGCCTCAGTTTTCTCAGCTATAAAATGGAGGTTACAATAATCCTTTTAAGGGGCTGAATCCAAAGTAAGCACTCAATAAATGCTGTTATTTTATTATTGTTATTATTATTATTATTATACACTATGATAAGCTTTATTTCTCTTTTTTATATATAATGTGATGAAAATATTTTTTAAATAAGTGCATAATGACAGGGACTATACAGAAGCATATGTTAGGGTAGTAGGATTAAGAGTAAAATGTCCTCTTTTTAAATTTTTTTCATGGACAATATGTTTTTGTTTAGCAATTAAAAACTAGTCAAATTTTCCTTGGTGTTCAGCCAACTCTGGGGTGGTGACACTCATATGGAGTTACCCTGATCCACAGAAGTGGCTTTTTAAACAGATGTTATGGGCCAGGCCCATTATAAATACATCTTTTTCTAAATTCTCTTAATCGTCCTGCAAGGTAAGTAATATAATGCCCATTTTATAGATAATAAATTTGAGCCTCCAAAAGGTTAAATGATTTGTCTAAGATTAAGCAATTAATAAGTGGGAAAGATGTGAAACAGAGATTAGGCCCGACTCTAAAGTTCAGACTCACTGTTCCACCTTACATGGTGTTCAGTCACCATTTCACAGGTAATTTATGGTGTGAAAAACAAAGGGTGCGTGGGACTTGTTTTTTAATACCATTTTCCAAAAAAAGAAACCAGGGCTCATTGGGAAAAATGAAAGACACAACAAAGGAGGGAACAGAGGTGGCTCAAGCAATTAGGTATCTCCCTCCCATATTGGAATTCCTGGTTTGTTTCCCATTGCCTCCTAAAGAAACAGGGAAGACGAACAGACACAGCAAGGGCAAGCCACAAGGGGATGGGAGAAATAAATAAATAAAATAAGACTTTGAAGGAAAAAAAGGATATGAGAACCTCTGAGAAAGTTCACTGGCCAAAGCTGAAACAATTTGTGCAAAAAAATAAAGTAGTGTTGGATTATAACCCAGAACACAAAATACATATCCATGAGTCCATACTGATATAAATAATTGAATAAAGAAATAAATGAGAGAAAAGTAAATTTTTCATGCAAAAGAAGTTCAGGGAAGTGGATATGTCTCAAGTGATAAGGCCTCCGCCTACCATATGGGAGGACCCAGGTTCAATCCCTGGGCCTCCTGGTGAAAAAAAGAACAGAAAGTGTGCCTGCATGTAAGCCAGTGCCCACATGATGAGCCAAGTGCCCACACAGTAAGCCGAGTGCCAGCGCAGTGAGCCAAGTACCCACGTGGGAGGAGGGGAGGACAGCAGATGTGGAGAGGCAGGGGGAGGGCAGATGGTGAGGAGAGGAGGGGGAAGGGAGAGGGAGGGGGAGGGGGAGAAATAGAATAAAGCTGTAATCTAATCTTAAAAAAAAAAAGTCCAAATCATTTACCCTACCCTCAAGGAGGTAGAGTATACTCTCCACTCCATAAGTGTGGGCCATGCGTAGTAACTTCGAAAGTGCGCAGTGTGGAAAGGGAAAAACGAGTAACTTTAAAGTGAAGAAACCTGATAAACAAACCTAACTAGCTGGACCAGGTGGTCAAGGTCAACATCGGCAGTGAAAAGCGACATTGATAGTGTGTACCCTTGATATGATGTGATCAGAACAGCACTTTACCTCTGTTGTCTTCCTCCCAATAACCCACAATCCCATCTAAACATGAGAAAAGAATCAGCCAAATCCCAGGTAATGGTCATTCCACAAATTGCCTGACCATTACTCCTTAAAAGTATCAAGGTCATTAAAACAAGGAAAGCCTCAGGGCCAAGATGAAACTAAAGGAGACATGATGACTAAATGTAATGTGGTATCCTAGAGCAAAAAACAATTCACTTTGTTAAAAACTGAGAAAGTCTGAATAAGGTATGAACTTTAATAGTAACTTATCAATATTGATTCATTAATTGTGACAAATGTACCATAAGAATATAAGATGTTGATAATAGGGGTAACTGGGTGTGGGGTATATGGGAACTCTACTATTTTCACAACTTTTCTGTAAGTCTAAAACTATTCTAAAATTTAAATTTTTATTTGAAAAAAAAAAAAAAACAAATAACAGGACTGGGGGTGGAGTCCAACTCTGAGAGTGAACCTCTACTCTGAGTCTGGACTGAAGGTTAAAATGGACTGGGAAAGAGTGTAAACTACAATGTAAACTATAATCCATGCTGTGTAGCAGTGCTGCAAAATTTATTCTTCAAATGCAATGAATGTACCACACTAATGAAAGAAGTCATTGAAGTGGGAAAAGTGGTGGGGGGGGGATAGTGGGGCATATGGGAGCCTCCTACATTTTTTAATGTAACATTTTGTGTGATCTATGTAGCTTTTAAAAATAAATAAAATAAAAACATATTTTAAAAAATAAAATAAAACGGGTTTTCTTGTTTTCTTGGTTGTACTTAAGAGGAAACCTGCCCAAATACTTGCACACCATGACAATGAAAGTTGACTCATCTAACAGAGTAGCTGTCAAGTGATCCTAAATGAGAGGCCGATTTGCCAAATCATAAAGCATTTTTTTCCATGATTAGCTGGCACCTATCAAAGTACCCACTATCATATTTTATCAGAACATGGTTCTTTTCCCTTATAGCATTTACCCCTTAAAGATAATTGAGCATTAAGCTCAAATATGTCTTCATCGATACAGTGGGCATTCCCAGAGGGAAGGGACCTCTTTTCCCACGTATTCCAGCAAGGCACCTTCTAGGTGTTCAGTAATTATTTACTGAATTCAGGAATGTCACAGGAAAACTTCGGCCTGGCACGAGCGGCTCCTCAGCCAGGCCAGCGGCGCCCCTGGGAGGGACGACACAGACTTGGCCGGCGCACTGCTGTGCCGACGGCTCCCGGAAGACGCTTGGTTCCTGCCGCCGTCCTGCAAGTAAGTGCTTCCTTTATCTGTCTTGGTGACAGGGCTCTATGGCTTATGATCTTAACTGCTACCCCATGTCAGGACCGTGCATTTCCACTTTCAAAGGACTTTCTCTTATTTTGGAGCTTCATGGCTAACCCGTGGGAAAGCCAGGGCAGGTAATCCCAACGTACAGAGGAGGAAACCGGGAGCCAGATATGGGAAAGCAAAACCATCAAAAGGGATGCTCAGCGATCTTATGATAAATCTGGATGTTAGTCCACATCCAGTTGGGAACTGCACACCAGCTCCTAGGATCAGACTTTCATCTACTTAATTCCTCTCTTTGCCTGAACTACTAATGGTAACCACAAATGGCTACACAAAGGAAGCACCTGGTAAAAGATTTCAATCCTTAGGTCACCTGCTATATCTATAAAGGGTATCTGATCATGCCAACTATGGTGACTGAATGCCTCCATACCTTCTGTAAGACTTGTATTGTCCAGCACTTTGAGAATAACAATGATTGTCTTGGGTGTGGCAGCCATGTTTATGAGACAAACCCATCAGAAATGTTGAGGTTGGATAATACATCAGAGGAAACTATATATAAGCTGTTCCCTGGACTTTGAGAACAAGAACTGTAGCATGAACCTGAATTTTGGAAGGAAAAAAAGCTTCAAAGAAATGGATAAGATGATACTTCAAAAGTTGACAAACCTAAAGTTGATGAAAATCAGAATGTAAAGACTATCACAGAAATGGCCCACAAATTGCTGTATGTCTAGATTTTTATGCAATAACAGTCAGGGGACAATGTAGTACAAGATTCAGTGAAGAAATTCATCCAATGTTCTACACCTGTGGCTCGGGAACAATCAAAATATTTCTAAGTTTAAAATTAAAATTCCAAGTTCTTATGAGTGGGATGTGCTATGCAATGGTGAAACTATGGGGAAGGATAATACCACAGAATTCATCTACATGACAAGATGGCAAATAAGAGGCGAAATTTTATGGTGTCTGAACCACTCAGTTTCACAAGTCTGCTGTCAGGATGGCCCTTTGTATCAGGCATACCCCCGTGGCATTGTGGTATAGACCAAGAATTGATTTTGGTTAGACCAAGGGCCTAGATCCCACTGAAATGAGTCCTGCACTATTTGTTTACTCATTAGTAGATTGCACAATGAATAGTGTGTTGACTAGAGGGACACAACCAGGCTTTCAGCGTGCAAATAAGACCATTGTCTGTCCCTAATTGTCAGTTGCATCTATGTTGTTTCTATTAAGAACAAACCAAGTGCCATTCTGCTACTGACCTGTCTGCATTTGTGCTGTCTCACAGTATACAAGTCATCATGGAAATCAGTTAGGTGTGCAGCCATGATTCTACCTTCGGAATATTTTTCGTGCCTGCTCCAAGATTAGTTCTGATGTTTGATTACACCAGTAAAATGGCTCAATCTTTTGTGTGTTGCAGTTTTCACATACTTACTATTTTATCAATTCTCATTTAGAGTACTGTATAAGAAATTAATAAGTATATCTTGAAATTATTTTGTATGGGAAATATATTTAGATAAGTAGTTTTTAAGCCACTGTCTTGTTCTTGGTAAGTTTTTTGTGTAGAAAATAGTTCACTCTTGAGTGTGCTGGTCCTTTTGTTAAGAATTCCAACTATTCTTTAACATTAGAGAACATGGTAAGTGTAGACTTTTAAAATAATCTGTCTGTGTAGTCTACCAATTGCACAAAGGCCTATTAGCCCTCTGGATTAAAAATGAATGTGACTTTCAGGAAAACTAAAGTGAGATCACAACCATTCTAAAGGTTGCCAGCTAATTATATTTACTTCTAATAAAATTAATGTGTAAGAAAGATTTAAAAAGAAAGAAAGAAAATAGAACATCACAGGAGTCTAGAGGAACAACAATCAACACTTCTGGCATGACCTCAGCTTTCTGCAGATTGAGGGCCTGTGGGGACAGCTGTGACTTCCCTTCCAATCTTCCCAGGCTCTTGGTTCACCCTCCAAGTCCCCACATACCATTATTTCTGAGCCTTTCAAACAAGATCTGGGTGGGGAGGGGGATTGTATCTATTGTAATCAAATGTTTTTCTAGAAAACACTAAAGTTTCCTACAGTCCAAGGAAATTATAAGATCCACTTATTTTCTTTTGTGTGGTTCATTCTATTTACCTAAAAATTTAGACTAAGTTCAGGTTCCTTCACCCACTAGCATCACAAGGAGAACCTAGACAGGAAACATGTGGCCAAAAGCACGGTGGGGTAAAACCAAAAGCATAAAGCGGATTTCATTAGGTCTCTCTGGTACATCAATCTTCATTATTGTTATTTTATTCTATCAGTGCATTCCAGGTCACAGCAAGTTAGTAATTTTGCCATATCTTTCACTGCCTGGCTTTATGTAAGTGCTGCTAAGAATAAAATTAAGCAGTGGGAGAAAAACATCAGTTTGGTGTCTAAATTTAGAAAACTTGATGAATAAATTTCTTAAACTCATTGTGCAGAGAGAGAAAAGCAAACCATTCCTTATTGGAAAGATGAAATAAATAGAAAATAAAAGATGATTGTCTTTATAGTTTAGAACAACTCTCTCCCCTCCCCCTGACCTTCTTTTATTTACAAATGAGTATATTGGTTGAGTGTGTGTTTTCATTCACATAACCTTCAACTTGAATTTTAAAGAAGATAGAATCTGAGGCAAGAGATCATGCAAAAACTTGCTATTAGAGCCATGAATTCAGTATGTATTGGGGTGGGGGAACTTTATGAGTACCTACTGATGTGATAGGAATCATCTTCTGAAGATCATAGAAAGCAGGTGCCCCAACATTCTGCACTACAGACATCTGCCAGGCTTTTATCCTCATGCTCCACCCTCCCGCTCAACATCTGGTAGCCCCTTCATCCCCGTACCCACCCCCGTCCCCAACTGCCTCCCAACATCTGTCACACACTTCTCTTAAACTCAGCAGCAAATCCTGTCAAAGGCTCAGAAACACAATGTCCAAAGGGTGGTGACCTGGAGCCACACGCTGGGTGGGAGCGAGCAGGGTTTGTTGCTGTGGTTGTTGTTGTTTTCCTAAACTTTCAATGAATACACAATGCACTGGGAAGTATGCTTTCGTGTCTAACTGGTTCCCACTGAGAAACTTGTCTAAAATTGAACTGCACAGTTAATATTAACCTTTTTAAAAGTTTTAAATCACCCCAGCAATTGGAGGGTATGAAGTGAAAGAAAAAATAATTAAGGAATAAAAACAATTTTAGGCTGCTGACATGCAGCTTATGAACAAAGAGAATTCTGATAGGGGAAAAAATGGATGCAATACATACATTTTGCCTGTGAAGCAGGAACTCACTTAAAGGAAGTGTCTTAAGCAGAATCTACAAAAGCATTTTGAAACCTATTTAAGGAAGTGAGTGCTATTTGAATTCCACATCAGTTTAGAAAGTCCCCCTTACCACCTCCAATGCCTTAGGCACTTCCTGGTTTATAGATCCCTTACTCACCTAGGGGTAATGTGGAGTCCCCTGGCTTTGAACAGGAAAATTACTTCTTGGTTATTTTCAGGAAGGTTATTTCTTCTCCCTGAAACACTTCACCTCACTTAAGTCACCTGACATAGGTTTCCCACCAACAAACTCGTCATCCAGGCTATACCACTCTGACAGTGTGTTGTTTACTAGGGCATGGTACTTACATAGGACTACACCTGGAAAAGTTTACTCCCCAACTATTTCCTCCCCTGGCCCCACACACACACATACACACAATTCTTCATCACTTCCCATCTTTAAACCAACCTTTATTCCTTTTCTCCAAAAGAAGAGTTGCTCACTCTTTCTTTAACAGGAGTATGAATAAGACCACATAACCGCACATGGTCTGGGCACAGGTGAATTCCTGAGGTGGTCCTGGCTTCTGAAATAGACATTCCCAACTTGAAACCACTCTAGGCTTTGGAAGGCTGCCAAGCTACTGGATGCATCACAGAGACTCAGCAGGCCAGAGCCCTATCAAAGCGTTTTATCATTTCATTACACACTTAAATTAGTAATTACTTCTGGGACATTATTTAGATTCTGTTGCAGTATGCAATTTCTTGTTTAAAAGTTTAAACTTGGGTGGTCACTGTTCATCAATTGAAATACTTTTCACATATGTTTGTCTGTTTTGTTCTCTGCAAATGCTTTGTTTTAGTCCCTAAGAGTGCTAAAAACAAAGGGTTATAGCAACACTGTTTCCCCTTTTGGTAGTTACCTGGATTGGGGAAATTTCTGTGCTTATTAAAATGGCAGGGAAAAGCAAACTCATTTAGGTTGGAAGTAGACTAAAATTGTAAATAGTCTGCCTTTTGGAGTTATAATTGGCAAGATGACGGACATAAATAAAATCTATGGAAAGAGACAGAAGCTAAAATAATGCATGGTGTATTGGAAGAGCACTTGAATAGGAAGTAAAAGGTTTGTCTTCTATTTCAGGTTCTGCCATAAACTTGCTTTGTAATGTTAAACATGCCTCCTTACCTTGGTTTTTCTCAATGAAAATGAGTAAGCTTGTCTAGACACTTTTTTTAAAGAAACTTTGTATTATGAAAAAATTCAAACATTCGCAAGAGTAAATAAAATAGTATAATAACCCAGCTACCAAAATTGTCAATATATCTTCTTTCATCTATTCCTTCCAAATTTCTCTCCACCCTTTCCTGCTGACTAATTTTTAAAGCAAACCTTAGACATCATAATATTTCATCTGTAAATATTTGCATATTTCTAAGAGAAAGAGACTTTTGTCCTAATCACAATACCATCATCACATCAAAACAAATCTACAAAACTAAAAGCCAAAGAGCAAAATCACAAAAATAATTCTTTCAATCCCTTTCAATCCTAACATTTTGAGGCCCAAAGCCTCCCACAAGGTAGACCTGAGTCAGTTATAGCCACACACTACTAAAAAATGTAGCCTCTTTTTACCAGATTCTATAAACAAGGAACATTTTTAGCACTTTCACCTGATAGACTTCACTAGTCTCCTATTTTGGACTTCATACAAAAGAGGAACATGATAAATTTAGGATTAAGTAACAAGCTAACCAAAAGATTCGGCTTTTCAAAAAGAAGGCAGATTCCTCATAAAACATTCAAGAACTAGAATTATTCTAAAAGGATACATGCCAAGGAAGTAAATTAAAAACAAGGATCATTCATTTGTTTGTGTACTTTTTCAATCATTCATTCAACAAACTGGTATTGAATTCTTGCCTGGTGCCAAGGACATTGGTTAGTGATGGGAATGCAAAATGAATGACAAAAAGTATCATCCACAGTAAGTGTGGAAAAAGGTAGTCTCCAGCTTCAACCAAGGACTAATAGCAGTGGGTTAAATATGCAGGGGGAAGATTAGCAAAAATGGATTTTTAAGGGACATGGGGCAGAGAATTTTTGGAGGCAAGAGAATTTCATTTTTATTTTATTTATTTTTATTTATTTTATAAAATATGTGTAGAGAATAGAAAATATTTTAAGATAACATTCAAACCTAAGATTTTCTAACCCCTGATTTGATTCTTTGCCAAGAAAGATATAACATAAAGGGTGAATATTATAATAACTACTGTTACCTAATATTTGCATCTGTCTGATACTCAGAGTTATCCACATGTAAAGTAAAAACACCCTAATAATTCAGGCTTGCTCCTTGGAAATTGAAAATGAAAAATATAACCTAACCTCACCTCTCCAGACAGAAGCTGTAGGTGTACAAAACACAACTGGAAGACCAAGAGTTCCATCAAGGCTCAATCTTCCTTCCCCCCAGTGTCCCTCCTCATGGGACACCAAACTCTATTATCTGCTAACTGCAAGATTATTAGTTGCTGGGTCACCACAGTAATTTTGAGATCAGCAGCTTAAGAACCCAGTGACTGAGAAAGACCACCTAAGGTACCTCAGACGCCTGCGAAAGGGCAGCCCTGGACCAACCAGCGAAATGAGCAGCATCTGCCTGATGGACTCCTCACTCTTCATCTCCACCCGCAACTCCACATTTTTTTGACGGACTAGACCCTCCTTTAGAATAAGCCCTGGCTCCCGACTTTTCATTCTTCTCCTGCCTCCCATTCACCCCAAACCAAAGGAATACCCTATGTATGTCCCATTCACCCAGAGTCATTCTTTATCATAAAGCTGCTTGTTTAAATAAAAAGATAATGTGAGGGGAATGGATGTAGCTCAAGTGGTTGATCACCTGCTTTCCATGTATGAGGTCCTGGGTTCAATCTCTGATAACTCCTAAAAAAAAAAAAAAAGATAATGTGAACAATGGGGAGTGAGGGGTGAGTGGAGAAAGGATTTTATGGGAATTTCCTATACTTTGTGTAATTTTTATGTAAATCTAAAACATCTCTAAAAATAAAGATTATTATTAAAATTATATATATTTTAAAAGTGACTAAATGGTTTTACTCTTCTAGAATGCATGTTTTCATTTTAATATGAACCTCCTAAATGCATCAACCTGTCACTAATAAAGAATGGGTGTTTGTATAGCCCTAAATTTACTATGAGCTTTCAGATATATTGTCCAATTTAACAGACTTGCCACAGCAGCCCCTAAGATTTCTATCATTTTACAGATGAAGAAACTGAGGTTCAAACGAGCTAAGTAAATTTCATGATCATCTGGCACTAAGAGGCAGATTTATTGCTGATTTCAAATCCCATCTCAACATCTAGGAACCCAAGTGCTTTATAATCTCCCTGATGGTGCCAAACCTCTTGACTGGGAAGGAAGCAGCACTCTCCCTCAAGTCTTGACCCTTTGCTGCCCAGTCACCTAGCTTTCTGATTCCAAATGCTTTGTTTTGCTGTGGTTGTTGCTGTTTGTTTGTTTTGTCTGCCTTAACCCTAAGAAACCTTTCGCTATGGATATTTCATACGACTGTGGCCTCCAAATGGCACCACAGAAGCAACCTCACACTCAACCTTAAACCCAGCCCAGCTCTTCACAGCCAGGTTTAGCATAAACAGGGTGAAATCAGCCACAGAAAAGGGAATACCCCAGTCTCCAGTGCATGAATAGCCAACCTCAGCACCCTTGGCTGGCTTGGTCAGAAGGCCAGCAAGGTGAAAGCACCTATGTCGTTTAGATGACAGATTGAGATGAGTATCATTAGACTATCCAATGAGAGGAAGAGATGCTGTCAGACCCCTTTATAAAGTAGAGAGCACTAACCCATCCTACCATCAGCTGGCTTCACGGCACATGTGGCTTGTTTTTAAGGGAAACTGGTTAGATGCATGTGCACCCAAATCTGCGTAACAACACACCCTCTTCTAACAGAGGCCTCCCAGATTGGGTGTCAATATACCTTTGGTCTAATCACAGATAGCACTAGCTCTAGGAGTTTGTCAGAATACCCACTCTCTCTGGGCCTCAGTGCCTTCATATGAAAAAATGGGGGCACTGATCACAGAAGGTTTGGGGTGAATAAGCACTTTTACTTCTAACACTGCCTGAGGGCTTTAACTTGTCTTTACTCTTACTACCTATAAATGGAAATAATAATTATTGGGAGACATGTGAACAGCTGGGCACAGATACCATAAGTGCTCAAAAAATGTTCATTTGTATTATGTTTAAACATGTTTCTCATCCTTTTCAGTCAGTTACACACAGATCCATGTACATCAAGAAAGGAAATGATTCATTTTGCCTTTAAACTTTCTAGCTTCTATATACACCTGGAAAAATTGTATTCCAGTCCATAAATTCATGAAAGTCTGATTTGCCTTGTTGTGGGACCTCATTTATGTGTTATTGCATTCAACCAGTGTTGACTGAGCACCCACTAGGTGTTAGTCACATCTGAAGAATGTAAATCTTTTTAAAAGCTCATTGAAATAAATTCTATGTAAAGAAATATACCCCTAGTTACTTCAATTTTTTTGACAGCCACTATATAATATCAGCCCTGAGAGAGCTATTTAAATTAGAAAATTTATGTACTTTAAGTCATTAATTTACTTAAGAAAATATTTACGACCACATACTCTGCACATGATACTGTGCAAATCACTGAGGCAGATTCAGGTTATCTAATCCTGGGAGCTTTTAATATTACAGAAGAGACGCTATGTGCGCAGGTACCTATCGACCAAGGCAGTGCTCAAGTGCCATAAAAGATGAACAAATTTCAGAAAAAAAATGAAAAATAACTCGTGGCTCGAGGCAGAGGGCAAACAGGAACAGGAAGAACTTCTTGGAAGAACGTGGTATTTCAACTGGCCCTTCAATGGTGAGCAGGATTCCAATGATACGAGAAGGGTGGAACGTCACTTAGGGACTCCCAGGAAGAGTGACAGGCCTCCACAAAGACCGGGAGAGCCAATTGCACGCCCAGGAAACGGGGCAGAGGCCCATCTGGTCAGTGTGTGATGAAGAGAGGCAGTGAGAAGAAATGACTGGAAGAGATCCCTTTTTGGGGAGAGCTTTTGCCCCCAGACTAAGTTGAAGCATTATTTCGTAAACAATGGTGAGCTGCTGAAGATTTTATGAGCAAGGAGGTAACACCCTCAGAGGTACTTGAGGAAGATCAATCTGACAACAAAAAGCAGGGCTGTCATTTTTCATCAATAGGTAACACACAGACAAATGGCTAGAGTTTGGTAAAAATCTATAGGTGCTTTTTGATAAGAGCAATGCCATCCACGCAGCAGGATCTATTTTTTATTTCCCCGTGAAAAGTCATACAAACCATGTCCCTCAAAACGATTTATTTATCCTCAGTGTTCCTATACCCATCCTCCAGAGCACGTCACGCATTCAGCTAAAAGCATTATATCAAAACCTTCCGCCTTGATGTCACCATGGCATTGAAGGTGCTAGGCACATGCCATAAATTAGAAAAGCTCTCAGTAGCCTATCACCTCTATAATCCTGGCTTTAAATTCAAATTGCATCATAAATAAAAAGAGGCTTGGTGGCCTCTGCCTATCTCTAGGGAACATTTGTTTGATTTACAAAAACAGTACACAATTTGACACACTCAGTATAATTTGTATTCACTACTCTGTAGACTCTGCCCCAGACAGAATTTGAATGTACTGAAACCAGTCCTGAATTTCTCCCTTTTCCCTCTCTTCCTTCTCTATTCCTCTTCCCTCCTCTCTTTTTTCTGCTCTCTCATTTCTTCCTCACAGGGCCAAGCAAGCTGGAAATGGAAGTGAGCAAATCCCAGATGTCATAGGTGCTCTACAGCAAATCAAGGAACAAAATGTGTGTTTCAGCCAAGACCATTCGGCACAGCGAGCAGACACTTGTAAAACTGTTATCTGGAAGCCATGAAACCGTTGATTATGCTGTGTTGGTTTCACAAA
Organism: Dasypus novemcinctus; assembly: GCF_030445035.2. Classification (NCBI taxonomy): domain Eukaryota; kingdom Metazoa; phylum Chordata; class Mammalia; order Cingulata; family Dasypodidae; genus Dasypus; species Dasypus novemcinctus. The sequence goes on from NC_080676.1 coordinate 57,210,036, forward strand.
AATATTTTTGCTGGAAGAGGCCCCATTTCAGAGACAGGTGCTGAGTATTTAACAATGCTTCTGCTAACAATCATTAAAGTTATTACTACTACTTAAAGTGGGGTATAAATGCTTAGGGAATTAGTGGTAACTACTGCTCACGACATCTGAAACTGTCCTTTCTTCCCAAGAGCTAAAGAGTTTGCCTATTCATTTTATATCTGCTTAATTTGTTTTAGGGGACCTTGTGACACTCTTCTAAAAGTTAGCTGCCACACTGTGACTAGACTTAGCTGTTTATTACATACCTACTCAAGGTGGTACACACTGCTAGACATACAGAAAAGCAAAGAAAAAAACTGCAGCTCATTAATAAGGGAGATCAGGAAAGCTGTAGGAAAATTCTGAACTGGGAGATATTTGTTAAAGCATTTTAGTTATGTTATTTCTGAAGGAAAAAAAAAACTAAGCTATAAACAGAAGCAGAATAAGCCAGCTAATTTTTAACTTATAATGGACACCAAAGAGGTGATGATAAATAAAAAAGACAGACCCCAAACTCCAAGACAAATGGATGAAATCATTAATTTCTCAATCCTTTGGTTTGATATAATTGACACACTTCCCCTGCATCGCAGCGTGAAAATTCAGGGGAAAATATTAGGTTTGAATTATTTTTCTCTCTAAAAGTTATATATGCCGTTTCAGAATCATCCAAAGTTTAAACTGGATGGTATCCGAATAAATGACAGTGTCCTGTATGTATGAGAAATTCAGCAATGCAGAAATGGGATCATAACTGGCCTGGAAAACAAAGAGGGCCACTCCAAACTCTAGCTACAACCTAACACACCATTTTTAGCAGTGACTAAATTTGACTAGATTTGAAAGCCCAACCTGAGCTTAGCCTAGATTCTGCTTCAACTGCTTATAAACTATTTGCACTTAATTAACTATAGTTGAAAAGTGAAGGAGAAATAGAATGATTTAAAAGCATCTACTCAAGCCACATTTTATTTTATCCTTTAGTTTGCTAAGGGCTAGGGGTGGGGGGTGGTCCCATGTTCTCCTTCATTACTTACAATTAAAGTGGAAACAAATTGCATGTTGCCTTTAAAATTGTTTAGAAAATAGTTTGGAACTATCCCATTAAGTGGCATAGCCATCGATGACAATTGGCCCCTAATTGTTACTCAAAGGATGGTCATTGTCAGTTCATTTTCATTATCTTTACCAATACCCATCACCCTCCACACCAAACAAACTATGCTACTTTTGAATTAAGATTTGTGGAAAGTCTGAAATGGAGTAGCATAGATGAGTAAACAGTGTCACCTAGTGGACAGGAAAAAAGAAAACTAGTAAATCTGCACAAATGGAAATACAGGGCCAACTTTGGGTCCCATTTTCCCCTCTGGACATTAAACCATGAGCAAAAAAGAAATTTCCATCAGGAGACACCAATAACCAACCACACACGAAAAAGCCAAAAACCCTGCAGCTTTCACCATCTAGCTCCCTGCTCCAGGAAAGGCCCTACAGGAATAAAAATAGCAATTGGCATTCACTGACCATTTGCCATAATTTTGTAGTGTGCTTTGCCTGGGTCATCTGACATAGTCATCAAAATGAACCAATTAAGTAGGTATCATTTCCAGCAAACCTATTTGTTAGGGACTTTTGGTGACTTGCTCTAGGACATAGAGTCTAACTGTGATAGCCCAGGCAGGAACGCCCACTATGCATTGCCCTTCTCATCCATTCCCAAACAGTAAACAAAGAGATCTCTCCAAGAGATCCAAGAGGAATTAATACATAAATTAATATATAAATTAATACATATAATAACACTACAATTAGATACATATTGCACAATCACTGTGCTCCAGAATATTTAGGGTACACAAAAACGAATTGGAAAGAAGCCTATTCTCCAAGAACTTATACTTTAGAAGAACGCTTAAATTTGTAGGGCACTTTAGAGTTTGCATCATTCCAACCTATTTTCACGGCCCTATAAGGTAATTACCATCCTGCTTTTAGAAATAAAGTTTGACAATTCATCCAAGATCACACAGATAAGAAGTGGCAGTTCTCCCCATTTAACCATAAGTTCATCTCTCCATCTCATGCTACACCTTTCCCAAAGGCAGCTGCTAGAAATCCCTGGTTTTACGACAGAGGGCAGAGGTCGAAAGTGGCAGAGAGCTGACTCAGGGACCAGTCACCGTGGGACTCAAGGGTAGAATGTTCCTCCTTCGAGGAACTACTTCCAAACTACCCCCAGGAAGAAGCGCCATAAGTCAAATCACTTAGTAGATAAGCTTGAAACAAAACATTTATATGCTGTGGGTCTCAAAAAACTAGAATTACAAGAAAATTTCTTTAGCCTAAAAGATTATATGGAAAATCTACAACTAACCTCATACTTAATGGTGAGAGTCCTGATTCTTTTCCCCTAAGCTCAGTAATAAAGCAATGATCCCTTTCTCACCATTCCTTTTCAACATCATATTGGAAGTCCTAGCTAGTGCAATAAGACAAGAAAAGGAAACACAAAGGTACACAAATGAGAAAGGAATAAATAAAATTGTCTTTTTTCCCAGGCAACACAATCATCAATGTAGAAAATGCTAAAGAACTAAAAAAAAGTAAATAAAAAACCTCTAGGAACTAATAAGCCAATAGCCAATTTAATAACAAGGCCAACATACAAAAGTCAATTGCTTTCCTATATACCAGCAATGAACAACTAGAATCTGAATTTTTTCTTAAATGCCATTTACAATACCCCCACCACCAAAATAAATAAATAAATATGAAAAAGAAAAAGAAAGTAAGAAGTACTTAAGTATAAATTAACAAATACTTATTAGGATCTGGATGCAAAAAAAATCATCCATAGGCAGGAATTTTAAAATTTACAGTATATAAAAATAGGTTACCAGGAGTGGATATGGCTCAAGAGGCTGAGGACCTGCTTCCCACATGGAAGGCCCTGAGTTCTGTTCCTGGTACCTCCTCAAAAACAAAGAAACAAACAGAAAAATCTACTCAGGGGGGAGCTGATGTGGTTCAGTGGTTGAATGCTGGCTTCCCACATTTGAGATCCCAGGTTCAGACCCTGGCCCCAGTACCACAAAAAAAAAGGTATTTTTTGTGTATTTTGTGTATAAAGTGTATTCTATATCTTCGTAAAGTCCAAGGAACTCTGTCAGAGGTGAGACTCTAGATTTCAGAATCCCAGGATTATTAGCTCACCAGAGCTTCCCCTTGGTCTTTCTGTGGCTTTCTTTTAGAGTAAGGGAACCAGGGTGAGGTGTATTTTCTCCCCAACCCAAGAATGTACTATTCTGCCTTTCTTCCAGCAGTTAGGATCTTACATCTAAATTTATTTGAAGATCATCTTTAATTAAAGAGATCATTTTAGCTTATAAAATGGAACTGAAACAGCTAAAGTTTCCTATTTACCTTCCATACTGTCAGTGCCCCAAATGAACTCCACCTGCATAAACAAAATGTCCCAAATAAAACTCCAAATATTTCATAGTACCTACTATTATATTTTAAAATTATTTATTATGTATCATAAATTCAAATTTAGCTAGGCATTTGTAGCTTTATTTGCTAAATGTGGCAACCCTCTCCAAAGCATATATTTGCTTGAAATGGTTTAAAAAGGAACCTGGAATTTCAAATAGATTCAAGATTTAAATGGAAAAAAAAAAAAAATAAAGAAAATTTGAGCATTTTTTATAACCTTTGGTGTTGAAAGCTTTACTAACAGACACAAAATCCAGAAGCCATGAAAGAAAAGATTGATAAGATCTACAATACAAGAAGCAAAAACCTTTTTCTGAGGGTGGGAGAAAACAACTAAGTAAGAAATAAGTGTTGGGGGAGTGTGGGGCATATGGGACCCTCTTATATTTTTTAATGTAACATATTTTGTGAACTATGTGTCTTCAAAAAAATACAAAAAAAAATTTTAAAGAGATAAATGACAAGTAGACAAAACATTTGCAACACAAAGTGTATACAAAGGCCTAATCTCCCACATATAAAAAGAGTACCTATAAATCCATAAAAGTAAATGAAAGACTATTTAACCAATTTAAGAGTTCACAAAGAAATGAACAGAGCAGTCACAGAAGAGAAAATATGGTTCTTTTGAGACTTACTCCAGGGACTTCCAGAATCCTTTGGGAGGAAACAGATCCCACCAGATAAGCGGGGGCAGAAGCAAAAACAAAAGGATTTCTGGTTATTTTTGCAAAGTATTCTTAGCCCCTAGGTGACTTTCCCTAGAATACTTAGGGAACAGTAAAAACAATGGGAATCTCACTCTTTTTACATAGCTTCCAAGTTCCAAAATAGTCTTCTTCTTCCATTCTAACAAGATAATAAAAAAGAAAATACAAGAAATAATTAGTGTGTGCCACAAAATGTATATCTTAGAATGTCTATCTATATACAATAAATCTATGCTTACAGTGACAAAAAAAAAAGATATGGTTCATAAATAAATGGGGAAAAAATAGATGCCTGACTTCACTCAGAGTAATAGAAAAATTAAAACTAGACTCAGTTGTGGTTTTTCACACCCACAGGTTGGCAAAAATCCCAGAAGTTTGATAATAAACTATGTTGGCAAAATTGTGTGAAAAAGAGCACTTTTATGTGCTGCTGGTGGGAGTATAAATCAGTAGAATCTTTATGGAGAGACATCTGCCAGTTTCTATCAAAACTTCAAATACATATTCCACTGATTCAACAATTTGACTTCTATGCATTTATAGTACAGATATACAAATGCAAAATGATTAAGTTCAAGGGTATTACCTGCAGCATTGTTGTAATAGAAAAAGTTTGACAACAGCCTAAATGCTCATCAATAGGGGACTGATTCAATAAACTATGGTACATCCACATAACAGAATACGTGCAACTTAAAAAAGAATTAAAAACTATTAATGTAGTAATATAAAAAGATCTCTAAATCATACAGATTAAAAGTAAGGTATATGTAGCATTTTAACATTTTGAGGCAGAAAAGGAATATATATTTTTATTGATTTCTATTTGCATTTTTAAATATCTCTGGTAGAATTGTAAGAAATCAATAATAGGGAAGCGGATTTGGCTCAACTGATAGAGCATCCACCTACCATGTGGGAGGTCCAGGGTTCAAACCCAGGGCCTCCTGCCCCATGTGGTGAGCTGTCCCATGCACAGTGCTGATATGCACAAGGAGTGCCGTGCCACGCAGGGATGTCCCCCATGTAGGGGAGACCCACGCACAAGGAGTGCACCTTGCAAGGAGAGCTGCCCCATGTGAAAAAAGCGCAGCCTGCCCAGGAGTGACGCCGCACACACAGAGAGCTCACGCAGCAAGATGACATAACAAAAAGAAACACAGATTCCCAGTGCCACTGACAAGAATGCAAGCAGACACAGAAGAACACATAACGAATGGACACAGTAGACGATGGGGCAGGGAAGGGGAGAGAAATAAATAAAAAATAAAAATCTTAAAAAAAAAAGGAATCAGTAATAGTGATTACCTATTAGGGAGATAGGGATAGTAGGATGGAAGGCAGAGAAGCTAGGGACTTTTAGTGAACAGTTTTTATACATTTTTTTATTTGAAACGTGTATAAAAATAATGTGTTATGACTAAGCTAATAGTGATGTCATCCAAAAATAGAAAGGCTTAAGAGAAGGATAAAATAATTGTGAAACTCTCTAATCTTTCTCCTTATCCCACTGTGATAAATTAATATTTTGGTGTTATTTTACCCTACAAAAGAGATAATATAGAGATAGTATAGTTCTATGACTTGACTCAACTTTACCCAGGAGAGAACTATTTATGCAACCCTTGAAAATCATCAAACTTTTGCCTAGGTTATCAACAACAACAAAAATAAATAATTATTGAGCACTGCCTGTAGGTAAGGCATTGTGCTAGCTTCTTTGATTAAAAAAAAAAACCTTCTGCCTTTGTACTGACAGGCTTAAAAGGAAAGCATTGGACACCAATTAAAAAGTTAAAATTCACCATGAACGGTGTAAAAAAAGACCAATGAAATCCAGAAGACAAACTTGTACCCTACCTTGTGGAGTAGGAAAGCTCCAATCTGAGCCTTGAAGAGCAAAAACTCAGAGCAGGGAGAGGAGTCCAGAGGCATTTCAAACAAGGGAACATTAGGATGAACAAATGCACAGAAGTTGGGACGTTTGTACCATGTTCAGACTGATGAACAAACTGGCTGTGGTTGTGGCATTGGTGTGGAAAGGGTGGCCATGGTGGCTGCTGGGTGTGGGGAATGGGAGGAAGAGATGAGATGTGGAGGCATTTTCGGGACTTGGAGTTGTCCTGGGTGGTGCTTCACGGACAATTACGGGACATTGTAGATCCCCCCAGGGCCCACTGGATGGAACGTGGGAGAGTGTGGGCTGTGACGTGGACCATTAACTATGAGGTGCAGCGATGCCCAGAGAGGTACTTACCAAATGCAATGGATGTGTCATGATAATGGGAGAGAGTGTTGCTGTGGGGGGGGGGGGGGATTAATGGGACTTCATATTTTTTGAATGTAATATTTTAAAAAAAAAAAAAAAAAAACTGTCTGTGGCTACACAACATGTATGAAGGGAAAGGTGGTAGGGGAAAAAAATTGAAAAAGTAGGCTAAAGCCTGTAGCAGAAACTGCTGGTTGTCTGTCCCAAAATGTATTCTCTTTCTTCTCTTATTTTAACAGAATGCTGATTTGGAACTAGGTACATTAACACTTGGAATAAAAGGCCATGTTTGCTCAGCCTCCTTGCAGCCCCATAGAGCCAAATGACCACGTTCTGGCCTATGATGAGAGAGGAAGAGTTCTGTGGGACTTCTGGATGGTGAGGAGGAATGCCCCCAACATAAACACACAAACAGGAGCCAAAGGTCTGTAAAGAAGAGTTTTGGTAAAGACACTTAGGGCAAGATTTGAAAAGATGAAGAGCAGATTCTTTTCCTCCACCCAGACCAAAGTGCCAGCTGTGAGTCTCGTGGAAAATGGAGCTTGAGGTATATAGGAGCATGAGGATCTGTGAAACATTGGTGCTCAGATGGTGCTCTTTCCTGTTGATCTGGTGACAAAGGGTAACATACTGGGAAAGAGGAGATTTCTCCTAATTGCCATGTGAGGCAGGGTAGTTACAGTGGAGTGAAGGTTAAATGGGGTACCATTTGGGCATCTCACAGACTGCAACTTTGGAATGCACTAGGAAGGAATCATTCTCGTGAAGACTGGCAGAGAATGAGGAATCACTCGCAACTGGGTTTTTTAAAAAAATGGTCTAGAGCAGAAGAACTAAGTAGAACTGACATGAGCTCCTGGAAGCACCCACCAGTAATACCAGATATAACCGGGAGAACAGAGGGTCAAAGATCTATGTTACACAACAAGAGGTAAAATTAGCCACTGAAAAATGGATTGTTGCTATTAATGTGAACTTGCTTTTCTCAAAGATAAGTGGAATACAGGGACAGGCACACTATATAAGCATCAGTGTTCCCAAAATGAGGGTCCACACCAAACCATCAAATTAAAAACAGCTGGGAAAAATAAGCTGTGGTACCCCCTGGTGTCCAGATTCCCTTCCTGGGCATGAGAATGACATCGTATCCAGGAAAGGTGATTGGTTAACAGTGGTAACTCAGAAGGCTGAATGGCTAGTAACAGCAACCCAAAACAGGAGGCAGCTCTGTAGTAAGGAAAAAGCACTGGGCTTTTTCAGAAAATCTAGAGCCCTGGGAAAGAACTGTCTCAGGAGCCTCGCGGAGGGTTTGGCAGCTTGAAGAAGACAAGAATGGACCTAAAACTTGGGAAGAAGAAATGAACTCTCCACCCAAGCTGACTTAACACCCACCATGGACTCCAGAAAGGAAAAGTCTGAGATTTTCAGAGCCATGCCCAAACTGCATCAGGACTGAGCCACTTCCCTCACAGTCCATGGAATGGGAAGAGCACAGGGCTTGCCTGCTCCTTCTACTGGTAGTCACAGCCTCTGAAGCCGTAAGGCCTCCTGGTGGACTCCCCTGAGGGTCAGCTCAGGGAGATGTTACTATTGGTCTCAGAAGACTTACATTTGCTTTTGATTAGCTGTTACATCTGGTTTGTTTGGTGTGTCAATTGTGGTGAGCATCTTAAGGTCAAGATTTTTGCTTATTAGAAATGAAAGCTACCACTGTGAAGAACTAGGTCATTCTGAAGTTGATTTTTAATGCTTCTTTCTTTTGAAGTCATGTTTTAAGATTATTTAACACTCAAGAGAAGGGGCAATGGGAAAAGGAAAAGAAATATGCATGGGAGGGGTCTGAGAACAAGAAACAGATCAGTGAGAAGACCGGATATAATTGAACCTGGTAGCTATAGGGAACATTATCTCAAAGTATTACACTACGGACTGAGTTATATACCACCCGCAAGTTTTGACATTATGCACACAAGATGAATATGCTGCCAAAACAATACTTATTCTTATATTTTACATAGACTTTGTCAAAATAAGCTATTTTATATTTCAAAAAAGACCTTTCTAGCACTCTGTTCAATTTAGTTAAAATACTCAGTTGACCATTTCAAACTTCCTCAATATGTAAAACCTGACTATTTGATTTGCATTATGAAAATTGTCTTTAACTGTCTATACCACTATGGTAGAGGAATAAGAGGAAAGATTTTTGTAAAGGCCCTTTATAAACTCCTGGTGACACAGACCAGATTAAACATACAATTTTCTTTGATTGCTCTCACCCTAACATTTTCAACAAAACAGAACCTTTGGCTAACCAAAAAACAATTTATATATTGTTTGTGCTTTTTTGGATCTAGGGATATATAAACAATCATTTATTAGTAATTCTAAGAAAATCTTTTAGCTCACATCTACATGTCTAAACAGAGTTATTTTTAATAATTCATGTGGATAAACCCACTGCATCCTAGTAATTGGCAAAGCCTGGAGGTGGCACACCACATTTACTGTCTGTTCTGACCTATTAGATGGCCATTTGGACCATTCATCCCTTCACTATTCATTAAACATTTTTACTAAGCACTTACTATGTACTCAGTCTTATTCTGGGAGTTTAAGGTAGAGAGATAGAAATAATATAAACATGGTAACCACCCTCTCCAAGCTTAAAGTCTGGCTGAAAAAAAAGATGCTATGAATAGCCAATCTTTATGGAATGCTTACTATATTTCAGCCACCTTGTTATGGACTTATGTCTTTTATCTCACTTAATTCTCACAACATCTCAAGAGATAAGACCCATTATCTGAATTTGAGCTTGAGGGATGAGAAGACTTACCCTGGGCAAAGAATAAGGAACACCAGCCCTGCAGGTTGAAGAACCAGCAAGAGCAAGGACAAGGTGTAAAAATAGCCAGTAGATTTGGTGTGACTGTTACGTGAGACTCACATGGAGATAAAGAACTAAAAAGTTCATTTGGGTCCTTAAACCAGAGGCTAAGGACATTGAAATTTGTTCTAATAAAATAGTATTTGATACTTTTCCTGCTTTTGATTGGGCTACTCAAGCCTGTGGGTCAAAGCTTTAGTGTAAGAGGTGACAAAGTAGAAATCTGTTTGAGAAAAAAAGGGCTGGCTATTGAGAGCCCCTAGAGGTTTTGGTGATGAACACTTTCAATAAGCACCTACTAAGTGCCACACACTGAGCCAAGCCCTGGAAATAACAAAAATAAACAAGTGAAACACAGTCCTAGCATGTGAAAGCTTATAGTCTAGGAGGAAAGACAGACTGCTACAGTTTAATGATATCAGCAACCTTTTCTTTAAACTTTTTATTTTAAAATAATTTCAAATATACAAGACAGTTATAAAAATAATATGAACCTCATAGAGAAATCCAACATCCCTTCCCCCCAGGTACCCAGATCACAGATTTTGATATTTTGCCAAAGCCTATCTAAGTGATATCAGTGTTCTGGTCTGGAAGCACGGAGGAACGTGGATGCATGAGCAGGATCTGAAGCACAAGTAGAACTTAGCTAAATAGAACCAGGAAAGGTATTCCAACAGAAGGAACAGCATTGCAAAGGCATGGAGGTAAGAGAAAGCACAGCTTGGAGAAGTGTGAAAAATTCAGTGTGGGTAAGGTGTGAAGCTGGGGGATGCTTTTATTACCTTTCTGTCCTCGGGGCTTCTTCCTTTTTCCTCCATGAACCAAATCTCACTCCCCCAATAGTCTCAGGAAATCAATGGAGGAGTAGAATGTAAGGGATTAGAAAAAGGCAAAAAGTAAGTGGAAACAGAAGAAAGAACGAAGAGAAGAAGGCAAGAGGAAAGCATGGAGGAGAGTAGAGTGGAGGGGAAATGAGGAGAACAGAAAAGGAAGGGGTGACAAAACTATAGCTCTTCTTAAACAACAGGGCTCTGGTGATGATTAAAATGCTGTGACAACAAAATCCAAATGCATTTTCTGAGAGCAACCTTAAAATGGGGATCAGGAGGAAGGAAACAATCCTTGAGCATCTACAGTGTGTGCTGTGTTTGGCATCTTCACAAGCGATTTCTCATTCAGTCCTCACAAAAGTCCTGCTAGGTGGATATTACCATATTACTCAGAGAAAACTAGAGCTTTGGAAGGCTAAACGACTGGCCCAAGTTTACACAGTTAGTAAGTGAGGGAACTGGGATTCAAACCTGGTTTACTTGAAAACTCCTGCCAGTTCAAGATGAGAGAGCACAAGCACTGAAAGTGGAAACACCTAACAGCCTTCATTTTTTTTTACCATTTTGCTCAAGGATTCCTCTGAATCTGAGAGAGGAGCCATCTGCAATTTAACATAAATAAAACACTTGGAAATTACACATTACTCACATATACAAATATCCTTAGTTCTATTTCTGGCTATACATATCATCTACAATCTGTGACCATGGAAAATAAGACAAAAATAGATACATGAACTCTGACACTAATTCACAAACTCAGATTCACCAATAGCTTCCCAATAGTTTCAATTTACACACAGAGAGACACACATACACACACTCAGCCTGTGTCAGAGAAGAAGAAATAGCCCCAAACGCTAAGAAATACAGAACCAAGTTAACCAGTGTTTCATTTCAATCTCCCAAGGAGATACAAGGTCAAAATGGCAGAAGGGAAAAACGTGTCAGAGCTGTGGATGATCATCTTACTCCATTTTCTCCCTCTGTGGATATCCATTCTTGACTATTTGGTATGTATCCTTACAGGCCTTTCTCTGTGCACATATACACATAAAAATGCAAGTATACAACATAAACTTATAGATAGGCATATGCACATACACCCATATGTAGTATATGTATACATGTATATAATATATAGGTTGTTTTAAACAATATGATCATGCTATGCAAATTTTTGTCCCCTGCACATCAAATATAAAAATATATCCTGGACATCCCTGATTCTTTCTTTTTACTTGATGGATAATATTATATTGTATGGCTACATAATTATCCATTTCTCTGTTAATGGTCTTACAATGACTCCAGAGTTTTACAATAACAAATAATGTGGTATTACACATCTTTGCAATTTTACCCTTGCACAATTTATATTTCTGCCGGTTAGATCTCTAGAATTGAAATGACTGGATTAAAGTATTTAAGGGGTTTTTTGTTTGCTTGCTTGTTTTGATAGAAACTGCTAAGTTGCCTCCAAAATATCTTTAACTTTTTACTTCTTTAGCTGGGACTTAGGAGACCTACAATTTTGGTACGATCACCGTCGTTACATAAGGAATCTCACATTGTTACAAAAATCATTTATTTTGTAAATAGCCTTCCAAAGGGTCTATATTTTTTCCAGAACAATTGGGGTTTTAGTATAACTAAGCGGATACCTTAGAAATTTTGAAACAGACTACTTGACTCAGATTCCATCAGAACTTCAGTTCAGCAGCAGATAGAGAAGGTCAGGGCTGGGAGCCCAAGCAGGCCCCAAATCTAGGCACATTCTGGCGGTACATAAGAGGAACAAAATCAGAGATGGAAATTCTAGGGGCAGCCAGAGTCCAGAGGCAGGGTCCAAAGTTTAAAACTGGGAGCCTGACCAACAGGGGAAAGAAAGAGCACATGAGGTCAATAAAGATCCACATGAGTTTATATCATTCCCTCAACAAATTTTTATCAAACAACCATTCTGTGCCAGGTATTACATTGGGTTTGAGGAATATAAAAATAAATAGAATAGGGAAGCAGCTGTGGCTCTGTCAGTTGGGCTCCCATCTACCATATGGGAGGCTCTGGGCTCTCGTCTCAGGGCCTCCTTGTGAAGGCAGGCTGGCCGGTGAGCCATGGAGAGCTAACGGCCCACGCCCATACCACAGAGAGCTGACACAGCAAGATGACGCAACAAAGGGAGACAAGCAGACACAGTAAAAAAAAAAAACAAAAAAACACAGTGAATGGACACAGAGAACAGACAGCAAAACAAGCTGCAAAGGGAGGAATAACTAAATCTTTTTTAGAAATAAATAGAATGTGTTTCTGAACCTTGGAGTTGCTCAAACCTAGTGAGAAACTTTCTGCCTTGTTTTCTGAAACTTTTAAATGCTCCCTGGTTCCAGCTTTTGTTCTGAACTCCCACCCCTCCCCCAGCTTCCCAGATCTTCTCTCCATAATACAGGACAGCTTACAGACCTGGTGCCATGCGGCAGTGGGAGGCATAGCCTGGAGGGGAGGGGGTGTGTGGTGAAATATAGATGCACTGTGGCCCATCCAAGCTGTCTAACCAGGGCATTGCAAAGTCATCCATTCACCTTTGCCTCTTTCCTAGCCATGAATATACTCACATGTATTTTTGGTTCATTTAACATGTTGAGCATTTTAGTGCTTCCTGCTGCCTCAAAGTAGATTAAGACAACCAATTTGGGATTACCATTCCACACTCAGGCTTAGAGAATTGAAGAAAGCAAGTTCTGCATTTGTATCCACGGAGACGGCTCTGCTGCTGGTGGGGCGAGAGGGGGCTTCACTCATCACATGTAATAGGTAACCTAAATCGGTGGAGGACCTCACAAGTTGACACCACTAGCCTGTTAGAACACCGCCCTGCACCTTCACATGGCTAATTAACAAAGGGAGGAAATCATATTCTCTTAGATCATTTCACTGAACTTGCAGAACAACTAATCCATATGTTCAAAGCCATCTCTTACATGCTGAGGGTAACCTAACTCAAGATAAGAGTGCAAGGCAGGTAAGGGTCTCAGTCCAGAGTTAAAGAGCTGGTGTACCACTCATAGAACCCTCCTTGTGGTGCATCAGAAAAAGTGCAGAGCTCAGAATAAAAAGCCTAGATTCCCCATTTTGCTTTGATGCTACATGTGTGACTTTCAGAGAACCAGCATCTTCATATCTAAAATGGGAAGGCTGTCCATAGCCTACCTGAGTTCACAGAACTGCCAGAATAGCCAAATAATATGACACACATGAAAATGCTTATAACTGCATAGGGAATATATTCACTTGTAGAAATATAAGAGATGACGAGGAGGAGGAGGACGAGGATTGTGGACCTGACTAAAGTCCATGAACTGGATAATGTTGGTCAGCAAATTACTCGAATTTACCAGGGTAAACTCATTAATTTCCAACTTGATTACTTATTTCATTAACTGTTCTAAATGATTGATTGATTTAGCCTTGGAACCCAAACAGTAACACAAATATAATGTATAACTTTCTTGGGGTTCTGAGAGTGAAGTTCTGAGGATCTAACAGTTTCTAATGAGGTCACTAGGCCCAGTATATGTACCAATAGATATGCAAAAATGAAATTATGATAGCTTCAAGTGGAAGAATCCTGAAGTCACAGAGTTTGCTTAATCTCTGTGCTGCAAACCCTAGGGAGTGGCGAGAAGAAAAAAACAACTTCATACTCCTGCCAATGATCCAACTGTGCAGGTGTGTAACAATTTATGTGAATGCCCATATTATTGGGAAGTGGAATGGGTTGATGTGGAGAGATTCTAAAAAATGACCCCCACCCATGGAGCTCATGACAAGCCTCAGCAGTCATTTTCTTTTTAATTTCAAAGAATAAACTCTCCCTGCATCAACCCCATGATTTCCACAGTAGATTCTCAAACACTGAAAATAAAGCCATGAGGCCTCCTTGAGCCAAGATGTTTAGAACTGGTTTGCTCTTCAGTGGGGAAATAGAAAGGGTGTGAGAGTCTGGGCTGTGGGTAATGGGACCACAGAGACAATTCCCTTGTATAAAATGATTGCACAATGGGACCTTCTGCAAGACTAGAGACTGTACAAGCTGTAAACAAAGTGATTCCAAATCAAAGCACTTATTTGAAAGTAATGAAAGTGGTTGTTTAAAACACACACATGCACACACACGCTCTCACACACATACTGTTTTCTAAAGCATGGTATTTTCTGCCTGAGCCTTTTCTTCTCACTTGGCAGCCCTGTTGTGTACATGACCTCTACAGGAATGCAGAAAAACCACCTGAGGGAGAAAATTACTAATCACTAAAAATTACTAATCACTCTCTCACACTAAACAAATCCCACTGGGAGGTTTTTAGTTACACACCGGGATATGGGCTCTTTTTTTTTTTTTCCCCTCTCAAGTTAATGATACAAAGGCATACAAAAAATAAAAAATGAAAAGGAAGTGTGTCTCATCTTAATATGCATTAGCAGGGATATTTTTACATGATAGCATCTAGGGCTCAATCCAAAATAAAGGCAACGTAGACTGAAAGTCTCTAATGCCCACCACTGGGTCTCTCAGAAAGAAAAGAGGTTGGAAAAAGAACCACACTCCCCACACGGGGCTACGGGTTGCCCCTATCATTTACTCTAACGTTCAATGACCTTATTTTCTCATGACATTCAATTCACGAGCCCATTGGGTACCTGTCATATATTATTTCGTTAAATAGATTAGTGTGTTATCTATGGCAGTCCCTACCAATTCATATCTTCAGACTGTTTATCTCATACTTGTTTATCTTTTACTGTTTCTTTAGTTCTCTGTAAATAGCCTAGGCTCGAGTACTTACTGAGCTGATCAGAAGTTGAGTGTATCCAATTCAACGGTCATATTACAAATGAAAGAAATTAGTAGAGTTAGTAGAATTAAGAGTTTAATTTGAATGCCCCTTAGATTTTTTTTTTCTTCCTTTTTGTTATTGTTTTGGCTAATTATTAAAAAAAACTGTTTTTTTTAAAAGTTTAAGGGATTCATAAGTGTATAAAGTTTCAAGTAAAATGCTCTTCCTGTAACTGGCTCTTCCAGAGAATACTGTATTCTGATTCATTCTTTATGTCCATAAATATAAATACAGATATAAACATAACCATTTAAGTGGAATAATATTATACCTACAGTTCTGTAATTTTCTTTTCACTTAACAACATACCACAGATGTCTTTGCATATCAATAAATATAGAGCTACATCCTCCTTCAGAACAGCCACTGAGTAGTTATTCCATTTGGGGGATATATCATAATTAACTTGAATAACTCCCTATTAGAGGAGGAGTACCTTGTTCCCCATTTTTCACTCTTAATAATGAGACTGGGATAACAAGCTTATAGACTCATCTTTGAGCACCTTTCTGATTTTCTCCTGAGAATGAATTTCTAGAACTGAAATGAATTGGTCAAAAGATAGGAGCACCTTGAATTTTGAAATATATTGAAAATATGCCCTACAGAGTAGTTGGTTCAACACAGTCACACTCTCACAAACACTGCGTATGATCAATATTTTTTTATTTTGACCATCTCATGGTAGGTAAAATATAAAATGTCATTATTCTTTGAGTTGCATTTATTTGACTGTTAGTGAAAGTGAATACTTTCAGATGACTATTTAGGCAGGCACATTCCTTGCATGGTGCTTACCTACTGTGCGCTGACCTCCCCGGAGCCAGGCCCAAATGCCCCAGAACTAGAAACCTACAGAAAAGTGAAGACAGACTGCCCCTAGGGAGGTCATTTAGGACAATTTCATTCAATTAAATGCAAAAGTAATGATTGGCAGGTAAGTGCTGCCTCTGGGAACTGAGAAGAGGAAGCCTCACCTTTTCGTCTCTGCTTTTCTTTGGGCTATGGGAGGGGCATCCATTCCCGGGGTGGGGGAGGAAACACCAAATGCATTGTTACAGCTCACTTGTTTCTAAAAAAGGAAGGAGCTGAACAACAACAACAACAAAAATCTAATTTTTTAAGGTTAAAGTTCTTCACATATTATTTTACAGATTGAAACTACTCCCTTGCTTTTATTGGCTATTTATCCATTTATTACAACATCAAGGAATTGTTCTCATTTTATAGATGAAGAAGCTGAGACAAAAATAGGTGGCTAAAAGAGAGTAAACAGTTGAAGTCTCCTAATGCTACTTCATTTAAAAAAATGGATGGGGCATACACTGTGCTCTGGACATGAGGTAGAATACAGAAATATTAAATGACTCACTTTTTTCTTCATTCTAATTCATGCCACATGAATTAGTCCAATTGCAAATATCAACAAAAAATGTAATCTTAAATGATAAAGCATTTTTGTTAGTGTTCCAAAACCCAAAATTTTGGATTTTATATGCTGTTACCGTGGCATCTAAAATTTCCATTGGTACTGTATTCTATGTTCAGTTCTTTAGGGTATGCGGTATAAAACCTGGGACAGATCGGACTGGATGTTGAGAACAAAATGAAGATATTCAACCCCAACAAAAAATGAGCTACATTTAGGGGTGATCCACCTTTGACCCACAACTCTAACAGCACCTGGGGTTAACCGGATGGAGTCTCCCAATCTTTACTTTTCTATCACAATGTCAAGGAAGAGCAACTATGTGGGAGAGAAGACGTAGAAAGAGTGCACCTCAGAGAGAAAGAAAGAACACCCGTATGTGTGTGTGCATGTTAAAATTCCACTTCCCTGTGACATTTGGCTTTCTAATTGCATTTTGGAATTCAGAGTAATTAAGTAACATCTGCCAAATATCCTGTCCTGTCAAAGGACCCATTCCAGCCCCCACTGGCTTTGTTTTTTTTCAATTTTCCCTTCTTTATTTGGTGCTCTTGAAAGCCTGTTTAGACCGCCCAGTCATCACCTGTGTGGCAAAACCAGCCTTCCCTCAAGATCAGCAGCTCTGCAACAGTCCACAGGTGTGTCCTGGGGAACTCAGAGCATTCTTGTTTTTCACTTAAGCAGAAAGGAAACAAAAAGAAGCTTACATTCTACACAGGTACAAAGAGTTGAGAGAGAAAACAGTGAGAGAACACATGTATGCTATTACCATATTTAGATAAATGGTACTGGAAGGTTCATTGTGATGTAATTGGGCTCAAAATCAACCAAAATTATTAAGCAACTACAGAGTTACAGAAATCTGACTTTATGTGACAGCACCAATTAATTTTAATTGTTACGGAAATGGAAATTCTATGATAAATATGATTATATTATTGGAGGGGAAGAAAAATAGAATTGATGTGTATCAAGTACAACACTCTTTGCCATGTAGTATTGATACCAAGACATTAGGAATTTTTCTTGGAAGGTTACGCTTTGTCTCCAAGACACAAAGAATATAAATCTACAAAAGTGAAGTTCTCTGGTTTCTTTTCAGGTCCCTCACCGGTTTACTGGCCGTCTCTGGTGTCTCAGATCTGCTATCTTTCTATGTGAAAACAGTTCCCTAATCCTGGCTCACAAACACACACACACACATTGTGATAATAAATATGAAACTGCTCTACTCTTAGGAAGATACAACACAAACCCAAGAATCATTACACCCTGTTGATACAGTATGTAAATCCAAGGACATAAAAATTACAGTATTGTACTGTTATTGAAGGAAGGCAAATTAAAATCCTTACAGAGGGAAATACTGTTTTGGAAGAGGACAACAAGCTGCTTTATGTATTTGTTTATTTGGGGCTGGCTTCCATGCTGCAATAAGATTTTCACAACCTTGGACAAATGAAATACCAGTCCTTAGCTACAGAGTATTACTCATTCTGTGGGTTAAGTTTTCTCAGGCATTGGCATGCCAGGTCATCAGAAAATCATAGAGGAAAAACCCGAGCAATTAATTTTTCATATGTCTACAAGAAGAAAAAAGATTTTAAGTCAACAACCTCAGTCAACATGAAAAATTAATAACAATGTTTTAGAGATGCATCCCACCCAAAGGAAACTCATGCTTGGTTTCGTTTTGGGTTTCTTATCCCTGAATATAGTAACAGGGATACCAAAACTGACATAAAACTATTCATAATATAAATTTGCTCTTGCTGCCTGGACCTTTGTATGCGGTTTCAAACAGGCTAGGGGCCTTAGCTCTAAGGTGGGCAAATGAGTGTAAATAAACAGGTCTCCAAGATGCTGTTGCTACCAAAAAATGGCTTGAACATGGTCCCCTCTATCCCATAGAGCTGTCATTGACCTATAGCAAACCTTGGAAATGAATATTGTGTGGAATTTGGGGGTAGGAAGACACAATATTGTAGTTGGGAGCACAGGCTCTCAGGCTACTTAGTTCAAATCCCAGCTCAGCTACTTACTAACACTGTGGCCTTAGACAAGTTATTTAACCTAAGTTTGTATTGCTTCATCTGTAAAATAAGCAAACTAATAGCACCTTCCTCATGCATTTGTTGATATAATCAAAAGGGACAATTCCTGAAAGCTCTCAGCAGCACGGTGCCTGGGTGAGTCAGTGTTTGCGAGGTGGCAGTCGTTAGTATCACTAACCAGCGTCATCCTCTCAGAGAGGACACATGAACTTGTCCAGGGTCTCCTAGCCAATTAGCCAGGATTAAGACTTCCAGCCAGCTAGCCAGGATTAAGACTCAGTTAAGTCTACTTCCTCCATTGCCACTGGTAGGTAGCACTTCAAGTCGGTTTCCCAAGGAGCCCAGCGCCACCCAAGTTTCCTTGACCCACCTTTACTCTACCCCAGCCTGCCCTGCCCTGGTCTCCCCAGTCACCCTGAGTAAGCCTGATCACAAGTCTAACAGGATCGTGAGGCCAAGGTCCAAAGCCAAAGGCTTGACCACAAACCCAGGCTGAAACCTGCTGCCATTGCAAGTAACAGGCAGTAGCTTTCAAATTAGGAGAAAGGGAATTGAAAGCAAAGAAAGGACCTCCCTAACCAGCTCTTGCCAAGCAACTAAGTAAGAGGTTTGCCAGGGTTCTGTCAACAATAACAAACAAACATAAAAACAAAGCAACACAACAAAATGTAAGCAAACAAGAAAACCAGCATGCCAGAGTAGAGTTGAGAGAAGGAAAGGCATGGTGCCCAAGCCACTGCTCCAGTGTTCCTGAGAAACAGGGCTGGAGGATGGGAAAGTGAAGAGCAACAAAGAGAGACCAAGAGGTTACAGAGATGAGGGACTTGAACATGTCAAGGTCTGTTTTACTTCCATCAGGTCCACACAAAATTCTATGTTCAATGCTGGGCACCCAGGAGAGAGGAGAGAAACACTGAAATGTGTCCAGAAGATGGCCATCAGTGTGGTGGGGAAGTCTTAAAGCCAAGTGAGAGGAAGTAAAGAGAAATGATTTCAAGATATTTGTCCTGGAAAAGAGACCTCTCGGGTGTGATGTGGCAGCTTCATCTGAATTGATGAAGTTATCTCAGGTGCATTGACTCTATGACTCCAAATGGAGCAAGACTTGGTGTATGCAACATATGAGGAAGCAATTTCCAGCATAATATAAGAAAGACAAGTTCAGCTGACAGTCAAAGGTGTAATGGGCTCCAGTGGAGAGTTGAGTTATCCTGGCAATTGTCAAAAATAGTGTTGGTGGAGGCTCCTGCATTTGCATAAATTGTTCAAAGAGATGTCCTCTAACCTCCCAATATTCAGAGTGAGTCGGTAAGCATGCCCAGAACCAATTTCTTCAGAATTAATACCAATTTATATCTCCTCCCCTCCACCCACGACTTTGGTGTCTGGTTTTTGGGTTTCTTTTTTCCTTATTAAATGGGACATAATTGTTTTCTAACCCTCAGATTCAATAACATTTAGAATTTGATTATTAGCACACTTAAAAAGCTGGATTCAGTTTAGTATCATCTAGGAAAAAATGCTACAAATCTCTCTTCTCTCCTCCTCCTTTCTTCTCCTTCCCCTTATTTCTTTTTTTCCCTTTCGTCTCCTTCTCCTTCTTTGATGCCCTTATGACATGTGAATTCTTAATGTGTTGGAAACATGGAAAATAAGCAGTAAAGAAATATTTTTTAAAAGCCACAATTGAAAGATTGACTACATATTTTCTTAATTTTTTTAATGTGAAACAAACATAAGACACAATATTAAAAGGTAAATAAACTGGAAAATGATAATGTTTGAAACATTTAGGACAAAAATTTAGTGTCTTAATATATGTAGAGTTTATATGAATTAATATGGAAATATTCATAACAATAGAAAAGTATTCAAAAACATGAATAGAAAATATGCAAAATGAAAAATATAAATGACCAAGAAATATATGGAAAAAAATTCAGATTCATGAGAAATCAAAGAAATGCCGATTAAAACTAGAATGAGATATCATGTCACACCTATAATACTGGTTTCAATTTATTTTTTTAATCAAATATCCAGACAGATCTGGATCTCCATTTATTCATGGGGCAGACCAAAAGGATTTATACATGAGGGTTTTTGCTTAATAGGAGGGAAGGCAGCATTCTGACCTCTTTTTTGACCGCACTTGAGACAGAAATGACTGGCAGTGGAGAAGTTCAATCATAGCCACGTAACTCATTTGAAGTAGGTTCATTGGGCAGACCCTCCTCTGGACTTTACTTTTAGCATTAAAAAACAGGCTGGCACAATTTCTTGAAAGGACTTCATAAGCATTACATGTTTTATTTGCTGACATATAAAATTTATTCTTTTGTGAAAGGTGCACACGGATCTTGGTGAGATATACTAGAAAATGGTAGTCACAGTTTGCTATCTCTTTGCAAGAGAAAGGTAAAGATCATTAAATGTATGGTGAGTGTCTGAACGCTTTAGATCTATAACAGGAAATTTGACCAAGGGTCTCCGGAAACACAGGTTCAAATAACTAATTTCTCTTCTGCATTGCTTTAAAGCTAGAACTTTTTTTTTAAGTCAACTAAAATTCTGTTTCAATGCCTATAAAGCTTATGTTTAAAAATCTGTTTAGGTATCTAAACACTAACTAAAATAGGGTCACTAGATATCTTTAAATTTCCATTGTATGTGCTTTCTTTGTTTCCCATTAGTGTGAAAAGGGCAACATTGTATGTTGACATGGTGACTGAGCAGAAAACGAGAACAAAACCTTGTGATGAAGAAGATAAGATACAGACATGATGGGTGGAAAACCTCTGAAGAAGGTGTAACTGGAATAGAGTAATTGAGATAATGGTCAGGAGGGGAGGTAAGATAGGAGAAGGAAAGAGAGGCGCTAGGAAGGAGAGAAAAGGGGAGGGGGAGGGGAAGAAAGGGAAGGGCTAAAGAAAGGGAAGGAAAAGAAAAGAAGAAAAAAGAAATAAAGAGGGGGCAGGGAAGGAGAGAAGAATGAAGAAAGAAAAAGTGTAAAGAGGAGAACTAGAAATAGGGAATAGAAGAGTTGAGAGATGAAAACAAAAAACTGTTCAGTATAGTCGGGTGAAGGAGTATCTTTCTTGGGGTCTTTTATGATCAATTAGTCTTTTGGATGTTTAGCCTCCTGAAAGGCAGGGAAATATGAAACAACCTACTTATTTTGAATCTTCCTCCTGTTCAACCCACATTGCTTACTGAATCTTGTTGATTGGAATTAAATCTAAAGAACTATGAAATTCTCTTTTTAAAATTTTAGGAACTTTTTATTATTACTCAGTATGTTCACTGTAGAAATTTTAGGAAATACAGAAGAAACAAAAGAGTAAAAATAGGCAACGGACTTGGCCCAGTGGTTAGGGCATCCATCTACCACATGGAAGGTCCGCGGTTCAAACCCCGGGCCTCCTTGACCCGTGTGGAGCTGGCCCATGCACAGTGCTGATGCGCACAAGGAGTGCCCTACCATGCAGGGGTGTCCCCCGTGGAGGGGAGCCCCATGCGCAAGGAGTGCACCCCATAAGGAGAGCCGCCCAGCACGAAAGAGAGTGCAGCCTGCCCAGGAATGGTGCCGCACATACGGAAAGCTGACACAACAAGATGACACAACAAAAAGAAACACAGATTTCTGTGCTGCTGACAACAACAGAAGCAGACAAAAGAAGTAAACAGACACAGAGAACAGACAACCGGGGTGGGGGGGGAAGGGGCGAGAAATAAATAAATAAATCTTTGGGAAACAAAAAGAGTAAAATAAAATTCACTTTTACCTACCTCTCAAAGGTAACACTACTACATTTAAGTATAGATCTTATCTTTTTTCCATTGTTTTTATTTATAAAATGGGAACTAAAGTCAATGAGCAATATCTGAATGTTGTGCAATGCTATTTCCAATAAAATTAAAATAAAAGTGGAAACCTTGACATTTCTGGATTTCTCAGTGGTATGAAACTTTCAACTCATTTATAAAAGTTTTAAAAAAGGAGTCAATTCTGATTTTGTCAAAAGCTGACAAAAAGAAAGTAAGTAACCAGAGAAAGATAAGAAAAAAAGGAAATTTGTATAATTGATAAATTGAGTAGACTACTTTGAATAAACAAAGAACATAATATATAAATTAATTCCTCTTAATATTTTTAAAATATAATGCTTATCATAAAAAAGTACAATTTGTTAAGTAAATGCCATCACTCTGCAGTTTTCAGATAACCACTATTAGAGTCTATGCTTCATCCTACGCTTTTTCCCAAACCAGTCTGAGGGCATCCAGAAAAACCTCCCCAAGAAATGACATCTAAACTGAAACCAGAGAGACGTGCAGCCATGAACAAGACAGGTAGGCCTTGGGATATGGTAGAAAGGAAAGAACACCAAGTAAAATAAATTGTGCATTCAACAGGGAAGAGAATATGATACATTCAAGGACCTAAAAGGGTTCAGCGTGCCTGGATGTAGGGTTCCAGGGATGACACAGAGTGAGGTGAAGCTGGAGAGGGGACCCAAATTGGGCAGAGTCCTACTTAGCCCCTCACAAGATCTGACACCAGCACTTTTTCCGGATAGGGAATGTTCATCATAGAAGCCATTTCTTTGTGGGCCCTAAACAATGCTGTTTATAGGAAAAACCACTGATCTGGAGCCTTCTACATGGTGGTACTCTACTGTGGAACTTACCATTGCCACCAATATGTGGCTCTTGCGAATTTTCTCCAGGCTGGTGAAAATCATCTAACAAGTGTGAGCACCAACATTTCTGTAGCATTTAGTATATCCTAGGCATACGAATTGACCCGTTTAATTGCCACAATAATCTTTTGAAATACATACTATTAGCCCCATTTTTCTGACTAGAATACTAAGACAAAGAAAGGTTAAGTAACTCCCCGGAAGTTACAAAGCTGACAAGTGGCAGAGGCGGGCAGTTTGCTCCAGCAGCCTTCTCTCAAGAGCTACCCCTCACACCTTCTTGATGAGTGTTAAGTGCCTACCAAAGGGCCCGCACTTTGCCTCATTGTGAAACAAATGCAACATGCACTGTGACAAGAGGCCACAGGCGGTATTCTGCAGTGGAAGACAAAGCTGCCTGGCAAGTCTTGTAGGTAAATAGTTCAGTAATTCATCCACAGGTGCACCTCACTCATTGGCAAAGAAATAAAAATGATCCCTCTGGGACTTATATAATGTGTTGTTATTTGCAGAGCACGTCCCTATTTTGTCTTTAGTCATGGTTGTCACAACAACCATGTGAAGCCTGTAAGACAGGTCTATCCTGAGGCTCAGACTCTGAGGAGTGACAGATTGCCAAGGGTACTAGCCAGGAAGCCCAGACTCAAACGTCAGGGTCCTAACTCATGGCCAAGATCCTAAGAAATTTCACATACCTGACGAAGCCTTGGGTTAGAATCTTGGTTCAGCTTATTAGAAGCGACCTAACTTGCTAATTATGTGATCTCTCTGCCTCAGTTTCCTCCCTCAAAAAGTGGAAATAATCATATCTACAACATACAGTTGTTGTGGGGACCTGAGGTACACTCAACAAATAATTTGTTTCCTTCTTGTCAACTCTATGTATCTATCCAGGGGAAGGTGATTGTCATATTCCTTTTTAAAATTAAACCATAGTTTAGATGTTCTTATACAGAGGACTCCTGTTGAAGCTCCCTTCTCTCTCCACCAACATTTTCACAAACTACAATTTTCTATTTGATGTTTTCTTAAAATAGGTCACTCAAAGTCTAGCCTCCAGAAAATGTGCATGTGGGAGGCTGAAGGGTACAAATTGCCCTACTGCATTTCTGAAGGTGACAAAGTGGTTGTGGCTAGTACAGGTTTAGAGTCTCATGGCCAGTAACAGCCAGAAATGGGAAAGGATTTGCCCCAGAACCCCTCCCCGAGGCAGCACTAGATCCTTGCCTTCCTGAAGCCCAGCCCAGCATGCAAACTGTCTTAGTTTTCCAGGGCTACTGTAGCAAAGGACCATAGGCTAGTAGGCTTAACAGAGATGTATTGTCTTGCTGTTCTGGAGGCTAGACATGCAAAATCAGGGTGTCAGCAGGGCACGTTCCCTCTTAAAGGGAAGAATCCATTCCGTGTCTCTCCCTTGGCTTCTGCAGGGTGGCCAGAAATCCATTGCTTTCTTTAATTTGTGACAATATAACTCAATCTCCGCCTGTTACATGTGGCCTTCTCCAATCTCTCTCCTTCTTTCTCTCTCCACATTTCCTCTCCCTGTTAGGGCCCACTCTAATACAGTTTGGACTCATCTTAACAAGTAACATCTTCAAAGATTTTATTTACGAATAAGTTCACATTCACAGGACTGGAGATAAGACTTGAGCATATCTTTTGGGGGGGGTGCAATACAATCCATAACATAGGCCACTAAATGACATTCTGTTTTTCCCCATGCCCCCAGGACACCATTGCCTCTAGAAGCATAAAAGCCTGCACATCAGGGAAATACATTCACCAACATATGTAAACCTCTAAGGACAAGCAGCTCAGTTCATCTGCCACTGGTCTCCTTGGCTTTGCTCTGGTAGCCAAGATTGCTAAAAGTATGTTCAAATGTTCCCCTGCAGAAATAACCAGCAGAAAATGCTGGGAATTTGAGAAATTTACTGCCACATTAAAATATATGTATAAGAAAGAAAACATACGTCATGCTTTTTGTATGAAATAAATTCAGAACCTGAAATGTCTGAGGGTGAAAATGAGTCTTTGAATAGAAGCCTGCAATAGTGAGAGAATGGCAAAAGGGAAAGGAAAGGTCGAATTTTGAAAATAACTACATTTCTTTTTTTTTTAAAACACTGCCTGTTCAAACAAGAATAAATAGTCTCCAATAAGCATCCTTCCCTTGCCTCTTCCTAAGGCCTCTAAATCCAGGGAAAATGAAATGGTGTAGTTTGCTTTGCATCTTTCTCCTGCTGAATTTGATTGCCCTGGCAATGTTTACTACTCAAATGCCTACTTCAGGCCAGAGGGGAGGCAAAGGCAAAAAAGAGAACTCCATGGGCTAGAAGGTGAGCAGGCTGAATGTGGAACAGTGGAAGCCTTTGCAAAGGCAATAAGTAAGAGGTAGTGGCTTTGGCTTCAGAGGATGCAGCACTCATTGCAGGATAAGTAGAGTGGGTACATGGGATGGCCAGCTTTTAGTTATAAAAATTATCCTACAGGGTGATCCTCAAAGTAGATGACCTCCCCCACCTCTACCTCAGTCAGAACTCAGATCACCCTGCTTCGAAGGAGTAGGGAGAGAATACCACTTACCAAAAAATCTGGAAGTTTTGTAATGGGCTTTCTCACTCCACGGGTCACCACCTCATTTCCCATAGCTGCTGGCAAAGCTTTGTAGTTTAAATCCCATCCCCTCTGGGAAGCCTTTGAGGATCTCCCAATGCCGAATCAGAGGCTCATTCTGGGTCTCTCCTAGCAAGTTGTTTCATTTCACTAGTGGCACTTCTCTACACTATATTCTAAGTGTCTTTTGACTTGTCTGTCTCCTCTCCCTAGTTCTTAAGGGCAAGGACTGACTGGCTTGTTCACCACTGTGTCCCAGTACCACAGAATGGACACTCAATAATTATGTGTCAAAGTTGAAATTTGAAAAGAGAAAGGGAGATATGAGACCCTAATGACCAAGCCAGTGTCCTCAGTGCTTCTCACCCATGACCATGCCCACTCATGGCTTGCCCTGAAACTCTTTGGGTCATTCATATGGAAGGAAACTGCTAGTATATGAGTTAGATTATATGCGCTAATGGACATATGGTGTCAGAATAGATCTGGTTTTGATTCCTACTCCTACCAAAACATACTGTCTGTACAAATTAGGACAAGGCTTTGGTTTTTTTTAACTTCTCAACTTTCTCATTTATGAAATGAAAATGAGAAGATAAAACTCACAGAACCAATATAAAGAGCAAAAGAAATAATCATGCAATCAGCAATTTATAAAGTGTTGCCCTCTGTGTTTATTGCAAGTCTGCTTTCCACTCCTGCACTCTTCCTCCCAACTCTTCAAGTGAGACCCTGGCCACTTCGATACCCTGGCCTCTATTGTGGCCTCCCATTTCCAAATACTGCCTAATGCAGTGAGAAGCAAAACAAGTAAATCCTTGATATTTTTATTTCCAAAGGCCAAGGTCCTAATACAAACAATAGATTTGTGAAGAACGCAGGCAGAGCAGGCCCACTTTGAGCTTCCCAACTTCTACCTCCAAGCCCTTCAAAGGTAAGTACCTTCTTCAAGCTCTGAGAAGTAAAGAAAAGATGTTAGATAATGGTTTGAAGGCCAAGCTCCTGCTCCCTTGGGCCAAGTTCAGAAGAGAGAGAGAGTGCTGGGGGAAGGAGATGATGATAGAACATTTATAGGTTTGGGGATCCCTGAAGAGAGGAAGAGCCAGTAGGTCTGTAAGGGGTCTCAGGGGCAAGATGGGGAGACAGTAGAGGAAGGATATATCCTGTCCAATTCTTCAGGAGAGCTAAGGAGAATTTAATTTCTTGAAGATTGCCAATATGGAGAAAGAAATGCACAGAAGCCAAACCAACCAGTTGAATCTCAGAGTAAATGGAACAGGATTACATGAGGTCAGGATCAAAAAGGATATGTCACCCTCCCTTCCAACTCCACAGCAGTGTGTTTACAAATCCCTGCAGTTTTGAGATGCACATCAGGAAGAAGGAGAAGAAGCAGGAACATCTAGATTTGCATGGAATGAATGATAGAATCACTGAAATGACTGAATTGACAGAAACAACTGGACTAAGATCTTTGTATCAGAAAAAAGAGAGTTTAAGATAAGATTTAAGTTTACTTAAGGAAAAAAAAAGAAAGCTACAGTTTTGCGCAACTGAGTTCGTGGGCCTTGAAAGTCATTCCCACAACAAATACAAAACACCTAAAAGGGAGAGCCTACTACATAGAAAGTTCTAAATAAATTAGGCTGTATTGCTTTAAATGTAATATAAAAACCAGTAGGTAAGCAGCTGTGGCTCCATGAGTTGGGCTCCCATCTACCATATGGGAGGCCCTGGGTTTGCGTCCTGGGGCCTCCTTGTGATGGCAGGGCAGCCCGCCCGCTGCACAGAGCTGCCAGTTCACAAGCGCCTTGTAATGCCATCAGGCCCACAAGTGCCATGGAGAGCCGACTCAGCAAGGTGACACAACAAAAAGGGAGACAAGCAACAACGCAGAAGAATGCCCAGCGAATGGACACAGAGAACAGACAGCAAGCAAGCTGCAAGGGGGGAGGGGGAACAAATAAATAAAAATAAGTACAGACACAGAAGAATGCATAGCGAATGGACACAGAAAGCAGACAGCAAGCAAAAAGCCACAAAGGGGGGTGGGGTGGGTAAACATAAACAAACAAACAAAAAAAATGGTAGACTATATCTCCTATGTATACCCAGATTCCAGTCACTTATCATTTCCGTAACTCTCACTCTAGCCCAAGCCACTTCTCTCACCTGGGTACTACCCAGTCTTCCTACCTCTGCTTGTGCCCTCTACAGTCTACTCTCTACATCAAATGATCCTTTTAAAGCACATGAAAGAATTCCCACCACCCTTTCCCTGAGGGTGAGCTAGATTTCAAAGAATAGAGTAGGAAAAGGGAAAACGGTAACTTTACAGTGGAGAGACCTGGCAAGCACTGCCTTACCCAAGTGATAAAGATGAACATCCCCAGTGATGTCATATGGATATCATGTAACTCCTGGCATGATGTGGCGAGAAGGGTACTCTACCTCTGTGGTATTCTTTCCAGAAACCATAACCCTAGTCTAATCATGAGAAAAACTACAGACAACCCTGATTGGGAGTGTTCTGCAGGATATATGGCCAGTACTCCTCAGGACAGTTAGGATCATAAAAAAAATTAAGGAAAGACCAAGGGGACCTGGGAGACATGACAACTAAATGTTCTTAGAACAGAAAACCTACATTAATGGAAAAATTAATGAAATCTGAGGCTCAGTTAATAATTATATACCGATGTCATCTTCCTAGTTTTGATAAATGAATCATAGTAATGTAAGATGTTAAATGCAGGGGGAAATGGATAAGAAGTTTACAGGACCTCTCCACACTATCTCTGCAACTCTTCTCTAAATCTAAAATTACTCCAAAATAAAAAGTTTATTTAAACATTATATCAAAATGTAATTTTGTTTTTATTTCTGTAATCGGCTTTAGTTTTTAAAACTCCTATTCCCATAAATGAAGGAAAACTTGTAACTTTGTCATTTCAAGGTGACCAAAATATTTCCAAAACAAAATGTATTTACTATTGGTTTTTTAACAACATGAAAGATTCCATATATTCCCCACAATCCTGGTTCCAAAGTTCCTCACCATGGCCTTGAACATCCAATAGGATCAGATGACCAGGTCCCTGTCCTGCTCTAGCATGTTTTCTTCTTCCCCATCCACTCCTGACATCTTACTATTCTTCAAACACTTTCCTGCCTCTGGACATTTTGCATTTGCTGTTTCTAGAGACCTACATGGTCTCACTCCTTCATTGAACTCAGATCTCCACTCAGATGTCATCTTTTCACATAGGGGCCTTCCACAACACTCCCAAGCCCCCATCTCACTTCGTTTTCCTTCCTACACCCCATCACCTGACATTCTAAGATAGACCCATTTGTTGTTTTTTTCTTCATGAGGAGAATGATTTTGTCTGTTTTGTTCGCTTTGATTCTGGCTACCTAGCATTGCCTGGCAGAAAGTAAGAGTTTAGTTTGTTGCATTAGTGAATGAAAATAAAATCTGTGCAGTTCTTTGCTTCAGCCCATGTCTCATCGGGTGGCACTGGTCCATTTCAACAGGAAAATTGAGATTGCCTTCTGGGCCCAAAAGATACCTGATGATGGACATATTTGATGTAAACCAAACAAAACTTCCTGCTTTCGGCTAATTACAGGAATCTATTTATAATCAGCTCATTGTTAAGTTCATCAGAAAGCTGTCTGCTACCTCAAGTGTAAAGTTTAACTTCCCAAATGATTTTGGCATGGCTGATAAACCCATGAGCCACGGGCAATATTTAATTGCAGTGAATGCTAAAGAAAATTGCTTGTTTGGTTGAGATGTCAGTAAAATGTATTAATGAAACCTATCTTTTCAACTTATTTGTATGAATAAGCCAGATTTCTAACTGCAGTTATTTTATAATCAAATACAGTCTACATAATTTGAATCTTGCCCACTGTACAAGGGAACTTTCTGGATGATGGAAAAATTCTATAGGTACATGGGTGATTACATTTAACAAAATCCATTTAATATTACATAAGACCTGTGCATGTAACTGTATGTAAATTTTGCCTCCGTTTTTCAAAGTAGCCCCTAAATTGGTAATAATCCCATTTAACACAACCCATGTAAAGAAAACTCATTTTGTAGAGAGAAATAGATGTGTTTATAAATAACTCTACCAGTTATGGAAGGGATGTTTACATCATAGGGACTAAACATCAAACTGTATTTTTCGTTTGGAAGACTAAAAAGTACTTTACCAGTATTTCCCATTATCATCACCACCACCACCATCATCATCATTATTATTATTAAGATTACTTTTAGTTTTAACACAAATCACCCTGAAACCATTTTTGTTCCCTCATGCAGAAAAATCCAAAGTAGGACATATGCTATTCCCCAACTCTAAATATTATCTTAGCAGCACAATCTTAAATGTATACAAAATTTCCCAGAATTATTTCAGTTGCAGATAAAATTTGCATAGAGAAAAGGCAAATCCTTTAATTGGAATTAAGTCAGGTCAAGCTCCAATTCATTAAAAGGGGCAATAAAGACATCAGCAGTTAATCAGCATGATCATTAACTCAAAGGGGAGGGGAACAGGGCAAAGAGCTACAACCACAACCACTCAGCCGGACTCTGGAGGCCAAATTCTGAGTCCAGAACTCCAACAGGAAATTCATGTTTTGTATTATTCCAGGATGATAATACTATGTATTTCTGTGTCTTAGTTGCCAGATCATAACCTGTGACATCAAATTTTTCTGAGGCCTTACTTACATAAACATGGAATATGTGCAACATTGCCACCTACGACTCCACAAAAATTATCTACTTTATTATCAATTGTAATATGAAGGTGTTTTTTCATTATGTTTTTTATTAAAGAAGACCTCTTGAAATGGGGACAGCAGTTCTGGAGCAGGTGGCCTGGGTAAAGCGTAGGGAAGCGTGACCTGGAGACCACTGTTGGCAGCGCGGAGGCGTCACGGGGCAGGAGCCCAGAGTGGAGGGGAGGCAGCGTGAAAAGCAGCAAACTGATTCATGCACACGGCCTGAGGACATGCAGGTTACACAAGAAAACCTGGAGAAAAGAAGAAAAAGCTTGCCCGTAATCACATCTGCACAGCACAATCACAGGGAGTCCTTTTTTCAGCCCACACATTACACCAACACGTTGCACCCTAGGCAGGCAGTGCAACTTCTTTGCCTGGGTCATGCACACACACGTATCTGTTCCCCAGACATGCTCTCCACTTTCCCCCTCAGTGCTGTCCTCACTCTGCTCCTCCTGCTTGGAATGTCCTTTCCTTTTCCTCATGACTGCATCTACCCACTTGTCAAAGGCTGGCTCAAATGTCATACCAGTATAAATTAAACTATTTTTTATGTCCTTTTAGTAGGGGGTGTCTCTTGAGGGCAGGTATTTTGGAATATACTTGGAAACAGGCAATACAGTGTGATAAAAAGAGTTCTAGTCTTTGGAGTGAGCTACACACCAGCAAAAATCACACAGAAGGCAATATCAGTGTACTATCTGTTTGGTTTCCCTTCAGGATCAAAGGGCTAATCAGATTTGATTGGTGGTAAGTTTAAATTCTTCAAAGGTGGGAGTGGGTTTCTCCTTTGGGTTCCAATGGCCTAGATAAAGGACCTTACTGTGGTATCACCATAATTCTAGGAATTAATATTGACACACCTTACTCCCTGTCAGGGTTATTGGGACATGTCACCAGGAAGTGGACATCAGGTCTTGCTGGGTCAAACAGAACAGAAAGCAATGAAACATGGTACAACTTATGATTTCTGTCTACCTGAAGGCCCCCAGAAGCTGTCCTCCAGCTTTTTGGTGTGTGGACACAAGGGGGAGGGCTCAGGCATTGTTTTGTGCTTAAATGATGCTGTGAACTGCCCAGTGCTACATTGTACACTTCATGTCTTGGCTTTTGATGGCCAGAAGATGTCCTGGAGCTCCATAAAATATATCAGATACCGGTCAGCCAGGCCTTGATGACTTTGCAAGGATAGTGTGGAGATGCCCAGAAATGGCTTAGAAAAATAACATAACTGCTCTGATATCAGATGTTCTAAGAGTTTAATTCCTGTTTTGTGAAAATATCTTTGTGTGCAACTTCTGAGACAAGCTAGGTCTGTATATACATGTCAAGGCAGGTACTCTTGGAGCTCCTGGTAGCAGTTTGGATGAATTTCAGTATAGATTTTATAGGACAGATTTTGAGGGTCTGGGACAGTGAATCATAGCAGACACAAGGACTCCAGATAATAAAGACAGACTCGCTCCATCTTTAGGTACTATTCCCTCCGATGCAGTACCTACTGCTATTATTGTTGTTTCAAGATATAGCAACCAAGGCTCAGAGGTAAAGTGACTTGCATAAGGCCACACAATTAGTAAATGGCAGAGGTGAGACCTGAGTGCAGGCAAACTGAATGCAGAGCCTGCCCTCTAAACCAGGCTGGATGCAGATGGGTGCATGGTATGGGCCGTACGAGAGGGTGAGTATAATCTTGGTAAGAATAGTCTGTCTCACCTTATGCATGCAGTGTGAGAGAGGTTGATAAGATATTAGATTAAGGGAGGAAGGGGAGGGACTCTTTCAAGTTCATCAAAGATCTTGCCCCTTAACCCTTTGTAAACCTAAGTCCCAAGAATGGATCATTCCATTCTGACATGGCATGGTGCATCTGGTCATTGGCCCACCCGTAGCCAAAACCGTCAGCTAATATTAAAGCCAACTTATGCCAAGTTTGGCCCCAAATGTGTGACTTAACAATCCTAGACAGCCCAGGAAATTTTCTAATCTAGAAAATTTTTGACAATCTAGAAGAAAGGTTCTGTTTAACTGCCTGCTTCTTTCACCAAATTCAAGTCAAACCACATTACTACTGGGACTTGGAGTTCCATGTGTCCTGATTCAATTTGTACCTGCAGTAGAAAGCATAGCATGGGTGAATTTTTCCCACAGAAGCTATTACAGGGGCAGTAGGCATGACAGCAAGACAGAGGTCCTAGATTCTGTATTGGAATATGAGATTCCTCAGTTGCAACATAAGGAAGGAACCACGGGACTCACTGCCAGCATTACACATCCTTCTGTGGCCTCTGGGGTCTGAGGCCTAGAATTGAGGCACCTATGAATGCAGCACTGGGATCCAGGGACATCTTCTAAAACCACCCAAGGATGGCTCTGTGCTTCCCAGAAATCTGCCACAGCTAGAGGATTGGGTGGGTGCATGGAGGCAGAGGACCCAGAACAGAGACTAGAAGAAGCCTCTGCAAACCCTTCTAGGAATAACCATTTGCCCTCGTCCAGCTATAGCTCCAGGGTATTGGACGTGGGAGCCAAAAAGATACAAGAAGCCAGGTCCAAGAGAGCAGGTAGAGAACAGGAAGGAATCCACAGTGCAGGGTCCACAACAAATAATGGACCGTATCAGGGAAAAGTTCAGAAGGTGGTGCCCAAATGGTACCAAGAGGTGATAACAGTTGTTGTTGGGGCAATTTTGACTGATCCATGGGCAGGGAGGGCCAGTTTAGGGTGCCAATTCTAATCGGACAAGTATTCATAAATCCAATTCATCTTCACACTGTTTCTGGCAAAATTAGTATAACCTTCCCCCATAAATGGCAGATAAAGTAATTTGAGTATGCCCATTCAATGACATACTGAGTTGAGAGGTCCCTTTTACTAGGATGTTATAAGTATTTAGGAGTATATACACACACACACACCACATCCTAGATGTTTTATATATGTATTAAGTAGTCAACTAGATATAGGTAATGTATACACAACATCTAGAAAATACGCATATAACACAACTGTAGGTATAAGTATTTAGTTGATGGAGCTGTAGGAGAGAGACTGAAAGCAACAGAGACAGAGACAGAGACAGAGTTAGGGAGAGAGAAAAGGAGACACAGAATTCTCCGTGCAGGAAGAAGCCAGTCTTGTTTGTTTTTTTGAGGAGGGTGGTACACTTTGGATTTGGAACGCCATGTCACAAAAACAATGTCCACATGTCTGGATTATGTTTGGGTTATCTGAACCCTCCAATCTTAGTGCAACAGGATTTGCCAGTGGACCATGTCCCCTGGAACAAAGCTGTGAAAAGGATACACATTCCTTCACACACACTGTCACAGAGTGACCTCCAGGGTCCAAGGGCCACTTCTGTCTGTGGCATGTCCATCTCCTGTCATTAGGCCTCCATGCCCTCAACCATGAAGAGTTTACTAACAGGGAGAAGGAAAAGGAGCTGGACAACTTAAGTGATTTTACAAAAACCCTGGTATATACATATATGCTTTCTCTAGTATTGCTGTCCTTTCCATCTTCCATCGCTATTACCCAAGTCTACAGTCAACTACAGGTGAGGTGGGAGCTTCCTGGGTTTTGGTCATTATTCTTCAGAATGTCATTGTTTATTGCTGTGGATGGAAAATTGGTCACCCTCTTCCTTTGCTAGATTCAATGCATTTGGGTAAAGGTTCCTAACTGCCAGCTGATACTTCCCTTGAATGTCAGAGTACTAGGATATGCATGCTCCTCTTTAGTGTGGGTCATTTGAAATGATAAATGCTGGAGGATGTGAGATTAGATTTTCCTGAAATTCTAGCTTTCATTTGTGTAAGTAAACGTCATCAGTGCTTAGCAAAAGCATTCAGCTGAAGTCAATAAAACTCTTGGGTTTCAGACAGAAATTGTCAATGTAGAAAATTTGTGTCATTGAATAAAGGATGCTAGAACTCCTCAGGTTTGGGGTTGTTTTGTTTTGCTTCTAAGAAGTTCAAGGCTCAGTAAATAGTGCTTAAATGTAAATGTAAAACAGATTAGTAGATGAAAGGTCAATGTACTGCAAAGAAACTAAATTTCCATTTTAGTAATTTTAGGAGAATTAATTTACAAGGAATTGAGGTTAAAAAAACAAATGAATTGATTTCCCCAGGCAGTCCAAAATCATAACCTATCATTTTATAATTCATAAAGGTATCCAAAATTAATATGATGAAAAGTATATATCCCTCATCCCTATAGTCATTCTCTCTACCCTGATTTTCTTCTCTCATTTATTTTTTCTAATTCACCAAAGGTATATAATTATTCATATATAGAGAGAATTTGTGATCTCAAACCGTCTTCAGAGGAATACCATAGGAATGTAAAGTGGCATTGACTGCCTTAATTTATTAAAGCTATTTCTGTAACCCAGAATCAATCTATTCATTCTTTCATTCAGAAAATATTTATTGACCAACTACTATGTGTTAGGCATTGTGCTCTGTGCTGAGAATGCAATGGAGAGTAATATAAATAGGGTCCCTGCCTTTGAGAAACATATAGTTTGCTGGGAGAGAAGATACTAATCAGAAAACATGTCAATAAATATAGAGCTACAATTGCTATACATGCTATGATTGAGAGTTGCATGGTTCTATGGTTTATAGTAGGTGGTTTTTATCTAAAGATGTCATAAGAGGATGCTTCCCCAAGGAAGTGCCTAGTGTAATTCGCACAAAGAGATAAGGAGGAAGAGTAGACTCACAGGTAAAGAGATTGGGGGAAAGGGAACAGTACATATAAAGACCCAATAACAAGAAGAATATGATGCATTTCAGAAATTAAAAGTAAGCCAGGAACAGCATTGGTCATTAGGGAACTGCAAATCAAAACCACAATGAGATACCACTTCATACCTATTAAAATCACTATAATAAAAAAGACGGACAATAACAAATGTTCGCAAAGATGTGGAAAAATTGGGACCCTCATACACTGCTAGTGGGAATGTACACTGGTACAGTTGATTGGGAAAACAGTTTTGTTGTTTCTCAGAAAGGTAAACATGGAATTATCATATGACCCAGCAATTCCATTTTTAGTTATATACCCAAGGAAATCGAAAACATGTTCACACAAAAACTTGTACATAAATATTCATAGTAGCATTATTCATAGTAACCAAAAAAATTGAAACCATCCAAATGACTTGTAACTGACGAATGAATAAATAAAAAGTGGTATGTCTACACAATGGAATATTATTCAGCCATAAAAAGAAATGAAGTTCTGATACCTGCTGCAACACGGATGAACCTTGAAAGCACTATGAAAGAAGTCAGTCAGAAAAGTCTACATATTATATGATTCCATTATATGAAATGGCCAGAACCAGGAAACCTAGAGAGACAGAGGGGAGTGGTTTCTAAAGGGTAAGGGGTTTCTTTTTGGAGGCAATGAAAATGTTCTGGAATTAGGTAGTGGTGATGGTGATACAACCTAGCAAATATTCTAAAAACTATGACTTGCACACTTTAAAAGTATGGACTTTATGATCTGTGAATTATATCTCAATTTTTTGAAAGATATTTAGATTATACAAATGTCACATAAAAAATACGGGGGATTCCCATATGCCCTACTCCCCACACCTTCCACATTTTCCCACATTAACAACATCCTTCATTAGTGAGGTACATTCATTGCAATCGACGAACACATTTTGTAGTATACCACTAAGCATGGATTAAAATTTACATTGTGGTTTACACTCTCTCCCACCCAATTCTGTAGGTTATGGCAAGATGTATAATGGCCTGTATCTGTTGTTGCAATGTCATTCAGGACAATTCCCAAGTCCCAGAAATGCCCCCATATTACACCTGTTTTTCCCTCTCCTTTGCCCTCAGAACCTCCAGTGGCCACTGCCTCCACATCAATTTATATCTCAATTTTTAAGAAAAGGTAAGTCAGAGAGACACAAGGAGGGTAATGGACAGGGTAATAAATGAAGCTGGAGTGAAAGACAGGAGCCAGATCAGGCAGGACTTAAGTGTCTTAAGGATTTTGGTCTTTGTTCTAAGACTAATAACAGTCTTTTAAGGGGAAGGGAGAGATCATATTTGTGATAATAACTGGGGCTGTAATGTGGATAATGGCTTAGAGAGTGCAAGAATGGATACTAGAAGTCCAGATAAGCCTTTGTAGGAGTCCAGGTGTGAGAAGTTGGTAACTTGGAGCAAGGTAAGGGGGAGTGGATGTGGAAAAAGTGGATGGATTTAAGATTATTTCAAAATTTAAATCTATAAAATTTGATGACTGTTAGAGAGGATAGTGTCAAGGATGACTCCCAGGTTTCTGATTTGCATAACAGAATGAGTTTCTGAGAAAGAAACACTGCAGAGAGTAAAGGCAGGGAGACAATGGAATTGCTTTTTGACACATTCAGATGGGAGTGTCCTTGAGACATCCAAGTACAGATGTCAAGTAAGCTCATAGATACACAGGACTGATGCTCATAGAAGAGGTCTAGAGTGAGTGTAGGCATCTGTGAGACGTCTTCAGGAGATGCTCATTGAAGCCACAGAAATGGATGAGAGAAGAGGAGACTATGAAGAGCAGAAGGCTTAGGGCCAAGCCTCGAGGAAATTTAATATCTTAGCAACAAAGAATGAGCCAGCCAAGAAGACAGAAGTGGAGCCCAAAGAGGTAAGAGGAAAACTAGGTGTGTGATGTCACAGAAGTAAAGGAAGAAACTGTTTCAAGAAAGACAACGTGGTATTGTTCTCCATCTGTCAATCTTGTTCTGTGAAAAACACACCACATAAAAAAGGAGTCTGTAGTCAAATCCAGTGGGAAATACTGGATTAAACAAAGTTCAATAGCTGTCTTTACTGCAGAACTCCACAGATATTTAACCTGTTCATATATATTATGAATCTCCAATAGTATACTACATATCCTACACTTAACTGGCCACAGACTCCTTTCTTGGAGTTGTATACCTATTAATATGGTTTGAGACACTGTTTGGGGAACACTGTTGGAGGCTATATGTAGGTGAAGCTCAGTTGTCAGTCTACCCTCCTTGAAATAAGCATCTTCCTCCAAAACTGGAAAAAGAGGACATGTATCCTTTTGCTTCATCTTTCTTTTTTGTTGTTGTTTTATTTGTTTTATCAGCTGTTTGTTTGTTTTTTATTTTATTTTATTTTTATTTTTATTGCTTCATCTTTCTTTGTTCTCCATTACAGTGGCACAAGCTCATTCAAATATATCAACCTTGACTGAATGTTGAGGTAATTAAAAATTATATAACATATGAGAGGGAGTGGTAAGAAGGTGTACACATAGACATAAAATTATATGTGACTTTGCTCACCTCCAAGGGTAATATATCCCAGAAAACTGAACTTTATGGTGGGAGAAGTGTCCTCATAGATACATACATCCTGTGTTGATTTGTGTCTGTTTTGGACCTCAGAAAATCATGTTCTTAAATTGGTCCAAAAGAGTGTGGGACCCTTTTAATTGGATTAGATTCAGTTGGGGGGTCTTTGATTTGATTGCTTTGGTGAGGCATGACCCAGGCTATGTCTTAATCCTCTTGCTGTGGTCCTTTATAAACGGAGGACTGAACTCAGAGTCGCAGAGAAATGCAGCAGAGACAGAGAAACTCCAAAAGTCTGGAATCAGCAGAGTACAAAGGAACAGAAAGAGGCCCCTCAGAGGCTGAAGGAGACAATGACTGGAGGAAAGGGAGAGATGAGCCATGTGCCTGATCGCCCACAGCTGAGCCTGGGGAGAAAGTGAGCCTGGAGGGGACCTCGGCAGAGACTGGCACCCATTGTGCCTTGCCACGTGGCAGGAGTCCAAGATCGCCAGCAGCCAACCTTTGGTGAGACACCACCCCTAATGATGGCTTGATTTGAACACTTTCATGACCTCAGAACTGTAAGCTTTTAACCTAATAAATTCCCATTACAAAAGCCAACACATTTCTGGCATGTTGCATTAGCAGCCAGTGACAAACTATCACACAAACTAGGCCCTAATCTTGCTTCCCTATACTCACAACCAGGCCTTTCTAGTGGAGCATCTCTGCTATGCAAACCTCCTGTTCTCAACAAATTCTATTTCTTACTGCTACAGGGAGTCTTACATTAAACATCTTTCCTCTTTCCCACCAGCAATACTTTTCCTTAAGTCTGAAGTATTCAGTATAGAATAGTACATTTCCAGGGCTGCACAAAAACAGCAGGTAGCATTTGGCATATCAGGTGGAGGTGGGGTGGGAGTGGGCATGAAGGTGGTAGCTATAAAAGCTCCAAGACACCAAAACAATCCAGAGTGGGCCTAAGCATTCCAAGTGGGTCTCTTTTGGCATCACGTGTCTACTGGACCTTCTGTTCAGTAGATAGCTATTGAAATAACCCCTCCACACACACACACACACATACACATACACATTTCCCAATGCCCAACATTCTCAGAAGCAGTGTAATTAATTAATAAAGAGGGAAAATATGTTTTCCTAACTTTCTCCATATCTTGCAAGATCAACCATCTCACAACGGAATTTGGTCCTTCACATTTTTATGGAGAATACTGTTGACTCCTTTTGTTCTTTGCACCCCAGCTAATTTTAAATTGTGACCCCTCAAGTCAGCCAAGAATAAGAAACAGTCCCATTCTTGAGCCACATATCATTTTATAATTGCCAAAAGACTTAGCTTATAAGGGATCCCATCTCATTTTTCTTAGGATAAGAGAGAGAGTTTATTTTATTCTGCTAGGAAAATACAGCTTGTTTCTCCAAACCCTTAGAAAAACATTTGGGACTAGAAGTTGTAGTAAAAGCTCCTTCAACTCTTAATTGCATCAAACACATCTAAATTCATACATGTAATTTTAATGCACCATAGAGTTTCCTAATATGAGATCCCTGAAACTCTAGAACTTCCTAAGGTAGCAATGGGCTCCATGTGCCATTTTCAAGATTTTTAAAAATCTAAATAAAATCATAAAATTGGTTACCATAAGGGAGCTTATGATATCTACAAGGACAATTTCTTTAGTTTGGGTGGGAATTACAGCATTTCAGTGTTGAATATCTATCATTTCACATTCATCATATGGGTAATTGGTAGTTGAAATTGTCTTTGCTAATTAAAATGGAAAAAGTCATAATTAATAAATATAATTTGTTGGGGAAAAACTTGCAAAATGTGCAAATCATGAGGCATGTGGATAATGTGGCCTTTGCTATTAACCATGTTAGAAACCACTACTTCAGTGATTGCACTGGAATCCTACACATCCCCTGAAACAATGCATTTAAAAAAGCAGCTGCTTTCTAGCTTAGTAGTCATATAAGCAGGTGGTCTTATGCTAACAAACTTTTGTTTTGTTTTTTGTATTTGTGTTTACAGTGGAAAGCATTTCTTCCCTTGCATATATAAGGTTATAATTATTAGATGTTCCAATTAAAGCCATCTAAAGACTCTCATCTGTTGTTACATAATTTTGAAAACATGCTATCACTTTTGATGACTATTTTATTAATCAGTTAATTATCATCATTGGAAAAAATATGTGCCCAAGTAGTTATAAAAACACCTTCTCAAAACAAAGTAATTTAAACTCTTAACATGTGAATGTTATTTGCAGATAAGATGTATTTTTATGTGTAACTGTTTAACTCTAAGCAATGGCAGAATTAAGAATAGGACCCCACAAGAGTCATGTGTCACCTTGTTGACTTCTGCTGTTTTTAGAACATTCCCTCCAAGCTCTCAAGAAGGTATTTGTCTGTCAGCAGTGGTCAGCTAAATGATTAGCTGACACAGCTCTTCACTCTGTGGGTCACTGGCAGAACAGACAGGTTCAAATACACAAGATGTTAGCTCTAGCTCTTCCTGAATGCCTTTCCTACTTCATTAAACTTTAGGCTTAGCTGTTTGTGTAGGAAAATAACACACATCGGCAGTCCAAAGTACAAACCTACTGTAGGAATACCCTAATAGACCGATTCTCAAGAAAGATTTTTTTACAAGGTTAAGGTGAGAAAAGATTTCTACTATGTTTTAGTTTGAAGAAATTTTATCCATACAGCTCCTTAATTATGACACAATAGTAGGGCCAAAATGTGATCACAAGGTCCGTTCTTCCTCCCTAAATCATACCCATGAATGCAGGAGACACTAACCACAATTCATCAAAATAAATACTGACCTTTAAAATATACTTGGCATTTTTTCAATGTAACTTCTAAGACAATGTTTGAATTTATAGTGCCAGAGTATTGTATTTCACTGGGAATGGTTAAGGAAGATCAAGTAAAAATAGGATTTGGAATAAAATGGGGATAATCTAAAGGCTAAAATTAAAATAAAATTCTTACTAAATACAATTGGCAATCTTCCACTCATAGACTCAATATTAGACTACTTGAGAGTTCCTAAAGACCAGAAACCCCATCTCCCTGGTTTATTACTTCATCCTGAGTGCCTGGAATTTAGTAGGTGATCATAAATATTTCTGGATGAACGAGTAGACCTGGGGAAAAGCCTTAGAAAATCTCTAGACAGAATACGTCATTTCACAGAATTGGAAATTGATTCTCCAAAGTCACAAGGATCTGGCCATCTGAACATGGTGCTTCCACTACATCTTGCTGGCCCTTATCTTTTTGTTCCAGGATTCCCTTTCCTATGGCAGTGACAGAGTTAGAAGTGCTCCCCTCCCCATCTGAGATACATTTCAATCTTCTTTCACATGCCAGTGGCACCACACTAGTTTCCCAGAGAGGCTCCTTTGCTCACCGGTTGCCCAAACTTATGCTTTCCTTGAAGTGATAATATTTGCTGCTGAAAGCTGAGGGATGGGCCCAAGGTGGTCCTGCTGGCCCAAAATAAAGGAAACATTGTGCGGATGGAGGAATTTTTAAAGTAGCTTTGGTGAAATAGAAAGTATATTTGAAAGCCAAGGATATATTTAGACAGAAAAGATCCTATCCCAGTGCCTAGTTTCCATGGTATTGAAATGTAAGCTAAAATCCTTATTATATAAAGGGAGACATTTCCTTTCTTGTTTTGAATATGCTTGAGGGGCAATGGCTTTAGATTTGGTCATCAGACACAACAGAGGAATATTATCCTTTGAACAGGATTTTGTGGTGAAAGGATACCATTTTACAAACCCAAAATTGAATTGAATGCCCAGAGACATAAACCAATATAAAAATTCTCTGAATGTCAGGAAAGGGTTAGCAACTTACTATTGTGTTAGAGTCAAAACAGATATGTACACAGATCTCAGGGGCTGGACTTGAGCTTTTCAGGACACTGCAAGTCAGAGCTGAAGGTGGAGTTCTCATCTTCCCACCGAAAAAACGACACAGGAACGCCATTCCGGCCAGGGAGGGGACACCCTGCACTCCAGGTCCTCACAAAGACAGCACTGACGACCTAAACCGAGGGGCACAGGGACACTTAAACGCACATACACCAAAGAAATGAACACACTAATTTCACTCATACACACAGCAAAAGCCTTTTTCACAGGAAAGTGATGGAAGGAGGGAGAAAAGCCATGGAGTTCATTTGTGCAGACATTTGGACTCTGAAGGGACTAGTGATCTGTTGCCAGTGCATTCGAGATGGTATCATTACAGCATTGGCATTCCAGAAGACCCTGACTGCAGGGAGGTTTGATGAGCAGGTGAGGTTAGAGCACTTTACACAGAGGAAACAACAACGTGGGAGACTGCTCGGGGTGAGACTGAGATGATTTGACAGAAGGTTACTGGATAGATTTGCTTGAGAGGTCTGAGCGGCCTGCGGTTACAGGGGAAGCAGAAAGAGAAGCCGGGGAAGCAGAGCAGGCCATGCATGGGCCAATCTAAAGCCTCCCATCCAAAAAGGCTGGTCCTGACCTTGGCGAGAGTGTCTACTGGGGGCCAGTTTGTCTTCATATGCATTTGAGAATTCAGAAGTATTTTCTATTTTGATATTCTTGGTTCCACTTAGGTTATAAGCACTTTGGAGGCACAAACAATAATCTCCTGTTTCATTAGCATTTATACATATAGGGAAAAAAAGTAAAATAGAAATCTGAGACACATGTCCAGACCTCCTGGGAACCTAGGAAAATCAAACTGCCAGGCTCAAGGGAATTTCAAGATCTGAGCAGGAAGGCCACTCAAGAGCCATTCAAGTTATAGAGATCAGGGAAGCAGACTTGGCCCAATGGATAGGGCTTCCACCTACCACATGGGAGGTCCCAGTTC
Source organism: Dasypus novemcinctus (assembly GCF_030445035.2). NCBI lineage: Eukaryota > Metazoa > Chordata > Mammalia > Cingulata > Dasypodidae > Dasypus > Dasypus novemcinctus. Next base: position 57,253,028 of record NC_080676.1, read on the forward strand.
AAATCCCGGGCCTCCTTGACCCGTGTGGAGCTGGCCCATGCACGGTGCTGATGTGCGCAAGGAGTATCCAGCCACGCAGGGGTGTCCCCCGCATAGGGGAGCCCCACGCGCAAGGAGTACACCCCGTAAAGAGAGCCACCCAGCGCGAAAGAAAGTGCAGCCTGCCCAGGAGTGGCGCCGCACACATGGAAAGTTGACACAACAAGTTGACGCAACAAAAAGAATCACAGATTCCTGGTGCCGCTGATAAGGATAGAAGTGGTCACAGAAGAACACACAGTGAATGGACACAGAGAGCAGACAACTGGGGGGGGGGGGGGACGCGGGGAAGGGGAGAGGAAAAAAAAAAGTTGTAGAGATCAGGTTGCTTGTCACCTGCTGAAGTCCCTAGTCCTCTGGTGTCCCACTGCTATTGTGACTCAGCTCTGCTCTGAACCTGCTTTTCTCATTCCTCTTGATTATCTTTCCTTTACTAATTGCCCAATTTTCTCTTTATATCCCATTTCACTTTCCTGAGAGATCACATTAGTCTAACTGATCGCCCTGATTTGGACATAGATTTAGGGGTTCACTCACCAGGCTCTTTCAGAGCTTGTCGTCCAGAGAGTGGATTGGCTGTCTTGGGGCCAGGTGCCCACCTTTAGTCTAATAAGCTGAGGCTGGGACCGGCAGGGTTATGTCTGTGGAGAGAATGGAGGAGAATTATGAGCACAGAACAAACAGGCAGCATGACTGACCTCTGCTAGACGTTAGGAACCACACACACTACACCCTGGGGTCTGCCGTTGATGCCCAGTCCCTCCTCACTATGGGGTTGGTGTGACTCTTGGTCAAGTGTGGCAAAGAGAAAGCATGTATGCTATTAGGCTTCTATTATTCTGGTTCACTGGAGCCTCTTCCTCTGTGATATCTGCTGTCTTGTCCATGAAGATACATCAGAGACATCATAGTTTTGCTCTGCATTTGCTACAAGTTCAGACTTTAGTTACACAGTTATAATCAAATATCTCTCCAAAAAAATTTTTACTTTCCCCAACAATGTTTGCAAAACATCCACCACAAGACACTTATATCCCAGAAATGGCTGATGTGCTTGTTTACACGGTTCTATAAATGTCTGTTCTGGCTCAGTGTTCTCTGTGATCTTCTCAGTGTGTGCTCTGCCACGTGACTCCCTCCCCACCTCCTCCCATCACTCCATAGCTGGGGCCCCATAATACTACCGTATTTAGAGCACATCATTCTATAAATGCATAATGAGTTATTTTTCCTTATGTGTGAGAATATGCTATTACATATATGAAAACTAGATTTTTCTTTTTTTTTTTTTTTAGTTACTGAAGGCTGGAGATTGAACCCAGGACCTCATATGTGGGAAACTAGTGCTCAACCACTGAGTCACATCAACTTCCCTGAATTATCTTCATTCCCCACAGTTTATTAGGTGGAAAAATGTTTCCATTGAAAGTAATCTGGGTAGCTAAAGGGTATTCTACTTTAAGCAAAGGAAAATGAGTTCAGAAATTAGTAAACATGACAAAAGTAGATTTTTTAATAAATTGAAAGCTAAAATAAGTGTATGATATTTAAGACTGCAAATGCTTTTTTTTTTTTCTTCCCCAAATTTATTTTTTCTAAAAAGAGGACCAACTTTTTCAATGGGAAAGTTTTGTGGTACATCTTCATTTCTCTTGGGCCTAGTTATATCACAAAGCACTTTGTGTATTACTGTGTACATTGCAAGAGCCCAGTAAGTGTAATTTGAGGATAACTAACAGGGTTTTGTTGCTCCTGTTTTGAAAATCACAATCAGTAGATGCAGAAACAAAGTAATTTTACTCCAGGTTAAATTTTAAAACACAATTGTTTCTGTACAGAAGAGTTGGCTGTGAATAATTTAGTGCAAATGCACATTCCAATTAGATGATTTTCTCACAATTCCTACCTTGACCCTCCCACTTGATTTAATACATATGCTAATTTTCAGTTTCAAGAAAAGCAAACTAACATGGAAGATTAACCAGCATGCTAGACAAATGTTCAATGTAAATTAAAATACCAAACTACAAAATTTAGTACTACACACTGAATAGCTTATATCATTTTTCAGCCTTGATTGTAGAATTATTGGTTTCCTACTTAATTAACCTGCAGCCTATCTTCTCAATTAAATTGAACATTGAGATCTTTGGATTAGAGCAGTGGCTCTCAAATTTGAGAAAGCATCAAAATCACCTGGAGAATGTGTTAGAACACAGATTGCAGGGTCCCGTCCCTCAGTACTTTTTATTCAGTAAGTCTGAAGTAGAAGACAAGAATTTGCAAATTCTAAGCTATGGATTTGTGCTGGTCTAGGGAGTCATACTTAAAGAATCACTGAATTAGAGGGCATTATTGTTGACAATTAGCTTGAATAGCTATGGTTTCCGGAGAACTACAGAAGCTATGATGTCCCAATCAACACTTCAATAGTGTTGTTATTAGCACTTTCAACAACAGGTCGGTAGACTAAAGTTAAGCAAACAGTGAGCCTAGTGTGGGATTGGAGAGTGGGGATTGGTAATTTCAGTGTAGTAGAGAATGAATCCAAGTAAAATTAACAGAATCAAGATCAAAGCTATAACCTGAGCGGCCCCCAACTCTAAACCCCACTAGAGGATCTGACAGCCAAAAGACCATATTTGAACATGAAAATACTTGACTATGTCAAGATACATTTTGAATACGGGAGTCCAGAAAGATGTGAGGCAATTGGGAATGGCAATCAAGTCAGGAGATAGCTCCTAAAAAACAGGCCTAAGATGGTATGAATACATGTAAGCAAATCTGGCTCAAGCTGTTGAGCACCTGCTTCCCACTTGGGAGGTTCCCGGTGCCTCCTAAAAAGAAAAAAAGCAAAACAAATGAAAAAAAACAACTCAGGGGAGCCAATGTGGTTCAATGGTTGAGCACCAGCTTTCTACATGCAAGGTCCTGGGTTCAATCTCCAGTCCCTAGTACCTTAAAAAAAAAAAAAAAAAAGATGGTATAAATACAAAGCCTCAGTGAGATTGTTCCAAGGATTTCATTAGAATGAATAAAGAAAGGCAGGTCCTCCAAATGTTGTAGGTGGTTATGTTGTGGCATTGGTAGAAGATGGAACATTCTGGATACCCAAAAATACTCATAATATATCACCTGAGGAACTTTTCAAAAATAACAATTTGCTTTAAATAAGATCACCATGACAGAGTTTGAATACCAATATTTTTTAAAGTCTTCCACATGATTCATAATGATAGAGAATTGAGAATCACTGGGGTAGAATAATAACCTGTGTATCATTGGCATGCTCAGGATAGTAGTGTGAATCAAAGCAAGGAAATAAAAGCAAAAGAAAGATGGAAATAAGATTCAATGTATAGATAGATTTTTAAAACTTAAGTAGGCTAAACTTAGCAGTTTAAAGACAGATATTGACATATTAGACAAAAATACAAAGATCCAGATATATGCTGTTTAAAAGAGACAAACTAAGAACAAAAGGACTAAGAAAGGTGAAAAAATTAAAGAATGAAAAAGTATATTCCTGGAAAGTACTACACTAGCCAAAAGAAAGTTAGAATCTCCCTATTACCAGGCAACATATAATTTGAGACAATAAGCATTATTAGAGATCAGAGGTTAGTCATAATGATAAACTCCTCAGTTGTTCAGAATGATATAACAACTTTAAACTTATATGCACCCAATAAAGTAGACTCTAAATATATAAAGTAAAAATTGACAGAACTACATGGAGAAATTGACAAATCCACTGCTACTTCAAGACACTCTTGCTTAAAAGCAAAGCCCTGGGAAGTGGATTTGGCTCAATGGATTGAGCATCTGCCTACCCATGGGAGGTCCAACGTTCAAACCCAGGGCCTCCTGACCCATGTGGTAAAGTTGGCCCATGCACAGTGCTGATGCACACAAGGAGTGCTGTGCCTTACAGGGGTGTCCCCCACATAGGGCAGCCCCACATGTAAGGAGTGCACCCTGTAAAGAGAGTCCCCCAAGCGAAAAAAGTGCAGCCTGCCCAGGAGTGGGGCCACACACATGGGGAGCTGACACAGCAAGATGATGCAGGATACAGAGACGTAGATTCCCGGTGCCACTGATAAGAATACAAGCGGACACAGAAGAACACACAGTGAATGGACACAGAGAGCCCACAACTGGGGGGGAAGGGGAGAGAAATTTTAAAAATAAGTAAATCTTTAAATAAAAAAAAGCAAAGCCCTAATTCTTCCACAGTTATCCACAGTCAATATAGTTAATTGCTATGGAGAGAGTAAATGTATACTGGCTCATTAGCCTGTAGTGGCAAACTATCTCAGAGCAGTGCCATGCTTCTACCCAATATAACACAGTGACAAAACATACCCAAAATTGAGAAAAAATACAAAATATGAATAATCTACTCCATTTTAATATATAAATACCTTGGATGAAAGGTAAATTTCAAAAGCAGCTTGAAATACTGTCATAAACTCCTAACTGGTCTCCCCATCTCTCCTGCTCTGGATCTGGCTATCCTTCAGGGCCTCAGATAGCACCCTGTTTTTCTTTCATAACACTTTTCACTATTTATATGTGCATGTTGATCTCTGTGTTCATTTCTTTACTTCCTATCTCCCTCATTACCCATAAGTCCATGAGGGTCAGGACCAAGTCTATTTTTTTTCAATACCACATACCCAGCACTGAACAGAGTGCCTGGCATACGGAAGGCATTCAATAAATGTTTCTGAATGAATACACTCATAGCATTCAGAGCAAGTAAGAGACAAGGAAGCTTTGCCCCCACTCTCTAACTAGATATTTCTATTACATGAGAAAATGTCAAAACCATAAAGCAAAATTACTGCAACATCAATGTAGTAATGGATAAAGGGTAAAGCATTTCCCACTTTTTACCCTTCTAAATCAAAACATACCTTTGAAACACATTAGAATGAAAACACTGGGACACCTTCAACTGCAATAGCAGGAGGAAGCACTGGAAAGGATAGAGATAATGCATTTTAGCTATAATCCACTCTTTCATTCAAATTCAGTCCATCAAAAAAGAACAGGTCTTATGAGTAGGCAAATCTATTTATAAACTTTGTCGTGGCAATCAAACACCCCTATTGACAATACAACTGTGATTTGATAAGGCGACTCTTTATGCTTCAAGATACTACTGAGAAATTTTCTAACTTTTATTCTTTTTTCCGGATGAAGTATTTATTTTTTGTAAAAGAAACAGGAGGGAGTGGGTGTATAGCTCAGTAGTAGAGTGCCTGCTTCCCATGTCCCAGGTTCAGTCCCCAGCCACTCCTTTTAAAAAAGTGTGTCCATGGGAGGGGTAGAGGGAAGGGGGAAGAAGGGGAGAGGGGGAAAGAGGTGAGGGAATCAAAAGGAAAGTCAAGTCATTTTTTAAACAAGATGAGATCATCTGAGTTACATGAAAACTGAGTAAAGCAAACTCTATCCAGTTCACTTGGGAAGCTTTGAACTAGATAAGCTTCATACGCCATTCTTGGTTGAGCCTAATTGGGTATTTTATATAGAAAAAGATAGTTGTTCTTTCCACGAACAAAGCAGAATCCCAGTGATATATGCTAATGTTCCTTTAATGGTTACCTTTAAGAAGGGCTGAAAGATACGGTGAGCATAAATTAAAAGGCGGATGAAATCTCAAGTATTTTTTTTTTGCAATTTTTCTGCTGGAAACTGTTCATAAAATTTTGTTTCAGTGTGTAAGATATAAAACAGCACCCTAGATCTTTCTATGTTGTTCTTACAACTTTGGGTTAATATACTATAATAAGATACAAAATGACAATAATGGAAATAGAATTTATTAACTACATGAACTCTATTTTCTTGAAACAACTTCTATCCTCATTTTTACTTTCTCACTTTCATTTACATATGTTTGCTTGGTTGGTTTATGTACAAAACTGAACTCATCTTCCCTTCAAAATGAGTTTTTGGGGCAGTGGACTTGGCCCAGTGGTTAGGGCATCCGTCTACCACATGGGAGGTCCACGGTTCAAACTCCGGGCCTCCTTGACCTGTGTGGAGCTGGCCCATGCACAGTGCTGATGCATGCAAGGAGTGTCCTGTCACGCAGGGGTGTCCCCACCTAGGGGAGCCCCATGCACAAGGAATGCACCCCTTAAGGAGAGCCACCCAGTGCGAAAGAAAGTTCAGCCTGCCCAGGAATGGTCCCGCACACACGGAGAGCTGACACAAGATGATGCAACAAAAAGAAACACAGATTCCCGTGCCACTGACAACAACAGAAGTGGACAAAGAAAGATGCAGCAAATAGACACAGAGAACAGACAACCGGGGTGGGGGGGGGAGGAAGGGAAGAGAAATACATAAAAAAATCTTTAAAAAAATAATGCATCATGGTGGCAAGGATTACATTAAAGTTAGAAGGTCATAATTTTTTTTAAAAAATGAGTTTTTGTAATTTTTACACTACAGTCCAGTCCCTTCCCCCCCCATTGTCTGCTCTCTGTGTCTATTCACTATGTGTTCTTCCTCATCCACTTGCATTGTCAGGAAGCACTGGGAAACTGTCTCTTTTTTTTTGTTGTGTCATCTTGCTGTGTCAGCTCTCCATGTGTGCAGTGCCACTCCTGGACGGGCTGTGCTTTTTTCATGTAGGGCAGCTCACCTTATGGGGTGCACTCCTTGGGCATGGGGCTCCCCTATGCAGGGGACACCCCCACGTGGCACGGCACTCCTTGTGCACATCAGTACTGCGCATGGGCCAGCTCACCACACCAGTCAGGAGGCCCTGGGTATCAAACCCTTGGACCCTCCATATGATAGGCAGACACTCTATCAGTTGAGCCACATCCACTTCCCAGGGGGACATGTTTTTTATTTGTCCTAGTCATGTGTGTGTGTGCATGTGTGTGTGTAATGAATCTTGTTATTGATTCTTTGAAAATGCTCGTAAGCCTAAAATCTTTCTCAACCATTTACTCAGAAATTCCTTTCTGCTAGAGGAAAAATAAGAAATGAAGACAACAATTTGGATAAAGATATTTATAGTAGTATTAGCTATAATAGTAAAAAAAAAGAAAAAGAAAATCTATCTCATATATCCATTAATGGGATATGTATAAATAAATTATGTATATCTATGGAAGAAAGTACTTCGATTTTGGCAAAGAATATTTAATGCTATGTGAAAACACTTATACAATATACTGATTCATTGAAAATGACTAAAAAGCTATATAATGAAATGGTAACTTTTTTACATTTTTCAAAGTTTCTGCAAAGTTATTTTTTAATAACTTTTTTAATAATGGGAAAGCAAGTTATTAGGAAGGGAGGGAGCAATGGAGGGAAAGGAGAAGGGAGAATTTCTTAGATTTATTCCTTCCTCTCTATTCTTACTTAGACCACTGAAGTTCAGTGCTTTGTCATGGCACCTCTGGATCACTGCATGGCTCCAGCATCTCTTCCTCCCATTCTTCCACTAAGCTGCCAAACTACTCTTCCTCTGATCAATAACACTGAGTCCAAATTTCTCTGCCAAGATTGAAATGAAATGCACATCCTCATATTCTGCTTCTGGGAATATAAATTGGAACAACCTTTCAGTGACGCAATTTAACAGAATATATCAATAGCCTTCAAAATATTCTTATATTTCGGACCAAGATAGTATCACTTCTAGTAATTCCTCCTATGTAGAAACCAATGAACTTTTTAAAAAATCATTCTCATTGTAGTGTTATTTATTGAGAAATCTAAATGTCCAAAGATAATCACTGGGCTAACTTGCAGCAAGACCGAAAAACGTGATGTTATGTGACCATCACAAATCATACTTCCAAAAAATATTTAATGGCATGCAAAAATGCTCATGGTGTAATAGTAAATGTTAAAAGCAAGTATTATCCCAAATTATTTTTTAATAGTAAATATTTTCATAGGGGAACAAACCTAGAAGGAAATATACCAAAGTGGCTACTTCTGAGTGGTAGAATCACAGAAATATTCTCTTTTTTTGCTTATGTCTATTTTCTACTGTGAAGAAGTGTATCTACCCTCCTCAACCCTGTTTTTTAAGGCCCCCAACTTCAGTTTGATGCTCTCCTCATTGTCTCCCAAAATACTGTGATCCTTCCCAAATCCACACCTTTGCTTATGTTGATCCTCTTACCTAGAATTCTCATATCCTCCTTCATTAAATCTTGCTTGGTTATTTTGATCCAAAAAATAAATAAATGAGCCATCATTTTTCTTCTCTGAACTTCTGTTGTTCCTTGGTTAGTGGCACCATATACTGTATATTAAGGGCATGAATTATCTCCTTTAATCTTCAAACCTCCATGAGAGACTTACACTATTATATCCATTTTGTTGATGTGGATCCTGTGATTCAGGAGAGATTAGGTAACTTGTATGAGAGCACTGCTTCATTACTCTTTCATTATTTCATGTCTTTACATGCTTTGTCTTTCCAACAAGATTATAAGCACTTTGTTTCCAAGGATCTTATTTTAAGCAATAGTAACTTACAAAGTATCCAGGAATTAATTCTTGCCATAATTCCTTTTTCCAAACAATTTTTAATTTAACTATCAAGCAATATTTCATGTTAACCATTTCTAACCACTTTATGATTTCCTGCCTTCTTAAACTGATTATTGCAAGTATGGTTAATTTTTCTCTAATATGTACCATCAATATGTACATCAATTAGGGTGAAATTCTGTAACATAGTGATGCTTTCAGAGAATATTGGGGAATGAAGGAATTCACACTATCAGCCACAGAACCTAATATGTCTTACATAAGTATTGTCAGTGGTACTCAAGTATCCAATTCTTTTGCTTTCCTGCCCCTATTAAAATGTGCAAATGAGCTCATTTTAACAAGTGCAGTATCATGTCTATGTATGTCCATCTACATCTGTCTGTTGATAAAAGGAACTAAGCCAGAGCGGATGTGGCTCGAGCGGTTGAACACCTGCTTCCCACAGGGGAGGTCCAAGTTCAGTTCCCAATGTCTCCTAAAAACAAAACAAAAAGCAAACGAATGAAAAAACTAACTCAGGGAAGCCGATGTGGCTCAGTGGCTGAGCACTGGCTTCCCACATATGAGGTCCCAGGTTCAATCTCAGGTACCTCAAAAACAAACAAACTAAAAAATTGAGCACTGAAACACTACAACTGGCCTCACTGTAATTGAACCCGTGGTGCAAAAGGAGCAATTTAAAGAAGAGGTCATATGTTAGATGACAAAAATCTGTTAGGATTCAGTAATTCTTAATTAGGATTTACATTGCAAATTCTCATTCTCCACACCCTCCCCGCCCCTCGCCCTGCCCCGCCCTGCCCCCCACACACACACATACACTGCAAAGTTTATTGCTTATTGAAAGTCTATTCAGATTCAACTGTCATGAGATTAGACTCAAAGAGTTTTCCAAATTTGTCTTATGATAATGACATGGGCTTTTTTGAAATATTTGATTTAATAATTTGAAATATTCAGTTTCCAAGACTGCCCCTGGAAATTCAATTGTTTTGATTTTGTTGGAGCCCCAAAATATATGCTTTTTCAAGAAGCATTCTAGGTGATCTCTGTCTCTAGGCAAGTTTGGGAAGTGCCATGTTAAGGTTTTTCTCAAGGATTTAATTAATCGGAGTTTTTTGGGTAGTCTTATCTCTAAGTTCCTGAATATCAACACATGGGTTTTTTTTCACTATGACAGGAGAATATCTAGGTTGGGTTTAAGACACTTTCCCTTCATTCATCAACTTGTGAGAGCTTACTAAGGGACCAGCACTGTTTTAGGTTGTAACAGTTAACAAATAAGGAGGCCACAGTGATTAGAGAGGTGTGGGCAAGGGGAGAGGATAGGAGATGAAGTTAGGGAGGAAAGAGCAGGGCTGGTGATATGGGAATCTGCAAAGGGTGTGAGCACTGAAGTAGTGTGATCCAACCAATGTTTTTAAGGATCTTTCGATTGCTGTGTGGAGAAGAGACTCGAGCTGGCAGGTGATTGCCGTAATCCAGGTGGGAGATATTGGTGGCTTGAACTAGGTGTTTAAGGCAAAGTTTCCCAGAGGGTTTTTTCCCCCTCATATGAATTAAATTGTAAAAATTTTATCCCCGTCTTCTGTAGATGCAATAGTCCACTCGTTTCTGGCTTTCATGTTTCAAATGAAAAGAACAAGGCCAGTCTGATTCATTTTATGCTTTTATGTAACTTGTTCTTCTGTTTGGAAGCTTGTAATACTCTCCTGTTTATCCTTGAACTAATATTTCCAATGACGCAGACAAAGGAAGTATTAAGTGATTTCAGAGTACCAGAAGATAGAGTTGGGTTGTCACATCAAGGTCAGAAAAACACAAAGTCAGAGACAAGGAACTTAGATGCCCTGGACCTGGGACCTTCGCCCAAATGGGTAAAGGGCAGAAAGTCATCTTTTCAAAAGAGGAGTTATTTGGGACCTTCTTTAACTGGCTGCGAGGTAAAGGTGGCTGCTGCCTCTTCCTCCACCAGCCAGTTAACCTAGATCCCAGCCCCCACTCTGTACTAGGAACATCCTATGCCTGATGCTTTTACTATCACTTTCCTTTGCAAAAGAAAAATGTAGTCAGAATTACATTTATGGATCATTTTATTGGCCACATCTGTCACCAAAATTTAATTTCTATATGTCTACTTCCATCTCTATTCTTTTTTTTTTTTTAAAGATTTATTTATTTATTTAACTTCCCCCCTCCCCTGGTTGTCTGTTCTTGGTGTCTATTTGCTGCGTCTTGTTTCTTTGTCCGCTTCTGTTGTCGTCAGCGGCACGGGAAGTGTGGGCGGCGCCATTCCTGGGCAGGCTGCTCTTTCTTTTCACGCTGGGCGGCTTTCCTCACAGGCGCACTCCTTGCACGTGGGGCTCCCCCACACCGGGGACACCCCTGCGTGGCACGGCACTCCTTGCGCGCATCAGCACTGCGCATGGCCAGCTCCACACGGGTCAAGGAGGCCCGGGGTTTGAACCGCGAACCTCCCATATGGTAGACGGACGCCCTAACCACTGGGCCAAAGTCCGTTTCCCATCTATTCTTATTCTTAAGTATTTTTATGTATTTATTGCCCTGAAAGAATTTAGATATATTTATTCAAATGTACAAATAGATATTCTCCTTTATTTAGAAGCATTTCTTGAACTTTTATTTCATATTTGACTGAAACCTGAGTTCGTGTATTTTAAAGATTGATTTCATTCTGGAGGTAGGCAGGGGAAGCACCTTGAAGAAACTCTTGGGCTTTTTGTTATAGGGTGGGGGGAAGGCACAGGGAAGCCTGAAAAAGGTGATTGGATAAAAGGTAGAAGAGACAAGACTCCTCAATGAACTCTGGAGGGAAAGTTCAAGCACAGGCTCAGGAAAAATGTCAAGAGATGAGCAAGTATCTGATGGGAGATCATTGCAGGAGAGCAAATGACTGTAATGCTTGATAATGATCCACGGAAAGACAAAAGTGCGAAGAAGACAAATAATTTCTCTTTTTCTCGGTGTCTCTTCCTCCCGTCTCCTCTAACATTAGGTTCTATCTTGTTCCCACCCCCCTCTTGTCCACAATTGATACCTTTTCTCTCCTTTCCAGACTGTGAGCATCTTCATTCTTCATCCCTATTTGTTTTCAGATGATTCCAGCCACTCGAACATTTCAGTATCTACAATGCACATCCAAAAAGTGACATATGCAATTACGGATGAAGCTAACTGAACAAGGAACAGCAGGAAGAACACAAGGACCTAGAGAACTGAGTGAACAAGATGTCTAGCCAGTGGACAGACAGAGATGAATAAAATCCAAAGAACCACCTGGAGAACAGATGGGACCAGGGACTAGGATGTCCTTCCCAAATCAAATGTAAAACTGGAAGCCTGTCTAAACATTTGGGGGTTGAGTGGGGTGAGCAGCACAGAGGGGGTCATGAGCAGTGGGCTCCTTTCCTAGAGAATATATCTAAAGAGGATCCAGGCAGAACAGGGGTAGCCGTGAAATGTGTATAGTGTGCCCACTGAATTCTAGTGGGAAATCTAAAAGATTTCCACCGTTTTCTACCTCAAAATACTTTACTTCAAAGGATACATTTGTTTTTCAGAATCCAAACACAATAAAAATATTCATTGTGGAGAGTTTTTGACAATAAAGGGTATACCAGATGACATCTTCTCAGGCTATACTGTCACCTTGTATGGAATTTTCTCCCTCTCACTTCATTCTTTATTAGGTTGGAAATGGGATAAAAGAGCAGAATGGGTCATAAGGTCTTGTTCCAAGTAATTAGAGTGTCTTCTTTTATCTAAATGCACCTTGCTGAAATATATCTGTATCAGCCAGGTTAATTGGAACTTTAATACATAATTGATGTTAATTTATGGCCCTTTTTGTTCTGGGATGCTACTGCAGACCTTAAAGTCAGGATACAGTTTTCTTGTTATTAATTATATACAGAAAGCCAATATCCCCTTTGAGAAGAGACCCATGTCATCTGTAGCTTATAAAAGATACAGTGTGTCAGCCATAGGTCACTTTTACTGCTTAAGATGAACTGTAATCTTCCTTAAACTCCATATTACTCCATAATATCCTACTACACTAATATGGTGTTTTGGTTTGCCAAAGGGCTGCCAACTCCAAGTACTAGAAATGAATTGGCTTTTATGAAGTGTTTTCATTTGGGGTAAAAGCTTACAGGACCAAGGCTATGAAAAGTCCAACTCAAGGCACCATAAAAGGTGCTTTCTCACCCAAGCCAGCTGCCAGGTATTGAAGCAAGATGGTGGGCGATCTCTGTCACCTGTGCCTGGCCGCTGCCTTCCCCTCTGGGCTGTACCATCTCCCTGAGCTCAGCTGAAGGCAACTAGGCACAGGGCTTGTCTCTTACCAGGCCTCCTCTCTCAGGCTCAGCTGCTCTGCTTTCTTCCCGATGTCAGCTGCAAGCAAATAGCTTATCTCTTCCAGAGCCTCAGCTCCTTAAGCCTCTCCTTTCCGTCACACGGCAGAATCAGATATGGCAGAGCTCTCTTTTCTGGTATGTCTCCGTTTTTTTCAGACCCAGCAAGAGTGCGGAGACTCAACCTGAGTCATGCCTCACTGAGGCAGTCCAACTGAAAAAAAAAGATCTCACACCCACAGGAGTGGACCAGCCCACAAACATAATCTTTCTCTTTGGGGGATTCATAAAATAATTTCAAACTGCCACAAATGGTAAATGAAAATTTTGAACTGAGTTCATGCATATACTGTATACAATGTTTTTGAAAAATGTATTTCTATGGACTCACTGTACTTGCAAACCAATGCACCATTTGAAGCCAAAAACATCTCCACAAACAAAAAGACAATAATACAGCTGAAAAACTGAGGCTGCCATGATTACAGAATGCTAAATGAAGATTACAAAATGGGTTTTCTTGCAGAAATTCCATTGCAATTCTAACGCTTATTTGTCACTTTTCTGGAGACTAAGGCTGAGAACTGGTGTGTCCCAAAATCCAGTGTCTTCTGTATTTATTCTAATGTGAAAACTAATGTTGGCCTAAGTATAGCTCAGTGGTTAAGTGCCTGCTTCAGTCCCCTCACCTCCTAAAATACATACATACATACTTAATGCTGATTTAAGAGATTGTGTAAGAACTGTAAGCCACATAAACCCACATGTTATCCAAAGTACCTTAACCAAAATCTTGAAATGGAAATTGAGGGCAGGGCTAAATCCAGTAGAGTACTTGATGAATAGCAGTCCTAGATTTGCTGATGACTAAAAGATGCTAAATTTGCTAACTTCACCTAGCAACTATACTATTTTGAAAGCTTGGATAACTTTATATAAATCTAATGTATTGGGTTTTTTTCTGATGTGTCGTTTTATTTTGTTCAACTTAACATTCCCACAATGTGATCATACATGACAAAGTGATAAACAGTGGGGGTGTCTCACAATGGAACATGACACAACATGATGTGTCAAGTTTCTCTGGAACCTTTCATGGGATCCAATATCAGCCAAAAGAAGGTCATTTTAATTATCAGATGATTAATTAATTAGTTAATTGTTAGAGATAAATGAATTCAAAGACACTGCGGTTCTGTACCTGCATATTTGTACACAGAGCAAAAACGTGATTTTTTTTAATGTACCTGACTAAATGAAAAGAAACTAAAGTCTAAGGACTTGGATTATTTTTCATTCAAGTAACATTCACAGTTACTATGCCTTATGCCAGCTGTTGTATGATGCATGCTCAATAGCAGAGGATCTTTCCTGCCCTCAAGGGGCTGGTTTTCAAGTTGGAAACAGAAACAATCTAGGCAATTAGAGTGCTTAATAAACATATTTTTTTAAATTAGCAACTGACAAATATTTCTAAATGTGAAGTATTTCTAGCACTTTTCCATTATTTGCTTTTTAGTGGAGGCAGCCATATTTTAGGAACAAAGGTTACTGGCATAGCAAAAGTGTTTTAAAAACATAATAATATAAACTTAATATCAAACACTTTAAGAGTTGGGTGAAATTTTTTTTTAAATCTGCATAAAACTTTAATAAATCAATATTGTAAAGTAATTGTTACTTATGACAAATACCCATTTTCATATTTTTATTTAAAGAAGAGTATTTTATCTGTGAGAGATCTAAGTTCCCATTTCTATTGCTTCCAGGAATAGCTAGAAGCACATTACCCTAGTGAACTTTAAGAGGCTGCTAATAGTGTGAGTTCCTTTATACATATTTAGAAGAGTTTTTTGACAGTCAATGGCAATTAATGTACCATGCAGAATCATTGTCAAATACATTTCTTAAGGTCTATTTGCATGACAGTCTGTCCTAGGCATTATACAAAACAAAATAAGCATGTAGTTAATGTTCCGCAATCTAAGATATAAAGTACTTTTCATTATTCTAAATGAATAAAGAGGTCTTTGTTGGATTTTCCCAACATTTATAATTAGTGCCATTAACCTTTTTGGGCCTTTGTCTCCATCTGCAAAATGAGGTTGTACTACCCACTCACAGAGCCAAATTGATTGCCAACATGGTCTTCTCTAAATCATTCATGATATATTTTTTAACTATTGTAGGTTAAAATCAAAGAATTTTAGGAGGGGAATTTTAGGAGGGGATTTTAGACAAGGAAAGAGCTATTGTGAATCCAAGATGTGTGATTCAAAATAGTAGATGCTCCCAGGTCTTCATTTTGGTATGGCTGAAGCTATTGTAATCATAGTGTTACTCTAGGCCCCTCCTTTTCCCTAGCTCCCATTGCCAATTCATCAACAAGCTCTACACATCCTATCTCCAAAACATACCTGGAATCTCTCCATCCATCCATTTTCTCCATTTCTACCACCCCCTCCTTGCCCAAGTCCTCAATATCTCAGGCTAGAATCACCACAATGGTCTCTTTAGGTCCATGCTGCCCATCCCCACTGCCACAAGACTGATGTGCTTTAAATGAAACTCGGTGATCATCCTTGCCTTAAAACCCTTCATGGGTTTTCCACCACACTTAGATGAACATTCAAACTTTTGTCCTAGCCCTTCAGACCTGCGGAATCTGTTCTTTGACTTCTGGCCACTTCAGTCCATGTCTTTCTCCTTCAGCCCATTCATTCTAACACTGGGATTCAACAATCCCTTGGCCCCACCGTGTGCACACAAGCCATTGGCAATACTATCTTTTCATTGTCCCTCACCCCCTTCATGTCTTCCTCATGTCCTTCCTTACCCAGCTAAGTTTTACGATTCATCTTCGTAATCATTCTCTTTATAACATAACACAACTCCCATGCCCTCTTCTTGGCCCATCCTATTCTCCTGGTGAAACCCCAAACCTTTTTTAAATCCAGCTTTCCTCTTACTCTGCATTTGCACCTGAATAGCTGGACAGTGCTGAAGGAAAACATCATGAAGCTGACGTGTTACTTTAAAACCACAACCCTTAATGCTGCTGGGAAATACCAATATATTTCCCTGGTCTGTTTCCACTCCCAGATGACTATTTTATACATTCTTCTCTCTCCTCGAATCTAAAACCTCTTCAGCTACCCTCTTTCTCAATTAATAAACTTACTTCTTATTTCACTGGGAAAATAGAAGCAATTCAAAGAGAACTTCCACAAGTTTCTGCCACCACATCTAGCCAAATACCTATGTCCATGCTCATCATTCTGCCTTCTTTCCATGGCTCTGGATGAATTGTTTGTGTTCCCATCTAACAGCAACCCTTCCACTTATCTTCTAGATCCCATTGCTTCTTACCTACTCAATGACAGTACACCAGTGATTCTCCCCTCTGCAGCATCACAAATGTTTCCTTCTGTACTGGAATATTCCCATCAGCAAGCAGATACCCTATACCCTTGTCACACCATAAAAAAATAAAATTCTCCCTCAACCTCAACCATCCACCTCCCTGAACTACCCTCTCCAGACTGACCCTCTCTCCTGAACTTCAGATTCATATATCTAACAACCCCTACAACATCTCCACATGGATGTCTACAAGGTATCTCAAATGTAACATGCCCAAACTGAGCTCCAAATCCTTCTCCAAAACTGTTCTTCATCCCATCTTCCTTATCTCAATGAAAGGTAACTCCAGCTGCTCAAGTCAAAAACCTCTACCCCTTTTTCTCATCAACAAATCCTATCGATTTGCTGCACTTACTTTCTGACACCTTTTCATCAATTGCATTGTTACCACGCTGATCTAAGCCACCATCCTTTTAAATTACGGCAATGGTCTTTTAACACCCTCCTACTACTTCTGCCCTTCTCTACTTCAACCTGTTCTCAGCACAGCAGCCAGAGTAATTCTTTTGAAAATGATTTAGATGATGATTCTCCTCTGCTCAGTTATGTCCAATGACTCCCCATTTCATGCAGAGTGCAAGTTATAAAGTCCTTACAATGGTTTAAAATTTACTACATAACTTGACCCCCAGTTACCTCTCTGACCTTATCATTTCTATTCTTCTTATACATTCCACTTTGACTATACTGTTCTCCTTGTTATTTCTGGAACATCCAATAAAGTTTCTGCCTCCGGATCTTTGAACCTGCTGTTCCCACTGCCTGGAAAGCTCACACCCTACTGGTCCTCAAGGTCCATTTCCTCACTTCCTTCACATCTTTGCCCAAATTCACCTTCTCAGTGAGGCTTTCCCTGAAGCCCTGTATGAAACCACACCTCTCCTCACCCCATAGACTAGACACTCTATCACCCTTCCCTGCTTTTTTTTTCTTGCATAGCAATTAAATCATCTAACACACTCTATGCTAGCTTCATGAGAACAGGAGATTCTTACCAGTGTTGTTCACTGCTGTATCCACATGCATAGAACAGTGTCTATTCTACAGCAGGCACTCAAAAATTACTGGAAAACTGTTTTTTGGCCTTGAATAAAAGGGAGAAATGGAAAGGACAAATGAGTTTATGACTATGAGTCTCCAAAAAAGCATCGGGAGGTCATCAGAGGAGTCATGCTTATGCACGCCTCAGCAGGATCCCAGAGACAGCCAAAGTAGATACAACCCCAGGTACTGGTTCTCCTGAGGGCTACAGAGACCCACAGGTTCTAGATGGCTCTGGAGTTCAGTGCCAGGTCAGTTGGCCCTTTCTGGAGTTTGTGTTCCCGAGTATGATGGAGCTGGACTCAGATGTCACCTTTCTACACATGTCTCTTCTGTCACTTTTACTGGACCTGTGGTTAGCGCTGGGGTTGGTATATACTCAGGAGACCTGAATCTCTGGACTGTCCATGTGACAGCCAGGCCCTGAGCCTCAGCAGACTTATAACTCCTACCCTCTGGCTTATTGGACTTACCCCAGCCAGGGAGCAAGGAGGTGAAGAAAGTCAACCACCACACCAGGGAGCCAATAGTGCCTACAACTGCAAGTAGGAGAATTGCATCCATCATCTATGTGGAATCTAAGCCCCCTCTTGATATAGAGGTGGAGTGGACATAACAAGTCCGGGGTCCACAAGGTGGAGGCATAGAGTATGGATTAGAGTGGACTTACTGGTATTCTACTATGGAACTATTGTGATTAGTAATGAAAGAAATTGTAGCATTGATGTGGAGAAAGTGGCCACAGTAGCTGCTGAGGATAGGGAGAGGGAAGAAGAGATATGATGTAGGGGCATTTTCAGGACTTGGAGTTGTCCTGGATGGTACTGCAGGGACAGATGCTGGACATTGTATGTCCTGCCATGGCCCACTGGGTGGACTGTGGGGAGTGTAAACTACAACGTAAACCATTATCCATGTGGTGCAGCAGTGCTCCAAAATGTATTCACCAAATGCAATGAATGTCCCATGTTTTTGATGTGGGAGGAGTGGAATGAGGGGGGTGGGGGATATATGGGGACCTCTTATATTTTTTGAATGCAACATTTAAGAAAAAATAGAGAAAAAAATAATAAAGTACTTTTGCAGTGCATGAACAACAATAAAAAAAAATTATTGGGTGAATGAATGAAAATTTGTTTTGAAAGTTAATGCCAGCGCTTGTGAGGGTGCAGGACAAAGATAATCTGATATTCTACTGATTAAAATATAAATTTTAACAACTTTCTAGTGGCTAATGGGCATTAAGGATCCAAAACTCTAAAAGCATAGATACCCCTTAACCCAGTAGCTCCATTTCTATAACTGAACCAAGGAAATTTTCATGGATATAGAGGGGCAAAGTTTGTATAAGCATGTTTATTGCAGCACTCTCTGCAATCGTGAAACAATAGAAACAATCCTAAATGTCAAACAAAAGGAATTTGGTAGGATAAATTAAGTATAGTATATCTATACAATGGAATTATGTGGAGCCAGTCATGATAATATTTTAGAAGGTTATATAATGATATACAAAGCTATAATGACAGATATTTATGATAAAATCAAATTCTGTGAGTGAAAATATATGCAGAGAAAATGATTGGGAATAGATATCTTTATCTTCAGACAATGGGATTATACCTAATTTTATTTCCTTTTGCTTATCTGTATTTTCTTAACTGGTTATCATGAATAGATATCACTACTATAATAAGAAAGTACTGCAAATAATAATAGTTAAAATTTCCTTAGCATGTACTTTGTGCCAAATACTTTACATGTGTCGTGTCATCTAATTTTCAAAGTGGCACTATGAGGCACATACTACGATTATCCCTTCACTGCATCTTTGGAAACGGAGGCTTAGTAAGCTTAAGTAATTTGTCTAAGGTCATATTGTAAATGGTACAACTTGACTGGAATTCAGTCTGGGCTTGAAGTTATTACAGGAATAGGATAGATGAGGTGAAAGGAAGAGAAAAGTTTCTTTTTTCTTGTTTTCATCCAAAGATGACTCACCCTCAAAGCTCACCAAAACAGGAATCACCTATCCTTGATTCTGAATTTCCATGTGACCACTCCCCTTCAACCCTTTTAGCAGATGCCACAAATACCCCACCATCCCCTTACCTCCACTTCCAAAGCAGTAACTTCTCTAGGCCCCTGACCTTTGCCTAAAGTAATCTAGGCAGAATATCACAACAAAGCACTGTGACATCTCAGGACCTACTAAGCACCTTTAGAGTTAGGGTTAATGAATTGAGGGACTACAGAATTACAAGCACATAAATACAGATGTAAAAATTAGGATATTTATAGCATGAAACTAAAGAAATATTATTTTCTTTATTGATATCTCTGACATCACCAATAGGAACTTAGCAAAACTGGGTAACTGGTTTGAAGCCACAGGCTTATCATTCCTACTGAGGAATAAAGGAAAATCCACAAGATGAGGTGAAAAATCCATTACTATATTTAAGAAAACACCACCTCTTCTTTATGCAGTTACCTTCCTCCAAGGAGTTGAAATCACCAGAAGAATCTGACTTTATACATTCAAAGTAAATAGTAAACATTCCAAGCCAATTCTATACCCAAAAAGTTAGGGCAATAATTTACAGAGGGTCAACTAACTCTCTGTATGTTTTGCTTTAGCCTACGATGTGGCTACAAGTTAGATCCTCTAGGAGCAAGAAAAAGGAAGGAGTACGGGGAGGAGTAAGAGGAGAAGACAGCACGTTCCTGTCCTAAAGGTACCATGACCCATTTCTAGGAGAACCCACAGAGCACACCCATCACTACAGTGTCACCAAGACCTAGATATCCTGGACTCTGGGGACTCCTGTGACTCTCTTCTCCTACCATCCATCTCCACTCTCACTGGCCTTCTGTCTATTCCTCAGTGCACCTGTACTAGCTAGTCCCTCCTCTGGCACAGCTGGCTGCTTGTTTGCAGTAATACCTGTGCTCAATGAGAGAGGCCTTTCCTAACCATCCAATGGCAACAAGCACCTACCTACCCATAACACTCTCTAGCATTTCACCCTACTTTTTTTCCTTCACAGCATGTATTACCACATGAAATTACCATATTTACTTGTTTCCTCCTACTAGAAGGTCTACGCCATGAAAGCACAAGCTATGCCTGTCTTGTCAACTACACATAATTGGGGGCAATAAATATTTGTAGAATGAGTAAATTAATAGAATGCAGGCAGAAGGAAGAATGTCAGTGTTGACTGGAGTTATCAAAGAAGACTCCAAGAACTCAATGGGCCTTGAAGGACAAATGTTGGTAAACCAATCTCAGAACCCGAGTGTGCTTTCACTTTTTTTCTCACTGGTACATCCAACCTCCTTCACAGTCTGTAAAAGTCAAATAAGTACTCAGAAGGCAATTATGGGCAGCAGGTGTAGCTCAATGATTGAGTGTCTGCTTCCCATGTACAAGTCCCGGGCTCAATCCTGGGTAGCACCTAAAAATTTTTAAATAAAAATAAAATAATTTTTAAAAGGCAATTGCTAAATGCTCATTGGATTGAGTAATTTCTATTTTTAAGCAACTCCAAGGGATATGTATCACTTCTGAGAGAAGCTGTAAGAGATAGTATAGGATTCTAGTCATTTTCACTTCAGTCACAAGACCAGCAAAGTCCCAGGTGGAGACTACTTTATGTTTAGAGTGAAGACAAAATGAAGCAGTCACAGGGAACCCTAACTGTTGTTGACGTAAGGGGGGAAAAAAGTCCACTCCAAGATAGCAAGTTCCTTCCCCAGTGGGTTTCTGACTCTCTAGGCCTCAAGGCTAACCTAACGAAAAGTACACAGAATGCGGAATCTCGTCAGCTTTTGTGATTTTTAAGTGATGTAGTGTTGCCTTAGACAGTGTTAGCCTTCTCTACCATGCTTTTATTTCTGGGAATATTTACCTAAGGAAAAAATCATGAAGCTTAATCTTTCTCTCCATTAGATATCCATACTCCTAGAGTTTTAAATCCTTACTGCTTTGAATAATTGTGCCCCATTACCATCCTAAGGTCCCCACCACTATGCCATTTCAACCACAACCAGGAGGGATACCAAAAGGGATTATACGTTCAGTTTGGAATAAGAAATGTGCAGAAAACCCCTTAAGAAGCCAAGGTACTCTTTCCATTCATGTCTTTAATAATAATGAACGTGAAAAGGAAAATGGCAAACGGAAAAGCAGCAAGAAGCATTTATTGGATAGTTGTTTGGGAAACAAGGAGTTGACAGATCTTTCTTTGGTCTAACAATAGTTCTTGAGCCTGGTATTTGTCAGACTAAGAATAAGACTGCAATACATTTTTGCTTTATGCATTCCATTGGGAAAAAATCTGAGGCAAGGAGAATACTTGCTATATGGGAGAAAGGAAGTATACTGTAAAAAATATGTAAAAATAACTCAAATATTATATTACAGAATATTAACTGTAGCAAATATATCTATGTATGTGATAAAGAATATCATATATACATGAAAAAAAATTTTTTTAAACTTCTGGAAATCAAAAAGCACCAAAAACACATACACAGTACACTCACATTCTAACACTTTGTAGAAGGAAGGTTTGCCGCATATGTGACAAACAATTAAGTCTTTATTATGTAAAACATACTTCACAAATTAATAAGACAACTGTCACTTAATAGAGTGAATAATGTGAAAAAGCAACTCACAAAGTAAGAAATTCAAATATCCTACTAACATGCATTATTTTATTCATTCCATTGTTTCTGAACAACAAATTGTTCAAATACATATTGAGCATCTAATAAGTGCTGGCATTATACAAGACACCAGGTAAATAGTCATGAGCATAAAATGGCCGTGCTCTGAAAGAGCTTACAGAATAGTATTTTTTTAAAGGCTTATTTTTTTTTATTTCTCTCCCCTTCCCCGCCCCCAGTTGTCTTTTCTCTGTGTCCATTCGCTGTGTTCTTCTGTGTTCACTTTTTTTTTAATTTCTCTCCCCTTCCTCTCCCCCCCCCCAGTTGTCTGCTCTCTGTGTCCATTTGCTGTGTGTTCTTCTGTGACCGCTTCTATCCTTGTCAGCGGCACCAAGAATCTGTGTTTCTTTTTGTTGCATCATCTTGTTGTGTCAGCTCTCCGTGTGTGAGGCGCCATTCCTGGGCAGGCTGCACTTTCTTTCGCACTGGGCGGCTCTCCTTACCGGGCGCACTCCTTGCGCGTGGGGCTCCCCTTCGTGGGGGACACCCCTGCGTGGCACGGCACTCCTTGCGCGCATCAGCACTGCACATGGGCCAGCTCCACACGGGTCAAGGAGGCCCGGGGTTTGAACCGCGGACCTCCCATGTGGTAGACGGACGCCCTAACCACTGGGCCAAGTCCGCTTCCCCAGTATAGTACTAAACCCTATTCATAATCAAAGAAATTCAAGTTAAAATGATTTTTTACCTATTAAATCATTTCAATTTACAGTCTTTGAATTTGGAAGATAAACCAAGAGGCTTAAAATTTTTCATATGCTTTGTCTTTCATATGTTTCATATGCTTTCCCACATCTGGGAATTTTTGCTAAATTAATAATCAAAGTTGCAAACATTTATGTACAAGGTTTTTAATAGTGCTATTTATAATAACGGAAGCTTAAAACCACTTTAATGTTCAACAGTTGGTAATGGGTTAAATACGTTATGAGACAGACACTAAATTTTTTCTAAAAGTATTTAATATCATCAGAAAAATCTTGCAACAAAATATCATGACTGAAAAAAAAGGGAGACAGCAGAAAATTAACTATGGAATTACCACACAACCTGGCAATCCCACTTGTAGGAATACTCCCCAAAAAAATTGAAAGCAAGGATTCAAACAGATATTTTCACACACTGATGTTCATAGTAGCAATATTTGCAATTGCCAGAAGCAACCCAAGTGTCCCACAACAGATGAACAGATAAACAAAGTGTAACATATATACACACACACACACACACACACACACCATGGAATATTACTCAGTCATAAAAAGAATGAGGTTCTGATGCATGTTACAACATGTATGAACCATGAACATGTGCAGTGATATAAACCAGACACAAAAAATATATATATTGCATGAGTTGGCTTAAATGAAATCATTAGAATATGCAAATTCATAAAATCAGAAACTAAAATATAGGTTACCAAGGGCCAGGTGGGAATGGGGAATGGGGAGTTTATGCTTAGTTGGTACTAGTTTCTATTTGAGGTGATGGGAAAGTTTTGGTAATGGATGATAGTGATGGTGCCATATCATTGAGAACATATTTAACACCATTGAATTTTATAACTGAAAGTGGATAAAATGGGAAATCTTAGGTTGTATATATGTTGCCAGAATAAAAAAAAAATTTTTAAAGGCCTGTACAACATAGAGTGAACCTTAATGTAAATGATGGACTATAATAAATGGTATAATTATAATAACACTGTTTCTTCAATTTTAACAAAGGTACCACACTAATGCAAAATGTTAACAAAATGGAAAACTGTGTGTGTGAGGGGAGGGTTATATGGGACCTCTGACTTACTGCATGATTTTCTGTAAACTTACAACCTAAAAAAAAAACAGGAAATATAGTATGGTATACATGTGTAGAGATATGTATATCCTACATTTCATACAGTAAAAGTATATTATTCTAGTAATTAAGAAAAAACTTAAAACCAACATGAATGCTTTCGGCAATGATCCATCTTATAAGTTAAACGCCAAATAAGGGAAGTGGACTTGGCCCAGTGGTTAGGGCGTCCGTCTACCACATGGGAGGTCTGCAGTTCAAACCCCGGGCCTCCTTGATCCTTGTGGAGCTGGCCCATGCGCAGTGCTGATGCGCGCAAGGAGTGCCCTGCCACGCAGGGGTGTCCCGCGTAGGGGAGCCCCACGCACAAGGAGTGCGCCCCATAAGGAGAGCCACCCAGCGGGAAAGAAAGAGCAGCCTGCCCAGGAATGGCACTGCACACACAGAGAGCTGACACAGCAAGATGACGCAACAAAAAGAAACACAGATTCCCTTGCCACTGACAACAACAGAAGTGGACAATGAAAAACACGCAGCAAATGGACACAGAGAACAGACAACTGGGGGGTGGGGCAAAGGGAGAGAAATAGATAAATAAATCTTTTTAAAAAATAAATAAAACAAATGCCAAATAAACTGTCTAAATATGCTCTTTTTAATACTCATAATTTGAGTACACTATGGGGTATAG
Source organism: Dasypus novemcinctus (assembly GCF_030445035.2). NCBI lineage: Eukaryota > Metazoa > Chordata > Mammalia > Cingulata > Dasypodidae > Dasypus > Dasypus novemcinctus. The sequence goes on from NC_080676.1 coordinate 57,277,676, forward strand.
TGAGTCTAAGAAAATGCTCCTAATATTGTTAGCAACGCAAATACAATCCTTCTAATTATTTCAGCAATAAAATGCTCTTAGATTGCTTAAAAATTTTTAAAGGAAAGTTCCAAATTCAGTTTGACATTCACCTCTGACTTTATAGATAAATATGGCCTATAAAGTAACGGGAAACCCCAGATTACCAGGGTTCACGTAGGCCTTGGATTTTCTCAGTGTTCCCTCACAGAAAGGTCCAGAGAGGACCCACCATCTGCAGATTGCAGCCTCCAAAGGAAGCGCCGCACCTCCACTTCCTCCCCGGGGGAGGCACTTCGGGCCCCCACAGGGATTTCAGACAACTGTTCTAGCCCTTCCCTTACGGCTGAACATTCTTATTTAGTATTTCTTTATCTCTCTGGGGACTCAGAAATAATCACTGCCACTTCTCTTTAATAATATATGATGAACTTCAAATGCGGAAGAACGCAAACTCCTAATCAGCGCTCGCTGGGAGCTGCAAAGCCGTTTGAACCCCACCAGTGTACAGAAAAGCCGGAACATTCCCTGTTCCAGCCTTCGGTGGCCCAGAATAAACTTAAACCAAATGGGGAGGCGGTGGCGCTCGCTTCCGCAGCGCGCCGTGCCGCGGGGGCTCAGGCTCCATCTGCCGCCTGCCCAGCTCGGCCTTTCCGGCCCTGACGCCCCTTTCGCGGTCGCACGGCAATACCTGCTGCACTACAGGCGCTGGTGCGCCCTTGGGCCTTCAAGGCTTCCTTTTAAACTCGCGGTTCAGTTGCAAACCAATTAGCCCTTTCCGTTTGCCCCGGCAAGCGGAGGAGGGCGGAAAGCGCCCCGCGCACCCCGCGCGCTCCACGGCTGCGGAGACGCGTGGCCTCGGCGGGGTGGGTTTCGGTGCCGCGGCGCGCGGCCCTTGACGCGCCTGACTCACCTAAAAAGAGTCAGCCCACAGGGCGGCATTTGCGCCGGCGTTCCTGCCCTTTGGTCTTCAAAGCCCTCTTTTATTTACTAGGAAAGGTAAGGGTCGCCCCTTTTATGTGTTCATTTTGGAATGTGAAAAACAAATTAAAGGGCCTCTCCATATGCCTTCGCATCATAAAAGCAGCGCGGTCCCACCTTCATCCACAGACGATTTGGAAAGACTATCAGACATTTGGAAATGTTGAAAGATTTTTGTCACAGTCATAGGGATAAGGATATTGAATATGTGTTGACAGTTGTCATCTTTATCTAAAATTCTTTTTATCAGAGATATTGGATATATTGCCCCCCCCGGTGAAGGTATGGGTGCTTACGAAGGGCTGAATATAGTCTGATAAACCGTATTTGTAACTCTAAATAAGGACTATGCTGCTCAAAAATTATGCCAACTTTTGTGTAAAGAAGACCCAAACATCTTAAATGATATTTGTTCTCAAATTTAGGACAATTCTGTTGCATCTTAAAACATGTATTAGTTTGTAACAGGTTGCTTAGCAGTAGGGACTGATAGCAAAGGCTTTGCCTCATTTACATATACACAAAGAGCCTTCAAATGTACTTTTAATTCTACCCACTTAATAATCCCTACGAGAGGTGAAAAGATTGGAAGCTCCTGTTCGGCCACCGTTCACTAAAAACACAGTGAAAGTTTTTAGTGATGAGCTTGGAGTGCCGCTCTGTGGCGAAAGGTGAGCGCTACAGTTTTTCTTCCTCACAGGTGAGATACTAGGTGGTTACCCTAGGTAGCTGGCAGACCATTCCTTGTGCCCAACCATGAGCATTTGAAATGAAGTAACAAGGAGCACAGATGGGTTTTATCTTCATGTGCCAGCTCTCGACAGTTGACAGTGGATGCCATAGATGTCTACTGAGGCCAAGTTGGGGCTCAGAGGGAAAAGTATGATGTGATGGGTGAATGATAGCCAGAAAGTGATTTAATCACTTTGCCTCCTAGGAGCTGAAACTTGTATTATGGATCTGTGACAGTGCTGGCCATTGGCTAATTGTCACACACTTATTTCATTTATTTCAGTCTTTGTTTTAATCTCAAAAGTCAAAACTGTATTTATCATTTTCCCTCAAAACTGCAAAACAAATCCCACTTTTATAAATGTGATACATGGTAGCAAAAAGCCTTCCCTATATAATCATTGCTGTAAGCCTCTAGCCTGGCTTTTCAGAAGTTGACCCATTCATCCTTCATCTGCTGTTCTAGGCCTCAAAATTAATTTGATCTGTGAGATTCTATGTGCTACCCCCCCCCAATCCCCCGACCCTACAGCTTGTAAGTAGGAACTGATGGGGGGAGTTACTAATAATTATGATGGAAGGGTAGACATAAACTCTGACTATCCTAGAAAAATTGGGTCATATGATCATCCTGCTTAAAACCCCAAAGCCCAAGGGCCAGGGTCACTGTGCATTCCTAGAATGTGATGAGCACCTGGGGAACCACACACCTGCTCCAGCTCCCATTTCTTTGAACTTCCCCCAATAAATGTTCTTCAGAACTGGTGGATAAGCTGCCTGCTCATTCACTCTTGTTTGCTCAATAGCAGATATATCTAACTGCAAAGCCCAGACTTTTTGCTCCTAACTCCTGGAGGAGCCTTAACTATCTACCACAGAAGATTACCTTCTCCTAGCACCCCAGAAGTTGAGTACAAACATAATAGAACAGATGTGCCTCCACTTTACACACCGATCTGCACCTGAAAACATGTGATTTGTATTTTTAATTCCTGGAGAAACTAGCTAAATAATAAAACCCTGTGGTGTATCTCTTATTTTTTAAAAAAATTTTTAATTCCTTTTAAAATGCAGATAATTTACTGTTTTGTAAATCTGAATTTTTTAGATTTGGTTTCTTAAAGCAGAGAAAGTGCCTGCGGTGGCCTAGAACTTTACTTTCCCTGGGAGATGGATGAAACTTTACCTGAGTCATATGCTCAAGATATAGCCTAATGGGAGGGGTTTCCATTAATATACTTTTTTTTTTTGGAGGTACCAGGGGCCAGGGATTGAACCCAAGACCTCATATATGGGAAACTGGCACTCAACCAGTGAGCCACATCAGCTTCCCTGAGTTGGTCTTATCATTTGTTTTGCTTGTAGTTTTGTTTTTGTTTTGTCAGGAGGCATCGGCAACTGAACCCAGGTCCTCCCCTGTGGGATGCAGGTGCTCAATTGCTTGAGCCAATCCACTCTCCCATCTATTAGGATGTTTTTAACTGCAAGTGCCCAAGACCCAAATCCAGCTTTTGCAAGGAATGTAATGCATTAGCTCATAATAACTGAAAATCCAGCTCAAGCATCAAGTCAGGGTTAATTCAGAGACTTCAAAAAGGTTATCAAGTTATTACTTTCTTTTTATTTTTCTGCTTTAACTTCCTAAGTATTAGCTTCATCCTATAGGTGCATTAGTGGAGTGACCACCACTATCATGGCCGCAATTTTCCTTGATCACATTAAGGAGCAGAGGATACCTCTTCCCTCAACCATAAAACAAAAGCCCCGGACTTGCCTCCAAATGAATTATCTTAGGTCATATGGTCAAGTCATGCTGTACATTGATTGGTTAGGCCTGATTAGTGTGTCCATCTGTAAACCACTGGGGCAAAGGAAGTGAGATCACTCTGTTTACATTGCACTAATTACCCTTGGTGCGAGGGCTGGGGTCGGTCCTACCCCAGCTCCTCAGCCTCAGCTGCTGCACAGTAAGTGAGGAATTGAACAGATATGAAGGCAGCAACTCATTGTTATCCAAGGATGAGTTAAATGATTAAAATGGCTGAATCATCTCTATAGAAGTAATCTTTCAAAAAGAAAATAACATATAGATTAAGCAGTATTTAAGAAATGCAACTTTCTTTGTTGTGAGCCTGTTGAAGTACATGGTAGAGGAACCTGTGCTCCTTTTTCACTATTGCACAAATGTCTTATGGGCTGGTAAGGGGGGCTCTGGTGAATATCAACATGGACCCCAGGCTTCACATGCCACACCGAACTCTTAGTGGCGGGAGAAACCTTAAGGCCACTTGGACTCGCCTGGTCACTGTGTTAGGGAGGCAAATGAGGCCCAGACGAAGGAAGTGAACATAAACGGCACTGTGTGAGAACTAAAGGAGATGCTATAAATGTGAATGGGGATCAAGCCGCCGCGCATCCAAACTTTTTTTGTATCAAAAAGCAGCAACTGGGAAACGGACTTTGGCCCAGTGGTTAGGGCGTCCGTCTACCATATGGGAGGTCCGCGGTTCAAACCCCGGGCCTCCTTGACCCGTGTGGAGCTGGCCCATGCGCAGTGCTGATGCGCGCGAGGAGTGCCGTGCCACGCAAGGGTGTCCCCCGCGTGGGGGAGCCCCACGCGCAAGGAGTGCGCCCGTGAGGAAAGCCGCCCAGCGTGAAAAGAAAGAGCAGCCTGCCCAGGAATGGCGCCGCCCACACTTCCCGTGCCGCTGACGACAACAGAAGCGGGTGCCGCTGACGACAACGGAAGCGGACAAAGAAACAAGACGCAGCAAACGGACACCAAGAACAGACAACCAGGGGAGGGGGGGGAATTAAATAAAATAAATAAATCTTTAAAAAAAAAAAAAAAAAAAAAAAAAAAAGCAGCAACTGTGGTCTAGGACTCCTGTGAAGAGAAGCTGAATAATTAGGGGGGAAAAAAAAAAAAAAAAGAAAAAGATAGGATGTAGAATTTTTTCAAGTCAGCACTCTTTATCTAAGTTCTTTATCTAACTTTATCCAAGTTCTTTATCTAACCTTTAAACCCATCGCTATATGCCATTCCCTAGTAAGGGACCATGACATTATATTGGGCTTCAAATTTCAGGGAGTTCTGGATCACAGAGTGTTTCAACAATGGCAATGGAGGGATACTGGTATGGGATACCAATGACAGGTGATATATGGCTGACAGGGAGCTGTACAGAACATATGTCCAGGGTGCATGGTAATGTTTGGATATACTCATAGTGGCAACAATTAAAAACCACAGCAGGGGGGGTACTGACTTCCTGGCCAATGGTGCTCTGTCGTGGTCCCTAGGGGAGCAGCGACAGTCTCCCAGGTACAGCGGCGGGGACCGGGAGGGAGTGAGGGTTCAACAGTGAGCCCCTGATGCTAATGACTATGCTTGTGAGCTGATAAACCTAAAATAAGAACAAGGCCTAGAGCAACATTGTGCCTGGGAATTTCCTCCTGTCAGCCTTCATGTTACTCAAATGTGGCCAGTCTCGAAGCCAAACTCAGCATGTAAATGCAATGCCTTCCCCCCAGCGTGGGACATGACACCCGGGGATGAGCCTCCCTGGCACCGAGGGACCACTATCAACTACCAACTGATGATGCAACTGGAAAATGACCTTAAATGGAAGGTTCAATGTGGATCAGCAGAATATCCCTGTCTACATAAAATAACATGACTTTAAAATGCTGTTTGACCTAAAGTAAGGGGGAAATGGAAAGGAGAAATGAGTTTATATGGCTACAAGTTTCTAAAAAAGAGTCTGGAGGCTGGCAGAAGGATTGCCCTCATGCACAACTGAGCAGAGTCAGAGAGACAGATAAAGCAGATGCAACCCCCAGATATTGGTTCCTTTGAGGGCTAAAGAGACCCATGGGAGTTATGGTCATGGCTGATGGGGTTAACTACCAGGTCAGATGGCCCCTCTTTGGAAATGGTGTTTATGTGTGATGGATCTGGACTCAGATGGGATCTTCCTTCATAAGACTTTCATGCGAATGTGCTGGAGGTGCAGTTAATGTTGGGGTTTAAGATATATTTAGGGGATTTGAATCTCTGGACTGACAATGTGATAGCCAGGTCCTGAACCTCAACAGACTCCAGCACCTACAATCTGATTTATTGGACTTACCACACTCAGCTAAGATGGAGTTGAAGAAGGACAACCACCACACCATGGAGCCTAGAGTAATTACAACTGAAAGTGGGAGGATTGCATCCAGCATCCATGTGGAATCTGAGCCTCCTCTTGACATAGAGGTGCAATGGACACAACCAATCCAATGTCCACAAAGAAGAGGTGGCATTGGATTGGGAAAAGTGGACATGGTGGCTGATGGGTATGGGGAAAGGCAGGAAGAGATGAGAGGTGGAGGCATCTTTGGGACATGGAGCTGCCCTGGATGGTGCTTCAGAGGCAATCACCGGACATTGTAAATCCTCACAGGGCCCACTGGATGGAATGGAGGAGAGTATGGGCCATGATGTGGACCATTGACTATGAGGTGCAGAGGTGCCCAAAGATGTACTTACCAAATCCAATGGATGTGTCATGATGATGGGAACGAGTGTTGTTGGGGGGGGGGGGGAGAGGGGGGGTGGGGGGGTGGGGTTGAATGGGACTTCACATATATATTTTTAATGTAATATTATTACAAAGTCAATAAAAAATAAAAAAATTAAAAAAAAAAAAAAAAAAAAAGAATATACCATAAAAAAAAAAAATGAAAAAAAAAAAGTAGGATATGAAAAGCCATTTCTTGGCTATCTATTCAAATAGATGGCATAACCTCAAAATAATAAAAACAATAAAATATTGTAAAAAAAAAAAAAAAAAAAAAGCAGCAACTGCAAATCAGACAGACTTTTCCTCGGAACTTTAACCACTCTAGACCACCCAGGACACCCATAGAAGACTCCGGGGAGCAATTTCAGAAGGCAGCCGTACTTTATTCTGATGCTCACAGCTTCTCCTTGGCTTAAAAAGGTATTTTCTGAATTGAGATATATGTATATCAAAGAATATAGTATTTATTGTAGGAAAATATAACATATCAAGCTCATTATTTGACTTATTGTTTACGATGAGACTATAGTTGATATATCAGGAGTATTCTACCTTATACAATCTGGGGGGTTTTTTTGTTTTTAAGTGTAGGATGCAGAAATACCCATAAACCTTTCACACAGTCAACCTTGTATGTTGAAAGCAAATATTATAAACTTCTGTATCACACAGCAGTTTTGGATACTCTAGATATGCATGAAGATTTAAGATACAGTTTTTATAAACTTTTTGAGACTGTCAGTCTCATTAAGATCAAGTCATTGACCATGTGGTAAGCTGGCCCACCTGCAGTGCTGCGGCACGCAAGAAGTGCCTTGCCACGCAGGGGTGTCCCCGCGTAGGGGTGCCCTGCATGCAAGGAGTGCACCGCACAAGGAGAGCCACCCCACGTGGAAAAAGCACAGCCCGCCCAGGAGTGGCACCGCACACACAGAGGGCTGACACAGCAAGATGACACAACAAAAAGAGACACAGATTCCGGGTGCCACTGACAAGAATACAGGTGGACACAGAAAAACACACAGCGAATGGACACAGAGAGCAGACAACTGGGGGGAGGGGAAGGGGAAGGGGAGAGAAATAAATAAAAATTTTTTTTAAAAATCAAGTCATTGATTGCTTTGTTGTTGTTTTTTTCCTTACTTTGTTAAGAGATAGAGCTCATTTGCTTTCACTTAGGAATGTTCTCACTCCTGTATTTGTTTTGCAGGAACTTAAAGTCTATTGTGTATATAATCTTCAATCTTCCAAATTGTATGCATGACTTGGGTTGGTGTTAAAAGATAATTGCTTCGTTGAGCATTCTAAATCTAGCCTTCCTGGTAAGTTTACATTCCACATGCAAGAGTAAGAGAATGAGGAGACCATAAAGCTGGAGCGTAAAGGACACTGCTCAATCATGATGAGTAGGATAGGTTTTGTTGTCTGAATTACCTTATTTAAACTCATCTGAGGAACTAATTGTAAATATTTTAAGTCTTATTAAAGGGATCCTTGAATAAAAAGAGAGAGTTGTCAGATTTCTGCTACAAGCAATGAGAAACTAAATATTTTGAAAAGTCCTCCTACCACAAAGCAATTAGATCCTGGAATAACCATCCTTTATTGCATTTCTGAATTTGTAAGAATAAGGGAAAATCTTCAGTATACTTCCTCCAAAAATAAATCTTAAAAACCCAGGGTATTCTGTGCTGATTGTCAATTTTCTGATTGGAAGAAGAAAAGAAAGAAAGAAAGGAAAACATAGGATAGGAGCAGATGTGGCTCAAGCAGTTGAGTACCTGCCTCTCACATGGGAGGTCCCAGGTTCAGTTCCCAAAGCCTAAAGAAAAAACAGACAATGAGCAATGAGCAAAAACAATGAGCAGACAATGAGTGCAAACAACAAGCAAAAAAAAAAAAAAAACAATGAGCAAAAACAAACAAACAGAAAAGGGAACCATCTCAGGGCAGCAGGGAGAACTTGGGGTAATAAAAAGGGAAAAGTGGACTGTCCTAAAGGTAAAAGCCAATATCAAAGCTGTGATAGCTAGACTAAATCTTGGGCCAGAAGCAAGTGTAGGAGCTAAACCTGAGAGTTCCACAGCTGAGATTCTCAAAGGGAACTAAAGTACTCCCAGATAAGTAGTTCCCCTCATTTTAAAATAAATAAATAAATTTATTCTGGAGAAAACCATCCCAAATTTATTCTCAGAGGATTCCCACAAATTAAGAGCAAGTCACAACCAAAATTGGCAAATATATTTGGAAAGAAGACACCATTATTGCAAGTCAGCAGAACCTACACACAGGGAATTATCAGGTACAAAACATAAAATTGCTCTGTATAACATTGAAATAATTCAACATTTATTCACAAAAAATGAGTAATTTTCAAGAAACTATCAAAAATATCCTGAAGATTCGGGGGGGGGGATGAATAGAACTTTTGAAAATAAAAAAAAATAATTGTGGGGAGGGGGGTCCTCAATGGATTCCTTAAGATGCATGGCGGCTGCTGGGGGTAGGAAGTGGGAGGAAGAGATGTGATGTGGGGGCATTTTCGGGGATTGAAGTTGTCCTGGGTGGTGCTGCAGGGACAGTTACTGGACATTGTATGTCCTCCCATGGCCCGCTGGGTGGACTGTGGGAGAGTGTGGGCTATGGTGTGGACCATTGACCATGAGGTGCAGCGGTGCTCAGAGATGTATACACCAAGTGCAATGAATGTCTCATGATGATGGAGGAGGTTGTTATGGGGGAAGGAGTGGGGTGAGGGGGGTGGGGGGTATATGGGGACCTCATATTTTTTTAATGTAACATTAAAAAATAAATAAAGACCAAAAAAAAGTAATCTTACAGAATCATGTTGTAGTAAAGGGCAGACCACCAAAGACAGAGAGAACTTCAAAGCAGCCTGGAAGAAAACAAATGATGATTAGACTCTCAATAGTAACAATAGAGACCAAAAGAAAGGGAAATGATGAGTTCAAAGTGTAGAGAAAAAATAACTGTCAACTTAGAATTATGTATTTGACAAAACTCACTATTCAAAAATAATGAGAAAATGAAGATATCTTTATCTGAACAAAAACTTAGAGTTTGCCATCTTCACCATGGGAACTTCTAAAGGATGTTCTTTAGTAAGAAAGAAAATTATTGAAAAATGAAAGTCTGAAATCTTTAAATAAACAGAATAAACTAGCAAAGATGTGGATAAATCAAAGAAGACATACATCTGAAAGGAAAAGGAGGAAAAGGAGAAAGAAAGGGAGAGAGAGAAGATCAAATTTATTGTGTTTTGAAAATAAAAATATAGAACTAAAGTCTCAGCCCTCAATAGCATTTGACTCAGAAATGGGGAGTGACTGGAATTAAAGTGTTCCAAGGTCCTCGTATTTTTCAGAAGAGTGATTAATATATTGGCTTACTTTAAACTTATTTAAATTTAATATGCATGACAAAATTTTAAAGTTAATTACTAAAAGAGCATATTTTTAACTAATAAAGTGGAAATTTGGGTTAATAAAAATGAAACAATAAAACTGAATTAAAAAAAATGGGGGGGTGGGCAGGAAGAGAGGAGCAAGATCAGAACAAATAGAGGAAATTTTACATCATTAGAAACAAATCCAAATATATCAATAATCACAATAAACGTAAATGAACACTTTTAAAAGGGAAAACAGAGACAGGTTTGTATTTTTTTAATCTAACTATACCGTTTATAATAGACACACCTAAAACACAAGGATGTGGAAAGGCTAAAAGTAAAAAAAGATGGAAAAAGAAATACTGGACAAATACCAAGATAATGCAGAGATCATTACATTAATATTGGGTAAAATAGATTGTAAAGAGAAAGAGCATTATTGGTGATAGACGTCACTATATAAAAAAGTTTTAAATTCACTAAGTGTTATAATAATTCTGAACTTGGATGTGCATGATAAAATTTCTTCAAAATCACATCACCGTAGGAAATTTTAAGACAAGTCTAATAATTATTGAATGTTTAGAAGAGAGAAAATTAATGCAGATGAATATTTAAGCAACATATATAGCAAGATTGCTTTATTAGCATATTTGGAATTGTATGCTAACAGCTACCTTCTTCTCAAACACAAAGGCACTGTTCACAAGAATCAATCACTCTTCCATAAAGCAAGTCTTGACACATCTCAAAGAGTTAGTGTCATAAAGACCATATTCTCAGGCCAAAATACAATAAAAATGTCAAGAGTCAACAATACAAATATGATGAAAGGCATCAAGCCACACCTTCAAGAAGTCCTATGAATCCAAACCAGAATAACTTCAAAGAAAAGCATAACATTACACATCAGAGTAAAACAGCTGAAAATCAAAGACAGCAAATTTTAAAAGCAACCATAAAGAATAAAGATATCTTGGGAAATGGATGTGGCCCAAGTGATTGGGCTTCTGCCTACCATGTGGGAGGACCCAGGTTCAATCCCTGGGGCCTCCTGGTAAAAAAGAAAACAAAAAAACCATGCCCACACAATGAACTAGTGCCCATGCGGTGCGCCGAATGCCCCTGTGGTGTGGCAGTGCCTGCGCAAGTGAGTCACACAGCAGGATAATGACGCAACAAAAGAGAGACAAAGGGGAGAGTCAAGGTGAAGCACAGCAGGGACCAAGACTGAGGTGGTGCAAGTGACAGGGAACCTCTCTCCACATCAGAGGTCCCCAGGATCGAATCCCAATGAATCCTGGAGGAAAAAGATGAGAAGAGAAGACAAAAAGATAAATAGATACAGAAGATCACACAGAAAATGGACACAGACAGAAAAAAAAACAACCCAGCTGGGTGGGGGTAAGGGATAGGAGAGAGGGAGGGGACGGGAGGGAAAAAAGAAAAAAAAAGATGTATCTTCAGAGGAGCAACAGTAAGATGAACAGCTGTCTTCTTAACAGCTACCATGAAAGCTAGAAGAAAATGTGCTAAAATAAAATAACTATCACCTAGAGTTTCATAGTCATCAAGAATATCCTTCAGATATAAAAGCAAAATACAGTTTCACACATTTTTTTTTAAACGGGTGAATTCATCACCAGCAGACCTGCATTTAAAAAAAATTCTGAAGGTCTTTCTTCATCCAGAAGGTAAATGATCCTATATGGAAGCTCAAAGGTGGTGAAGGAATAAAGAACAACAGAGAGTATAATATATGCGTCAGTAGAAATGAATATTTCTATATAAAACAATAAGAATATTGTCTTATGGGATATTTGATAGATATACAGATATAGATTAGAGTTAGAAATATATAAGAGAGTAATATCACAGACATCAAGAGATAAGTAAATGGACTCAGAGTATTCTGAAACCTTTGTGTCTAAGACAGCAGTTCTCAGAGTGTGGTCTCCAGATCAGCATTTTTAGCGTCATTTGCAATATCGTTAAAATGCTAATTCTGAGGCTTCACCCCAGACCTCCTGATTCAGAAACTTTATAATTAGTAATCTAATGGACCAAAGCAAGTTTATTGTTATAGTGGTAATTATCTTTTAACTTTTATATATAAATAAATAAATGCCAAATAACTAAATACCTAACAAAATGTGGAATAGAATAATAAAAAATACTTAATCAAAAAAGGCAAGATCAGGAAACTGATGTGGCTCAACCAATTAGGCTCCCATCTACCATATAGGAGGTCCAGGGTTTGATGCCCAGGGCCTCCTGGTGAGGGCAAGCTGGCCCACACAGAGTGCCAGCCCACATGGGAATGTCGCTCTGCACAGGAGTGCCGCCCTGCGTGGGAATACCACCCAGCATGGGAAAGCTACCCCACGCAGGAGTGCTGGCCGCAGAGAGCTGGCACAGCAAGATGATGCAACAAGAGACACAAAGGAGAGAAAATAAGAAGATGTAGCAGAACAGGGAGTTGAGGTAGCAAAAGAGAGTAATCACCTCTTTCCCACTCCGGAAGGTCCCAGGATCGGTTCCTGGAGCTGCCAAATGAGAATATAAGCAGACACAAAAGAACACACAGTGAATGGACACAGAGAGCAAATAATGAGGGAACAGGGGTGGGTAAGGAGAAATAAAATAAATCTTTTTTTTAAAAAAGGCAAAATCTTCGACAAATAAACAAAGGTGGAGAAAGGATAGTTTTTCAACAAATCTCTTGTATCTCCATATACAAAATATATATATATATGAGCCTAAACACAGACTTTATACCTTTCATAAAATTTACTTAAAATGGTTCATAGACCTAAATGTAAAATACAAAACTGTAAGACTTGTAGAAGATAGCATAGGAGAAAATATAGGTTGCCTTAGTTTGATAGATTACCTTAGTTTGGTGATTTTTTTTTATAAGACCTAAATCATGATCTATGGAAGAAAAAAAACGGTAAGTTGGACTTTATTAAAATTTAAAACTTCTTCTCTATGAAAGACACTCTTAAGAGAGCATGAAGAAACAAACAGCAGACCAAGAGAAAATATTTGCCACATATATATTTGATAAAAGGCTGGTTTCCAAAATGTACAAAGAACTTAAAAACCAATAATAAGAAAACAACCCAATTTAAAAATGAGCAAAAGATCCGAACAGACACAGCACCAAAGAAGATACACTGGTGGCAAATAAGCATATGAAAAGATGCTCAACATCATTTGTCATTAGAAAATTGCTAATTAAAACAGTGAGACACCACTACACAACTATTAGAATGTTTGAAATCCAAACAACTGACAATAGCAAATGCTGGTAAGAATGCAGCACTACAGGAACTCTCATTCACTGATGCTGGAAATGCAATATAGTACAGTTACTTTGGAAGACAGTTTGGCAGATTTTTACCAAAGCTAATCGTAGTCTTTACCATATTAGCCAGCAATCGTGCTCCTAGGTGTTTATCCAATAGAGCTGAAAACTTATGTCCATATGAAAACCTGCAAAGTTAAAAACATGCAAATGTTTTTAGCAGCTTTATTTATAATTGCCAAAAACTGGAAGAAACCAAAAGATCCTTCAACAGATGAATGGATAAACAGGCTATGGTACAGCCATACAATGAAATATTATTAGTAATAGTAAGAAATGAGCTATCAAGACACAAAAAGACATGTAGAAAACTTAAGAAGCCATCCTAAAAGGCTACATATGTATATATATGTATATATGTATATATATATGGCTTTCCAGATAAGGCAAAACTAAGATCAATAGTTTCCAGGGATTCAGCAGATAGGGAGAGTGAATAGGTAAGGAATAGGGAATGTTTAGCATAGTGAAACTGTTCTATATGATACTGTAATTGTAGATACATGACACGATGCATACACCAAATTCTACAGAAATTTATAATCCAAAGTGTGAACCTTAATGTATGCACATTTTTCAAAAAATAATTTAACTTGGAGGATCCCAAGAATGAAAGCAGACTGTGAAAAGACAATTTAAGTGTATTATAAATGTATCAAACAACCTTACTGAAGGGAATGAGGGAGAGGATGTTGACCTAAGAAACTATGGGATGAATGGAGTCTAATACTAAAAGCCAAAGGAAGGGCACACAAGGATACAAGTTAATAATTCTAACACTGCTAATCTTGTAAACTGGAAATAAATAATTAAATAAATAGATGGCTGATAGTATTACTGATATTTTTCACTGTTGGACTGAAAATTTACAGATCTGCAAAGTGAGGCGTTTAGAATTATCCAGGTGGTAAATGGATTAGAACCACGGATATCAATAAGACCTCATGTTTATATTAATATAGATACCATATAGATGGTTTGTATAGAAATATATATAGATATGTGTATATACGCTGGTTAGTATAAACACATATATTTCTTTGCTCTGTCAGCTGAGGGGACCTAAAAAGAAATGATACCCCAGTAGCAATGAGCACACCTTGAGGCCAGCTCATGGTTTCCAATACTATCGCCAATGAAAGCAACCAGGGCCCGTTGGAAAAATGGCTGATATTGGGACTCAGACAGGAAATATACAAGATGAAGCTGGGGCATCTTGTAGTGCCAGAAAGTAAGGAACTGCTGGCACATAGCACATACATATGTGCATATTAATGAGGGTATACGTCAAAGGGACATTAGAGCCAACTGAAAGAACTCCCAATGGTCAAAGCTGGAACAATTTGAGCAACAAAATGAAGTTGTATTGCATGATAACCTAAAGTCATAAAATCAATATCCAGGAGTCCATAGTGATATAAATAAATGATTGGATAAATTAATAAATGGGCGAGAAGAGAGAAATCCCCCTTGCAGAAGAATTCCAAAGAAATTATATAGATACTCCATCCTAAAGAAGGGGACGCATGACTCTCTATTCCTTCAATATAGCGACTTCATTCCAAAATATAAAAATGGAAGACAAGATCAACAGTCATAAATGATGTTGCTAGCATGTACTCTGGATATATGGCATTTTACCTTTGTGATCTTCCTTCTAAAAGTCCATAACCCTAGTCTAACCATGAGAAAAACATCGGACAAATTCCACGAGAGAGACATCCCATAGAATACCTGACTAGTACTCCTCAAAACTGTCAAGGTCATCAAAACAAAGAAAGTCAACAGGAGCCTGCGGAGATATGATGAATAAATGTCATGTGGTATTCTTGATTGGACCCTCAAACAGAAAAAGAACATTAGTATAAGTGAAGGATAAATAATCTATAGCCTTTCATTAATAATCATGTACCAATATTGGTTCATTAATATACAACAAATGTACCATAGCAAAATAAGATGTCCGTAATAGAGGAAACTGTGTGGAGGGTATATGGGAACTCTCTTCCTATCTGCTCAATTTTTCTGTATATCTAAAAACTCTTAAAACATAAAGGGAACATGGAATCTTAAGGGGCGGCTAAAGTAAATCTTAATCAGAGTGGTTAAATGGGAGAATATGAATATAAAACACCACCATGATGTCCACTTAAGCTTATTACACTTTATGCACTTTAGTGTATGTATGTTATATCTCAATAAAGGAAGAAAATAAGTCAATATAATTCACCAGAATAAAGGCAAAAATATATGACTATTTCAACAGATTGGGATAAAAGCATTTCAAAAAATCAATATCCAATCATGACTTAAAAACAAAAAATTCTTTGCATGCTAAGAATAGAAGGAAATTTTCTTAATTGGATAAAGGGTATCTAAAAAATCCACATTTGTTGTGCACACCCTACAAAATGGTGAAATGTTCAAACATTTCTTTTTGAGGTAATGGTTGTGAATGTAGAACATCCAAAGAATTAGTAAGTGAATAGAACAGAGTCTCTGGAAACAAGGACAATATAAAAAAATCAATAGCATTTCACTGATTAGGTTTTGTTTTGTTTTGGTTTGGTTTGTTATTTATTTTTCCCCTCCCCTTGTCCTCCTGTTTTTGCTGTCTGGGTCCATTTACTGTGTGATCCTCTTTATCTATTTCTCTTTTTGTCATCTCCTCTTGTTTTTTTCTCCTCTAGGATTCACTGGGATTCAATCCTGAGGACCTCTGATGTGGAGAGAGGTTCCCTGTCACCTGCACTACCCCAGTTCCGGGTTTCTGCCACACTTCACCTTGACTCTCCCCTTCCTCTCTTGTTGCATCATCATCTTGCTGCATGACTCATTTGCGCAGGCACTATCTCTCCACGCGGACACTCAGCTTGCTGCGCGGGTACTCACATAGGCACTCAGCTCACTGTGTGGGCACTCAGCTCACCAAGCTTGCCACGTGGGCACTGGCTCATCACACGGCCATGTTTTCTCTCTTCTTTTTTACCAGGAGGCCCCAAAATCGAACCCAGGTCCTCTCATATGGTATGCAGAAGCCCTATCACTTGAGCCACATCTACTTCCCTCTGATTGGTTTTTGAATGAGAAAATAACCTTATATTCCTTGGATAAACTCTATGGGATCATGACTTGTATACTTCTAATTTGCTAATATTTTTTTGCATCTCTGTTCATGAAGGATATCGGTGTGTAGTTTTCTTGTACTGTCTTTGTCTGCTTGTATCAGAGTAATGGTGGCCTTGTAAAATGAGTTGAGAGATTTTCCCTCCTCTTCTATTTTCTGGAATAGTTAGTGCAAAATTGATATTATTTCTTCCTTAAGTGTTTGGGAAAATTCATCAGTGAAGCTCTCTGGGCCTGAAGTTTTCTTTGTTCGAAGGTTTATACTTCAAATTTTATTTCTTTAATAGATACGGTTATTTGTTTCTTCTTTCATGAACTCTGGAAGTCTGTGTCCTTCAAAGAATTTGTCTGTTTCACCTAAGTTGTCAAATTTATGAACATAAGGTTCTGCATGATATTCCATTATTATCTTATTAATACCTATAAGGTTGGTAGTAATGTCCCCTGTTCAACCTGATATTGGTCATTTGTCTTTTTTTTTCCCTTATCAGTCTGGCTAGTGATTTATCAGTTTTACTTGATCTCACAGAGATCAAAACAAACTTTTTTTTGCAGGTCTGGGGCCAGGGATTGAACCCAGAACCTTGTATGTGAGAAGCCATTGTTCAACCACTGAATCACATTGGCTCCCCTGAGTTGTTGTTTTCTTTTCATTTGTTTGCTTGTTGTTGTTTCTTTTATTGTTGTTTTTTGTTAGTTTTTTGTTTTGTAGGAAGTACCAGAAACTGAACTTGGGACCTCCCATGTAAGAAGCAGGTGCTCAGTTGCTTGAGCCACAAACGCTCCCCCAGAATCAACTTTTTATTTCATTGATTCTTCTCTGTTTTTTCCTATTCCCTGTTTCACTGATTGATTCCTAGTCTCATGTTTATTTTCTTCCCTTATTCAGGGTTGATTTCTGCTTACTTGGGGCTTAATTTGCTTTTATTCTTCTAGCTTGTAAAGGGCATCTACAAAAAAAACCCTACAATTTATGTCATACGTAATGGTGAAAGACTGAATGCTTTTTCTCTAAGATCAGGAACAAGGCAAGGATGTCCTCTCTCACTGCAGCTATTCTACATCATGGAAGTCCTAGCCAGTGCAAGAAGGCAAGAAAAAGAAATAAAGCATATGTATATCTCAAAAGAAGACATAAAGCTGTCTTTATTTGCAGAGGATATGATTTTCCACATAGAAAATCCTAAAGAATCTACAAAAAGAAAAAACCACTAGAATCATGAGTAGCAAGATTGCAGGATAAAAGGTCAATATAAAAAATATCAATTGTAAGTTCCTTCATTACTAGAATAATAATAACTCTACTTTGGTCTGTAGTTGCATTGCTCCCTTATGTTTGTTCATTTCTCAATCTTGAAGATTTTAGGATGGTGATGCCTGCTCTGCTTCTGATTGAGTAGGGGTTTAGATCCCATGGGACAGATGGATGGAAGTGTCTTGCTTGCAGTTGTAGATAGTCTCTGTTTTGGGGGTGGGCATTTTCCATCACCATCCTTTGGTTAGTTGTCCTAGGTGAGTCTGATGAACTGGAAAGTAGGTGTTGGCTGCAACTCTGTTGAGATTCAGAGCTGAATATAAAGACAGTGGTCACCAGAGGTTCTAAGTGGAGGGACAGAGAAAAAGGGGTGTAACATGGGGGCATTTTGGGAACATGATGGATACAGGCCATTATACATTTTGTCAAAACCTATAAAATTTTGGTGCAAAGTGTAAACCATAATGTAAACTATAAATCACAGTTAGTAGCAATGCTTCAATATATGTTCATCAATTGTAATAATGTACCACACTAATAAAAGATGTTGTTTATGGGGGAAAGTGTGGGAGGTGGAGGGAGTAGGTATATGGGAATCCCCCATATTTTCAATGTAACATTTATGTAATCTAAAGCTCCTTTAAAAATAAATTTTAAAATATATCAATTTTATTTCTATATACTAGCAATGAACAGTTGGAAATTGAAATTTGCAATAGCATAAAAAACTTGAAATAGGGGTAAATCTAGCAAAATAGTGCAAAACTACTCACTGAAAAGTATAAAACATTACTAAGAAAAATTTTTTAAACTAAATAAATGTACTGATTTACAGATTAGAATACTCAATATGGTTAAGATATCAATTCTTACCAAAGTGATCTACAGAGTCAACACATTCTCAGTCAAAATCCCAGGATTTGGTGTAATTAAACAAGCTGATTCTTTTTTATGGAAAAAGACAAAGACCTAGAATAGCCTATCCCCCCATCAGGCACTACTAAAGTCCCTACAGCAGACTTCATACTATCTTTATGGTTTAGAATTTTCCCCTAACTAAATTTTCTTGTCCTATACTCATTGCTTATTCTGTTGTACATTGAATGTTGTGCATTCATGAAGCCATATCCAATCACATTTCATTAAAAGTAATGGTTAACATAAATACACTCAATTAAACTAACTTTCCTATCTTGATTGGCTTATTGGGAAAAATCAGAAGTTTACATATCAATATGTGAACTTACCACATAACCCGTCCTCTAGAAAGTAAAAGTATGAATCTGTATTTCTTCATTCACAAACACTGGAAGTAAGGAGTGTTCTTTCTTGTATTTTTCACAGCAGCCTCTGTCACTAACATTTGCTGCCCTCTATATGTTTATGTGAAGATAGTCAGTTTATTAAAGCTCTATCAAAAAGGAAAATAAGTCAAGCATTGTGAAACAAAATCTTAAAAAGTTAATAGCTGGACCTCTTTTAAAATACTGCGTAGGTCTTATTGCATTAAGTATTTGCCTCTAGTTTGGGCCTTACCTATTTCTATGAATGTTCTTATAAAAATAATTAACCGAAATTCCTGTCATTTGGCTTCCACACCCTTTATATTCTGCCACCATTTCTTTGATCCAAACTTGTCCTCATTTCATGTATGTGAAATGTCTCCAAAGCCTCCTAGAAATTCAGGGTTGGTTTTTGCTGAACCTGTTTGATTAGCTCATTTTACAAGTTTCTGGGTCGACACATACCATCACAAAGGCTGCTTGGCCAAGGGAGACAATGGGAACGACAGGGGTCATGCTCAGAAACCGTGCCACACAGTGCACCAGCTTTGTTGAGCTTCATGGCACAGTCCCATGTTCTGTAAATTTTTCAACTGCACACAAATTGCATTTCACAGTGATGCTGAAAGGGTGGGTGACGGGTGCTGCATGTGGGAGGTAGGTGCACAAATCCTGTTTTCATGTAATGGGATTACCTTGCATGCCTCCTGAGTATGCTTTGAAATTTTACTCCTAAATCTACATGTGCAGCCACAGGCCAGCCATTTTATAGCACAACAAATATAATTGCTGCCAGATCCTTTTTAAGGCCCTTATCATCATCCCTATCATTATTTCTGGCATCGTGTCTTAGTTGAGTTGCAGCAACAGCTATTATCAAGGTGAGCACTCTCTTCTCTCCCTCATCTACGCTGCCACACCCCCACCCACCTGGAGTAACACCAAATTGATGCTTAGTATTTGCTCTGCAGCCTGCAGAAAAGTATAGGCCTTGAGGAAATTAAGGAGAAAAAGCAATAGAAAAGGGGGAGGAGGAGAAGAAGCTCTGATGTAACACTTTAACCTAAATTTTAGGTTTTGCCCAGCAAAAGAACTGGTTCAAGCCTGCACACCACATTTATATATTTTTAATTGAAGTATTTCATTCATACATGAACACACATAAACAATAAATGTATAATAAAGATAGTGAACTTACAAAACAAACATACAGAACATCACACAGGGATCTCATATATCATTAATACAAAAAATAAACAAAAAATTAGAACCTAGAGTATAGGTTATAAGGAGATAAGAGGAGGGTTGAGAAGAACTATGGATGCTCAATGTACATAGAAGTTTTAGTTAACTTGACTGTAAAAGTGTGCAGATGGATAGAGTTGATAGTAACACATTATAGTGAGT
This sequence comes from Dasypus novemcinctus, assembly GCF_030445035.2. Classification (NCBI taxonomy): domain Eukaryota; kingdom Metazoa; phylum Chordata; class Mammalia; order Cingulata; family Dasypodidae; genus Dasypus; species Dasypus novemcinctus. The sequence goes on from NC_080676.1 coordinate 57,297,828, forward strand.
AACAACTGGTTTATAAATGGGATTGTGACTGAAAAAGGTAGTCTGGGGAAGTAAATGTCAATAGAAAGAAAGCTAAAGATTAATCTAGGGACTGAATAACACAGTGAACTCAGAGGTGGTTGAGAATTGTGATTAAGTGTGCAAATGCAAGAGAGTCCTTCTGTGAGCTAAAGCAGATGTACATCACTATTGCAGGGTGATGGGAATATGCAGAAACATGGGAAAACTGCCACCAGATTTAAAAATTGTGCATGCGTGATTTCTGTCCTCTTGTGACTAGGAAGACTTTATCCTTTGATCCAATTTCTCCACTCAAGCTGGGAAATTGTTTTGTGTGGAGAGATGAGGACTGTGTCCCATGAGTGTGTGGTGACTGTTGATCAGGGTCCTGAAGCAACTATCAGAATGCATGACCTAGCAAAAGATTTTCTTTATTTGCAAATTATCCAAACGGATACAAATATATCACATGTATATATACAATTAATAAATCATTTTATAAGTTATATGTAGAGAAATACAAAATATGTATATATTTATGATAACTATATATCTGAAGTTTTCTTTTCAGTGAAACCAATAGAAAATATTTAGTTCAAGGTAAGATAATATGTTATTTCATGTAGCCAAAGAAAGAAGGGAATTTTTTTTTTTAAATAGGTGATATAAAGAGTAATAGATATGTATATGCTCCTGTCAAGAAGCTCAAAAGATGTGGGGGGAAATGTTTTGTTGTTTAAAATTCAGCACAATTTCCCTGATGGAGTACTTCATCCCTTAAAAATACCAAGCCCATGAATATGGCGAGCATCTTTCAGTTTGGTGAGTATGTATATGCTCCTGTCAAGAAGCTCAAAAGATGTGGGGGGAAATGTTTTGTTGTTTAAAATTCAGCACAATTTCCCTGATGGAGTACTTCATCCCTTAAAAATACCAAGCCCATGAATATGGCGAGCATCTTTCAGTTTGGTGAGTCACTTCATTTGGGGCCAGTCTCTCCATGTGACTCTAATTGTTTGCCAGTTGGGAGGCCATTCCCCCTGACCACAGGCACAGGATAGGACAAGTTATCGCTTCGTGAAACTACATGGAGATAGAAAGCAGGCAGAGCTACTCATCCAGTAACAGTGCCAGTTCCTGGAACTACGTACAACCTGATTCAACCAGCTCTTTTTTTTTTTTTAATTTTATTTATTCATTTTTTTAAAAAATATTACATTCAAAAAATACGAGGTCCCCATTCACCCCCACTGCCCCCACCCCACCATTCCCCCCACAGTAACACTCTCCCCCATCATCATGACACATCCATTGCATCTGGTAAGTACATCTCTGGGCATCGCTGCACCTCATGGTCAATAGTCCACATCATAGCCCACACTCTCCCGTGTTCCATCCAGTGGGCCATGGGAGGACATACAATATCCAGCAATTGTCCCTGCAGCACCAGCCAGGACAACTCCAAGTCCTGAAAATGCCTTGACATCTCATCTCTTCCTCCCATTCCCCGCACCCAGCAGCCACCATGTCCACTTTTTCCACACCAGTGCCACATTTTCTCGATTATTAACCACAATAGTTCATGAATAGGATATCATTAAGTCCACTCTAATCCTTACTGTATTCCTCCTTCCTGTGGACCTTGGCTTGTCAACCAGCTCTTACTGAGAGCAAACTCTCTGTCTGGCCTGTTCTAATCCCTGAAGTTTCAGCAGGAAAGCCCTGCACTCACGGAATTGGCATTCTAGTTGGAGAAAGAGATACGTCAACACTTCTGAATGGAATGAGGGAGTGAACTACTCAAATATGCAGGGCCAGCTTCCTAGGCAGGAGAGTGCTTGGTGCATGGAACCGCAGCAGGAGCTGTGTGCCTGGGCCAGACTGAGGGAGGGGAGGGGTAGCAGAGAGGAGGGCAGGTAGCCGGGTCAGATCGCATAGAGCCTGGTAGGGTTTTTCCTAGCTTCTCATGAGAAGCTCTTGATAGGTTTTGGGTTTCAGGGTGTTTTGTTTTTTGTTTTTTATTCTTAGGAGGTACCAGGGATTGAACCCAGGATCGTACATGGGAAGCAGGCACTCAACCACTGAGCTACATCTGCTCCCCTTGATACATTTTGAACAGAAGAGCAGCTTGACATGACGTATTTTATTGACTTGCTCCAGCAGCTTTATGGAATAGCCTTTAGATACTTTCTCTGTTTCTGATTTAACACACTCCAATAAATTCCCCCCTCCCCATAAATTAGCTATAACTGTACCACCAAAACTTCCTAACTAACATAACTGAGAGGGACCTGCAGCAAAATGTGAGCCATTTCAATCAATTTGGTGAAAGACAGTAGGACCCCTCTTTGTACTCCAGGCTGGGAAGCTAGCAGCCCTTGGCGTGTAGGGCTCAAGCTCTGCAGTCACAGGTTTGGCTTCCCAAAGTGACTGCTTCTTATTTCACACAGCCAAGCCCACAGCAAGAGATTTGAGAAACTGCCACAGCCTCAGCCCTAGGCTGTTCAGGAACTGGACCTCTACTGGCCCCACGGTAGAGGTCCAGATTTCAATCGAGGTCGCTGGCCCCGAGTTCTCCCTCCTTCATCCCATATGGGCTCGTCACTGTCCTCTGCCACCCATCACTTCGGGGAAGGGAGGACCATCTCCGTCAACTGGGATGTTCTCAGACTGGAACGAGATCAGCCCTTGACACCAGAGAAAAAACAGTTATAGACTGCACTAAATAGGAAACTAATGGGTATAGTTGAACACATGATCAATCTTACTGCCCCTGAGGTGGAAAGCACTAATAGACTGGCCAGTTTCCTGGCTGCTCTTGAAAGGAGGAGGAAAGAAATTCTGGTATAAATAGGAAGGCAAATGCTCATGTTAGCAATTCTGAAGAGAATGGTTTCCCATTCCTAGATATTGTAAACAGATGTTGTCAAATATCACATATCCCAAGATGGACTATGAAATCAAAATAGCCATTTTATTCCCACCTACGGTAAGATTTCCTCTCGTAAGAATCCAGCTGTCTAGCAATTTTGGCTGTATAGACTATGGGTAAGAAAGATGGTGAACAAAAAATTATCCAAAGACCTCAAACAGATTTAACATGGTTTGTTCACTCATATATTTTACTCATAAGAGAGCCCCCTTGTGTCTTCTATCTTGGAGTCTCTTTACTCTTATTCCTATTTCTCTCAGTTGTCTTTTCTCTTAGTTCTTCCTTCCTTAGTTATACACAACATGATGTTAGAGGTAAGGGACAGGCTGCCATATGAAATAATGGGCAATGACCAGAAATAACAGCCTGCCTTTACCAGGCCAGAGCGAAAATTTGAAACTACAGATACAGTATATCAAAAAGTATGGCAGTTTGGATTTTTTTTTTCCTAATGGCCAAAGAGTGCCACAGTTTCAATTAGCCCTAAGGGCTTGACAGCATACTACAACAGCTGAAGTACACAATGATTTCCTTGCAGATGAAGAAAAATTTCAATTTTTTTCTTGAAAAGGGCAAGAAATGTGTATTACCCTATAGAACAACTCTTACTAAAACATAGTTGATATCATTTCTTCCATTGCTAGAGTCACAATAAATCTACAGTGGAATACCAGTAAGTCCACTCTAATCCATATTTTATTCCTCCATCCTGAGGACCCTGGGATGACGATGTCCACTCCACCTCTAAATCGAGAGAGGGCTTAGAAATTATACCATTGATGTGGAGACAGTGGCCACAGGAGTTGCTGATGGTAGGGAGAGGGAAAAAGAGGTGTGATATTGGGGCATTTTCAGGACTTGGAGTTGTCCTCAATGATATTGCAGGGCAGATGCAGGACATTATATATCCTTCCATAACCCACTGAACAGTGTAAACCACTGGGAGAGAGTGTAAACTACAACATAAACTATAATCAGTGCTGAGTAACCAAAATGTACTCATTGAATGCAATGAATATACCACACTAATGAAAGAAGTTGTCAATGTGGGAGGAGTGGGGGCTATGGGGAGTGGGGTGTAAGGGAACCCCTTATACTTTTTAATGTAACTTTGTGTGATATATGTATTTTTTTAAAGGTAATTTTTAAAAAGGAAAAAAAATAAAAACATAGTCGAGATTCATTTTGAAAAGTGAGAGCATGTAGAGTGTAACTTGCCTATTCTACACCACTATTTTACTGTAATAATTTATTCTCATCACATAGTGACTCAATAACAATCTAAGAAGTCAAAAAGACTGTGTGATTACGAACAGGGACTCTTGGATCAAACAGATCTAGACTCAGCTATTTAATAGCTGTGCAACCTTGTATTAGTTACTTAACTACCCTACGCCTCGGTTTCCTGGTTTCTAAAATGGGATAATCATAGTACCTCCTTCATAGGGTTAGTGGAAGAATTAAATAAGATGATATACACGAGGCACTTAACTCATACAGTAAGTGCTCAATAAATAGAAGCGTCACTCTTACTCTCTTAATGCTAGAAGTAGTATGGTATAATGTCTATACTCCCTGCAGCCAAAATGGACTCGTTCAAATTTCAAATCCAAGCTTGGCTACTTACCTAACTGTGTAACCTTAAGCAAGTTACTAAACCTCTCTGTGCCTCCATTTCCCGCTCTTTAAAATGGAGATAGTGAACGGACTTACCTTATAGGGTTGTTGGGAGGAGGAAGTGAGCTAATGTACATAAAGTGCTTAGGGCCATGCTTGGTACCTAGCAAGCACCATGTAAGTGTTGGCTGTCTTTATTCGTAGTGACTGACCATACCAATAACGTAAAGCCCTTTTCCTCGTTGGGCTTAGCCAATACTTCCTGTCTCTGTCCTCCCCGGCAATTACATTTTATACAAAGTGCTTTTATGTACATCATTCCAAGCGAGCTTTAGGACAATGCGACACAAACAGTAGGAGAAACTGAAAGATACATTAAAACAACCTTTATCTAATTTCCCAAAGCAACAGAAATAAATCCACACAAATATGTTTAACTTAATCATGACTCCTAGGCTAAAACAATTCAAGTATCATATCTCCTAACAGTAATTTATAAAAGTTAAAGAAAATGATAGCTTATAGAAACAAAAATCGGTTCTTTAATTCATGGAGACTGCAGCCTTCTGAGCCTAGGAAGTAGAGGAAAACCAGTTTAAATGGGTGCGACTCCTCCAGCGTGGCATAGGGTGGCGCCAGAGGCTGTTTTAATCTGCGGTGCTAGTACCATGCCTTGGGCAAGGCGTTCCAGCCTGGTCAGAAAGTCCAGCAATACAGCAAAAGCCTCCGAGTTAACTTGGCCTTCCGGAGAGACCTCAGCTGTCAGCAAATTCCCTGAGTACCTGGGCCCAAACTTTTGAAATTGCTTTATCTTGAATATGACCAGGAAAGTTCCCCCACAAAAGTGGCCCTGAAAGTGACCTGTTGAACTGAAATTATTGAACTGGGGCACACATGTTTGACACCTGCCAGGAAGCTGTGCTGTTTTCCATTTGTTTCTTTTGTTTCATTATTCCTGTAAGTAACACATACACAGTGCAGGAAAGCCTTCAGACATTTAAAGTACTAAGGGGAAAAAATCATGCATAATACCACAACCCAGAGATAACCACAGTTAGCACTTTGACGCATTTAGTGCACATCACTTTAAGCAGTCCCGTCCATAGTATAGAGAGGCAGTGGAAAATTGGCCAACAGGTGAGTTCATGAGAAGGAAAAAAAAATAAAATAACCACATGACTTTGATATTCACTGGGCCCGTGTTCCCAGGAATATACTACGCCTGGCACTATGGATCACAGAGGGCAAGCTAGATGTGAAGGTGAAGAGAGGACCTTCAGTTTCAGCCACAACTTCCCCAATGACTTAGCCAAAGGTAAGCAGTCTACAGATAGTTAAAGTAGTTCCCTTTTCTTTGCTGAGACTTTTTTTTTTTTTTTCGGCAGAACCCTTAAGAAGCTTAGAATCTAGAGGCATCGGGTACCACAGAAGGTGGTGGATGCTGTGAAGGTCAAAACACAGAATGGGCTGAAAGTTTCTACCTGGAGCAGGTGGACACATCCCACCCCAGTTCCATTCGGTTGGGGCTTAATGCATCTGTTTGTGGTGAAGAGAGAGTAAGGGGCTATTGCCAGGGCGAGAAGCCTCTGCTGTCTCAAAAACTCACAGGGACCTGGGCATTGAGGGAGCAGACTCAGGATCAAATCTCAACATCTCTGATCGTTTCTTCCCCAGCAGGGTGGGAAAAGGGGCAGAGGATGTCCCTTCTCTGAAGCAGTTGTTTGGTTGGTGCACACCCCTGTCAGTACAGTCCCCTCCCCACACCAGCTCCCAAACTGAGGAGCTGAATTTCACAGACACCGAGGAAGAGGAGGAGGAGGAGGAGAAAGAGCTCATGAACAGAGGGCTAAAAACAGCAAAACATCATACTGTCATTTAGTGTTGTTTTAGATGGAGACTAAAGATAGCCAAATAACTCTCAGACTGATTTAACTTCTTTATGGCCTGAAGTTCCCACCTCCTTGTCCACAAGCTAGAAACAGTCCAGAGAAGGGAGGCACCTTTGATTTTGATTTATGACCCAAACATAAAAATTGAAACTTGGAGAGACAAAAAGAATAAGTGAGAGGCAGGAAACTACGACCCTTACAGCAACCCAATCAGACACATCTGTGGGTGAACTGGTGTGGCACTTTTGAGGAAATGACATGATCTTCATATCTTGGTAAAAAAACACGAGAAAATAATCAGTGACATGAGCTTCTACCTGCAGCCCCATTAGTTGCTAAAGTCATTAGGCAAGTCCTAACCTCATTGTGGCTTGTTTCTCAACAGTAAAATGTACCAAATATGCAAAAGTGCATAATCATTAACAGTAGGTGCTCTCTAAAATGAGACAGAGCTGCATTCGAACCCCAATGCCGGGAAGCGAACTTGACCCAGTAAATAGGGCATCTGTCTACCACATAGGAGGTACGTGGTTCAAACCCCAGGCCTCCTTGACCCGTGTGGAGCTGGTCCATGCGCAGTGCTGATGCACGCAAGGAGTGCCGTGCCACGCAGGGGTGTCCCCACGTAGGGGAGCCCCATGCGCGAGGAGTGCGCCCCATAAGGAGAGCCGCCCAGCACGAAAGAATAAAGTGCAGCCTGCCCAGGAATGGTGCCGCACACATGGAGAGCTGACACAACAAGATGATGCAGCAAAAAGAAACACAGATTCCCATGCCGCTGACAACAACAGAAGCGGACAAAGAAGGCACAGCAAATAGACACAGAGAACAGACAACCAGGGTTGGGGGGGAGAGGAGAGAAATAAATAAATCTTAAAAAAAAAAAAAGAAAAAAGGAATAAAAGCTTTGAGAAAAACAAAACTTTATAACATATCAGATTTTGTATTAGTTCCCTATGGCTGCCATAACAAATTATCACAAATTTGGTGACCAAAAATAACGTACATTTGTTCTCTTACAATTCTGAAGATCCAAAGTCCAAAACCATTGTCACTGGGCTGAAATCAAAGTGTTCGCAGGGCAGGGTACCCTCTGGAGATTCTAGGGGAAAATCTATTTCTTTGCCTTTTCCAGTCTCTAGAGCTGCATTTTCTGGCTTATAGCTCCTTTCTTTATCCTCAAAACCAGCAATGTAGCATTTTGCTTCAGTGAATATATTACCCTCTTCTCCTGAGAGAAAATACCCTCCGCCTCCCTATTATGATTGCATTTAGAGCCTGCCAGATAACACAGTATAATTTCCCTATCACAAGATCCTTAACTTAATCACATCAACTCAAAAGCCTCTCTTTTTTGCCATATAAAGTAATATTCACAGAATCCAGAGCTAGGACCTGCATATCTTTGAGGGTCACTCTGCACTCTGTTTTATCTATAATTTAAGCTTTGGGGAGGAAGAGCCATCTAATGTGTTTCTTTTAAACTCACCAGGTATATAGAACATAAAATGCCCCTCTGACACCCTGGTTCTCCCATTTCCTACTCTGGCCTGGGTTATAACCAATTGAATTGGAAGATACCCCTATCCTGGTTACAAGAAGCAAAGAAAGGAAGTTTCACCAACCACCCAGTCATAGCAGTGGTTTTCGCAAAACCTAGGAAAGGCACCGCTGCTAGCCAGCAGAATCCCCACCAACAGCAGCAGGTGCTGCTGGGTGCCCTGCCTCACCTGCACAGCTGGGGCTGTCTGCACATGCCAAGAGTGTGCAGCATGTAGCCAAACACCATCAGAGGCCCAGCCCTCTCCCGGCGCACACAGCTGGAAGCCACCAAGGCAGCACAAGGGTAGGCCTACACACTTTCCTCTCCCTTGATAAGCCAAGCAAGTCTGGAGCATTTCACTTGGCCAGCTCTTCCAGAGCCAGCAATGCTCTCAGTGGAGGTGGGGAGATCTAAAATTGAGGAGGGCAGCAAAGGAACCAACAGTTACTGAGGTGCCTGCTACACACCAGGCACTATGCCAGGTGCTTGTATTATTTCATTTCGTTCTTACAACAAACACTTCAGGCAAAGGAGGAGACTGGGACTCAGCTAGGCTAAAGGTTAAGGTACCATCTCAAAATCCTAAAGTTAATAAGAGGCAAAGTTCAGAATTAAATGGATGTGTCTGATTTCTAAGCCAGTGTTTCACCACTGTAGCCCCCTGCCTCTGACAGGAGAGAAAGCATCTGACCATGGCCTTGGCTCAGGTGTTTGTTTTGGAGTTCCTTAATTACCAGCAGCAGATTATTCCTTAGTTACATTCTCATAACCCATAACCTGAGCCACCTAACTGAAAACAAAATGAGAAGTAAACAGCACAGAGTTGAGAAAATTCTCAGCAAATGCTCTGTATACCTAACTTTGTACCCCCAGTGGGCCATTGATCTTTTTTTTTTCAATTGTATCTGCCAGTCAGGAAAAAAATTGAGTATACTCCCTCAATAAATTTTTTTGTATTTATATAAACTATATGCAGGTACTACTAATAGGAAAGAAACACAAAAGTAAGCATTTATGAAATTTTAGCAGTTAGAAGATCTAATCTTTTCTTTCTACCTTCAAAATGAGTCAGCTTGCACTCCCTTGCTCTAGGAACAGTCCACCTGGAAGATCACTGCTATGCACGACCAGCACTGAGATACAAACCTGCTGCTTCATACCAAGACTCATTTCAACATCTAAGGAAAACCCCAGCCATGGTTATAAATGCCTATAAAGAAAAATTGCAGCTTATGTAGCCAAAAAATGTCTGATGATTCCATGGTATTGTTCACATTGCCAATTAGAATCCCACCATATCCCTTCATGCCCAAGTGATACTCCAGTCCCTAACATATTTTCTTAGCTCCTCGTTGAGTATTGTGATTATCGAAGTTAATGTGTTAAAAAATGGACCTGGCACAGCGTATCCGGAGGTCCCACAGATCTGTCTCTTGCTTCAACAGTGTTTGAACAGAACAAACATGGGGGTTTTTCCCCACACCTCCTCAGAGTCAACCACATTGCAACTGCTTCTCCAGTTGCAACCTCTGGGACCAACTTCTCGGCCATCCCCCGCTTCCGGGACCACCTAACACCGCTTTTTGGGGTTAGCTCCTCATTGTCAACGCACCATGACCTCCGAGAGCCATCAGAATTATTCCACCGACGTGAGGCCTCTGTGAACCGCCTGGTCAGCCCGCAGCTGCAGGCCTCCTACACCTACCTCTCTCTGGGCTACTATTTCAACAGCAACGATGTGGCCCTGAAGGGCGTGGACCACTTCTTCCGCGATTTGGTAAAGGAGAAGCCTGGGGGCACCGAGCATCTCTCGAAGATGCAAAATCAGCGGGGCGGCCGCGCCCTCTTCCAGGATGTGCAGAAGCCTTCCAGAGATGAGTGCAGTAATACCCTGTCATTTTTTATCCGCCATATGACAGAAAGGAGAAGACTCAAACAGCTGAGGCCCTGGGGAGTGATGAGCTATTTTGCCTGATAGCTTACAGCTGAAATTGGGAAGCAAGCAGAACAGTCAAGACTGATATAGAAGGCCCGGAAAGAAACAAACCCTATGCCAGGAGAGAGTGGACTACAGGATCCTCTCAGGCACTAAGCCTCAAAATGCTGGGTCCATGGAACTCAAGAGGAAAGGGTGGAAAGCTGATGCGGCTCAAGTGATAAGGCTTCCAGCTACCATATGGAAGGGCCCAGGTTCAATTCCTGGGACCTCCTGGTGATAAAGTACAGAAAAAGGCCTGCATGGCAAGCCAGTGCCCACGTGGCAAGCCAAGTGCCCGCGCAGTGAGCCAAGGGCCCACACGGTGAACCAAGTGCCCATGCGGCGAACCGAGGGCCGTGTGGTGAGCTGAGTGCAAATTAAGAACCATACAACACCCCTCCACCAACACCTTACAACAAATCTGGAACATTTGTTACAGATCATGAAAGAAAATCATCAGACTATTAATATTAACTATGGTCTATTGGTATATTTTTCCATTCCCCCCCTATCATTGACACAGTAGCTGCTTTGACATTGATGCAAGAATATTACAATATTGCTATTAACTATAGTCCATGAGTTATATTAATTGTATATTTCTCATGCATCTCCATATTCTTTGTAATAGTGATGTATATTTGTTCTAGGTCATAGAAGAACAGTCTTGTACTTGTACTATTAACCACAGTCCTCATCCATTTACTATGTTATTCACTCCCTAGATTATTCCCTAGCTTTCTTTCAATTGACATTTACACCCTTGGACTGTTCCTTTCAGCCACAATCCCATTTATAAACCATGTTAGTTACAGTCACTAAAATATGTTACCATCAATTCTATCCTTTTCCACATTTTTAGTCAAGCTAATTAAAAATTCTACATATATTAAGCCTCAGTACCCCATCTCAATCCTCATCCTAGCTCCTAGTAACCCAAATGCTCGGTTTTAACTCTATGGATTTATTCTTCATATTTAGTTCATATTAGCGAGACCATACAATATTTGTCCTTTTGAATCTGGCCTATTTCACTCAGCATAATGTCTTCAAGATTCATCCATATTATATATGTCCCAATTTCACTTATTCTTATTGCAGCATAGTATTCCATCATATGTATATACCTCATTTTGTTTACCCATTCATTGGTTGATGGACACTGGGGTTGTTTCCATCTTTTGGCAATTATGAATAATACTGCTATTTATTATGAATAGATTATTCTGGCCCAGTTGGGTGGGCTTGACAGACTTGTCAAAAATCACCTGACCATAGATGTGATGGTCTGTTTCTGAATCATCAATTTGGTTCCATTGGTTTCTATATCTATCTTTATGCAAAACCATGCTTACTTTTACCACTGTAGCTATGTAATAAGATTTCAAGTCTAGAAGTGAGAGTTCTCCAACTTTGTTCTTCCTTTTTAAGATGTTTCTGGCTGTTCAGGACTCTTACCCTTCCAAATAAATTTGATAACTGGCTTTTCCATTTCTTTAAAAAAGGTTATTGGAATTTTTATCAGGATTGCATGAATCTGTATATTAATTTGGGTAGAATTGACATCTTAACAATATTTAGTCTTCCAGTCTGTGAATATGGAATGTTTTTCCATTTATTTAGGTCTTCTTTGATTTCTTTTAGCAATGCATTGTAGTTTTCTGAATACAAGTGCCTTATGTTCTTGGTTAAGTTTATTCCTAAACATTTGAGTCTTTTTGTTGCTAATGTAAATGGAATTTTTTCCCTGACTTCCTCCTCAGATTGCTTATTACAACTGTATAGAAATACTGCTGATTTTTGCATATTAATCTTGTATCGTGCCACTCTGCTGAACCCATTTGTTAGCTCTAGTATCTTTGTTGTAGATTTTTCAGGACTTTCTAGGAATACGATCATATCATCTTCGAAGTGAACGTTTTACTTCTTCCTTTTCAATTGGGCACATTTTATTTATTTATTTTTGCCTGATTATTCTAGCTAGAATTTCTAGCACTATATTGAACAACAGTGGTAACAGTGTTGTTACCACTTGTCTTGTTCCTGATCTGAACAAGAAAATTTTCAGTCTTTCACCATTGAGTACAATGCTAGCTGTGGGTTTTTCATATATGCCTGTTATTAGTCTGCCAAAGGGGTGACAATGCAAAGTACCACAAAGTTTTGGCTTTTATAATAGGGATATATTGGGGAGTAAAAGCTTACAGTTTCAAGGCCAAATCAAGGCATCAGCAGAGATGCTTTCTCACCAAAGTCAGCTACTATTGGTCCTGGTTTGTTGCCACATGGTGAAGCAAGATGGCTGCCAATCACTGCAAGGTTTCAGCCTTCCCCTCTGGGCTTCCTCTCAGACACAGCTGCTCTGCTTTCTTCCCAATTTCAGCTGCAAGCTGGCATAGAGCTTGTCCCTTAAGGCTTCCCCTCTCTCCTGACAGAGGACTTGTTTCTTACCAGGCCTCCTATCTTATATCCAGCAAGATTATTTTTCAAAATGAGGGCAAGTTTAGAATATTCCAGACAAACAGAAACTAAACTAAAACAATAACCAATGGAACTGAATTTAGAGTTCAGAAATAGACCCTCACATCTATGGCCAATTGATGTTTGAAAGGCTGCCAAGTCCACTCGATTGGGAAAGAATGATATCTTCAAACATATGGCACCAGGAGAACTGGATGTCCCTATGCAAAAGAATGCAAGAGGGCTCCCTTCTTGACCCCCACCTAGCTCTTCCTCCCTTCCCACATTCCCCCCTGTCTCTGTTGCTTCAGGCACCACCACTCCTATAGAACCTCCTTGCTCAGGGATAGAGTCTTAGGCCTCCATGTTACTGTGGGATGAAGAGCTTAAGGAAATCAAGAAGGAGACTTGCTTTTCCCACAAGACAGATTACCAGCTTCTGAAACAGGTTCACTAGTTTGAACAAAGGAAAGAATGAGACTCTCAGCTGATGATAGAGTAGAGTACAGGGGATAAAGAGACCATCAACGTTCTTCTGAGAGAAGTGTTAGTTACCGAAAAGCTCCTGGAAAGGCAGCATCCCAGAGACCCATCTAAGACTGAAGGTAGACAAAAACTTCCAGAACACCAAACTATCCTGCCAAGTCAGAAGTATATTTAACAGGCATGGCTTGTGGAATCAAGTAGAACAGAGGGGAGTTTTTATACTTAATAAAAAGGAGGAGATTGAAAGACCTAATGATTGGTATGTTGGGTGACAAGGAACATAAGAAAGGTTGAAGGGGCATGCCAAAGCCTGGTTGGAGGGAAGACAGCATGTCTACAGTCTGCATCCAGTGAAAGAGCTTCGCTGACTGGTTCTTGCCATGATTCTCTCTCTTAACTTTCTCAGAGTGAATAGGTGTGTGACATTCAGCAGTAGAACAGGGGATGATGATACTTTAAATGAGAACCAGTGAATGAATACTGAAAAGAGATTGGAGGTACCATTCTGTAATGCCTTCTTTACACCAAAGGCAGGTTTGTGTTGACAAAACATATCTGGGGTTGTCCTACAACAGCAGTAGTATTTTGGGATAAGGCAGATAATGGGTTAGTGGTGGGGCTGGTACACAGGAGGATTCTCAAGTTCCAAATCTTTAATACTAGAAGCAAGGGGCAGTTTGGTCTCAGTCCTTTAGTGAAGGAATCAGATACTTACTCATTTTCTTTTCTACATCCACCCTCTCTAAAACCTTAATAAAATCTGTTAAAGATATGGCCCTGTCCCCAGCCTGATCGACTCCTGGGTAGTCCTGTCTGCAATGCTGCCCAGCTGATCATCTGAGATATACATTCCAACCATTGTGCATCACACGTCTAACAACTCATCACTGGAGATATTGTCATCTTTATCCAAATCATGTAGTCAAAAAGCAAAGATTTTTGGCTAGAAGTTTTTCTCTTGTAGTATCTTAAATATATCATACCACTGTCTTCTTGCCTTCATGGTTTCTGGTGAGAAATCAGCACTTAATCTTATTGGGCATCCCTTGTATGTAGTGTATTGCTTTTCTCTTGCTGTTCTCAGGATTCTCTCTGTCTTTGGCATTTGATATTCTGATTAATATGAGTCTCAGAGTAAGTCTATTAAGATTTATTTGGATGGAAGTACATTGTGCTTCTTCAACATGGATATCTATATCTTTCAATAGAGTTGGAAAATTTTCTATCATTATTTCTTCAAATAGTCCATCTGCCCTTTTCCCTTCTCTTCTCCTTCTTGGACACCCATGAGATTTCTCTTACCATCATTTAGTTCCTTGAGACCTGTTCATTTTATCTGTTCTTTTGTATGTTCACTTTCAAAGGCCGTGTCTTCAAGCTTACTGATCCTTTCTTCTGCCTCTAAAACTGCTGTTATATGCCTCCAATGTATTTTTAATTTCATTTATTATGCCTTTCATTCCTATAAGATCTGCTATTTTTCTTTGTATGCTTTCAAATTCTTCTTTGTACTCACCAAGTATCTTCTTTTATATATTTTTTTCTCCTCTCTGTGTCCATTCACTGTGCATTCTTCTGTGTCTATTGTATTCTCATGAGGTGGCTCTGGGAACCCATTCTGGAACCTTCCAGAGTGGAAGAGAGGCAGTCATTCTCTTGCATCACCTCAGCTCCCTAGTTCATTGCGTCTCACATTGTCTCTTCTCTGTGTCTCTTTTTTGTTGCATCATCTTGCTGCTTCAGCTCTCCATGTAGGCAGGCTGCACTACTTGCGAGGGGGGCACTCCTACATGGGGCAGCACTCTACACACCCCTGTGTGGGGCATGGCACTCCTTATGCATGGTAGCACCCGGCGTGGGCCAGCTCACCACACGGGCCGGGAAGCCCTGAATATTGAACCCGAGAACACCTATATGGTAGGTGGAAGCTCTATCTGTTGAGCCATATCTGCTTCCCTCTTCTTTTTTTCAAGATTTATTTTATTTATTCCCCCCCCCCCCCCCATGTTGTTTATGCTTGCTGTCTGCTCATCTTCTCTTTAGAAGGTCCTGGGAGCCAAACCTGGGACCTCCCATGTGGGAGGGAGGTACCCAATCACCTGATCCACCTCAGCTCCCTGGTTTGTGTTTCTCATTGTCTTTCTTCTTTGTGTCTCTTTGTTGTGTCATCTTGTTGCATCAGCTCATCTTCTCCAGGAGGTCCTGGGAGCTGAACCTGGGACCCCCCATAAGGTAGGCAGGAGCTCAATTGCTTGAGCCACATCCACTTTCCCAAGTGTCTTCTTAATATCCTTAATCTCTGGCATCTCATTGAAGTTATTAAGGAGGTTTGAACATCTATGATTAGTTGTCTCAACCCCTTTAAGTCACCTGGAGACGTAGCTTATTCCTTTGACTTGGCCATATCTTCCTGTTTCTTGAAATAGATTGTAATTTTTTTGTTGGTGTCTTGGTATTTGGTCTACTAGATGTGTTTATTCTGGGTACAGTTTCTCTCTTTAGTCCAGGGCTTTCTATTTGATTGTCTTTGTGCTACAGTGCTCTTTGGTATTTGATTTGACTTAATTTGGAACTTTATAGTGGCTCGTGTTTAGATCATCTGAAATTTTTCAGCTTTTTTTCATCTATTTCTTGTCCTTTTTCCCTTACTGGTTGTATAGTAGGAGCCAAGGATGTAGTTTGTACTGTAAGCCATTGAGGCTGAAGCTGCCACTTTGCCCCAGGGACTGATGAAGCTTCTCCCTCCTTTCTCCCCTGTCAGGTATAAGGAAGGAGCCACAGCTATGTGCAGTAATCCAAGCCATGCAGACCAAGACCATCTATAGTTGCCCAGAAAGACTGTTGAAGCTTCATGCTCATTCCTCACCTCCCTGGGGTGGTGATGGAGCCAGAGGTGTGGGCAACAAACTAAATTGTGTGGATCAAAACTGACTACAGTTGCCCAGGTATACTGATGAAGCATCAGCGTACCTCTTCCCCTGCCAGGTATGGAGATGGAGCCTCAGCAGTGCCTAACAATCTATCTGTGTGGACCAAAAGCACCTGCAGTTGCCCTGAGAGCCTGGGAGAACACTGTCCCCCTCTTATCTTATTGGGAGATAGGGATGGAGCCACAGGTGTCTAATAACCCAGTCCGTGTGGACTGAAAGCTATTACAGTTGCCCAGACAAACTGTCTGGTGTCCCCCAACTTCCTTCCCACTGGAAGTAGGGCTAAAGCCTAGGTTTGGGCTGCAATCCAACCTGGGTAGAAAGAAACCAGTCCCTATAGTCACTGTAACTTTCAGTCAGCCCAGCTTAATATTATGCCAAGGCAGAGTTAAAATGGAGGTTACCAGTCTCTTTCTGACTTGATGTTTCAAACTTTATTTGTTCTTAGGATTAGACTTCGATCAGCTGAATTTACTAATCAGTAGCTGAAGTTGGTGCCCAACCATCTCTCTCTGGTTTTTGGGAAACAGAGCTTCCAACTTGGACCAGGGAATATATCCCAACGTGGCTTGTGCCATCAGTGGCACATGGGCACAAGCCTCTGCAGCATGGAGTGCTCTATTCACGAATCTTCACTGCAGGCGGGCAGTCTCCTCTTTCCATTCTTCCAAAGATGTTGCAGGACGCTCTTCTGGTCTCCTGAGCCCCCCAAAGAGGTACTTTAGATAGCTCTGGGTGATTACTAACTGCACTATATAGGACTAGCTGACTCTTGGAGCTCCTTACTTTGCTGCCATCTTGCTCCTCCTCTATTAATATCTTTTTTTTTTTTAGGAGGTATCGGGATTGAACCCAAGACCTCGTACATGGGAAGCAGGCACTTAATCACTGAGCTACATCTGCTCCCCAGTTAGAGTTGGGGTTTTTTGCATTTGTTTTTTTGTATTCAGGAGGTATTAGGGATCAAACCCAGGACCTTGTACGTGGGAAGCAGGCTTTCAACCATTTGAGATACATCCACTCCCCAGTACCTTTTAATGTTACCCCTTGTCCATGGCTTGTCTAAGCCTGAGAAAAGAGACTGTCTGAACAGTGTGGCCCCACTAGCAGAGTTTCTCTCCCCTGAGAAACAGATGTGTCAGAATTGATAGTGTATATAGTACAAAGCAGACTATGGAGTTTGTGTGGCTTGTGGAATGAGGGAATGGGAATGGAAAAGGGTGATTATCCAGAAAAGACTATTAAGGAGGTAATCAAACAAGGAGAGTCTTCAGCAAATACCACAAGTCAGAGTTCAAATCTAAGATTTTGAAGAACCTGGGAATTCCAGCAGAGCTGAAAATTGGATGGGTTCTCTGCGCAAACACCTGAGAGAAGGACTGGTCTCTACTGGCGTACCCATGCTCAATGAGCCATGAAGGGGGATGGGCAGAGGACAGAAGACCAACTCCAAGGTGAAATGCCCTGGTTGTCAAACTTTCATGGGCCCAGGATCACCTGGGGACCTTATTTAAAATGAAATTCTACTTCACCTCCAAGGGATTCTGATCAGGTGTTTCATGGATCACATTCTAAGAAGCATCAAAAAAAGTTACAGTAGTGCTACCACTGCAAAGGAATTTCTCTGATGTTTAAATGGTATTTTTTGTGCCCATATAATTTAAATTACCATATTAGTTAATATATACTCATTGGAAAAGGTATCCAAAAAGCAGCCCATATCCAATTAAACAATACCAATAAGAAGTCCAGCACCAAGAAACAAGAAATATAGATGAAGACCAGACAATAGCAATTATGATACCCTACTAATGGTGGGGTGCAGCAACATAAAATAATCTTTAGGAGTTCTCTTTTGACAATCAACAAATATAATCATTGTAGAATTTATATTAGTCCTATAATAATTTCTATTTTACTTTATAGTCCTCCTTTTACATAATTCAAGGTTCAAAAGCAATGCCAAATATTTCTCTAATATTAAAGTCATGCTCGATAATTTTACAACTGTGAGAGAAAAAAACAAAATAGAGTTGCCAAATGCTGTTCAGATTTTGCAACAACAAAGAAAATTACAAAGATTTGTAGAAAACAAGAACAGCAGTGAACTGATAGACAGCAAACACAGTTGTCAAGTAAAATGTAGTAGTTAAATCAGTCTAAAAGTGTGGATTTATTGTTTTAAAGGAATGTTTCATTGCTTTATTTCTAGGACAGTGAAACAATGATGAGATTTATCAGATTTCAGCCGTGACAAAGTGGTTTTTTCAGGCTTTGGGCTTGATGTTTAGAAGGTATTGAAGGGGAAGGTTTCCTGTGTCCTAAGGATAAAGATTAAAGTTACTATGATACATTTTTTCATGTTTCTGCTGATTGTTTTGAGACTGTGATATTAATTGTAACGTTGGAATTCAATTTTTTCCTTGTTGCTTTCTGTATACTACCATTCTGTGAACTGGTTGATTTAATGCTTACAGGACATGACATTAGCATTCCCACAAATGTAATAATTTGCTCCCATACTTTTGTACTAGTTTTTATTGAAATATTTGTTTAGCCACATGTAACTCTCTGTATAGAAATTAATTCAAATTTATTTATGCTGCTGTTTGTTTTGTGCCCAATTTTACTGATATATTTTCACAGTCTTTATAGACTATGCAGAAAATTTGTTCTAGTATATTTTGTATATTATAACTCAATTTTCATACTAGCATTTAATAAAATATAATACCATTGTTTGTTTTTATAATACCTATACAGTAGGTACTTAATTTGCCAGACAATTTGTGGTGATTTATTCTCTTCTGGGCACCAATATTCAATTAATATATTTCTTCAGAGCTATGTATTTTATGTTTTCCCATGGTTAATAGAATAATACTATATACAATAGTACTGTATTATATGAACAATATTCTGTTTCCCATACAAAAGCCACTTTAAAATCTTTTTAATGCAAGTTTAGAAAGAGCTCTATTCCTGTTTGCTAGGCTGCAGGTATTTTTACATGGGTTATTTTATTTAATCTTAATCCTAAAAGGAAGTTACAATTGTCCTCATTCTATAGATGGCAGAATGAAGACTAAATGAGAGGGAGGGAATGACCCAAGTCACACAGCTAGTAAGTAGGACTTTGGGGAGACGGCCAGACCTCACAGGCCCTGCCCCTTACCACCAGACCATCCCCTCTGCCTCAAAGGTCCCCTCTGGGCTTCTTTTGTGTATACTACTGAGGAAAGGAGAGGTGGAAACCTGAGGTTTTCTTGCCAGGTGATGAGCAAAAAGTGAGAAAGATGCACAAACAGGAGCCAATCTGTTTCAGCTCCATTTCCAGCTCCAGTTTTGCCACTACTGGCCAAATGGACCTGGACAAGTTACCACTCTCTAGTCTTTAGTATCCTCAAGGAACTAAATAAAGTAATTTGGATGCTCATTAAGGGAATTATGAGTTCTAAATTCTGGGAATTAACTTCCCTTTGTTATCTGTAGGTAGAGGAAAGAGGTGTTGGAAAGCTAAACTTCTCTTTGGCCAATTCAATCCCATCTTCCTAACACTGTGACACTGTATCCTTTATTGAGCACTTACTATGCACAAAACATTAGACATGGTCTCTCATTTAATCCCCAAGGATCCTAATGGCTGCTGGTGTTAGTCTCATTTTACAAGAAAGGAGATTGTGTCCCAGAAAAGATAAATCATTTCATACCGCCAGTAAGAACTAGAATTAAGAGTGGAACCCAGATTTGCCTCCCTCCAGAGCCCATGTATGAACCCCCACACTAGCCTGCATCCTCCAGCCGTACCATGCAGGAATTCACTGGAGAACTGGGGAGATCAAACATGCTGACAGGGAACCCTCCGCTTTTCTGTCTGTGGCTATAGTTTTGTAAGGACAAATGTGTGTGTAGTATGACTTGTAAACCTTCTCACCAAGAAGCACCACTTCCTCCCTCTCCCATCCTCTCTGACTGAAAAGATTATTAACTGTTTGTACTAAACAGAAGGCAGCAGAGAGGACTCAGAAGACCTGAGCTCTTCTTACCCGGGCTCTGCCATTCAAATGACTGGCAAGTACAGATATCCCATATCTGTAAAGGAGGATTGAGAATAGTGTCTTTGCCTGTCTCACAGGACTGTTGTAAAAATCAAATTCACTCATTCATTTATTCATCCACTGAACAAATATCTACTGAGTACCTAAGCCTAAAGGGTGCTAGTCTAGATGCTGGTAATAAAATGGTGAAGAATACAGGCAAGACCCTGTCCTCAAGGTAGTCTAATATTGGTATCCAAATGTTCTCAAGATATTCTAATACAGGGACGCACACAACACAAATACAAACAAATAAACAGGATAATTTCAGATTGAGCTAAGTATTGTGACTGCCGTAAACAGGGAGACTAGGAGGAGGCAGCTATTTTAGATGGAAGTGGTGGGGAGGGGACCCAGGAAGAAATCTGGAAAAAGATGGCAATCGAGCAAAGATCTGAAGCATGAGAAAGAGTCAGCCATTTAAAGACCAGGCAGAGGGATCAACAAGCCTAGGGTAGGAAGGGGCTGAGCACATCCGAGGAAGAGAAGGAAGGCCAGGGTGGCTGGAGCACAATGAGCAAAGGGCAAGAGGTAGAAACAAGGATGGGGAGAGGCATGGCCGGAACACAGAAGGAGGTTGTTTTTAAGTGCAATGGAGAGCCTAGAAGCTGAGGAGTGACATGGTCTGAATGATACTTAAAATAATAATTTAACTAACTAAATAATATCTGGCTGCTGTGTGAAGAATGAATGGAGAGTATGATGAAGGGCCAGAGTAGACCCAGAGCGAATAGGCTGAAGGCTATTGCTGGAGTCCCAGAGAAAGACAATGATGGCTTAGACCTGGGTGTTGGTTGTGAAAACAGAGAAAAGTGGAAATAAGCCAAGAGGACTGCTGATGGACTGTCGGGATGGGGGGGTGCAGCTGTGAGGTGCATAAGGGAAAGGGAAGGGATGTGGATGCAGTTTAAGCAGTTGGGCACCTGCCTACCACATGGGAGTTCCCGGTTTGGTTCCTAGTGCCTCCTAAAGAAGATGAGCAAGACACCAAGCAAACACAATGGGCTGGCATGGTGAGCTGACTCAACAAGATACCTCAATAAGATGATGCAACAAGATGATGTGACTAGGAGGCACAACGAGAACATACAACGAGCGACACAAGCAAGAAGTGGATGTGGCTTAAGGGATTGGGTGCCTCCCTCCTACATGGGAGGTACCAGGCTTGGTTCCAGGTGCCTCCTAAAAAGAAGATGAGCAGACAGCAAGAGCAAACAATGCGGTGGAGTGGGGGGAGAAATAAATAAAATAAACCTTTTTTTAAAAAGGGAAAGAGAAGAATCAAGGATGACAAATGAGGCATTTGTGAAAAGGATTGGTAAACCATACAACACTGTCCCAAGCTAAGGAATTATTATTAGATTATGGATTGGATAGCAGAGAAGATTCCTGTTGGGATAGAGGTAGAGGTGCAAAAAGGTTGATGCTCAGGGACACTAAAGACAAACTTCTCCCACTCCACGATTTCGCCATTTGATCCTTCTATATGAGACTTCTGCTTCAAGGGTTTGAAATGAAGAACCTGACCACTTCCTAGGCCTTTTATATCTTATTTTGATTGTAAATCCAAACAACTTTATTCATTCTCCGCAAACTCAAGGCCCATCCTTGGTACTGATATTAGACTCCAATGTTGAAAATAACATTGAAATAATGACATTGATCAATGTCGAAAACATCCAACTTAATCGGATTGTATTTTTGAAGAATTTGATTGGTCAAATTGAAAGCTATGAACTGTAGTGCCATGAGGGAGAATTCTTTCGTATCTGTGACTTGGTGTTTTCAACCGTGTTGTATTAGCATTTTTGGTGGGGCCGTTCTTCCTGGTGCAGCACTGTGCAGTGCGGGACAGTTAGCATCCCTGCCCAGCCTCCACTAAATGCCAGTGAAACCTTCCCCCTCACATCTCCAAATAGCCCCTAGGGGGGCTGCACTACCCCAGCTGAGACTCAAAAGTTGTTCTTTGTAGTCCTATGATCTAATTCAATTGTGTCATTGCTAGTCGACGATACTGATTTGGTTCCTGCTCATTACCATTTCCCTTACTTTTTTGCCCTGCAAGCAACAACTTGGACTTTTTGTCAGTTCCCTTGAGCTCACACTTCTGTGAAATGACTTTAAATAAGAAGGTCCTGCCCTGCTTTGCTTACCTGCCTGCCCAGTTCTGCCACCACCTGTACTTTTTATGCCCTTTTCTAGATCTAAGGAGGACTGTGTCCAAGAAGGGAAAGAGTCAGAGGCCTGCATGCCAGATGATGGGTGGGGGCCACCGCCATAACACCAGCAGCACGAACTACCCTCCAGGGCAAAAATCATGGCCTTGAAGAATAATCTGATTTTGTCAGAGAGAGAGAGAAACCAAGAGAATGCAGTAACATGCATTAGACAAGGGATGTTGACTGACTCCTTCCCAGCAGGTTTCACCGGCTTTTCTGCCGATGGGGAGTTTTGATCTGATAGTGAGAACCAAGGCTGGAATGGACACGCTCCTGGCTCTGCCGCTGACTCATGGCAAGCCTTTCTTCTTCTTGTGATGAATTCATTACTCACCAAAGTAAGCCATAGTCAAACTTGATAATTGGCTTTTCTGGGATCCTCCCAGAGAAAGGAGTACAAGTTTTACAGTATAAAGTTATGAAATTTATGGCACCTCCAATTATGTCTGAACTTTTACTTCATTGAAGTGACGCCAAGTTACTTTGTGTATGTATTATGTTACAATGGGATCGCATGATCACCTCTTGTCATGACAAGACAGCTGGTTGCCCCAATTCACTGAAAACTACAAAGTGAAGGGGTGTGTCAGACAGTGAGTCTTTTATTTATTTTTTCTAGCCCAAACAACATTTTACAGTAACATGATCTTCTCTGAGGTCTCATGGGGAGAAACGCAACTTAGATGTTCCCATTGTAACTTGATTCATAGACTGTTGAATGCGACAGACACCTCGGGTTACTCTCTTACTTACCAGGAAACACATTATACATGCTTCACCTTATCCCCATTCTGTCTCCAAGCATTTCTCTTTACACCCTTTCTTTCAGCCTTCCCATCTGCCTCAGGTGGGAGATGGATTGCTACCTTCCCATCTGCCTCAGGTGGGAGATGGATTGCTACCTTCCCATCTGCACTCTCACCCACTGTCTCTCTCACCTCCTGCCTTCTTCAGTTGAACCCTCTCTCTCTAGCATTTTCACTCTCTTCTGATTCACCTGCTCCATCCTTTTTCTCTACCATCTGAAACAAGCCTCTAAAAATAAAAGAAACAGAATTCCTTTATAGGGGAGAGATGTCGCTCAAGTGTTTAAGTGCTAGCATCCCATGAACGAGGTCCCAACTTGGATCCCTGGTACCTCCTTTAAAAAAAAAGAACAAACAGACACACACACACACACCTATTTATTGTGTAGCTCAGTGGTGAGCACCTGCTTCCCATGTACAAGGTCCTGGGTTCAATCCCTGGCACCTCCTAAAAATAAAAACAATTTTAAATTCCTTGATTGTATTATTCTGTTAGTACACAACACTGCTCCTCTCCTTCCTTTCTCTGCCAAATTTGTAATCTCCACCCACTGCTTCCATCCATTCACTTTAATCTAGTTCCATCTCCAGAATCCTAGTGAATTTGCATTCTCAAAAGTCCCCAGGGATGCTGGCTTGTCACTCTGCAGTTCTCTGCAGTTGACTATCCCCATTTTGAAATGTTCTCTCTCTTTGGATTCCAAGAGAGTTTTCCAATCAATCCTTCCATCCCCGATTTCGTTGCTCTTTATCCCTTTCTCCTCTACACCTAACTACTCCCCCAGAAGTCTCCCCTACACTCAGCCTTCACCTGTTCCATTCTAGCCTTGCAAAGCATTTTCAAGCAGCTGTGGTTACCCAAGCAGCACGTCCCTGTTTCACTGACTCTGCTACCTGACCTGCGGCGGGTGGAGACCACTTGTCTGGAAGGAAAGAAAGGCGGCCTAAGCCTGTTCCACTTGGCATTCCTGTCCATCAGCCCATTGCTCATTCTATTGTGACAGACTTACTGCTCCCCTCAGATCCTCACACTCCTCTATCTTGGCAACACATTTTAAAATTATATCTTGGATCCTTATTTTTCTCCTTGGGTTTAATTCTACATCTTAACTACATCCTAAATATTTCCACTTGATTTTCCTGTTATCACCTCAAACTAAAAGCCTAAGAATAAATTTCTTTACCCCTGGATGGGGGGCATCATGGTACCTGTATTAGTCAAGGTTCTCTAGGGAAACAAAACTGTGGTGTGTCTGTGTATCTGAGAGAGAGAGATTTAGTAAAGGAATTGGCTCATGCGACCATTGGATTGAAATGTCCAAATTCCAAAGGGCAAACCACAAGTTGGGAACTCCAGTGAAGGTTTCTATGAATTCCCCAGGAGAAGGCAGCTGGCTAAAGTAGAGATTTAAATCCATGAAATATCCTCACAGGCCAATGGTTGCTTGTCCAAACAGCTGGACACTATAACCTAGCCAAAGCGGCATATGAACTTAACCATCACAGTTATTATTATAACTCCTTTACTTGTGTTTACTATATCCTAGGTGAGTGGATAGTAAAGGCTGAATAAGTATTAACTATCATTAACTCACCTGGGAGGGTTATAAGAATATAATGTAGATACAGTAACTGGCACAGTAAACAGTCAATAAATGTTAGCTATTATTGGTTTATAGAGAATGCATGAAGGAACCTATATGCTTTAATAAAAAGGGATTCTCTTAGAAGGAGGAATGTGGATAAAGATAATTGCCTCCAGTTAGTTGTAGGACTACAGCCCAAGAAGGGAATGGGTTTGTTTTGTGTGGCCCTAAACAAAGAATTAAAAAACAATGGGTAGGGAAGCGGACTTGGCCCAATGGATAGGGCACCCGTCTACCACATGGGAGGTCCACGGTTCAAACCCCGGGCCTCCTTGACCCATGTGGAGCTGGCCCATACGCAGTGCTGATGTGCCCAAGGAGTGCCCTGCCACGCAGGGGTGTCCCCTGTGCAGGAAAACCCCATGCGCAAGGAGTGCGCCCCGTAAGGAGAGCCACCCAGTGTGAAAGAAAGTGCAGCCTGCCCAAGAATGGCGCTGCACACACGGAGGGCTGACACAAGATGATGCAACAAAAAGAAACACAGATTCACAGAGAGCAGACAACTGGGGGGGGTGGGGGAGGGGAGAGAAATAAATAAAAAATAAATCTTTAAAAAAAAAATGGGTGAGGGAAGCAGATATGGCTCAAGCAGTTGGACACCTGCCTACAACTTAGGAGGTCCCAGTTCAGTTCCTAGTGCCTCCTAAATAAGATGATCAAGACTGCAAGCTGACACAATAGGCTGGCACAACACAATGATGCATCAGTATGACACAACAAAAAAAAATAATTAAAAAAAAAAGATGACACAACGAGATGGTACAACGAGGAGATATAATGAGGAAACACAATGAGAGACACAATAAGCAGGGAGCAGAGGTAGCTCAAGCCATTGGGTGCCTCCCTACCCCATGGGAGGTCCTGGGTCCAGTTCCCAGTGCCTACTAAAAAGAAGATGAGCAGACACAGAGAGCACACAATGAACAGACACAGAGAGCAGACAGTAAGCACAAACAACTGGGGTGGGGGGCAGAAATAAATAATTCTTTTTTAAAAAACAATGGGTAGATATTACAAGGAGCTGATAAAAAGAAAGGAAATAAGAAAAAGTGAAAGAAAAGAAAAAACAAAGGAAGGGAGTGAGGGAAGGAGGGAAAGAGGAAGGACAGGAGGATGTTAGGGGCTGTGTTGATAAATAATGAGTCCTCATGACTTTGAACCTGTTCTAGAATAGGCAGGACAGACCTTTAAAAAGGATGGTTTTGAAGGGAATTCCAGCACCAAATAAGCTTGCACATAGCCGAAGATGTGCTTGAGATATGAAAGTGGACACCATGGAGTCCACCATGAAGAATTTTCAACAGGCCTCAAGCTTCACAGACAAACACTTTTCTACCAAATGGAGGTCTGATTATGGAAGCAAAGGTAAACCAATAGGTAAACTAATAGGTAACTCCACACCATTCTTTTCTTTTACTTTAACAAATCAATTTTATTGATACATATTAATAAACATGCAATTCATCCAAAGTGTACTATCAATGGTATTTGCTATAATCACGTAGTTCTGTGTTTATCACTTCAATCATTATTAGAGCATTTTCAGTATTTCAATAATAATAATAAACAAAAAACAGACAAACAAACAAGAAAATTCCTCACCTCTCAATCTCTCTAGGCCTCCCCTACTGTACATAGCTGCTGCTTCTGTTTATTCTATCCAAAGTGTATAATCCATGGCTTTTAGTACAATCACAATGTTGTATATTCATCATCTCAAAATTTTTAGAACAACTTCATTACTCCAAAAAGAAAGACTCCATACCCCTTAGCAGTCCTTCCTCAGATCTACATAACCACTAATCTCCTTTCATCTTTATAAATGGAATCATTTATATATATGTGATATATATATCTGTGTCTGGTCTCCTTTACTTAGTTGTTTTTGTCTGATATTAACATTTTGCAGTATTAACTTATATTTGTTCAGCTTCAAAGAAAGACGGTCTTACATATGCAATTCAACCAATATTCATATTTTACATAATATAGTTATATTTTACATAACATATTTAATTCATAATAGGGCAATCATATAGTATTTGTCCTTTTGTGTCTGACTTGCTTCATTCAACATAATGTCCTCCAGGTTCATCAGTATTGTCATATGTTTCACGACTTCATTTTTTCTTACTGCTGTATAATATTCCATTCTGTGTATATTCCACAATTTTTTTATCCATTCATTGGTTGATGGACACCTGGGTTGTTTCCAACTTTTGGCTATTGTGAATAATGCTGCTATAAACACTGGTGTGCAGGTGTCTATTCGTGTCACTGCTCTCAGTTCTTCTAGGTATTTACCAAGCAACGATATTGTCAAATCCCATGGCATGTCTATATTCAACTTCTTTAGGAACTGCCAAACAGTCTTCCACAGTGACTGTAGCATTCTACATAACACCAACAGTGAATAAGCATTCCTTTCTTTCTACATTCTCTCCAACATTTACAGTTTTCCGACTCTTTAATAGTGGCCAGTCTAATAGCATACCACTCATTTTTAAAAGTTCTTTGGAATTGACAAGAAAGCCTAACATTCCTGAGTCCAGTAACTCATTGATATATTGTTTCTCCTTTCTACTACCAGAGGACAGTAAATATGTTTAAAACAGTAAGGAGTTCATTAGTTAAATGAATATGATAATGAAATTCTTAGAAAATGCTAGACCTTTTCTGCAAAATAAAGAATTGACCTTCCTATAACAACAAATTCAACACCTATAAACATTTTTAAAATAAAACACTAGAAAAACATGACATTTTAATTATTTCTACAGTGTTATTCAATATACTCCTTGACAATATAAGCTTCATGAGAAGGAAGAAAACATATCACATTTCAGCAAGTTTAAGAGTCAAGCCGATGAACATCGTTAGTCATCAGGGAAATGCAAATCAAAACCACAATGAGATACCACTTCACACTCACTAGGGTATCTATTTTTTTTTTTTAATGGAAAACAATAAGCGTTGGCAAGGATGCTGAAAAATAGAAACCCTGGAATACTGTTGGTGAGAATGTAAAATGGTGCAGCCGCCATGGAAGTTTAGCAGTTCCTCAGAAAGTTGAACACAGAATTACTGTATGACCCAGTAATCACACTACTAGGTATATAGCCAAAAACAGGGACTCAAACAGATATTTGTACACTAATGTTCATAGCAGCATTATTTGCAGTAGTCAAAAGGTAAAAAAAAAAAAAACACCAAGTATTCATCCACAGATGAATGAATAAACAAAATGTGGTATATACAATGCAATAGAATATTTATTATTCAGCCATAAAAAGGAAAGAACTTCTTATAAATGGTACAACATGGAAAAACCTTGAAGACATTAGTTGAGTGAAATAAGCCATACACAAAAGAGCAAATATTAGGGAAACGGACTTTGGCCCAGTGGTTAGGGCGTCCGTCTACCATATGGGAGGTCCACGGTTCAAACCCTGGGCCTCCTTGACCCATGTGGAGCTGGCCCATGCGCAGTGCTGATGCGTGCAAGGAGTGCCCTGCCATGCAGGGGTGTCCCCCGCGTGGGGGAGCCCCACGCGCAAGGAGTGCGCCCCGTAAGGAGAGCCGCCCAGCGTGAAAGAAAGAGCAGCCTGCCCAGGAATGGCGCCGCCCACACTTCCCATGCCGCTGACGACAACAGGAGCGGACAAAGAAACAAGACGCAGTGAATAGACACCAAGAACAGACAACCAGGGGAGGGGGGGAAATTAAATAAATAAATAAAATAAATCTTAAAAAAAAAAAAAGAGCAAATATTATAAGAATCCATTTATGTGAAATACCTAGAACACCCAAAATCTTACCAATGGAAAGTAGATTATGTGTTACCAGGGGCAGGGAAGGAGAAATGGAGAATGGGGATTGATTGCTTAATAAGTACAGAGTTTCTGTTTGGGTGATGAAAAAACTTTGGTAATGGATGGTGGTAATAGGAGCACAACACTGTGGATATACTTAATATATTGTATACTTGAAAGTGGTTAACATGGGAAATTTTGAGGTGTATATATGTTACCATGATAAAAAGTTATGTATTTTTTAAAAGTGATTCTGAATTAAAATATAGTGCCTTATGTTAAGTGAATGCCAGTTTACTAAATGATGATCAGCAAACAATAAATACCTTTGTTGGCATGCACATTTAACATGATATTTTCAGAGACACAGATTTTCTTGTTTGTTCTTTAGCATGTAATCACTGAGGCAAGCTATACCTTTGTTATGTATGTGTGAGTGTGTATATAAGGTGCATGGATGTTGTTGAGGGAGTGAGCATATCCTGGAGAGTCTCATGAGGGAGTTCCATTATGATCCGATGGTTTTTCCACTCTGATGCTTGTCAAGAACATCATATTTGATAACACATGGTGAATTTTTCTGAAGCCTCATTGTTATTATAAAAAGGAAATAAGTCATATATATAATATACAATATTTTTAGCAGAAGAGCAAGTAACAGTTACCCATAAATAATTGGTGGGATGGATTGCATACCAAGATCACTTACAGTTGTACCTCATTCTGTGAAACTTATTAATAATAGCTAACATTTACTGAGTACTAACTATGTGTTGGCACTGTTATAAGTGCTTTACATGTAATTTTTCATTCTATCGCCACAACAATTCTGGGGAGTAAATACTATTATTATCCCCATTTTATGGAGGCTCTGAGAGGTTAATTTGCTCAACATCATGCAGAAGTTGTAGAGGCAAGATTCAAAACCATTCAGTAGTATTTCAGAGCCCACGGTATTAACTCTTCATCATGCTGCAAAGAGATAAGGTCTATGTAACTCTTCACTTTCCAAAACGAGTTCACTAAATGTTTTATCAATGAAAAGGCATCCAAATTAGAAAGGAAGAAGCAAAATGATCTCCGTTAGCAGATGACATGATCCTATATATGTAGAAAATCACAGTGAACCTATACAAATGCTGCTAGAGCTAATAAGTAAATTCAGCAAAATAGGAGGAGACAAGATCAACATGCCCAAATCAGTTGTGTTTCTATACACCAGCAATGAACAATCTGAAAGGGAAATCAAGAAAACAATTCCATTCATAATAGCAACTAAAAGAATAAAATATCTAGAAATAAATTTAACCAAGGACATAAAAGACTTGAACATGGAAAACTATAAAACATTGCTGAAAGAAATTAAAGAAGGTCTAAATAAATGGAAAGATTCCCCATGTTCATGGATTGGAAGAATTAATACCATTAAGATGTCAATGCTACCTGAATTGATTTACAGATTCATGTACTGCTGATAAAAAAAATTCAACAGCCTTCTTTGCAGAAATGTAAAAGGCAATCATCAAATTTTTATGGAAGGACAAGGGACCATGAATACCCAAAGCCATCTTAAAAAAGAAGTAAAAAGTTGAGTATTCACACTTTCTGATTTCAAAACTTATTAACATAGCTACAGAAATCAAAACAGTGTGGTACTGGTACAAGAACAGACATATAGACCAAAGAAAAGGAATTGAGAATTCAGAAATAAACCCACACATCTATGGTCAATTTTTGACAAGGGTGCCAAGACCACCCAATGGGGAAAGAACAAGTGCTGGGAAAACTGGATATCCACATAGAAAATAATGAAAGAGGACCCCTAACCCACATTATACACAAAAATTAATTCAAATATAGGAACTGAAACTATAAAACTCTTAGAAGAAAACATTGGGTAATAGCTTCAGGCCTTGTCTTAGGCAATGAATTCTTAAATTTACATGAAAATCAAAGCAATAGAAGAAAAACTAAACAGAAATTTATCAAAATTTAAAATTCCCATGCATCAAAGACTTCATCAATAAAATGAAGAGAAGACCTGCAGAATGAGAGAAAATATTTGGAGAGTGTACATCCAGAATATGTTAAGAACTCTAAAACTCTACAAAAAAAGATAAATAACCCAATTATTAAGTAGGTAAAGAAAGGACTTGATGGGAAGCTGATGTGGCTCAAGTGATTTGGCTTCTTTCTATCATATGGGAGATCCAGGTTTTATTATTCTATATTTAGAGATGCTATGGTAGTTTTAGTCTTTTGTGGATCCCAGAAAATTATCTTCTTAAATTGGTCAATACCGGTGGGTATGAATCTATTATAGATAGGACTGTTTGATTAGATTACTCCAGTAAGGTGTGACCCAGCTGGGTCTTAACCCTCCTACTGGAGTCCTTTGTAAATGGATAAATATGAAGAGGGCTAGCCACAGAGACACACAGGAGCTCAGAGAAACCCCCAGAGGTTAGAGAAAGAGAGTCCCAGAGGCTGGAGGCTGGAATTGGCAGAGCACAGAGGCACAGAGAGAGGCCCCCAGAAGCTGAGAAAGGAAGCTGCGGAAACCAGAAAGTTGTAAGTGAGGAGACTGGAGGAGCCTGATGCCTCGATGTGGACATTTTGATGGCATCAGAATTATAAACTTAAAAGTTAATAAATCCCCATTGTAAAAGCCAGCCATTTCTGTATATTGCCTTGGTTGCCTTTAGCAAACTAGCAGATGCATATATAAAAAACAGTTTTCTGTGCTTGAAGTTGGGTACAAGTTCCTCAGAAAGCTAAATATAGTACTATCATATGACCCAGAAATCCCACTACTAGGTATATACCCAAAAGAATTGAAAGAAGGAAATTCAACAAATGTTCACACACCAATGTTCATAGAAACATTATTCACAATTGTCAAAAGATAGAAGCAACACAAGTTTTCATGAATAGATGAATGGATAAATAAAATGTGATATGTATATATATACAACATTGGAATATTACTCAGCCATAAAAATGAATGAAGTCTTGGTACATGTGACAACATGGAGGAACCTTGAAGATATCATGTTGAGTGAAATAAGCCAGACACAAAAGGACAAATATTATATGATTCACTGACTTAAAATAATTAGAATAAGCAAACTCATAGATTCAGAATCTGGAATATAGGTTACCAGGGGACAGGTGGAGATAGGGAATGGGAAGTTAAGGCTTAAAATGTACAGGGTTCTATTTGAAATGAGGGAACCATTTGGATGGTGGTGATAGTAGCACAACATTGGGAATGTAATTAACAGCACTGAAATATATATCTGAATATGATTAAAAGGGAAAATGTTAAATCATATATATGGTAACAATAAAAATTAACCAAAAAAATTCGATGGAATTACATTATATAAAAAATGAACTCTAAGTTTAAAAATGGACTATACTTAATAGTACAATTATAAAAATGTCCTATCATCAATTGTAACAAATGTTCCACACGAATACAAGGTGTTAATGATACGATGGTATATGGGGATCCTGTATTTTATACCTGATTGTTCTGTAAACCACAACTTCTCTAATAAAGAAAAAAACCAGGTACAAACACATTCCAAAAGACTATGACTGGAAGGAGGCAGCAAGAAGGTGTCGGTTTAAGTGTGCACTAACCATCTTTCTCACAAAAAAAATGGCTGAGTGAGGGCAAGATCCTACCCAAGTGAGCTGTTTTGAGAACTCATGGAGAAGGAGGCTTCAGGGCATCAATTTGGAGACAGCTGGACAAAAAGACAAATTGCTCAAGGGAACATAGAAATCAGCAAGGAAATAGAACAAGAAGAACAAAGTGTCAAAGAGAAAACTTCACACGCAAAAAAAAACAGTAGCTAAACAAAACCCTAGAGTAAAGAGAGGAGCTAATCAACTGAATAAACCCATCAAGATAAAAAGATAACCAGACAGCAACAAAAAAATTACAAACCATACCAAGAAACAGGAAGACATGGTCCAGTCCAATGAACAAACTAAAAACCAGGAAGAGATGCAGAATATTAGACAACTAATCAAAGCTGTCCAAACAAATATCATGGACCAACTTAATGAAGTGAAGGAAGAGATTAAGGATATTAAGAAGACACTAAGAGAACATGGGGAAGAAATTGTAAACAAACATAAAAAAAATAATGGATATGATAGTGATGAATGGCAAATCTAAGAAATAAAAAATACATGCAAGCACATAACAGCAGCTTTGAACGGACAGAGGAAAGAATTAGTGATGTGGAAGACAGTACATCTGAAATCAAACAGATAGGTAAAAAGATAGAAAAAAATCCAGCAGGGACTTAGGGATTTGAACGGCAAGACAAATGTACAAACATACACATTATAGGCATCCCAGAGGGAGAAGAGAAGGGAAAGAGGACAGAAGGAGTGCTGGAGGAAATAATGGCTGAAAACTTTCCAACCCTGTTGACGGAGATGGATGTACATGCCCAGGAAGTGCAACACACCCCAAAAAGTATAAATCCCAACAGACCTACTCCAAGACATATACTTGTCAAACTGTCCAATGCTCAAGACAAAGAGAAAATACTGAAGGCAGCAACAGAAAAGAGAACCATAACACAAGAGAAGCTCGATAAGTGCTGATTCTTATCTGAAACCATGGAGGCAAGAAGGCAGTGGTATGACTCAGTTAAGGTATTAAAAGAAAAACTTCCAGCCAAGAATTCTCTATCCAGCAAAGCTGGCACTCAAAAATGATGGCAAAATCAAAATACTCACAGATAAACAGAAATTAAGAGAGTATGCCAATAAGAAACCTGCCCTTCAAGAAATACTAAAGGGAGTTCTTCAGGTTGAAAGGAAAAAATAGGAGAGAGAGCTGAAGGAGAGTGTAAGAACAATTAAAAAGACAAAAAGAGAAATAAAAACATCATGTGACATACATAAATCCAAAGAAAATATGGCTAATATAAGTAATTCCTTGAGAGTATGTGTAGCAGTGCTCCAAAATGTATTCATCAAATGCAATGAATGTGCCACACTGATTAAAGAGGTTGTCGATGTGGGAGGAGTGGAGGAGGTGGGGAGTGGAAGTATATGGGAACCTCATATTTTTTAATGTAACATTTTGTGTGATTTATGTATCTTTTAAAAAGGTAATAAAAATTTTAAGTAAAAATGATTTTCAAAGTGTTGTTCAAGAAACAAGTGGGAGAGAAAAGTAAAGATATTTTCTCACACAAAAAAATTAAAAATGGGCAAGAATATCAAGAAACAGTGGCTATTTGCAGAAAGGGAAGCATAGAGAAATTGAGAGGTGAAGAATTTTCTTGTTTTATTATTCATCTGGGCTTTTTGTTTATTATTATTATTGAAATAAAGCAATAGCTCTAATAATGATTAAATGCACAACCATGTGATTACACCAAAAAAAAAAAAAAAAAGACACAGATTGGCAGAATGGATAAAGAAATATGACCCATCTATATGCTGCATACAAGAAACCCACCTTAGACCCAGGGATTCAAGGAGGCTTGAAAGTGAATGGCTGGAAAACAATCTTACAAGCAAACAATAACAAAAAAAAAAAGGGCAGGAGTAACTATACTAATATCAGACAAAATAGACTTTTTTTAAGATTTTTAAATTTATTTCTCTTCCCTTCCCGCCTGCCCCCCCCCCCCCCCCCCCCGCCGATTGTCTGTTCTCGGTGTCTATTTGCTGTGTCTTCTTTGTCTGCTTCTGTTGTTGTCAGCAGCATGGGAATCTGTGTTTCTTTTTATTGCATCATCTTGTTGTGTCAGTTCTCTGTGTGTGCGGCACCATTCCTGGGCAGGCTGCACTTTCTTTCATGCTTGGCAGCTCTCCTTACGGGGCGCACTCCTTGCACATGGGGCTACCGTATATGGGAGACACCCCTGCATGGCACGGCATTCCTTGTACGCATCAGTACTGTGCATGGGCCAGCTCCACATGGGTCAAGGAGGCCCAGGGTTTGAACCGCAGACCTCCCTTGTGGTAGACGGACACCCTAACCACTGGGCCAAGTCCGCCACCAAAATAGACTTTAAATGCAAAATCATTGTAAGAGACAAAGATGAACACTATATATTAGTAAAAGGGGTAATCTTTCAAGAAGAAAGAACAATAATAAACATTTATGTTCCTAACCAGGGCACCTCAAAATACATGAGGCCAACATTGGAAAAAACTAAGTGGAGAAATAAATGTCTCTACAATTATATTGGGCAATTTTAATACACTATTATCACCATTACACAGAATATCTTGACAGAGAATCAATAAAGAAACAAAGACTTTGAATAATACAGTAGAGGATCTGGACCTAATAGACATATACAGAACACTACATCCAAATACAGTGGGATATACATTCTTCTCAAGTGCACATGGATTGTTCTCCAAGACAGACCACAAACTAGGCCACAGAAAAATTAACAATGAACTCAAAAAGATTGAAATTATACAAAAGTAATTCCTCTGACCACAATGGAATAAAGCTGGAAATCAGTAAGGGTCAAAGAACCAGTTTAGGCACAAAGATATGGAAATTAAACAACACACTCTTAGACAAACAGTGGGTCAAGGAGGAAATTTCTAAAGAAATCAGTAACTACCTTGAAATGAATGAAAATGACAATATATCAAAACCTATGATGTAGCAAAAGCTGTACTGAGAGGGAAATTCATAGTCATAAATGCATATATCAAAAAAGAAGAAAGAGCTAACATTGAAGACCTAACCACACACCTGGAGGAATTAGAAAAAGAACAACAAACTAACCTCAATGGAAGTAGAAAGAAAGAAATAACAAAGAGCAGAGGAGAACTAAATGAAATAGAAAATAAGAAAGCACTAGAAAAAATAAATACAACCAAAAGCTGTTTCTTAGAGATGATCAATAAAATTGACAATCCCTTAGCTAGACTAACAGAGAAAAAAGAAGATGCAAATACACAAAATAAGAGATAAGGAAGGGGTTATCACCACTGATCCCTCAGAAATAAGGAGAATCAAAAGAGGATATTTTGAAAAATTATATGCCAACAAGAAGGATAATTTAGAGGAAATGGACAAACTGCTAGAAACATATAAGTAGCCTACATTGAGGAAAGAAGAAATTGATGACCTCAACAGACCAATCACAAATAAAGAGATAGAATCAGTCATCAAAAACCTCCCAACTAAGAAGAACCCAGGACCAGACAGCTTCACAAGTGAATTCTACCAAATATTACAGAAAGAACTAACACCAATCCTACTTAAACTCTTCCAAAAAATAGAAGTAGAAGAAACATTGCCTAACTCATCCTATGAGGCCAACATTACCCTAACACCAAAGCCAAACAAAGATGCCACAAGAAAGGAAAATTACAGACCAATCTCTCTAATGAACCTAGATGCTAAAATCCTCAACAAAATATTTACTAATCATATTCAACAACATGTCAAATGAATTTTACACATGACCAAGTGGGTTTCATACCAGGTATGCAAGGATACATAAGAAAATCAATCAATGTAATACACCACATAAACAAATTGAAAGAAAAAAATCACATGAACATTTCTGTAGATACAGAAAAAGCATTCAACAAAACAAAACACCCTTTCCTGATAAAAACACTGCAAAAGGTAGGAATAAGAGGAAATTTTCTGAACATGATAAAGGGTATAATTGAAAAACTCACAGCTAACATCATATATAATGGTGAAATCTTAAAAGCTTTCCCTCTAAGAATGGGAACAAGACAAGGGTGCCTACTATCACCTCTCCTTTTTAACATTGTGTTAGAAGTACTTGCTCAAGCACTGAGGCAAGAAAAAATATAAAATGTATCCAAATTGGAAAGGAAGAAGTAAACATTTCACTATTTGCAGATGACATGATCCTATACAAAGAAAGCCCTGAGAAATCTGCAACAAAGCTTCAAAAATTTATAAATGAGTTCAGTAAAGCCACAGGTTATAAGATCAATTCACAAAAATCAGTAGCATTTCTTTACACCAATAATGAGCAATCTGAGGTGATCAAAACTGGGATGGTATTGGCACAAGGATAGACATACTGACCATTGGAACCAAACAGAGTTCTGATATAGATCCTCGCATATACAGTCATCTGATATTCGACAAGGCCACCAACCCCACTCAACTGAGAGAGAATAGCCTCTTCAACAAATGGTGCTTGGAGAACTGGATATCCATATTCAAAAGAATGAGAGAGGAAAACCATCTCACACCTTATACAAAAATCAACTCAATGGTGGAAATGAGTTTGTATGGCTAAGAGTCTTCAAAAAAGAGTCGAGAGGTCATCAGAGGGGTTGTGTTAATGCACACCTCAGCAGGATCCCAGAGACAGCCAAAATAGATGCAACTCCAGGTACCAGTGCTCCTGAGGGCTACGGAGACACACAGGTTCTATGGTCATGGCACATGGCTCTGGAGTACAGTGTCTTGTCAGTGGGCCCTACTTTGTAATTTGTGTTACTGAGTTTGATGGAATTGACTCAGATGTGACCTTTCTACACATGCCTCTTCAGTCACTTTTACTGAACCTGTGGTTGGCACTGGGTTTGGTGAATACTCAGGAGACTTGAAATCTCTGGACTAGCCAAGTGCCAGCTGGGCCCTGAGCCTCAGCAGAGTTGCAACTCCTACTCTCCGGTTCGTGGACTTACCCAGATCAGCTAATGAGGAGGTCAAGGAGGTGAAGATGGCCAACCACCACACCATGGAACTGAGAGTGCCTACAATTCCAAGCAGGAGAATCGCATCCATCAACCATGTGGGATCTAAGCCTCTTCTTGATATAGAGATAGAGTGGACATCACCATCCCAGGGTCCACAGGATGGAGGAAAAAAATATGGATTAGAGTGGACTTACTGGTATTCTACTATAGAACTATTGTGACTAGTAATGGAAGAAACTGTAGCATTGATGTGGAAAAAGTGGCCATGATAGTTGCTGAGGGCAGGGAGAGGGAAGAAAAGATGTGGGGGCATTTTCAGGACTTGGAGTTGTCATAAATGATATTACAGCAACAGATGCTGGACTTTATATATCCTGCCATAACCCACCGAAAGTACTTCAGGAAAGTGTAAAGTATAATGTAAACTATAATCCATGCAGTATAGCAGTGCTCCAAAATGTATTCAACAAATGCAATGAATGTGCCACAATGATGAAAGAAGTTGTTGATGTGGGAGGAGTGGGGGGGGGGGGTGTGGAGTATATGGGAACCTCTTACATTTTTTAATATAACATTTTTCTGTGATCCATGTATCTTAAAAAAAAAACAATTTAAAAAAAGACAAAAAAAAAAATCAACTCAAGATGGATCAAAGATCTAAATATAAGAGCCAAGACCATAAAGACCTTGGAATATAATGTAGGGAAGCATCTACAGGGCCTTGTAATAAGAAATGGCTTCAGGAATTTCACACCCAAAGCACAAGCAGTGAAAGGAAAAATAGATAAATGGGACATCTTCAAAATTAAACCCTTTTACACCTCAAAGGACTTTGTCAAGAAAGTGAAAAGACAGCCTATGCAATGGTAGAAAATATTTGGTAACCATATATCTGATAGGAGCCTAATATCCAGCATATGTAAATAAATCCTATAACTTGAAAATAAAAAGACAAACAACCCATTTTTAAAATGGGTATGTGATTTGAAGGAATTCTTCTCCAAAGAAGAAATACAAAGTACATGAAAAGTACATGAAAAGTACTAAAAAGAAATACAAAGTACTAAAAAGTACATGAAAAGATGCTCAACATCATTAGCTATTAGGGAAATGTAAATCAAAACTACAATGAGATACCATCTTACACCCATTAGACTGGTGGCTATTAAAAAAACAGAGGACTACAAGTGTTGCAGAGGATGTGGAGGAATGGGAACCCTCATCCACTGCTGGTGGAAATATAGAATGATCCAGTCATTGTGAAGGACAGTTTGGCAATTCCTTAAAAAAACTAAGTATAGATCTACCATATGATCCAGCAATTCCACTGCTGGGTATATATCCAGAAGAATTGAAAGCAAGGACATGAACAGATATATGCACACCAATGTTAATAGCAGCATTATTCACTACTGCCAAAAGTTGGAATCTACCCAAATGCTCATCAACAGAAGAATGGATAAACAAAATGTAGTGTATACATACAATGGAATATTACTCAGCTGTAAGAAGGAATACAGTAAATACCCTGAATTACATGGATGAATCTTGAGGAGCTTATATTGAGTGAAGCAAGCCAGGCATTGAAGGACAAATATTGCATGACCTCAGTGATATGAATTAAGCAAATCAAGTCAACTCAGAGAGCTAGAATATGGAAGATAAGTTACAAGAAATAGAAAGGGAGAAGAAGGTTGTGAGCCAATGCCCACACAGGCGAGATCTATGATAAGGTGGAACTGAGAAGTTGTGCAGTGAAGGGATATGACAGGGGTGTAGGATACTATTGGGTTGGGGGGTTGCAAGGTTTACAGGGGGGTAGGTTGGGGAGGATGTGTTGGGTGGAGGAGGGTTGGGGGAGGTAGCAAGTGAACACTGGAGATTGGCGGGTATGTGGTTGAAACTACAATGTTGAGAAAACTCTTGACAATATGACAAGGAATGGTTACTGATTTAGCATATTCGATGGGAGGGTATTTGGGACAGGGCACACCTAAGGCAGTCTTCTAGAGAATGTGAGAGTGATCATTTTGTCATAGTGTGTTGTATCAGTGAGGGGAGGCCCACATAATAAGTGGGAAGGTGTTGGACTCCCATCCTGGGAGGCTCAATATGTTCTCAAACAAAGGCAGGGTGTCTCTCAAGAGCATGGCAGTTCCTAATAGGGAAGGACAGTCTAGTGTATCAAGCCCTCAGGGTTGTTGCAAGTATCTATGAATCTTGTCCTATAAGGAGTGAAGCCTGGTCATTGTTGTGGGTCCCAAGCACAGGGGGAGGGAGAAATAGAATAGATGGATGAGGAGGTATTTAGAGGGCAATGGAAATATTCTGCATGATCTTGCAATAATGGATACAGGCCATGTTAAATTTCATTAAAAATTTATAAAAGTGTAAGGTCTAAAATGTAAAACATAATGTAAACCATTGACCATAGTTAGTAGTTACGTTTCAATATTTGTACATCAGTTGTAACAAATGTACCATCCACATGTGAAAAGGTTATTAATAAGGAAGGGGAAAAAGAGGGAGGATGTTGAGTATATGGAAGTCACCTATATTCTGTATGTGACTTTACTGTGACCTAAAACTTCTTTGAAGACAAAATGAAAAAAAGTAAGACACTGGGGAAGAAATGGAAGAAAATGTCACTGTCATACAGAACAACAGATAATTTCAGTGATGAAAGGCAAAAGGTCAAAATAATTTTTTAAATATTTTTCTTTTTTTTAATATCCCAATTTTTTATTTTTTATTTTTATTTTTTCTAAATTATTATGTATTTTATTTCTTATGTTTAAATCTATCATTATTTCATTTTCCTATTAATTGAATTTGGCAATATTCTTGGCTTAATTTTTTTTTTCTTGGCTTAATTTTTGAAGAAGTTTTAGATCACAGAAGGGTTACAACTGTGGCAGGGTAGGATCATTGGTGTGAGGTGTCAGTGATGGGGGATACATGGAAGGAAGTGCGGCGGCTTGCTTGGTCGGTAGAGGTGGGGTCTGGCTGCGGACGAGGGGTCAGTCCAGCTTAGGACGAGGGGTCGGTCCCACTTGGGACGAGGGGTCGGTCCGGCAGCAGACGAGGGGTCAGTCTCACAGGGGTTGCGCGGTTCGGCTGATGGGGTCGCCCGGCGAAGCCAGCGATGAGGGGGTCGCCCGGAGAAGCAGGCGACGAACTGGGGACAAGGGAGGCCAGGCCCTTGTCGGGGGCTCTCAGGACTGAAGGGCGCACGGCAGAAGAACTACCGCGGAGACGAGGTAAACACGCAAGTCCACTTTATTGAGGGAGAGGCAACAGTTTTATAGGGGCTGGGGAAGGCTGATTGGTCGAAGCCACGCCCTGTTCTGATTGGTTGCCGGAGAAAGGTCAGTGGGCGGTACTGGACGGGGGAGGGGTGGTGGTTAGGGATTGGCTGCCGCTGTTGCTGGGGGAAGGGGCAGGGTTTAGGGATTGGTGGCTGCTGTTGCTGGTGTGGAGGGCAGACTTGAGTTTCCCGCCCACGCCTGGCTGTTGCTGCTGTCGGGGGGAGGGAAAAGGGCAGACTG
Source organism: Dasypus novemcinctus (assembly GCF_030445035.2). Lineage (NCBI taxonomy): Eukaryota > Metazoa > Chordata > Mammalia > Cingulata > Dasypodidae > Dasypus > Dasypus novemcinctus. Next base: position 57,338,494 of record NC_080676.1, read on the forward strand.
GATTTTTCCGCCCACGCCTGGCTGTTGCTGCTGTCGGGGGAGGGGAAAAGGGCAGACTGGAATTTTCCGCCCTGCGCCTGCGCAGGGAGAAAGAAGAAGAAGGGTGCCGCCCCACAGGCATCGTGTGGCACCATCTGGGAGGAGGGGCGGCCGCGGAAGCATGGCTGCCGAGAAGGGGAGACCCGAGGGCACTCTGCGCCCATGCCGAGCTCCCTTCAGGGGTGGCGGTGAGTCCGACCAGCCACCCTATTATGGGGGCAGCAGCTTGGCCTGCCGCGGCTGCTCCTCCGCCAGGCCAGCAAACCACACTTCAGCCCGAGGGGTGACCGCAAGGAAGTTCACCTGGGCATACATATAAGCTATGTAAGTATGTTCAAAATGTTCAGGCGGCATTATCACGGTGGGTAGAGATTCACACAACAACCAAAAGAATATTCAATTCCATCCTGGGGAGCCCTGCCACATTCTCTAACAGAAAAGGAACACTCCTCAAAGTACAGGGCAATGATTACTGAAGAAGGATGGGCCATTGATGGGCCCTTGATATTGACAACTATGCTTATGCGCCTTTGCTCTTGAAACTGTCACTTAGCCTAGTATTGTAGGGTGCCTAAGAGTTACCTCCTGAGAGCCTCTATGTTGCACAAATGTGGCCTCTTTCTTAGCCAAACTCTACATACAAATGCATTACCTCCCCTACCAAGTGTGGGACATGACTCCTGGGGATGAGCCTCCCTGGCACTGAGGGATTACTACTAAGCACTGGCAGGTGATGCAACTGGAAAAAGACCTTGAAGAAAAAGGGGAAAAGTTAAAGACAAATGAGTTTACATGGCTAAGAGACTTCAAAGTTAGTTGGGAGGTCATCAGAGATGTATCACTTATGCACATCTCAGCAGGATCTCATAGATACCAAAGTGGATACAACCCAAAATAGTGGGGCTCTAAGGGCTCCAGAGACCCCCAGGCCCTATGGTCATGGCAGATAGCTCCAGAGTTCGGTGCCTTGCCAGTGGGCCTTTCTTTGGAGTTTGTGTTCTCAAGTGTGACAGAGTTGGACCCAGACATGACTTCTCTACACATACCTCTTCTGTCCCTTTTATCTGAACCTATAGTTGGTGCAGGAGTTGGTAATTAGGTCAAGAGACTTGAATCTTTGGGCTGTCCATGTGCCAGCTGGGCCCTAAGCCTTCACAGAGCTGTGACACCTACTCTCCAGTTCATTGGACTCACCTAGGACAACTAATAAGGAGGTGAGGATGGACAACCACCACACCAAGGAACCGAGAGAGTCTACAACTGCAAGAAAGTTCCATCCACCAGCCATAGGGATTTGAAGCCCCCTCTCAATTAGAAGTGGAGTGGGCATGGCCATCACAGAATCCTTAGGAACGGGAAATAAAATATGAACTAGATTTGACTCACTGGTATTCTACTATAGACTTCCTATGATTCTAGCAATAGAAGAAATTATATCACTGATGTGGAGACAGTGGCCACTGGAGGTGCTGAAGTCAGGGAGAGGGAAAAAGATATGTAATATGGGGGGCATTTTCAGGACTTGAAATTGTTCTGAATGACATTGCAATGACTGATACTGGCCATTATATATCCTGCCATAACCTAAGGAATTGAGTGGGAGAGAGTGTAAACTACAATGTAAACTATAATCCATGCTTAGTGGCAATGCTCCAAAATGTGTTCATCAATTGCAATGAATGTACCACACTAATTAAAGAAATTATTAATGTGGGGAAAAGTGGGAAGTGTGGGGAGTGGGGCACATGGGAATCCTTTATATTTTTTTATGTAACATTTTGTGTATTCTATGAATCTTTTTAAAATAAATCAAAAAATACATTTAAAAAAAGACTATGGGAGCAGATGTGGCTCGAGCAGTTGAGCACCTGCCTCCCATGTGGGAGGTCCCAGGTTCGGTTTCCAGTGCCTCCTAAAAAGGAGAGGAAAAAAAAGCAGGCAACAAGGTGCAAAAGTAATGAGCAAAAACAACGAGCAAACAGACAAGGGATCCATCTCGGGACAAGGGGGAGGGTGATACTTTTTTTTTTAAGTCTATGATTAATACTTTTGGAGAAAAACAATAAAATATTGAATCTATGAAACAAATTTAAAAAGACACTATTTTTTTAAAAATGGAACACTGAGAACAAGAAAGATGGAGTATCCAATTTTTAAGATGGTTCCTAATGATCTCTCCGATTGTTATTAACAATCATATAGAGTTCTAGTTCGCTCTTAACATTGTATCAGGTTTAGTTTGTGTAGTATAATGAAAAACTTGGCTGGTCTTTGTCCTCAGTTCCTGGGGAAGCAACCCCTGAATGTCTGGAATTTCCTGAGCTAGAAGTGCCTTTTGTTCTTCATGAGGGCCCAGGACAGTACTTGGTAGTTCATATGCCTACAAGGAGACAAGGAGGGGCCAGCCACAGGCCAGCCACATCAGAGACCAACAAGGTGATTAGGAAGGTGGGCCTTCAATCCATATCATGTCAGCCCCACCTCCCTGACCTCTGGGAGGGGAGAGGGGCTGCAGACTGAATTCAACCATGTGGACATTGATTCAGTTGATCATGTCTATATAATGAAATCCCCTATAAATTCAGGACACTTGAAGCCACAGCGAGCTTACGGGATTGAGAAATTATTTCATTGCTGTCCTGGGAGGGTGACCATTCTGAGTCTGCATGGGGAGGACACAGAACTTGTGTTTGAGATTCTCCCAGACCTCATGCTATGTGTCTTTTCTTTTGGTTTCTTATTTTTATCCTTTTACGATAATAAAGCTACAATATTAAGTACAGCACTTTCAGTGAGTTCTGTAAGTATTTTTAATGAATTATTGAACCTAAAGAAATGATGGTAACCCCCGAATTTGGTCAGAAGTGCAGATGGCTGGGGGCCCCAAACATGCAACTGGTGCCTGAAGAGCAATCTTGTATAGGAATGCCTTAAGCTGTGGAGTCTGGCCTATTACTGTGTAGTTAGAGTCAGAATTGAAGTTGGGTTGAGTTATCACAGTCTTTGCAGTAGCTGATAGGTTTTTTAAAATATCCCTTACATCTGGTTGACCGATAGAATAGCGTAGAAATCATGTTATATCACTTCAGCTAGGATATACCTTCTGCCGTGCTCCTTTCTCAGATCAATTTTCTCTGGGAAGTTAGCTGCCATGTTGTAAGGACACTTAATGCAGCTTTATGAAGAAGTTCGTGTGGCAAAGAATAGATGATGTCTGTCAACAGCCATGCTAGTCGTTACCTTGGAAGCAGTTCTACCATTCCCAGTCAAGATGTCAGGTGACTGTAATCCAGGCCAATGACTTGACTACAATTTCATGAGAGACCCTGAGTCAAACCATGCAGCAAAACTTTTCCTAAATTCTTGACCCAGAGAAACTGTGAAACAATAAATATTTTAAAATTTTAAGAGCTACATTTTGGGATAATTTGTTAGGCTACAATAGATAACTAATACAAAAGAGTTCTTGGAAATTAAAAAATGATAGCAGAAATTAAAAATTCAATAGATACTGAGAAAAGAGAGGATGTCACCATGTGATTCGAGGCAGTGATTCAAGCAAAGGAACCCCAAGGACTGTGAAGCCAGCACAGACCCAGGAGGAAGCAAGAACCTTCTAGCCTCCAAAACCATGAGACAATAAATTCTCATTGCTTAAGCCAAAAAAAAAAAAACAAAAAAAAACCTAATTCATTAGATGTTTAAAGGTAAAGTTGAGGAAATCTCTAATATTAGAATAAATGGCACAGAGGTAAAGAATGGGTGGGGGAGGGGGGATAAGATTAGAAACTTAGAGGACAAAAAAGCACCTACAATGAGACAGAGTTCCAGAAAGACAGACGAGTAAAAAGGAGGAGAGGGAAGGATGTTATCAGATAAAGATTACAAAAATTCATTGTTCAAAAGACCTTGTGTTTCCAGATTAAAGGAGTCCAATGCCCAGAAAAATGAATGAAAAAGATTCACAGCAAAGGTCATCATTGTAAATTACAAAATCTTTGACAATACAGAAAGATCCCAAAAGCCCCCAAAGAGAAAAAAAAATTGTCACATACAATAAACCAAGGGTCAGAATGGCACTTAATTTCTTAACAGCAACATTAGGGGGTAGAAGAAAATGAAACAAAGCTTTCAAATTTCCAGGAACAAATTATTTCCAACCCAGGATTCCACAGCCAGTCACAAATTATTTCCAAACCAGGATTCCAGAGCCAGTCAAACTATCAATCAAATATGAGATTAAATAGTCATTTCATGTATGTAATTCAAAAACTTTGTCCACATGAACTCTTTCACAGGAAGGTACTGAAAGATTTGTGCTACTAAAACCCACCATTTTAATTCAGAATTTAGAATTCTAGGCTTATTTATTTTAATAAAATTTCATTGAGGTATATCATTCATACGTGAACATACATAAACAATAAGTACACAGTAAAAGTTGTGAACTTACAAAATAAACATGCATATAATCATACAGGGCTCCCACATACCACCTGTATTAGCCAAAATACAAAAATTGTATTGCAAAAAATTGATGCAAAATACCAGAAATTGGTTTGTTTTTATAAAGAGTTTTTATTTGGGGTAGGAGCTTACAGATACCAGGCCATAAAGCATAGGTTACTTCCCTCACCAAACTCAATTTTCACATGTTGGAGCAACATGCTGCCAACATCTACCAGGGTTCAGGTTTCCTGGGTTCCTCTGGGCTCAGTTCCTCTGTTTTCTCCACAAGGTCAGCTGTAGACTATCAGACAAACAGCTCTGTCTCTCTCCCTGGGGCTCCAGCTTCACCATCAAACTTCAACATCAAAACTCTGACATTAAAAGCCCTCTTACTCTGTCCTTTGCCATGCCTTTCATCTGTGAGTCCCCACCCACCAACAGTGGGGGCTCAACGCCCTACTGGTACAAGAGGTTTACCTGATTACTTAATCAAATAAACCCCTGAATCTAATATAATCCAATATGCTCAGAGGAAAAGATCAGTTTACAAACATAATCCAATATTTCTTTTTGGAATTCATCAATAATATCAAACTGCAACACCACCCCACCAACCACACCTTGCATTGTTGTGAAACGTTTTTACAAACTGTGAAAGAGCATTGTCAAACTCTTAATACTAATTATAGCCCCTATCTTACATTTGGTATATTTTTCCCCAAACCCACCCAATTATTTACACCCTGTATTAGTATTATACATAAAAATATGGAACACTTCATGAATTTGCATGTCATCCTTGCACAAGGGCCATGCTAGTCTTCTCTGTATCATTCCAATTTTAGTATATGTGCTGCCAAAGCGGGCACTCCAGGTTTATATTAACACATCTTTTTGAACAGGAAACTCCTGCCTACCTCCCCTAGCCAGAGTATCTGCAAATGGGAGTCTGCCTTTGGGTAAAGAAGTGTAATCTGCATCTCTATTTTCTTACTCAGCTCTGTCCCCACTCCCTAGCTACTGTTTCAACATCCCTGAGGTTGGAGTAGAGAGGCAGGAGGACAAAAAAGAAAGGAAGGTAAGTTCTCACTTGACTGGTACTATTGTTAAGTTGACACACTCTGAGCCTCCTCGCCATTTCTTGTGTGGTGCTCTTTTCTGGGAAGTGCTTTCATAGCACGCCTCACTAGAAACTTACTACATAGCTTCTTTGATCTGAGTGATGCATATCGTGTCTGGCTAGTCACTTTGCTCTTTACAGCCCCAAGAATCAGGTAGTTCATCTTCAGTTTCTGTCTCCTTAGGATGCCTTGTCTCTCTAGATGGCTTCTTTGGACAGTATCAAAGATAACCCCCAGGCCATTTCTCTGTCTTGCACAGTGCATAGCTGGTTCGGGGAAACATTCTTTGCCAGACTGAACTCTGGGTAGGCAGGACAATCACAGCCCAGAGAGAAACGAATCTGCCATCAGCCTGTGTCACACAAGACACTTCTGTGCCCCACAGCTCAAGGACACAGATCAAGCTCTCAAAATGGTCCTATTAAAGCATCTCTTTTTAGGCCTGTGGTGAGGGGTAGGTGACCCACATCCTCCTCCCACCCTTAACAGTCAGGAATCAGCATAGCTTCTCCCAAGAAATTTTCTTCACACAATCTTTTCTCAATCTCCACCTTATTGGTCTTTCTATACAGGCATTATCCAAATCATGTAATCAGTTCTCAGATACAGCCTTTGAAAATTTCTCCTTGGTCTGACAGCTAGTGGTAGATTGGTGCCTCGGTTGAAACTTCCAAGTCCACAGCTTGTCACATTCACATGCTCATAATAATGTGGCCTTAAGTTTAATTTAACCAAAATTACTACATAACTGCTTTAACAGAGCAGGAAAAAGGGGGGTGAGTGGGACCAGCTTAACCTTCGTTTTCCATGGAACATTCTCAGTTGAAAAGTTGAGAGATGACAGCATGTTATTTAGGGATGTGGAAGTCAACACCAGAAGAAACTGCTCAAAGAGTTGAGAGTGGTTGTCTAGGGGAGCAGGTTTGGGAAAGTAGTTTATGAGGCCAAACAGCCATAAATGTTTTATAACAAAACACAGTGTCTGACTTTATCAACTCGGCTCATGGACTACTTTGATGAGAAAATGAAAATTAACAAAAGAGAGACACAGAGGTATTTTGTCTCAAAAATTATAATTAAAGATACATAAGCACTGATACAACACATACACAAAATTCATATTTTAAATTATATTCTAAAAATTAATAAAAGAATTTCCTGGCCGGCCTTAATAAACCTGTTTTCTGTCATGAGCCGCAACCTCTGAGCTGCCTGGTGGAATCCTCCACCCTGGGGGTTGGACTTTCATTCTTCCAGTCCAGCGGAGTCCTGTTCTCTCTGAGGACTGAGGAGGCTGGGTGTGGAAAGATGGGGGAGATGTGCGAGTTTAGCTTAGAATGGGGACAGAGGGGGTATGACAAAATAAGCCTGTTGTACATAATTGTCCTGTAATTCCCCAATTACAATTTAACAGCCTTGAGATGAGAGTAATTAATAATTCAATGGCCAAATTGCAATAAGTAAAAAAAAGTCCTTGAAAGCTAGGAAAAGGGTTTTTCTAAATTACAATGAAAACAAATAAAACAATTATAAAATATTCTCCAGAGCCTGATAAACTGTATGCTTTTGAGGTTATTTATAATTTTAAGGTACTATGAAAACAAAGAGATTTTAACCTATGGAGGAAAAGAGAAGAAAGCATTTCTTATGTAAACCATCATAATTTTGATTTTATTCTACTCAGTTATAATATCCCTAGGTTTATACTGTACTAATAAAATAAGTCTGCTAAATCTTTAAGGTGATAAAAATTGTAAGTTTTTAACTGATGAGATTATCTTTATAAACCTCCTTTAAAAATAACTGTTTTGCTTAAAGTAATATGACTAGTTTTTCACAGAACAGAATGAATGATATGAGACTTAAATGAATGGAGAAAGAAGCAGAAAGTTTGTGAAAGCTTGTTTAAGGGAGTGTTTTCTCCCAAGATAAGAGGGCTAGTTTTCATAAAATCAGGGTGGAAATGTGTAGGATAAGACTTGAGTGGATATGGAAAGTTGCAGAAGGATTGTGGAAGTAAATTTAATTTGTTGCTAACTATAAGTCAATAAACTTATTTAAAGATGAAATTTATCTTAACATGAAGTAACTAGTCGATGTGGTTATGGATGGTTACAGGAAGTGTGTAAAAGCATTTTCTAAACTGAAAGATGAGGTGAGGCAGGCTGAAGTCTGGCTGGCAAGCATAGCCGCGCCCAGTGGGGGATATGCGCAGCCCACCACTCGGGTGTAGGGCGGCTGGAATGGGTGAACTGCCCTCAGCCATGGAACGGGCGCACTGCCCTCGGCCCCGCCCAGCAACCGACACCGGCTTGCTGATAGCCAGCAGAAGCTGCCTACGCTCACATCCCCCCTCCCGCACTGTCAAGCCGCAGCACAAGCCGCACCATAAAAGGCAAGGAACTAGTCCCTACCAATCACTCCCAGCCCCGTTCCCCTTTCCCGCAGGTGCCGCCCCTTCACCAACCTAGAATCTGCCTCTTCCCCCCACCAACTGCTCGCCACCGCCAATCCAATCCCCCTTTGGCCACAGCCAATCAGTCCCCTGCTCACTCCCCCATAACCCTATATAAACACATGTACTTCCCTTAATAAATTAGACCTGCGTGCTCACCTCGTCTCCGTGGTGGTTTCTCCGCCGCGCGCCCTCCACGCCTGCGAGCCCCTGCAGGAGCCTAGGCCTCTCCTGCCCCGTCGTCCACCGGACAGGACGTACCAACCGCAGAAAAATAACAATGTGAATGACTGATTCCAGGAAATCATTATTAAGAAGAAATCTAGGACCTGATATTGAAAACTAAAAGTAACTTTATAGTGGAAAAACCTTGTGAAACACTGCTTAAATCTATTATGATCTGTGCTAATTAGGCATGTCCGCCTTACCACATCCTTAATAGTCTTTAAAAAATATATAGACTTCCCGGAAGATGGTGGTCAAGAAAGACACGGCACTCTCTTCTCTTCCAGAAAAAATAGCTAGAGGACAGGCAGAAAAATCCTGGAAAAAAATCTTCCAGGGTTTAGGACACCAGGGAAAGGCTGGACACAGACCAGAAGAGAGAGGGGCAAAGGAAAAGACTCGCTGCAAAACTGTGAGTTAAAAACCACAGCTGCAACACCTGACATCCTCCCGACCCATATAGAAACTTTTGAATTCTCAGGACTCAGGCCAGAGACTACAGACAAAGAGAGCCCCAGGGATCCTTCTACCCTGAAAAGGAGAGAGAGGGGCACAGCCCAAGGCTGACTCAGCTTTTGACCCACAGATTCGGTCTTATGTGTCCCACAAGCCCCTCCAGGACAGATGGGGCCCCTCCATTGTTGATGTGGGGAGCCAGCAAGGGACCAAAGAGTCAACCCTCTCAGTCTCCCTCTCTACTGACTGGGAGCAGTGGTTGAGGACACAGAGGCTAGCAGAATTATTTCCTACCCAGGAAAAGGAAGGGTGCTGCCAACAAAGGTTGCAGATATTCCTCTGAGAAAGTCTGAATTACAATCAAATTAATGAATTGAAAGACAATATAGCTAAAGAGTTAAATGACATCAAGAAGACAGTGAGGGAAGTGGATTTGGCTCAACTGATAGAGCAACTGCCTACCACACAGGAGGTCCAGGGTTCAAACCCAGGGCCTCCTGACCCTTGTGGTGAGCTGGCCCATGTGCAGTGCTGATGTGAGCAAGGAGTGCCATGCCACGCAGGGGTGGCCCCCGAGTAGGGGAGCCCCATGTACAAGGAGTGTGCCCCTCGAGGAGAGCTGCCCTGGGGGAAAAGTGCAGCTTGCCCAGTAGTGGTGCTGCACACATGGAGAGCTGATGCAGCATATAACACAACAAAAAGAGACACAGATTCCCAGTGCCACTGACAAGAATGCAAGTGGACAAAGAACACACAGCGAATAGACACAGAGAGCAGGCAACTGCGGGGGTGGGGGGGGGGCGAGGTGAGGGGAGAAATAAATAAAAGATAAATCTTTTAAAAAGAAGACACTGAGCAAGCACAAAGAAGTATTTGAAAACCTGATTAGAAAAGTAACAGATCTGGGAAGTAAAAGTGGCTCAACTGATAGAGCATCCGCCTACCATGTAGGAGGTCCAGGGTTTGAACACAGGGCCTCCTGGCTCATGTGGTGAGCCGGCCCATGCACAGTGCTGCTGTGCACAAGGAATGCCATGCCACACAGGAGTGTCCCCCGCATAGGGGATCCCACGCACAAAGAGTGTGCCTGCAAGAAGAGCTGCCCTGCACAAAAAAAGCACAGCGTGCCCAGGAGTGGCGCCACATACATGAAGAGCTGACACAGCAAGATGACACAACAAAAAAAGAGACATAAATTCCCAGTGCCACTGAGAATGCAAGTGGACACAGAAGACACAGCAAATGGACACAAGAGAGCAGACAATGGATGGGGGGAGGGAGAAAAATAAATACATCTTTAAAAAAAAAAGTAACAGATCTCATAGGAATGAAAGTCAGAATAGGTGAGATCAAAAACACATTAGGGGGAAGTGGCTGTGGCTCAATCAGTTGGGCTCCTGTCTACCATATGGGAAGCCCTGGGTTCACGTCCTGGGGCCTCCTTGTGAAGGCAGGTTCGCCCACAAGCTGCAGAGCACCACCCAGTCAGCAAGCACTGCAGAGAGCCGACTCAGCAAGGTGATGCAACAACAACAAAAAAGGGAGACAAGTGAAAAAAACACACACACACAGAAGAGCACACAGCAAATAGACAGAGACAGCAGACAGCAAGCAAACTGCAAGGGGGGAGGGGAAATAAAATAAATAAATACAGATACAGAAGAATGCACAGCAAATGGACATAGAGAGCAGGCAGCACATAAAAAAGCCACAAGGGGGGGGATAAAAAAATAGCCAATTAAAAACACATTAGGGAAGTGGTTGTGGGTCAAGCTGTTGGGTGCCCACCTACCACATGGGAGATCCTGAGTTTGGTTCATGGTGCTTCCTAAAGAAGACAAGCAAGACAGCAAGCTGACCCAACAAGATGCAACAAGATGGCACAACTGAGAGACACAAGGAAGAAACATAATGAGAGATACAACAAGCAGGGAGCAGAGGTGGCTCAAGAGACTGGGTGCCTCCCTCCCACATGGTTCCTGGTGCCTCCCTCCCAGGTTCGGTTCCTGGTGCCACCTTAAAAAAAAGAAGACGAGCACACAAGGAACAGACACAGAGAGCAGACAGCAAGCACAAACAATGGGGGAGGGGGAAATAAGTAAATGAAGGTAAATCTTAAAAATTATATATATATATTAGAGGCAAACAACAGACTTGAAATGATAGAAGAAAGAATAACTGATACCCAAGACAGAACAGCTGAAATTGAAGAGAGAAAAGAATGGAAAAATAGAGCAGGGGCTCAGGGAGTTGAAAGATGACATGAAAGACAACAGCATACGTGTCATGGGAGTTTCAGAAGGAGAAGAGAAGGGAAAAGGGACAGAAAGAGATTTGAGGAAATAGCTGAAAATTTCCCAACTCTCATGAAAGAAATGAACGTACATGTCCAAGAAGTGTAGCAGACCCCAATCAGAATAAATGCAAACAGACTTATTCCAAGACACATACTACTCAGAATAGTAAACATCGATGATAAAGAGAAAATTCTGAGAGCAACAAGGGAGAAGCAAACCATCACATACAAGGGATGACCAGTAAGATTTAGTGCTGATGGGCAGCTGTCTGTGTTTTTACTATACCATTTATTAGGGTGTGTATTCTGTTTATGACGAAAGGGAGGAGGCAAGGAAGTATGGTGCATCTTCCTATGAGGAAGGCAACTATTCCCAGTAGCAGCTTGATGGCAGTGCCCACAAGGAGGGATCAAGGCCTTGGAGGTGAAGGCCTGTAGTGCTCCTAAGGAAGAGAGACCTTAGGCACAGGGACCCCAGGACCCCCAAGATTCTTCTTCTACCCCAGGCATGGCCGGGAAGCAAAGCCCACAAACGATGCTAATGAGGCCCAGCCTTGCAGCAAACCAGGGGGTCATCAGTTACCGACCAGAGTGGCATCCCCAGTACCCAGCATCTTAGCATGGTCCTGGGGCAAGAGCCAGTAAAGACGGTGAGTGAATTTTCTGCCTGTCGTGCCAGATAGAGGCTCAGAGTCAGATTTCAGTCAATCTAGGGAAAATAGAGAAATACAGTATTTCCTGGACAGCTGAGTTTGTGAAATAAAATTCTTACTGCTGTCTAGAAAGGATAAAATTAGAAAATTGGCCCCTCTTACAGAATAACAACTTAACAAACTTAAATGAATAAGTGGAATGGACAGGCTAAAATAAAATGAATTGCTTATTGGGAGCAGTTTTCATCCTATTTCTGACTGGTTAGGGAAGAGTGGGATAAAATTAGTAATAGAGGAAAAACAGGTAAATTCATAAAAGTTACTAACACTGTTAGTTCAAATGTGTAATAATCTGTATTTACTGTATATATCATGAGGACTTAAGACACCTATTTAAAACTGTTATAAAGGTAAATATGTGCCCTCCAAGAAAGACCCCTCCAAAAGATTAAACATCAGTTCATGATTCCAACATACCTGCCAAATAACATTCTAGAGGAATTTAAGAAATCTTCTACATGGATCAATTGCTAGATTTCATTTATTTTGATCCACATTGTAACATTAGTGTAATTATTAAAACCCACATTGAAAACTCAAATATTTCAGATAACTTTTAAAGGTCCCATCAAATACTTTCAACTCATTATTTTAGTGGGGTTCCTAAACAGGTGTTCATGCCTTTTCCATCTCAAAAGTCAAGGTTATGGAGTTTATACTTAACGTGGCAGGAAGTTTAAGGCATCAAGGTTGACGCAGGGAGGGTGCGAGGGGCAGTCTGCCTGCTCCCGCCGCAGGTAGGGCTGGCTGCTGGCTGTGAGCGATGGGCAGGACCGATGGGCAGGACCGTCCGGAGCTGGAGCTGGTGGTGGGCTTTGTGGTGGGAGGACGGGGGAGCGGCAGCGGGTGGCAGAAGGCGGGGAGAGCGCCCGCCGGGCACGGGAGACCTCGGTCCAGGAGCTCCTGGTAGGGGGACCCGGGGTGGGAGGGAGGAGGCCAGGCAGCCTCCGGGCGAGCCGGGCTTTCTGGGGTAGGTGTAGAGGGGGCGGGGGGAGGGTGGTAATCTGGGCATCGCCACCACCGCTGTGTGGACCTGGCCGGGGGCTAAGGTCTAACAGGGGGTAAGGTGAGATGGTGAGCCTTAAAAAAGAAGTATCAGGTTCCATCTCCCGCAGTTACCAGAGGTAGATTGACTCTGAAAAGAGGAAAGATGCCTTTCCCATTGCAGGCCCAAAATTAATTTATGCAGGCAAAATCCTTAATGATGACACTGCTCTCAAAGAGTATAAAATGGCAGTTACTTCTGCCACGACAGCAGCCAGTGGCTCAGGCCCCAAGCCCTGTCCCAGGTTTAGCTTCCACCTTCACACCTACGTCCATCACTCCAGCATCAACACCAGCATCATCTGAACCTGCACCTGCTGGTGCAACGAAACAAGAGAAACCTGCAGAAGAGTCAGCAGAGACACCATATACCAGCCCAGCACCAACTCACAGGCAAGAACTGCATTCTTAGGAATTAAAAAAAATAAAATAAAACAATGTTTTTTAATTCGTTGTGTCTTTCTTCATTGTAAAAGCTGTTATCTTTTATATACAGTGACAATTTCTTCCATATGTTCCCCCAGTGTCTTATTTTATTTGCTTTATATGTATTTTTTAATATTTTTTATTTTTTTAAAAAAGATTCTTAGATTACATAAATGTTACATAAAAAATATAGGGGATTTTAGGAGTTTCATCTCAAAATAGCTTTATAACAGGAACTTCATTCACTTTGTGTTTATTTTGGTTATTGTTTTGCTCAGACCGACTTTCAACTGTTAAACATTTTCTATACTTTGAACCCAACTTAAACCTGTACTTGTGTCTGTTAAGGAGGATATAGGTGCAACTTTCCATAATCCAGATTTCTATACTTCTGCATTGACTGGGGTGGGGATGGGATCCTGGCAAAAGTCATTCATTTTGTGTAGATAAGTTAGGAAATAAAAATTACCAAAAAGAACAAGAATGATAAAATAACTTGACATTGCCACCACTAGTCATTAATCACTGTCATATATATATCATAAACATTCTTCCATGTCAGTAAATAGTTCTAGTTGCTGCATAGAGTTTGATTCTGACATTCGTTGGCTCTGTGACCTTAAACAGAGTAATTAACATCTTTGGGTTTTTTCTTCGTCTGTGAAATGTGAATAATAAGATCTATCTCATAGAACTTGTTGAAAGGGTGAAATAAAAGTATAAGTGGAAAAGTTGTAAAACAGCACCTAGCACACAAAAAGCGCAGAGTAAGTATTAGCTGTTGATATTTCACTTACAACCTACAACCTCCTGTTTGATATGTGGATTGTTTCAGTCTTTCACTGTATATCTTCTTTTTTTTTTTGAAGTACCAGGGGCCAGGGATTGAACCCAGGACCTTGTGTGTGGGAAGCCAGCACTCAACCACTGAGTTGGCTTTTTCATTTGTTTTGCTTGTTGTTTGTTTTTTCAGGAGGCACTGGGAACCGAACTCTGGACCTCTCATGTGGGAGGTGGGCACTCAACAGTTTGAGCCACATCTGCTCCCATCACTGTGGTTCCTATCTGTTCAGCACAACACTTAGAAGAAATATATTGTCCTGGTTTTGGGGGGAGCAAGAAGTCATTTCTTGTGGGAAGTGGGCAGGTTGGGATTTTGAGCACTTAACAGGAAAAAATTTTTTTTTCTATCATAACTAAAATGCCCAAAGCAGATGCTTGAATCAAGGTTCTCTTGGTTGGAAAGAACTCAAACTAATAAAGAGATAGACTGTTAGAAGCATACAGGGGTCTCTCAGTTTAAGAGCATGAGCTGCATTTGGCTGGCCCTTACTGTCACTGGAGCTGTTGTGTGTTTATGATTTAGTACAACTTGCGACCTCAGTGCCAGTAGTTAAGATCCTTTATTTTAGTGTTTTACCTCTAAATGCGGTTTCCACGTCTGGCATAGTCAGCCATGGTTCGTGGGGTCTGGGTCACCTCGTTCATTGTTTACTGAGGATCTATTTCCAAGAAACTGAGTCCGTGAGAAGAGGACATAAACTCAGGTAATAAAATGTTTTCCCTGTGCCTGCCTAATGCACTCTGCTTTAAGCATTCTGAGGTACCATTGCCAAACTTGATCCAGCCTCCCATGAATAACCAGAAATGCATTCAACTCTTAGCTAGTGGGAGATAACCCAGAGTCTGAATAAGTTCTTACATCAAAAGGCTGTTGATCAATTCTATGTATGGGAGAGAATTGAGATTTAACAAATTGGTTCCCAAAACATTTAAACATTGTAAATTTAATTAAATCTGTCTTGAGCTAAAAAAAAAAAAAATCAGTGAAAGAAAAAATATGATACTGTGTTTTGATCTAAAATGAAATTGATCAGCAGCATGATTCCTTGCCCAAACCAGTAGAAACATAAATAATGAATCATAGATTAAATAATCTGCAGTTAAATTTCATTCCCCATTCCAGAAACATAAGGACTCTATGTCTTTTTTCCCTTACCACAGCAAAATTGAACAGAAGAAAGGGAAGGAAGAATTGTTGCTGGATTTTCTCTAGGCTCCTGGCTAAGCAACAAGAAATGAATTTCAGGAGCAAGCAGGGTTAGGCAGGCCAGCGATTTCTTAAGGAATGGTGAGAAGAGAAATGGGAGAAAATAACAAATCATGGGTCCCAGGTAGAGAAGAAAGGGACTGAAAACTGGTAACGATGGCCAATTTACAGACTACAATTCCCCATTATAGACTATAAATGCCAAGGTTTCACCTGCATGTTGTTCCAGGCAGGGGACAAAGAAGGCCAGAACAGGTGGCAGAGGGCAAGAACAGGGGTCAAAAGGCAAGAGAGGGCCTGTTCAGCCTTTGCACTTGCTTTGTGAACCATTAATTATCCTTCCCCTTTGCTAATGACAGGAGAGGAGGCCCAATTGTTTGCTGTTTTGATTGATTACCCCAATCATCAATCCTCCAGGAAAGCCCAATGATAAGACCCCTGGAAAATAACCAGGGCTTCTCCTGACTTCCGGAGGAAATCTTGTACCAAATGGGGGAATCTCGCAGGGATCTTCCAGCAGCCATCTTGGGGGTACCAAAGGCTATGTATTCAATGGTGGCACTTTTTCTGCCAGGTTCCAGCTCCGTCTATTGATTCCCTAACTAGCCTGCTTCAGAATGGTGGGAGGAAGGGAAGGAAGAAAAGAGAAAGGAAGAGGCTGTCTTCTTTAAACAATCTTAGAGAAAAAATACATGAACAGAGCAACACAATCATGGGCTAGGTTAGTTGCCATAATCAGCTGACACATCATTTCCCTAAACAGGCCGAAAATAAAACAACCACTTTGTGTATGCAAAATAATTTATTATCATTTATTAGGTGCCAAATGTATGTCAGTATCAAAAAAAAAAAAAAAGGACAAGGAACCTGAAGAATTGAGGAAAGCTGGAATCAGTTATCAAGGAAGAGGTTCTCTACTGATTTCATTGAAACCCAAGGTTACCTTTACAGGTCTTTATCTTTTTTACTCTCCTTTAATTTTCTCCTCTCTTTCCCCCTACTTCTGCCTTTTTCCAGCAATAAAATCAGTAGGTCCTGGTAGTTTGGGAGTAGTGCAAAGTGTGCAGGGCAAAACCGATGCCAAGCAAACGCAGGTTCTTTCTTCCTGACGCACTTTAAAGACCAATTTCCAAGACATGGGGGTTTCAAAGACAGAAAGAGTTTGTTTGCACAAGCAAAGGAGCACAGTGGTCTAATGACCCCAAAACTGTCTCTTGGATCTGCAGAAATTCTAATATTTTGTAACATCAGGATACTACTGAGTAATTGGCAATGGATTTAGCACAGATTTCTTCATTAATAAACATTAAGGGGCTAAACAGGAGGGGGGTACCAAACCAGGTTAAGTCACAAGATTTTTCATATGGATATTAAACAGAGGAGTGTGAAGTGGTTACCATCACAACAGTAAACATACACAAGGGTAAGTTGCAACACCTACTCTCGAGTTCACTGGACTCACCCAGGACAACTAATGAGGGGATGATAATGGACAATGCCCATCCCAAGGAACAGAGAGTGTCTGCAACTATGAGCAAAACAGTTCCATCCCTCTGCCTCATGGGATCTAAGCCCCCTCTCAATTAGAAACAGAGTGGGCATCACCACCCTAAAATCCTCAAGCTTGGGGAACGAACAATGAACTAAATAGACTTATTATTATTCTAGCAATGAAAGAACTTGTATTATTGATATAAAGGCAGTGGCTACCAGAGGGTCTGAGGAGAGGAAGAGGGAAGAATAGGTGTAACGTGGTATAGCAGCTTGATATTATTGATGAATTCCAAAAAGAAATATAGGGTGTTTGTAAACTGATCTTTTCCTCTGGGCATATTAGATAATATTGGATTCAGAGGTGTACCTGGTTAAGTAATCACATAGACCTCTTGTGCCAGTAGGGCATTCAGCCCCCACCTCTTGGTGGGTGGGGACTCACAGATAAAAGGCATGGCAAAGGACAGAGCTGGAAGGGTTTTTTGATGTTGGAGTTTGATGCTGAAGCATTAAGGTGGAGCACTAGGAAGCTCACAGAGGAAACAGAAGCAAGCCCCAGGAAGAAAGAAAACCTGAGTCCAGGGAAAAGAAGCCTGAGGAAGGGAGGAACCCAGGAAGTCTGAACCCTCACAGACGTCGGCAGCTATCTTGCTCCAACATGTGGAAATAGACTTTGGTGAGGGAAGTAACTTATGCTTTATGGCCTGGTATCTGTAAGCTCCTACCTCAAATAAATGCCCTTTATAAAAGCCAACCAGTTTCTGGTATTTTGCATCAGCACCCCTTTGGCTGACTAATACACATGGGGACATTTTTGGGACATTGGAATTGTTCTACATGACATTGCAATAACAGATACAGGCCATTATACATTTTGTCGAAACCCATAAAATTGTGTGGGGCAATGTGTAAAAATCTATAAAATTGTGTGGGGCAATGTGTAAACTACAATGTTAGCTATAGACCATGGTTTATAGCAATGCTACAACATGTGATTATCAATTGTAATAAATGTACCATACTAATGAAAGATGTAGTTAATGTGGGAAAGTGTGGGAAGGAGAGGGTGTGGGGAATATGGGAATCCCCTATATTTTTTATGTAACATTTATGTAATTTAAAGCTTCTTTAAAAATAAAAAAATAAAAGAATTATCGTCACAATAGTAAGCATACACAAGGGTGAGAGCTAGGTCTAGGATAACCATAAAAGGAGTGAGACCTGTTTAGAATGACCATCACAATAGCAGGTCAAAGCTAACTAAGTCTAGCCAGTTTCAGTAATTTCAGAAATGAACCTTTGGTTATTTTATACTATAAAGGCATCTATATAATGATTTAGTAATCATAATTATTTATTCATTCTTAACCATCAGTTACAAAATGACCTGCATTGAGTCTTATCTGTACCAGTTCCTACTTGATCTTGGACTGGTGAGTCAACATTCCTTAGTCTCCATTTCTTTGTATGTAAAGGGAATAAACGTAACAGTGCTGACCTCTTAGGATGAGGATGAATGAAATGGCAGCCAAGCAACCAGCACCTGGCACAGAGTAAGTATGAAATCAATGATCATTAGTCCTTTCCCTTTGGAAAAAGGATATAAAGAGATGGTGTCTTACCTTTTGAGCAGTTTTTCTCAAACTTCAATATGTATAAGAAACACCTGCGGATGTTGTTAAAATGCAGATTCTGTAATGGCCAATGATACTAGGCAAAGCAAAACTACAATGAGATACCATATCACGCCCACTAGAATGGCTATGAAAAAATAGAAATTAACAAGTGTTGGAAAGGATATAGAAAAATAGGAACACTTGTTCATTGTTGGTGGGAATGTGAAGTGATGCAACAGCTGTGGAAGACAGGTTGATGGTTCCTCAAGAAGTTAGTGTAGAATTATCATATGCCCCAGTGAACCACAACAATTGAAATCCAGCCCTGCCTTGGTTTCTGCGAACACCACGGTCTTGACTGGATTGAGGTAGTCCTGTCCTCCATAATGTCATGTTAAAATAATTTTAGTTGCTTAGCTGATAAACAAAAGTGATAAGGGTTTTTTTAGTGAAAATGAAACCTGAAACAGTAACCAAGAGTTAAGAATGAAATAATTATTATAAAATCATTATATAGATGCCTTTATATTATAAAATAGCAAAAGGTTAATATCTGAAATTACTGAAACTGACTGGATGTAGCCTAGACCTGCTATTATGATGGTCATAATAAACAGGTCTCATCCCGGTTTATGGTTACTCTAGACTTAACCTCATCCTTGTGTATACTTACTATTGTGATGGTAATTCTAGACTGAACTTCCTTTGTTCATGGTTATTTCAGAACTAGGCTCACCCTTGTGAATAGTTGCCATTGTGATGGCAGCCACTCTACCTTCCCCTGTTTTAATCCATAAAACTCTTGCTCACATGACTCAGGGAAGGCAAATCTGAGACATTCTGGTCCCCTGTCCATCCGCTGGTATTAATAAACCTGCTTTCTCTCATGACCATCCCAGGGTAGATTCCAATTCATTTGCTGTGGGTAAGAACCTTCACCAGTAATCCTACTTCTAGATATACACCCCAAAGAACTGAAGGCAGGGACTCATAATAAATATTTGTACACTGTGTTCATAGCAGCTTATTTACAGTTGCCAAAAGACGGAAGCAATCCAAGTTTCCATCAACCAATGACTGGATAAACAAAATGTGGTATATACATACAATGGAATATTATTCAGTTGGGAAAAGGGATGAAGTTCTGATACATGTGACAACATGGGTGAATCTTGAGGACATCATGTTGAGTGAAATAAGCCAGACACAAAAGGACAAACTGTGTATAACCTCACTGATATAAAATAATTAGAATAAGCACATTTATGGAGTAAGAAACTAGAATATAGGTTACCAGAGACTAGAATGGGGGTAGGAAAGGGGGAGTTAATGCTTGGGTTATACAGAGTTCCTATTTGAGTTGATTACAAAGGCTTGGTAATAGATGGTTATGATGGCTGTACAACATTGTGAATGTAATTAACAGAACTGAATTATATATTTGAGTGTGGCTAAAAGGAGCTTTTAGGTTCTGTATATGTTGCCAGAATAAGATTTTTTTTAAAAATGCAATTCTGACTCAGTAGGTCTATTGCAGGACCTGAGATTCTACATTTGCAATGTGGCTGGGTCCATGGATCACACTTTGAGTTGGTTTTAGAGAAAAACCAAATGGTCAGAGGATCAATATGGAGGGAAATAAACCAGAATTAATAGAATATCTACTGCATGCATAGAAATGCATACAGAAGTGAAGCAGGCTGGAATAGGGACCTGAGGGAAAATAGGGTGCTGTAGGAAAACAGTAGGGCAATAGGACAAAACAGTTTGGTCTGTGTAAAATACCTGCTCTTGGTCACCCATCTTTTCTGCCCCTGACAGGGAAAAATCCCATCAGCAAGGGAGGAGTCAACGGCCAAGGCAGAATACCTGAATAAAATAGATAGAGGGAAACAGATGTGGCTCAAGGACTGAGCACCCGCCTTTCCACATGGGAGGTCCCTGGTTCGTTTCCCAGTGCCTCCTAAAGAAGACAGCAAGCTGGTATGACAGACAGGCATGGCAAGCTGACACAAGAAGAAAAATCATAATGAGAGACACAACAACACAGGAAACAGAGGTGGCTCAAACAATTATGCACCCCCCTCTCATATAGGAGATCCCAGGTTTGGTTCCCCAGTGCCTCCTAAAGAAGACAGCAAGCTGGTATGACAGACAGGCATGGCAAGCTGACACAAGAAGAAAAATCATAATGAGAGACACAACAACACAGGAAACAGGTGGCTCAAACAATTATGCACCCCCCTCTCATATAGGAGATCCCAGGTTTGGTTCACTGTGCCTCCTAAAGAAACAAGGAAGATGAGCAGATACAGCAAGTGTAAACAACGAAAGGGTAGGGAAAAATAAATAAAATAAATCTTAAAAAAAAAAGAGATAATGAGAAGCCCTTTCATACCCCCTCCCCTGACCCCCCCAGGCCAGCAGACACTCAGAATCAATGAAAAAGTTGTGTTTCCAATCCTTTTGCATACTTAGAACCAATGAGAATGTTAAAATTCACGAGCCTTCATTTACATGGAAGAAGGAAGAGGGGTGGGAGGAGTCTTGCCTTAAATATGCCCAGACTCAAGTCTCAAGTGTGTACTCTAGTTTTCTTTCGCTCTACAATAAACTCTTTATTCTTGCTTAAAATATGGTGCATACTTAAGTTGTCCTTAAATTCCTTTCTGTGACGTAGTCAGGAATCTGGAAACCCACTGCTGGAAACAGAAGTACATATTTTATCCTCAAAACAACCCTGAGAAGTAGGGTTTTTTTTTTTGTTTTTGTTTTTGTTTTGTTTACCATTGTACAGAGTAGGAAATTGAGTATCAGGTCACCTGGCTAATGAGGGATCTTTGTTAATTCCAAAGTTTACATTCACTGTACACCTTAAGACAGCGGTTCTTAACTAGGGATCCATGAGCTTGAATTGAAAGAAATCAACTTATTATCTTTATTTTCTCTGACCTCTAAGTGAAATCTAGCATTTCCTTCACTTATGGATGTATGCAATAAATAAATTACAGTAGTATTCATTTCACCTGACTATCAAAGGGGCCCATGGAAAAAAAAAGTTAAGAACTCCTGCCTTAAGAAAAGATAGAGACAGATCAGTAAAAGTAGATTAGGACAAATTGAATTTAAGTGGGAGAGAAAAGTCAAGTTGGGGGTGGGCATAAAGAATCTGTAGAGGGAAAAGAGAAAGGGTACAAGGGAGTTGGAGTGCATTTAATGAAAAAAGTGGAGGTAAGAGTACAGGGGAAGTAAAACCTTCACCCTTCTTCTTTCTCCCAAACTCCTTCAAAATCCAGAGTAGCTGCTGTTCAAGGTTCAAACTTTCACCTCTTCTATCCAATCATCATTGGTAAAGCACTGATGCAACCATCGCCTTCCATCCAATGAAGGAACCGATCTGGGCCAACTTTGCCTCTCCAAGTTGTTTCTATGGTTACCAAGATAAGAAAGAAAATGAAAAGAGAAGGTCAGAAGGAAGGCAATCAAGCACTGTACTTTTGAAGGAAACATTTTCAACCCCTGAGCTTAGCAAAGAGTTTATATCTAATCTAAGTTCAACATTGTACTTGCAAACAAGAGCTGGAGCCAAAGGTATGATTCCATGATTATAATGAAATCCAACAAGTGACAGTCATATGACAAGAGAAACATGCTGTCACAGATGTCTTACTGGTAAGGAAGCAAGTATTACAGTGTTTATTTTCCATAAAGTAGGGATTTCATTTAGCGCATACACAAAACAATATGTAAGTGCTTTTAATGGACTTTATTTATTTATTTTTACAATTTATTTCTCCCCACACCCCTCGTTGTTTGCACTCACTGTCTGCTCTACTCTTTGTGTCAGTTCACTGTATGTTCTTCTGTGCCTGCTTGTCTTCTCTTTAGGCAGCACTGGGAACCGATCCTGGGACCTTCCAGAGTGCAAGAGAGGCGCTCAATCTCTTGCACCACCTCAGCTCCCTGGTTTGCTGTGTCTCCTATTGTCTCTCCTCTGTGTCCCTTTTTGTTGCATCATCCTGCTGCACCAGCTCTCTGCACAAGCCAGCACTCCTGCATGGGCCAGCATGCCACATGGACCAACACTCCATGTGGGCTAGCACTCCATGTGGGCCAGCTCTCCACTGGGGCCAGCTTGCCTTTGCCAGGGGGCCCTGGGAATCAAACTCTGGACCTCCCATAGGATAGACAGGAGCCATTCAATTGCTTGAGCCACATCTGCTTCCCTTAATGGACTATAACCGTCTTTTTTTTTTTTCTCCAGGATTACATAACTGTTTTTAAGGCACCTTATATTACCCTTCTCCAGAGTAATATACCAGTCTGGACCCAAATTAGTAAATATCTTCAAAAGTTGTCATGAAATCTATAGAAGTTAAGTACCAAGAATTCTCATAATCTGTTTTATTATTCTATGAACCTCTTCATGAGGATGTAGGAGCTTGGATAAATTGCTTGGATGAGTTCCCCCTCGTTGTCTGGGTGAATGAGATCTCACTAAGATGATCCCCCAAGGTAATCTTGCTCAAGGAATCAAAATAATACCAGAGATCTTATGGGGGCAGATGGAAGGAACTGTTTCTTTTGTAGTTGTAGATACTAATGTGTGATGTTATTAATAGGGGAAAATGGGAGAGGAGAAGAGTGGGGTTTATGGGAATCCCCTATATTTTTGATGTAACTTTTCTTTAATCTAAAACTTCCTTAAAAGAAAAGTAAAAAAAAAAGAGAGAAATGTTAAAGGAAAATAGTAAAAAGAAAAGCAGCAACCAGCTTTACAACAAGTGAAACCAGCATGTTTTTAGCACCTCCTATATATATTTTATTTAACCTTCACAAACCTGTGAGCTAGGTAATGATATGCTCATTTTACAGATGCTAGGACCGAAGTTACTCCTGGTCGTACTGCTAGTAAATGGCAGAGTTAGGATTTAAAAATAAAAAGTTCATGTTCTTAGAGAGGACATAAGGATTGTGGTAGCAAGTTTTAGGTGCCTCCATATATCACTTCTCATTTTCTTCTTTAACAGATCCCCTATTTTTATCTGGGCACACTGTCACTTGGAATAAGAGTATATTCCCCAGTCTTTCTAGAAGCTAGTTGTGTCATGTACTTGAATTCTGGGCAATAAGCTATAAGTGGAAATGTTACGTAAGACTTTGGGGAAGTAGTAATTGCCATCTCTCCTGTGTGTGGTCAGCCTGCACTACTGACCTCTCTTCTGAGTCCCTCGTTCCTAGTTCTCAGGCCACTCCCAACCAGGACTGGACTCTAACAGAGAACTCCAACACAATTGGCTAGCACCTTTATCCTTGCCCAGCTCCAGCTTAATTCCTACCTATTCTTTCCCTGGGAATGAAGCTTTTTTCTGTTCCCCTAAGTACCTCCTAATGAAAAGTGAGTCCTTGAGCCCATGTGAGGACCAAGGAGCCTCTATTCATACCTAGCTTCACTAAAATCGATCAGGGCTCATGGCTGGTTCATGGTGCCTGCTCCCACCTCCATCTTTGAGACTGGAGTGCAGTGGCTCTGACCTCCAGCAAGCTGACTGGGGTCCTCACTGTCTCCTGGCTGCTGCCGGCCCCTTCTCCAGGCCTCACCTCATCACAGGCACACTTGTCAAGCTTACAGTCTAGGCCTTGCAACATCCTTGAGAGTGCTGCCTGCTCTGCCCCTTCAAATTGGATCGCCTCTGACCACTGACACCTGCCTAGAACAAACTGAATTCTGCTGCATACCCTCCTCTCTGCACCACCCCCCACCCAGGATATTATCAAGCTGTTATGCCTCTCAAAGAGTAAGATGCCACATGTATCCTTCTGTGGTCACAAATCTCTTGTCCTTTCTTTGTGTTATCTACCAGAACGCTATTCTTTGGGGGAGGGAAGGGGAACAAGGGACAGCAACCCACAAGATAATGAAACCTACTTACTCTAACCTCTCTTTATTTAAAAAAAAAATACATATATATATATATATAAAAATTAGGGGAGCATATGTAGCCCAGTGGTTGAGTGCCTGCTTCCCATCTATGAGGTCCTGGGTTCAACCTCTGGTACCTCCAAAAAAAAAAAAAACTTATATATATAAGTTAGGTCAATTTTAAATCAATAGAAGCATGCCTAAAATCTGACTATTATTTTCTACTCTTACACCGATATATGTGAAATGTATTCTAATATAAAGATTCTAAGTAAATCAAGAAAGTTACTAGGAGACACAAGTTGGGTTTAATTGTTATAAAATTCTATGATTTTTCTCCCATGATAGAAAAACAGGGGAATAGTCCATATGCTATTGAAGTTGTAGGGGAAGACAGACTAAGCAACAGAAATAAGAAATAACGGTGGAATGAGTTAAAGTCCTTTAAAGGAGAACATAAATTTACCAATGGAAAAGTCTGGAGCACATGAGCAGTGTTCCATTGGCTTTAGTTGCATAACAAAACCGATGTGGGCAGTGGACTTGGCCCAGTGGTTAGGGCATCCGCGTACCACATGGGAGGTCTGCGGTTCAAACCCCAGCCCTCCTTGACCGGTGTGGAGCTGGCCCATGTGCAGTGCTGATGCACGCAAGGAGTGCCCTGCCACGCAGGGATGTCCCCCGCGTAGGGGAGCCCCATGCGCAAGGAGTGCGCCCCGTAAGGAGAGCTGCCCAGCGCAAAAGAAAGTGCAGCCTGCCCAGGAATGGTGCCGCACACACGAAGAAGTGACACAAGATGACACAACAAAAAGAAACACAGATTCTTGTGCCGCTGACAAAAACAGAAGTGGACAATGAAGACGATGAAGCAAACAGACACAGAGAACAGACAACTGGGGTGAGGGGGAAGGGGAGAGAAATAAATAAATAAATCTTTAAAAAAAATTTGATGTGTGTTCTATTCAAAGAATCCCTAGATTATATAGAAGCAAATCTAATATATTACATTATTTCATCTATATTATTTCATTTTGCATCTTTTAAAGAAAATGACTTCCCTTTTTATTTTTTTTATTTTTTAAAGATTTATTCATTTATTTATTTCCAACCCCACTCCCATTGTTTTGTATTCACTGTCTGCTTTCTGTTTCCATTCACTCTGTGTTCTTCTGTGTCTGCTTGTCTTTTCTTCAAGGAACCAATCCTGGGATCTTCCGGAGTGGGAGAGAGGTGCTCAATCCCCTGTGCCACCTCAGCTCCCTGGTCTGCTGTGTCTCATATGGTCTCTTCTCTGTGTCTTTTTTTGTTGTGTCATCTTGCTGCATCAGGCCAGCACTCCTGCACAGGCCAGCACACCGCATAGGCCAGCATTTCTCGTGGGCCAGCAGTCAGTGAGAGCCAGCTTGCCTTCACCAGGAGGCTCAGGAAATCGAATCCTGGACCTCCTATATGGTGGTTTGCCCAATCACTTGAGCCACATCCACTTCCCACTTCCCTTTTTATTTTATTTTTTTATTTTTATTTTATTTAATTCCCCTCCCCTCCCTTCCCCCGGTTGTCTGTTTTCTGTGTCTTTTTGCTGCGTCTTGTTTCTTTGTCCGCTTCTGTTGTCGTCAGCGGCACGGGAAGCGTGGGCGGCGCCATTCCTGGGCAGGCTGCTCCCTCCTTCGCGCTGGGCGGCTCTCCTTATGGGTGCACTCCTTGCGCGTGGGGCTCCCCTACCCCCTGTGTGGCAGGGCACTCCTTGCGCGCATCAGCACTGCGCATGGCCAGCTCCACACAGGTCAAGGAGGCCCGGGGCTTGAACCGTGGACCTCCCATGTGGTAGACGGATGCCCTAACCACTGGGCCAAAGTCCGTTTCCCCCACTTCCCTTTTTAAATAGCCACAATACCATCACTCCCTCCCTGAATTGAGAAAATTTTCTTAATATTATCAAAATGCTCACATTTCCTTATTGTAACTTTTATCTTTAGCAGTTTCTTCAAATATGGATACAAATAAGGCCTGTACATTAGTAGTAGTTGATATAGATCTTGAGGTTTTTTCTTTAATACTTAAGTTTCCCTAGTTTTCTTTTTTTCTTTTCCTTGCAATTTTATTGTTGGAGAAAAAAGAGTCAAAGTCTTGCAGAAGTTCCTACTATCTGAATTTTGCTAACTGAATCCCCCTGCACTTGATCATTTTTAGGTTTTATTTTATTTTATTTTATTTTTTTTTGTGTGGGGATGAGACCTCCTCACAGGTGTTGAATACTTCCAGCAGAAAGTACATAATCTCTGGTTGTCTCTGGAACATTAATAGCCATTACTTATCAGTGCTGACATTGTGATTTTTTATTCTAGTATTCCTTCTTCATTTGTTAGGGCTAATATTATGAAAGATAAACTTTTCCTCATCAACTATTTGGTTACCTTGAAGTTTAGGCCATATTAAGATGAATAACTACTGAAACCATATCTTTATTAAAATTTTAGTAAATAAATTTTAGAAGCTTGACATTATATTGCAGAACCAATCATCTCTTACCATTGTCAGCTGCTGGATTGTGTCTATAGTCTCTGTAAATACTTACTTGTATTACTAAATAAATGCTCAATTTCAATTTAGGTCAGCTAAGGAGTATGGTACCTAGTTTCCAAAGATGGCCAACAAAAAATTTAATCTATATCTCTCATAGTGTTTATTTAGTTTATATCCGGTGTCTTATTACTGTGGATAAAGAGGTAATGAATGTATTCATATACATATCTTTTTACGTCTTTTCCATTAACTTCTTGGAATAAATTTCTCAAAGTGAAATTGAGGAAACAAATGATTTGACTATATTTATAGCTGTTGTTCTTTACTGCCATGTCTCTTTCTAAAGGGATTGTATTAATTTACAGTGCCATTAAGAATAAGTATAGAGAAGCGGATTTGGCCCAAGATAGGGCATCTGCCTACCACATGGGAAGTCCAAGGTTGGAACCCAGGGCCTCCCGACCCGTGTGATGAGCTGGCCCACGTGCAGTGCTGATGGATGCAAGTAGTGCCATGCCACATAGAGGCCCCCGTGTAGGGGAGCCCCACGCGCAAGGAGTGCACCCCATAAGGAGAACCGCCCAGTGTGAAAAAAGTGCAGCCTGCCCAGGAATGGCGCCGCACACACGGAGAGCTGATGCAGCAACATGACGCAACAAAAAGAGATACCGATTCCAGTGCTGCTAATGAGAATATAAGCAGACACAGAAGAACACACAGTGAATGGACACAGAGAGCAGACAACTGGGGGGTGGGGGGCAGGGAAGGGGAGAGAAATAAAAAATAAATCTTTAAAAAAAAAAGAATGAGTATATAATTTCATTTCAACTGTGACAGTTGTTAAAATTAAAAGCTATATATATTTTTTGCTATTTTTATAAATCTAGAATGCTATTTTAAAGATGCTTTTGCTTGCATTCCTTTGATTATGATAAACATTTTCCATGTATTTGTTTACTAATTATATTTCCCCTTGGGTAGAAGAGGTATTTTTCTTGAACTATGAAAAGGCATGTCTGAACGTGAAGACTGTATTAGAGAAGCAGGGAACTTCAGAATCTGGTGAATTCTCAGTTTTTATACACTGGCTAATTAGAAATGGGTATTAATACTTCTGGTTTTAATTCCCTATTATGTAAAATTAGGCTGCCTATATAATTTAACCAAATACATTAGAAAGATATTCAGAAAATTCAGTGACCTAACATGTCTTAAATTCTTATGAAAAAGAGTATATCCAATAATTATTTTTAAAGTATGACTTTAAAATATGAACTTAGCAACACAAAAAAAAGAACTTGATTAGCCCAAGATCAATCCGAATCTCCTTACATTCAATTAGATCCCTGAACCTGAGATGAGAAATTTACTCCAAATAAGAAAATTATTAGTCTCTACATCTTCCTATTTAGAAATACAAATGGAGTAGATAAAAATGAAAAGCTTTTAAAAAGAAAGTTCCTTAAAAAATCAGTTATTCAGCAAACATTAATTAACTCATTGGATTTCTTGAGGATGGGAGCAGGGGGTACTTTTTTGGGGGGAAGAAGCCTTGAGATTCCCTAGGGATTGGAATATGTGAGAGCATTCCCTGCCATTTGGTTTTCCATTACATAACCCAATAGATCTACTAGCCAATCCCTGGCCATCTTGATAAAGGCCAGCATACTGCCTGTTTCCCTGGGAAGGTGACTTTGTCAGTCTAACCCATGGTTCTGGCAGGATGCAAAGGGGCAAGCAATAACAGGAGGAGGCTCTGGAGAAAGCATTCAGAGTAGCTAGTAGGACCTGGCAAGCAACCTACCTGACTTCAGATGATCCAAAACTGACAGGGATTTTTGCTTATCCATTTTGGGCAGTTTGCTGGTTTTAGCAATTTTCTTGACCTATGAAGATATAACCACAGTGATAAATGCCCAAGGGCAGTGATTTTACAGGACATTTTATATCTCCCATGGATTTTATTTCTAGGAAATTTAATCAATTGTTTTCCTAGCATATGATGGACTTTCCTTCTTTCAATTGGTATCTTAGTGCCCAATTAAATAATATACACATTAATTAAAATAGCAATAATATAGTAAGATATTAACTTTTGAAAACTAGCAGATTTATCAGAGATTTGGGCATTAGGAAACCTTAATACTAATCTAGTTTATTATTATTATTTTACTTAGGCCAGTAAAAAGAATTTATTTGGGAAATGGGGGAAAGAACAGAGATTACTAAGGAATGGGAAAGACAGATATACACACCAAATTTGATGCAGGCTCCTCTAGGAAGGGAGAGCACCTAGCTTATTGTTGATGCACCTTATTTCCATGCTCCCTGTTCTTTCCATTACTGAAACTAATGTGAAAATGGAAATGATGTCAAAATAATTAATAGCTCAAAGTCCAGTAACTGCTCTTATAAGTAATACATGTGATAAGGACATACCCATGTAGAATAGGAAATAAGATTGCCCTCTGCTTGTTAAACCAGAAATGAACACTGAAATGAACAGTCACTTTAATGAAACAAAATGGCCTACCACCTGTTTAACATATTGAAGGTAAGAATGGCAAAGTGACCTGGTAAGCCATAAAAACAGTGGAAAAGGAGATTCACAGCTTTAAACATTGGCAGAGCCCAGTCAGTTTGTGTCTTGAGGAAAAGGAAGCCAGCTGTCTTCTACCGAGTATCTGTTCTGCCTGGTAGACCTTAAGGCAGGAACACATGCATTTGGCTTTCTTACCATGATGACATTAAATATAAGACTTCTAAAAATACTTACTCTTTTTCCAAGCCTATGCTCCCCAAGGTATTTTCTGTTAGTTTGGTTTCGAGTGGCATTTCCCTGCAAAAAGAAAATGAGAGGAAGAGGGACTAAGCATCCCTGGACCCCTGAAAGTTATTTCTCATTGCAAATTAATAAAGTGCCTTTCTGGTTTCATATGTCAGTCTGTTGGGAGGTTTGCTAAGCTGAACATCCCAAGTTCAAAATATTTGATCAACTTCAAAATATTTATGAGATGGTTTTTTAATTCTACAATGTTTGGACCAGACTCTTCAGAAAAGCAAATTATCCAAGCCTTCCCCAGGTAATCCCCTCTGCACCGATGTCTGTCAAGCAAACATTTTCTATTCCACAATGTCCATACCCTTACTAGCGAGCAGACTGCACTCTAGGTCATGCTTCAGCCACAGAATATAGATGTAGTAGTAGATGCAGAGGGATGACATCCAGAACTCGACTTCCTTCTCTGTCTCCTTTAGATGAAATAGACCTCACTTGCTTCATCTTCCCTGAACTACATAGCAGCAAATATAAGGCCTGAAACATAGTTAGTGCCTAGTAAAGAAGTGTTGAAATGATGGCTGTACTTATGTACATACGATGGTCTCTCAGCAGGATAGGAGGCAGACTACCATCTTGGGAGCACCTCCTTGACATCGTGTGATTGGATCTTTTAGTGCTAGAATGTGGCCCTAAAGAAAACAGAACTTTCCACTACTTGGGTGGCATTTTAAAAAAAAAAAAAACAGACACTCCCTGATCTTCAGGAGGGAAAAAAAACAACGCAAGGAAATGAGAGTAGCACAGTCATCTCTGGTTCAAACCCTCTACAGGGTATTTGCTTGAAACTCCAACCTCCCTTTCCAGGTCCCCTCTATCTTCCCTTCATACACCCTCCTTGCTGCAGTCCTCAGCAATCACAAAAGCTCCTGCTTTGGCTGATTCCTACCCCACCTCCATACCCCATCCCCATCCCAATTCTGATCTTCTGGGTAGAATGTGAAGAACAGCTCCAGCTTCTAGGTGTGTTCCTACAACTCTATGAGCTCAGATCACACCTGTAGCCACCTGGAACCTGTAGAAAGGTGCTGCTGGTGCAGGCTACATCCCTTCCCAAGTACTACTGAAAGTCCCAGGATTAAACATCCCGAGAGAGCTGTGCAGCCACAACGTTAGGGCCCCAGGTGTTGCCCAGGGCCCAGGAGACATAGCAGGTGGGTATCTCATCCCTGCTGCTGCTTTAGGGCGAGGTTGCTTGGCGCTGCTGCAGGCTGGCTCCTCTCTAGTCCCAGGAGTCTCAGACAGAGTGAAAAACCCCTCTGCACACTTGAATAGGATCAGCAAGAGTCAGGCATATGCTACTCTTCCAGAGAAAGAGGCAGCCATAAGACTGGACCTCCATTAAGAAACCTTGGCTCCTGCCCCTGATGTCAGACATACGTTTCAGTAGCCTCACTGCCTCTTCTCTCTCCAAATACTGCATAGGGATATCTGTTTCTCTCACCTTGGCCAGGACATTTCTGCTCTGGTTTATGGATGTACCATAACCACTTCTGGGGTTCTACCTGCATTTAGTTAAACATAAGACTTGTAGTTAGCAAACCTATTGATTCATGTGTTGGTGCAAATAACGGCCTTTAAAAGACACAAAATACTGTAGTAATAGCATTAGAATTTCCTTTACTGTTAGGGATGGGTTGTATAAGTAACTTGGATATTTCTGCACACTAAATTGGAGGGCTAGCTTTATATCAGGAATGGAGAGAAAGACATGGTAGATAAGACACAGAAGTAGAGAAGCAAAATATAATGCAAAGGGATTTAAGCCTTTGGTATTACAAATGAGGTACATTAAAATTATATGGAAGTAAATATAGTTTAAAAGTATATAAAAAAAAACTTACAGTTCTTTGTGCACCTAATGGTTAGTCTGAATATCAAGGTTGTTATTTGGGGGCCCAGTAATAAAATGAATATAGTTATTTCTACCTAGAGAGAGATTAACACAAAATACAGCATTGGCTACATTAGTGAATATAGACTGTTGTAAGAATAATGCAAAGCAGTATGCATCATCATCCTAATACTTATATACTCATTATCATGGCTGGGAACCAGTTAGGAGAACTGTATTCCCACAGCTTAAAGGTAAATATGAACTGCATCTTGAAATTTAAAATTTACTGTGCAAGTAGTCAGACAGAGTACAGAGTTCCAAAGCTATTCATATTGAGCCTGGAAAGTCAACATCAAAGGTCAATTAGTTTCCTCCATTTTTCAGTACATTGTAGTAGTTAAGAGCAGGGACTTTGACCTGAGATGGAACTGGATTTGAATCCTGGCTCTCATACTTCTTAGCTGGGTGATCTTAGGTGAGTTGCCTAATTTTTTTTGTACAAATATAAGATTCCCCACCAGCAAATGGGGTTGATAATATCTACATTCTTGCAAATACTAAAAATGCTTAACTTTTAAAAGTACTTAAATATAAAAGTATTTTTAAACATAAAAATTCTGCTATAGCTTGGACCCAACCAATCAAAATGCACTCTGGCCTTGGCCTGAAGCAGAGTCCCAGAAGGTGCCACTGTGCCCTGTGTGGACCCTTTAGGTTCTGGATTTGGGAAGGATGAGGTTGAGAAGCCCCCAGGAGAAGAGGCTGGCAACTGGAGAAACAGTGTGGGAGGACACTTAGGGGAGTCAGAGCAGCAGCTCTTTGCTGACCACTAAGGAAGTATTTCAATATTTTAACAACCGTTTTGGCCATATGCCTGTATAATCATGCCTAAAGTAGAGAGTTATCATGAAGATTAAATGATATAAAACATGTAAAGCACTCAGCACATATTATGCTCAATAAATGGTAGCTATAACAATAATAGTAATAGTGTCATAAGGATAAAATAATGCCAACCTCAGGATTATTGCGGGGATTAAATAAGATAATGTTTTAAGTATTTAGTGGGGGGCTTGGATCATAGTGCTCAACAAATAGTAGATATTAATATTGATTCTATTATTGTTGATGCTGCTATTATTATCTAATGCCTGGTGTCTAATTGAATTGAATGCAGTGAGTTAAAAGGACCAATCAGGGCCAAGCAAATACTGCATATACCACAACCTCTCTGGCTATTCAATGATTACTAGCCTAAATTACATGCATGTTGTGAGTCTGAATGAGATCATGGAAAATAGTATGAAAAAATCAGTGAATAAATTTTAAGGAAAACAAAGAGTAACTCCTACAACCTGGAAATTCACCTAGTTTATTACATGCTACAAAAGAAAATTAAAATTATAAGCAAAATTGCACCGAACATATTATTGAATATAAGCCCAGAGAGGGCATAGTATAAAGAAAGTAACAAGATGATAAAATCATTATTCTAGAATCCTTGAAGCAATTTGAGTCTTGACTAAACGTTATTGATAATTTAAAATTCAGTGATGTATGTTTGCATTTCTGGACTTGTAATACATGAAAGTCATATTTTAGGTTAACTTAGCAGGCATGCAATAATTTTTCTTTAATGAAATACATCAGCTCAAATCTTGAGCATCTTCTGAAAACATTCTCAGCTACATGATTTAACAGTTCCTTACATTGTGGAAATTCTACCCAAAATGAAATGGCTATTTAAAAATCATCTGCTTATTATTCTTAGACACTCAAACAGTAAAATGGCTTTGTGGGGTTTGAACCTCAACTGTGTGTCCTGGCATTCAATCTTAAGTCAATGAATTACTAAATTGCTATCTCATTTTACAATACCCTTAAAATCTCCAGCGTACATTTAGTGGTCTAGTGGTTTAGAAAATGTCATTGAGATTGAGTCTCTGCTGAACATACCTACAACTAAAATTAAGAGAATTTTCTTCTTAGAAGCTTTAGCTCAGGTATGAATAGTAAAGATCAACAGACTTTTTTATTACTCCATATGGTAACAATGTTAAGGCTGACGATACTGACCACCTAAAGAATCACAGAGCTAGAACTGAGGGTCTTATTTTAAATTCTGATTCAATTATTTTTTCCTCAAATTTTGCTAGTAAGTTCAAAACTAATTTGTATTGCTGATTTATGAATATCATATCACAATTTGTGTTATATCCTCAAAGGAAATTTTCTAGCAAGTAAGCCTGGAGAACAGAGTTTGAAATTCATATAAACTCTGTTTAAACAGATTTTTTTACATGTACTCACAGTAATCAGTTTGCACACTGTTATTAAACATATAGAGTGCAAATATAATTTTCTGGCTTCTGTTGATTCTTCTGCTTTCAAAAGGCTCAGTGTAACTGAATGATGAAATAAAGATAATTGCTTGCAGAGGAAGGAGGGTATAACCAACTGGGGATATAAATAAGAAAGACAGGTAAGTACAAGAGATTGAAAATCTATTCCCAGAGATGATATTTTGTCAGAGAGAAAATATAAAAAAAAAAAAAAAAAAGAAAATATAAAGAAGTAACACAGACTTTGAGACCTCCCCATACCTTATATTCACAAAAGATAACACAAAAGGGAGAAAAGAAAATACAAAAGGGAGAAAAAAAAAACACAAAAGGGAGAAAATGTTTGTATTAGTTACAAGAAGGTATAGTATTTCATAATATGATTTTAAATCACATTCAAACTGCATGTTTTTATAGGCAGAAAATTTTTATTTAAATAAGCATCTTTAGTCTAACATTTAGTCAATAGAAATTTGAGCCAGGTCATGAAAAAGGAATTAAAGCACAGCCTGTATTTGCTCAGGACTAATGCAGAGGAGGACTTTATTATAACAATGTATTAAATTATGTCAAAACAGGTGAACAACAGTGGTAAACACTCCACTTTGAAGAACATGATGCATCTCCCTAGGCTCTGACCCAAGAGGCAGAGAGTCTGGAAACTGGGGTTCTGGGGAAGGATAGACGCGGCATGAGGGGTGAAAGAAAATCCAGGGAGAAGAGACTTGCAAGTTTCAACTGGAGACAAATTCCATCTATGTGTTTTGGAAAGAGCCCCAGTGATAAATGTTAAGATTCTGATGCGTCAAGGATCTGGCCTCAAATAAGAATAGGTTCATTCTTGTGTTGGACGAGCATACCCACCCAGATCCCAAAGAGCATAACAGCAAGTTTGGGGGTTAGTAAAAGGGTATTCATTTTAAGGAAACTAGAGCAGACAACATTAAAGGTATAAACTCCATATCAGGGTTTAAACAGTAACTTGATAAAACACAACAGATGGAGCTAAAGATGATTGATTCAACCTAAAACTGGCATGCCTCCCAATATACTATTTAATTAATTGACACAGGAGAAAAGTTGTTTTTTTTCTTTTATAACATCAAAACAATTTCATAAAGTGAAAACAAATGCCATTCAGAATTCTAACGCAAAACTGTGGAGCTCACACTCACTGAAATTGTAGGACTAAGCCTAATTAATTAAAATTCATACACATTATTATATTATTCAAGGTTAAATGGTGCTAACATCTTTATGCGCATGTATATAGACAAAACATATAAAATAATCCAGAATAAAACACATACATATGTGTAAATTTGAGTTTACCTTTCCTAATCCGATCAACTTTTTGTTTTTTCTTTCTCCACAGTTCTTTGGAAAGACACTGTAATGTATCTAACAATAAACTCTACTCCTTTATTTATTGGTCCATCATAATATGATTGGATTCATTTTCTGGTCATGCTGCCGATTCCACTGAGTTTTCTGCTTGCTCTTAACTTCTTAAATTTTGGAACTTGAAGTACAATCTGTGGTCATGGGACAGAGGTTTTCCTCTATGTAAAGCTAACATCCACCTCTGGGGGATGGGCTTACCATCTTGCATTCATTAATAATTCAATCAACTGAGTTAAGTAATAAAACATGCACACATAACCTCCTTCTGTCTTTCCCCCTTTGCACACACAGCCACATACACATGCATAAATGCACACACACACACACACAAACACTTTGTATAGATGAGGTGCAATTTCCTTTTCTGCAGACAGGATGTTTCTTCATGCAAGGTCATTGAATGTGTATGTGCTGATTGGTAAGAAGTATTGCCCCATTCCAAAAAGTTACTATGTCTCAGCTGAATAATTGAGGTCAGTGAATAAGCAGGTCTTAAGTTGGAGGTATACAGAACTAAGAAATTTCTAAATTTTATCTTCTTATAGACACTTTACACTATGTACCTGTAAGTACAGTTGGTATCTTTCTGAGTATTTTTATTCTACTCACGATGACTTACGTAAAATTGTGTTGCTGTTAGTAACTCAATTTGGAGACAGTACCTCAGGTCTTAAATGATGAACTCCTTGAAAGCAAGGCCTGTGGGACTGTTATCCCGAGCACTTGGCACAAAGGCTAGCACATGGTTAATGCTCAACAAGTATTTGTTGAATAACTGAATGGTGACAGAAGAGGTGAGGGTGAAGGTAGAGGATCACAGCCTAGCAACTTACTATTTGGACACCAAAATAGAAAAGCACTTAATATGGCTTTTTGAATGGGTCTTATTAAACTGTTAATAATAGACTCATTGTAATGACAGATTTATGATGTATTTGAGAAGTTTACTAAAGGAAACTAATTTAGCTCACCAGAATAGCAGCATTAAATAGTAAGTAAAGTCTCTGATTAAATTAGGAATGTGCAGGAAAACACCTTTTACTGGGCCTTCTCCCTCAGTGAGTCTTCTTTTATCCTCCTTATCATCATAAAAGTCAAATTTACCACTCTACAAGGTTCCCTGATTTCTCCACTGGTTACTTAAAATAGTTTACTGGGAAGCGGACTTGACCCAGTGGTTAGGGCGTCTGTCTATCACATGGGAGGTCTGCGGTTCAAACCCGGGGCCTCCCTGACCCATGTGGAGCTGGCCCATGCACAGTGCTGATGCATGCAAGGAGTGCCCTGCCACGCAGGGGTGTCCCCCGCATAGGGGAGCCCCACGCTCAAGGAGTGTGCCCTGTAAGGAGAGCCGCCCAGCGCAAAAGAAAGTGCAGCCTGCCCAGGAATTGCACTGCACACACGGAGAGCTGACACAGCAAGATGACGGAACAAAAAGAAACACAGTTTCCTGGTGCCCTGGATAAGGATAGAAGTCGTCACAGAAGAACACATAGCGAAGGGGGGAGGGAGAAGGGGAGGGAGAGGGGAGAGAAATAAATAAAAAAGAAATCTTAAAAAAAAAAGTTTGCTTACTTTTTATAGGATAGCTGGTCAAGCAACCAAATGTGTTTTTCATGAACTTCAAAAACTTCAATTAAGTCCCTGCCCTCCAGGAAAATTACAGCCTCATGAAGAAGACAAACAAACAGATTACAACAATTAATTATATGATTATCAATGTACAAAGTGCTTAAAGAGGTACAGCGCATGTGGAAAGGCTCAATGGAAGAAAAGTGCACAATTACCTCATCATCAGCCTCATCCCTTGCCTGGGGCACCAGCAAATAGAGGCTGTGAGAGGGAGAGGGACAGGAGAAAGGGGGGTGGGAGAGCCAGAGAGCCAGGTATTGAGAAACCCAGTACATAGGGCAGCATGCAAGAGTAAGTAAATGCCTAAGAAGAAAATCTAGAAAGAAGTTATTCAGAATATATACACCTATTGATAAATGCCATTTCCAAAAAAATAAACATTTTTTCAACTTTCATTTTAATTTTAGTTTGAATACACATTTGGGTGGTAGGGGCAGCCACCAGAATTTTTTAAGTGTTTAGGATTTATAAATGCCTTAACCAAGCTCTGAAGGGGTAACTTTTAAGCTGACTTAATGATAAAGACGAGTTTGCTGGGTGAGAATAGTAAACAGACTTCAAGACAGAAGGTAACTGTGAAATTACCCAAATGTGGTTGAGACCACAGGTTTTGCCCCATTCATCTCTTTCCTCTCTTCTGTAGGGAGTCATTTCTAGAGGCATATTTATCCAGATTCTGTCACATATGCACAAGAAAAGGTCATACTGCCATATTGGGACCTATATCATAGGCAGGTAGGCAATCATGGTAGCACAGATGTAGAGTTTAGTTTGGTCCAGCTTTATTTATATGACAAAAAAATTTTTTTTTTGTACCGGGCACTGAGTTCAATGGTGGGGATACACAAGGATTTCTTTTGCTCTGGGTTTTCTTAAGTCCATCACCAGATCCCAGCTCTCTCCAATCCAGATCTTTTTCTCACCTGAGTCTCTGAGAAGTGACTTTTCCTCCTTGTTGCATTCTGTTTCTGTCCCAGCATTCCATAGGCCCTAATCTCAAACCAACCCAGCCACCCTCTTCAGTCCATCCCAAAGCCTTTGCCCTCAGCCTCTGTGACAGTTTGAGATTATTTTATGAATCCCAAAAAGCAGATTATTTTGTAAACTAATCTATTCCTCTGGGTGTGATACCCTTTTACTGCATTAAATTCAGTTGAGGGGCATTTGATTAGATTTCCTGTTAAGATTGCTTTAGGGCAGGGGTTCTTAACAAGAGATCTGTTCGCTTGATTTGAAATTGAAAAAAACATTCTTGCAGGGACCTGCTGGTGCAGGTGTGATATATTTATTAAATAATATACAGTATAGTGTGGACTCAGTAAGGGGTCCATGGTTTTCACATGACTGGCAAAGAGGTCTATGGAACAAAAAAGGTTAAGCACGTGTTTTAGGGCTTTTGATTGAACCAAGTCTGTAAAGCCTGACTCAGGTTGAGTCCCTGCTCCCTTTCAGTCTTTCTGATTCAACATGTTTTTCTTCTTGCTCACACTCTTTTCCTCTCACCTTACCTGGCATTACTCATGATTTTATTTCCTCCAGTCAATCTCTTGCTCATACAGGTGAACATTTACAGCCATTGCAGTGTCACCACATAGTAAAATACACATGTAACTGTGTTGGAGGTACAGGAAATCACACGATATCCTTCAGATTGGAAAATTTGCAGCTTGTTTTTCTTTTTTTCAAAGATTTATTATTTATTTATTTCTCTCCTTCCCCCCGCTAGTTGTCTGCTCTCTGTGTCCATTATCTGTATGTTCTTCTGTGTCTGCTTGTATTATTGTTAGCAGCACCAGAATCTGTGTCTCTGTTTTGATGCGTCATCTTGCTGCATCAGCTCTCTGTGTGTGCAGCACCACTCCTGGGCAGGCTGTACTTTTCTCATGTGGGGCAGCTCTCCTTACGGGGCATGCTCCTTGCACATGGGGCTCCCCTATGTGGGGGATACCCCAGTGTGGCACGACACTCCTTGTGCAAATCAGCACTGTGCATGGTCCAGCTCACCACACAGGTCAGGAGGCCCTGGGTTTGAACCCTGGACCTCCCATGTGGTAGGCAGACGCGCTATCAGTGGAGCCAAATCTGCTTCTCTGCAGGTCAATTCTTAACTCATCTTAAAACTAATCTTTATTGACTTGTAATAATTAATGATTATGTCTTTTATTTTCCTCTATTCTTCCCATTAAAAAAATATTGAAGGTGGTTTACAAAATACATATAGTATAATAAGGTAAAAAGGAAATGGAGTAACCAGCAGCAGGGAAATGAAGAGTAGGCAATATAAAAAGAAGCCAGGGTATAGCTACTCACTCTCAGCTGTGCCTTCCAGAGCGCAGTCCCCCGGTGCCCCCACCCATCTGCCCACAAGGCATGCCTCCAGTTGTGGGGGGAGGGGGGCTGGGGTGGGCACCCTGGATAGATAACATGACACTTTTTTTAAGTACAAAAGTTTTTCTAATCAACTTGAAGAGACTGGTGGTGGCTAAGCAGCAGGGTAGGCAGTTACAGTAAGGAAAGAAATGGATGGATTGAGTGGTAGTGGGGTGGCTCCCCCACGTCTGGGAAAGAGAGCAAGCTGGCTGTCAGTGTGGCTGTGGCAGCACCTTTCGGTCTGCCTGGGCACACGATTTCTTCTGAGGCCGGTGTTAGAAATAAACCTGCACCTATAACAAAACAAAAGCTCACCCGATTGTGGAGAAGTAAAGAATTTTATTAACGATCTTGCAAGAATGGATGCAAGACCTGGATAAAATGGCTGGTTCCCCAAACAGCAAGAAACACTGACTTTTATACCCTAAACCTAATAGGCAGGTCCCTCCCCTGTTTTCCATTGGTTGGGTACTTCTGGGTTACAGCCTATCCCAAACATCTAATTAAGTTCCCCAGTTCCACTCTCAGTCGCTGCCCTGTGTTCTCTATACCCCTGCAGGCTGGGCGGCTGAGTGCTGCTTTCATTCCGGGCATGCTTTTCAAATTTGGCACCGTTTTCACTATTGGCCCTTCTCGCTCTGGTCCTGCCCCCAGCACTCACCATTAGTGCTCCCTCGTTTTGGCGCCACTTTTCAAATTCCTGGCATGCCAAAGCCGCTAAAATCCCTTTCCCTCCCTCTCCAGCAGCAGAGACGGCTCTGGCTTCCACTTGGTGAAAATTAAACGTAACCCTTTCCCACAACCAGAGAGTCCTGCGCAGGCTTATGCTAGTGAAAAGGTTCACCAGCCATACTGGCTCAACCAATGGTTTCAATAAGGAGTGCTTTCCTTCTAGTTAATCAGTGCCTATTTTTAATGGAAACTCAATTTTAAATAGTCCAGTTCCACCTGAAGTCGCACCGTTCTCCTCATTTTCATGCAGTGATTCTCTCCCCTGACACACAGTAGGTCAGAAGAACCCCTTTTTTATAGATTATTTACATCTATTGTATTAAAAATATTTTGAAGGTTGCCTTGTCTGATGGCTTTTTTCTTTTTTCTCCAGGGAGAAGAGAAGAAATGTACTTGGAAAGTAATGTATGTTTACATCTATTTTCAAATTCCTGTACATAGAGATATATTTTTTAAGTGTGACTGTGACAACATACTGTGGATTCCACCTTGGTTACAAACTTTCAGTTAGTTATCCAAAGAAAATCAGTTCTGAATCCTAAAAAAAAAAAAAGCCAGGGTAAAAGTAATTCACAAAATGTACACCATAAGGTCTAGGCACTTGCTGAAAATAACCCTCTGAGCTTTTATTTTATTCTTTTGAGGTGCCGGGGACCGTGATTGAGCTCCAGACCTAGTACGTGGGAAGCAGGCACTCAACCACTGAGCCACATTGGTTCCCCTGAGTTGGTTTTTTCATTTGTTTTGCTTGTTGTTTTGTTTTGTTTAGGAGGCACTGGGGATCAAACTTGGGACCTTCCCTATGGGAAGTAGGCACTCAATTGCTTGAGCCACATCTGCTTCCAAGCCTCTGAACTTTTAAACAACCAATATGACGATGGAAGGAAGCACATTCAATTGCTTAATTCAAGATACCCAGAAGATTATGACACAGACTGGTTGCTTAAGAGAAGGACAGCTATTCCTGGTACTGAGACTGGAGAGTAATTCAGCAGGCCCTTGAAAAGAGCATGGTGTGATGCATGGAACAGTGCTCTCAGCTACATCTGCACAGTAAAGACAAGTCA
This sequence comes from Dasypus novemcinctus, assembly GCF_030445035.2. Classification (NCBI taxonomy): domain Eukaryota; kingdom Metazoa; phylum Chordata; class Mammalia; order Cingulata; family Dasypodidae; genus Dasypus; species Dasypus novemcinctus. Next base: position 57,379,547 of record NC_080676.1, read on the forward strand.
TGGGGTTCCTGTGGCTGGTTCTCTGACTATCTTTAGGTAGGGTGATTGTGTGGTCCTCAACTGCAGTTCAGTAAAACTACTTATAATCATAAAAATAAACAAGGAGCCAAAACAAGGCCACCCAAACATATACATTTCTGACCATTTTTCTTAGTCTAAGGATAAAATTTAGATTATCTATCATCTTCAGGAAATCCTTCATAAATATTTTTCTCCCAATTGAGCATATCTGATAGTATCTGCAAAGCAGAGTCCATACTGGCAATTTAGGGCATATTCATTTGTTTTAGTAGTCAGCAGAACTGGGAATAGGGTTAAGGCTGTTTTATTAAAGTTAAGGAAACAAAAGGGAACTGAGGAAATATTTGTCAAGCCAATATTTTCCTCAGATAACAATTTCGATCCATTCTAATACAGACAAAAGGCTAAATGCAATCCTAAAGGTTTTGCCATTGAACAGAATGGTAATCATTTTGGCCTGGAAAATCTATGAAGCAGCTGCTAGCAAACACTAGCCAATGCAGTCATTTTAGTAACAATAAAGTACTAATAAAATATCTAACCTCGAGCCAATTAAACTTCCTCATGACCCCCCTGAGAAAAATTATTGCAAAATGAACCTCTAGATGACTAAATAATTTGATCTATTTTGTAGCACAATACCCAAAAGCTGGTTAAGTGTTGGAGACTGTTAACAATAATAGGTTTGGTTTTGGTGCAGCTGATCTGAGGCCATAAATCTTTCTGTCAGTAATTCTATCTTAAGCCACTTATCTATTTAAGTTCCTTCTCACTTGGGACAAATAAAATTGAGTCATCAATGTAACCAATGAAGTTCACCTTTCTGTTTTTTAAAAGAGAAGTGATAGAAATTTGTATCCAGTTTAAGCCAAAAGAAGTGCGGAATTATTAACAGGCAATTTAAAAATAAAGAAGGAAGGTGCAAAATATATTTATGTTTTACATACTTTCTGACCCTCAAAAAAGAAGATATTTTTATGAATCCTAACTCTCACAGTGATTTTGAGTTTCAGATCTATATAAGCATACATAGCTAAAAATTAAAACTATTCATATAACTTAGCCCATAATTGACATGTGCTTGAGGAAGGATCAGAAAAAGTTAGAAATATGTAATGTGGTGTTGTTCCTAATGAATTTCTTCACAAAGTGATAAAATATATAATCCTGGTCAGTACTGGGAAAGTTTGTCTAAAATCTGTATTTTCTTTGCCTAAAGTCTGGTCTGGAAACCTAGAAGGACAGAAGGAAATTCCTTTTTAAAATGGAATAATTTGTAATCTAATAGATTTATGATTTAGAAAATTAGAAAGTTGCTGTTTTCAAAAATGAGATAGCCAGATTCTGGAGACCATCAGATGGCTCCATTACTATTAAAATAATTAAAGCAACCAAATTGGCAAGGCTCAGTGTCCTCCAATCAGACAGACCCTTGAAGAATTGTGAGAGGTACAGACCAGAAATCTGGGTCTAAAGGACAATGACCACTGGTCTTACCACACAGTTTAGGATGTGCTAAAATCATTCAGGATGCTTTGTTCCATATCTCCTTGATATTCCTGGACTAGATATTTCTCCTCTAACTACTCAGCCATTGATCTTAATAAATGAATTAAATGATTAAAAAACATTTACGGAGTGTCCTTTAGACACTATGGAGAATATATTAGTTAGCCAAAGGGGTGCTAATGCAAAACACCAGAAACTGATTGGTTTTTATAAAGGGTATTTATTTGGGGTAGGAACTTACAGTTATCAGTAACATAAGTTACTTCCCTCACCAAAGTCTATTTTCATGTGTTGGAGCAAGATGGCTGCCAATGTCTACAAGGGTTCAGGCTTCCTGGGTTCTTCCCTTCCTGGGGCTTGCTTCTCTTTCCTCTGTGAGCATACTTCCTGAGGCTCCAGCTTAAGGCTGTAGCATTAAACTCTAACATCAAAACTTCAACATCAAAAACCCTCAACTCTGTCCTTTGCCATGCCTTTTATCTGCGAGTCCACACCCACCCAGGGGCGGGAACTCAACACCCTACTGAATCCAAGGTAATCTCATATGCCCAGAGGAAAAGACCAGTTTACACACATAATCCAATATTTCTTTTTGGAATTCATCAATAATATCAAATTGCTACAGAGACCAAAATGAATGAACCATGAACCTTTTCCTTCAACTCAGTCTGTACCTGGTCCACAGTCTTGATTGTTCAAATGTGCTGATCAAGAAAACATTTCTCTTTGTTTTGTCTGTGTTATATCTCTGAGAATCTCTATTACACTAAAGCAGGAGATGTTTTTTCCCCTGGGAATGAACACGGCTCACAAGTATAACTAGCACAGAATTATATTAACAAGTTTACTCAACAAAATGAAACATATTTGCTTTAATTCAATGACTGTTATGTGGTACTGATAAACTTATTCTTTTGGAGGGTCTAACATAGCACTTGGAATGTTCCAGGTTTCCTTGTTACCATGGTACAACTTCCTCTAACATGTTCTGCTCTGGCCCTTCATCAGTCCTAGTACTTTTCAATTCAGTGCTTCACTCTGGCAATAATTTCCTATTGGACCTTTCTTTCCTCTCCAATTTATCACATTATATTGGGATTAACACTCTGATTTAATAATTTTCCTTGATCAGAAAATTCCAAGGATAGTTCATTTCCTATAAACTCTTGTGACCAGCCAGAAACTCTACCACATTATGCCTCAACTTACTCAACCCCATTTCTTAATACTTCAAGTTAGTCGTATCACAAACAACATTTGAGCTTTATTGACTAAATTTTTGTTCCGGAAGTTTTTCCCATTGGAAAGCTTTACTCTACCACCTTCATCTTCCCATTTCAAGTTCAGTTTAAATTTTAGCTGTTTTCTTCCGAAACTTTCTACAATTGCTATTGCCTAAATCAATTTTATGAAATTAGTGACTGTCAGTACAGCTTTTTGGGACTTAATTCTCTACTGACTTGGATTGTTATGTAAAAAGGGCTGTTATTTAACAGATTCCTCTCAGCAACCTCCCTTCCTAACAAGATTGTAAACTCCACCTAGAGAGAAGGGACTCACCTTAACATTGTGTTTATGTTTCCTTCTAGTTTTGGGCCGTCCTTATGCACACATTTGATGTTTGTGACAGTTTGAATTTTGTGAATCTGAGAAAAGATTGCTCCTGAATGAATCCATTCCTGCAGGGGTGGGTCCCTTTGATTGCATTAAATTTAGTTAAGGGCCTTTTATTAGATCACTTGATTAGATTGCTTTAGGGCTTTTGATTGGAGTACATCAGTGAGCTGTGACACACGTTAGGTCTCCACCCTCCTGCTGGGTCTTATATAAGTTGAGAACACACAGACAGAAAGACTCACAGAAAAGTGAACTTTGCCATTTTGACCCAGCCATGTCAGAGAGAGGACTCCATGTTCACCTACAACTGCAGAAAGACAGAGAAGCCCCAAGATCCTCAAGGAGATGAGGCCCAGGGAGAGATAATTGACTGACCACAGTTGAGGACCAGGAAAGTATAGAGAGACCAGCAGATCCGCCATCTTACCTTGCCACATGGCACAGTTCCAGGATCTGCTAGCAACAGAACTTTGGTGAGAAAGCATCTCTGATGATGCCTTGATATGGACATTTTTGCAGCCTCAGAACTGTAAGCTTTCACCCCATATAAACCCCCTTTTTAAAGGCCAACTTATTTTGGTACTTTCACAGAGGCAGCCTCTGGCAAACTAAGTGCTCTATATATTTAAGAAACAATTATGGAATGAATGAACACTGACTCCAAATACATTTTATTTCTTTCTCCCACAGTGGGTGCCTGCCTTCTTAAGTCCTGAGTATTTCCATCTTAATGTTTCTCAAACTTCTCCAACTACAACCAATAGGAACATATTCCTTTTACATTGTGAGCCAGTATGCCTGTTTCCCTGTTCTAAAATACATGACTGAAACAAAAGTTATGTAAAACATATTATTTACTTTGTGCAATATACCGTGATGTTTTCTACTCTTATTTTTTACATACTGATCCTCACATACTAAATTGACTTCAGCATCCATCAATGGGTTATAATCTATAGTTTAAACATGTCCTAACTTAACGCATCTTGTATTAACGAGTCACATAGAACTGCTCTTGAAACATGCTTAGAACAGAACACTGCCTGGCAGTTCATTCTGTTCTGTTTGAACTAGCATTATGATCTTCATAGTTAACTTGAGATTACTTTTTATCATATTCCCCCAAAGCACGCAGAATAAACTCTCCCATCCTCTACCTTTTGAAATTTGGGACACGGTTAAATAATGTTGCACAAAGTGTCCTCTAGATTTCTATTTCTTACCTTAGCTTTTCAACGTTAGAAAAGTGGCACAAAAATAAAAAATCTCTAGGCCTAATTTGTAATTAGACCATTTGCAGATGAATAAATAGGTATGGTCATGTTTTTGTACCTGACACAGCTTAAGAGCATAAGTTTTGTTGCCTGACAAAACAGAACATGGAGCTCAATTTTGCTACTACAGGCAAATTACTTAACCTGAGCCTCAATGTCCATATCCATACAATGGGAATAATACTTTCTTTAAAGGATTGAGGGGGGTTAAATTAAAGTATGCACATAAAGATCTGGGACACACAAGTGCCCTTACATTGTAGTATGTTTTATCACTCATTGTAAGGAATAGGTGGGGTTATACATACATGCATGTATACAGCAAGGTTCAGTCCTAAAAACAAAAGATACTTTTTCCTCGTTAAAAAGATACCTTTTCCAACAGCTATTTGGATAGGATTCTTATTAATAAAAAATTCCACTGCTGGTTTTATAGATCATAAATATCCCCAAGGAAAGGCTCAGTTTGTGGTACTGAATAGGCATTATATAAGGAACGTCTGTTGAAACTAAAATGCTGTGTATACATACAACTCCCCTAGTCACGCTAATCTCATTCAGACTTCTGTTTTTGCTTTTCAAAACAACGTTGTTTTTTTTTTGAAGCCACAGACTATACAGTCTGTTCAATGGTGAAATGTGATAAAATACTCCACACAATACATATATATCTGTGGGCACATAATACTGATATACCGGGCGGCTTTTGAACAAAGTGACACCTAGCATTTTGTGTGCTTGTGTTTTTTTTTTCTTTTCCTCCGGCGCTTCATTTTAGTTTCAAAGTCAAAACTTTGTTCCAGTTGTTTATATATTCCTTTTCTCTCTGTCTTATTACACCTTTATCTTACCTACATCAAGCTACTTCTAGGGTGCTTTGGACTGCAGTTTTGCACTTAACAGTAAACAACTATCTTTCCATAAAAAAGTATTCCCCCCGTGCCCCCAACTTGTTCAATTTACACGGCAGGACAGAACATCTCGTCCTTTCTCTCCCAGAGTCAGGAGAACAGGCTGGGCCTGGCACAGGGGTGTCGCAACACTTTCAAAATTACTTAAGGACACCCCTAGCCCCAGAGCAGTCGTTTGCTAAAGAAGGCCGCATTATGCGCTGAGACAAAGGCTCTGGCAATTTAATTTAACCCAAACTGCGGACCTCTGGGGATAACCTTCTGTCATACACACTCCAGATCGTGTGTGCGTGTCGGGGAGCGGAGGGGACCTAAGGAAGCAGAGTCAGAAACAGACCTGCAACAGGAGGCAGAGAGGAGTGGACCAGAAGCTGCGAAGTCCGGAGATACGCAGACGCAACTTAACCCCGCCCCTCCCAGCGGTGGGGGCGGGGCAGGAGGACGGAGACCTCGCGGGACCACCCGCGCCTTCCCCGGCTCCTTCCGCCCCGCCTACGACACCACCCCCCAACTCAGCACAGCAGTGGGGTGCGCCTCACGCTCCGTCGCGGCCCGCCGTCGGCCTCTCTAGGGGCCGCGCACCCCCTTTCGTCACGTCCGGGGGCGGGCCGGGGTGGGGCCTGGGGGCCGGGCAGGACGGGGGTGGGGGCGTGAGGGTGCTTCGGGTGACAACGGTCAATAATGAAGGTGGCTGCGGCGCGGCGACAGGCTCAGCTGCGCCGAACGGCGGCGGGGGCGGCGCCGGGGCCGCGCCTGTAGGACTTCGGGGCCGGCGCAGCGGGATGGGGACCCGGCGCGGGCAGTGAGGTGGCGGCGGCGAGAGGAACTTCAGCCTGAAGGGCTCGCCCGCTTCCCCATCTGGCTCGTCAGCCTCCACCTGCAGCCCCTCGGCCCCCGCGTTCCGCGGGGCCGGGCCGGCGACGGCAGGGACATGTGGCGCTGGGTCCGGCAGCAGCTGGTAGGTGTTTCCGCCTTTCACTTTCCCAGGCGGCCTTCTCCGCGCGCTGTCCGCCCGGCCTCTCGGCCGGGGGGGAGGGAAGAGCGGGCGGCGTGGAGCTGCGAGACCCGGGCCGGGTGCGTGGCTAGGCCGCTGCGGAGGCGGGCGCGGGGCCGGGAGCCGGCGCAGCCCGGGCACCTATCCCGACCCCACGCCCGGACCGCCCGGGCCGGGTCGGTGGGGGGCGGGCGACCGCTTCCAGCCGGCCCTTCTCTCTCACTCCCTCCTCCTCCTGGTCCCTCCTGGGTGGTTGCAGCCAGAGGCGAAGGTCCCGAGCAGGGTTAGGGTCTCTCCTGAGAAAACAGGGTGATGGAGCTGAACAAAAGTAGGTCTTGGAAAGATACGGCTTGTTTTGCCTGCCTTTAATAATTTGGGACACGTTTGAGTGAAGAGGAGGGGGAGAATTTGTGTCCAGCTCCCTCTTGTCACTATTTCGAGAAGAGTTAAACGATTTAACGTTAATTATTAAGGAGAAGAGTGTTTTATATTGTCTAATCCCTGCTCGACGAAAGAAATTTATACCCAAAGCTTGGTGAAGGGAAGATATAATATTCCAACTTGTTTCGGAAAAGATATGTAAGAAAGTTATGAAGGATTATGTTTACCTTTATACGTTGTCCTCATCCCACCACCCAAGTGAAACTTTTGGCATATGAGCCTTACTTTTTTCCCGTTCTCCTCAAGGCATTTAGAACGAGACAGGTTTGGAACCAGTGTTTAACTTTTCGCTGTTAGTGGAGAACTGGAGGTAAAAAAAAATCTCAGAAAAAGGTGACTTAAGACATATAAAAAGCGCCACCTTCTGAGAATTAATTCAGAGAGAAAAATCTTACTGCCTCCTGGAAAGCTACAGTCCGGAAAATACAGCATTAAGGCAACTGTGAATTAGAACAGAAATTGCTCCTGGCTGAAGGAGTTTAACCTTAACTATATGTTTGAAGTCTGTTAATGTTTAATTTCCAAGATGCATTATGTTTTCATTTACTAATTCAAAAGGCAGTGTTAAAGCTTAGTGAAGCAGAAACTGTATTTATGGACTATAAAGATTTTAGTGGGGCCAAAGCATTGCTATCTCTTTTTCCTCCCTCTAAACCAGCATTTTAATGTTAAGACTTAAAAGTATGGTGTTATGAATTTGAGCCTTTTGTTACTTCATTTTGCAATGGACATCATTCTCGAAACAAAACAAAACGAGAAAACCATTTTATAAATAAAACTAAAACTACCTACTACTCTATTTTTAGCTAATTGTAAATTCAGATATCCCAAATATATGCCTTATTAGCAAAACAAGCTAATGATGTCATTCTGATACCATATTGCAATACTTTTGACTTTGTTGCAATAAACCATAGCACAGAAATTTCACTCTGGAAGTTAATAATTACAGATCTGGGCTTATGCTTTTGATTTGCCAAATCTTCATGTATAGAATGTTTATGTACCTGGTGGTGTTTTCGTATCTTAGAAAGATCATTTTAAGTCAGTTTTTTTTAAAGCGCTTCTGGGTAGAATAAGTCACCACCTCTCGGTGTCTGGTATTTTTGTTAGCCTGAATAAAATCAGAGTTGTATAACCACTCTCATCTTCAAAATAGAAAATCTAGTAATGTTTTTTAAAATGGCTTCAATTGAACACTACTAAGAGGAAGGGCCGAAAATTGTGTGGTTAATTTGCAAGGCAACTGCCTTCCAGGGGTGGTTAACAAGTTGAACAAGTTGCTGTGCATAAAAATGCTCTCTCTTGTCATTTAAGTTGCTCACCTTACCGGTCTTACATTCAGGATATCAGATCTGAGTATGTACTCAGACTTTGTATCTCTGATTAAGTTTTTGTGTTCACTTAAATTTTATTATGTTAAGGACAGTGGGTACACAGAAAGTATATTTTACTATCCCAGTCATTAACAGCTCTTCCAGTTACTAAAACAGGAATTATTCAAATAGAGTCAATTTTAGATTATTCTTGCATTTGCTTAATGGACTGAGTCTTTTAGCAATGGATTTTTTTAAAAAAATTCAGATAAATGGGACAAGATAGGAAATTGATAAGCACATTTCAAGAAAAGGTTGTTTAGCATTTTAAGTACATTTATTCATTATATGAATCCTCATTTTCAACTACTTAGTTGTCTTGCCAAACAAAAGAAGTTTGTCACTTTATACAGAAATAACCCCTATGTGTTGATAATTTCTTCCTAATTAAAAATATCTTTGATACCTTATCTTGATAAATATTTTTACTACTTGCCATCATGGGAAAGATCAGAATGTTGGCAGAAAGTTAGTATTTCCTTTGGGGAAGTAGAAAGAAATTTTTAAAAGAGGGGCATATTTTTTGTTCTTTTCCTCCTCTGTGCATTCTTGCTTTTTCAGTTCACAGTATTATTTTAAGCTAAAAAATCTTATGGTATTATTCTAGCACAATATTATTCGAGTTGTATTCATTTCGAGAAGTGTATTATATGTATTAACTCACTAGAGATGTTTGCACCTTGGTTACAACACTGGAAATGCTATTAACTACTCACTGTCTTATAATATTTAGGCCCGTACTATAGCCTCTTTAGACTTGTATCATAGCCGTTAACCACGTGTCTATTAAAATTAAAATTGTAGATAAATAAAATTTAAAATTCATGTGACTATTCACTACCATATTGGAGAGCTCAGAATAGAATTTTTCCGTCATCCCAGAAGGTGCTATGGAACAGCACTGATTTAGACTTTAAAATAAAAGTCTTTTTCTATCCATATTTTAGTTGACATGTAATATTTCTTTACAGGGCAATGTGATGCTACGTTTTTAAAGCACTGTGTACCAGGTATTAAATATGCTTTATATATATTATATTACGCTAAATATTGGAGATACAAATGGTGGTTAGTGAGGGCCTTCATTTCTTCATACTAGGATAACTGTTTCTTAAATTGTCCCATACATGTAATGCCTTCCAGTTTGTACTGGTGATGGCGGAAGGAAGCTGGTTGTATTGTCTTCTGTTCACTGAGAAAATGGGAGCTTTCAACCTGAACTCCTTCAACTTTCCGTTCTCTCACCCACTTACCAAACTTACTTATATCTGTACTTAATTCTTTAACTTGTTGCAAATGAAGGCATTGTGACCTTCCTTTCAGGCTAACCAGTCCACCTGTGCTCTTGATCCTGTTCTTTGACCCTGCTCTCTACACTTCACATCAATTATTTTCTGTTCTCTCTCCTTTCCTTTTACCTGTGAAGCTCCCTTTTACTATCCTCCTTCATGTCCTGTACCTGTAACTGAAATTCTTTTCAGTTTTCTAAAAAAAGGTTTATCCTGCGTAACTATGCTATCCAGTATGCTTGAAATGTTTGAGATAATTCTGTAGGTATGAAATACTGGATTTCAGGAACAGTGCAAAGGAAAGAATGTGAAATATCTCAATAATTTTTCAATATTGATTACATGTTGAAATGATAAATATTGTGGATTTATTGGGTAAAATAAAATGTTGCTGCAATTAATTTTCTTTTTAAGGCGGTACCAGGGATTAAACCTGAGCCCTTGGTATATGCAAAGCAGGAGCTCAACCACTGAGCTATACCTGCTCCCCTGCAATTACTTTAGCTAGTTTTTAAAATTTTTATTTTTTACCTTTTTTATGTGGCTACTAGAAATTTTCAGTTTACGTATTTATGCATGTGGCCTGCATTTATGGCGAATGTTATATTTCTGTTACTGCTGCTATACAACATTAAAAGTGAGCTGCTATATGCATCTCTGACAGACCTGGAACAAGCAGATAATGTCTGCTACTGAGGTTTCCACTACAGATGCAAGAAGAAAAAGGTCCTTGTGCTTTCTGTTTCTGTCTGGTTGTGGCAGCCAAGATTGAATGGGGGAATACAGAAAATTTCTAAAAACATGAGGAAGAGGAAATAATCTTTGCTACAATTTAGAAGTAAACTTGTATACAGCAAAAATAAATAATAAAAGAGTGTTTTTTTTTTAAGTTGAGTTTATTAGGGAAATATGAGTGACAAAGACACTCCAGGTGACTGAAAGAAAACCCTGAAAATGCTGCTTCAAACCAAGGGGGGCCTAGCCTTGACCTTCTCAAAAGGACAAGAAACTGGCAGGTTACCAACAACATTCTCTGGCAGCCAGTTTGCCAAGGCATCAGTATCTCAGCTAGGATTGTCTCCCACTCCCCACCAAAGGTGGTGAGGAGACAAAGACTGTTTATAGGAACAATAAAAAAGAATGGAGAGCTGTAAAGTCTGAGAAAGAGGTGAGGAGGACGGACAGTCCCAGGCTTTTGGCTCTGAGTGCCTAAAATAATTTGACAAATAGTTCTATAAAATATATAATGTTAGTTCCAGTAGTTCCTCTGGACTTTTTCCTATATGCCACGTTACACCTGGAGATGTACAAAGTAAAGCCCAAAGGGTACATTTTTGAAAAAAGAAAAACAAGAATAAGCCCTGTTTCTCTGTAAGGAGAGAGGAAGTTGCTGAAGCTGCTATGGCCTTTCCCCACTTGGGCCTGTGTTCTGTAGAGCAACTTCCCAGCAGCAGCATGACATAGCTCTAGGTGGGGGTCTCACCTTTTGTCACCCTGGCTTCAGTGTACTCTAATCTCTGTTCAAGGGCAGTCAGTTTCTCGTTTAGTGTTGCAAGTCTTGAACAAGACATATCAGTTCCAAGGTACAGAACAGGCCTATTGTTAGGTGTTGTCACTGCATTATAATCGATGTGTCCTCAGGTTCAGGTGGTCCCCCAGTTTGAACAAGTTGAGAAAGTTCGCCATTTTGTTGATGCTGCTGGTGATGACCTCAGTGTGCTCCTGGTTTGCCCCATCCTGGTCAATCTCCGTCTGTACCGTATCCTCCTGGCCCGCCTACAGGCCCCCAGTGCACTCTCGCTGCTGAAATACCATGAGCATTGTGGTACGTCTACGCGCTCTTAAATCCTCGGCTGCGTTTTCGCTCTTTCATTCTCCAAATGCAACGCTGGCAAGTTAGTGCTTCTATATAGCACATTGTTTTAAGTCTAGATATATCATCCACTAGACTAGACCATATATCTTAGGGCATGGGTCTTTACTCATCTTTATACCTCTTCTACCCAAGACAGCACCTGCCCATTGTAGACTTACCAGATGTTGGTTGAATAAATGAATGAATATCAGAATTATTTCAGCATCAGTTTGGAAGCACTTGCTAGGAGGAGAAGAAAAGGGAAACACAAGCCTGCATGGTATTTATTTTGGTTAAGTAAGTTTTAGTCTTGGGAATTAATGCTTAGGAATGTAGATTTTTGATTATTTGTTTCTTTATCTCTGTGTTCTGGCCTACTTCTTAGATACCCAGTTTTCCATTAGAGGAATCCCAGGTATTACCAGTGACACTAAGGTAGGGCCTTGTCAGAGATACTGCAAAGAGCCTTATGATTCCCATTACTGTCATTACTAAATTTTTCTTAGAGTTGTGCTGTCCAGTATGGTAGCCACGTATGTGGGACTTGAAATGTGATTGATCTGAATTGAGATGTGCTGAAAGTGTAAATACATACCAGTTTGAAGGCATAGCTTGAAAAAAAGGATGTACAATAGCTCTTCAATTTTAAGTAACTTATTTTATATTTCATTTGGACAGTGGCACTGTTTTAGAATGTGGTAACAGTTTATAACTTCTGGCATTGGCAGACTCAAGAAAGTTTCCAATTCTAAGGACTTTCTGATCTTGCCCAGACTTTTTCTGTGAGTATCCTTGTTTTCCAAGTGTCCACATGGTATGCAAGAGATTGGAAGCTGCCAGATATGCTAATTTAGTGTGTAGAGGATCTGGTCCTCTGGGAAGAATTTTTTATGTCAACATTGGGTGCTGTTGGGTTCAAGACAGCATGTAGCTATATTATTTATTCTTCTGTTTGTTTCTGATGGTGTCTAAGTGCTGATAATTCAAAACAAGATAACATTCATGATTTGCCTAGGTTTTTTTGGGTTAGTTTGCTGGTTTTTTTGGCCTAAAATGCTCATTTTCTTCTAGCCATCCAGATATCAAAACTAAATTCTTCTTAAGATTTGAATTCAGAGACTCAGTAGAAGATTTATATTCTCAGATATTCTTTATTTTGGCGGTTTCTGGAGTTTATTATAAAATTCAGTGTAAAAAAATTATTGATTAGATATTTATATGTGAAACATTAGGAGACTTATTTTTAAACTGGTGTTTTGGGTTAGAAATAGGTATTTGTATTCATTTAATTTTTTGTATGTTGCTATAAAGGATTCTGTAAACTTTCCCCAGTGTGGTGAATGAGACATGCATTAATCTCTGTTACTTAAGACTTAGAAGTGGCCATGAGGAACTGAGTCTTGGGTATGCTTTGAGAGAAAGCTAGAATACTGAATTCTTTATGCTGACTGGCTCATTTAAAATGGTCTTTATAAGGTTTTTTTCTTTCTTTCCTTTTTCTGTACCTGGTATTGACAAATTCTTTCCAGTTTTTACAACATATGTTTATCCAAGTTAACATTGTTAGCCTTGTAGATAATTGTAGTTGTTTCTCTTTAAAACTATCAGATCATCCAAAATTTAGATCAGATATTGAAATAATTAAGGGTATTAATTAATTAAGACCATATTTAAATTAGAGGTGGAGTATTGTCAGGAAAGGAAGAAAAATGGGGTAACCAATATTTACAAATATCATCATCCATTAGGTTATTCCCCTGCATTTTGCAAAATTTATGACCAAGAACAGATGTGTGTGCATATAGCTAATTCTTATCATGTGAAGTCAGTATACCTGGCAGAGGTTATTTTTATTCTTTTTTAAAACCTTTATTAAGAAAATTTTTAAGCACATACAAAAGCAGAAAGAATAGTTAATGAGCCCCCGTTTACTTTCACCAAACTTTAACAGTATCAACTCATGGTCACACTTGTATTACCTATTTCCTCTACCCACTATCCTCTCCCCTTTGGGTTATTTTGAAGCAAATCCCAGATATCATATAATTTCACCCATAATTATATTTATCTCCAGAAGATAAGAACTCTTTTTTTTTTTAAGTGCATAACCATAATTCCTGGTATAGCTCTTCTTTCATATATGTTCTTCCTCCTTTCCTTCCTCCCATTCTTAAACTCTAAGCAGTAAAGTTCTTTTACAGTTGGCTACTCTTTCTCTTTGGTTACATCTGTGAGGAGAAATCATATAGAGGGCCTATGAACAAAAAAAAAAATGCTTTGCTTATAATGTAAAAGAATGAAAGAATAAGTGCAGTGTTTGGAGGGTAAATCATATTTTCCTTTTTGTTGCTAAGAAATAATATACCTGAAACTGTTTCTTTTCTTTTTTTGCTGCCCCCACTTATACTAAGCCACCCATATCTCTTGCCTTGATTATTACAAATGCTTCCCAATTCATTTCACTGTTTCTGATCTCCTCTCCCTGCAGTCTGTTCTCAACACGGCAGCCAGTGTGATCTTATTACAACACAAGTAGATTATGTAATCCCTCTGTTCAGAACCTTCTAAGGCCTTGCCCTCTTGCTCATAGCAAGAGTGAAAGCCGCTGTTTGAGCTTTTGTGATCCCTCTACACTTCCCATCCACTTCTGTTTTCCCACTACTCTTCACTCTGCTTTATCACACTGACCTTCTTGCAATTCATCAAAAGTATCAGGCCTGCTTCAATCTCAGGACTATTGCCCTGGCTGTTACCTTTACCTGGAATGTTCTCCCAAATATCTGTTGGATCCCTCACTCCCTTTAAGTCTTAATTCAAAGGTTAATAGTGAGGCCTTTTCTAGCCATTCTATATAAAATTGTAATCTTTCCCACTACTTCCCTACCCCCTTTCCTGCTTAATACTTAACACTTATCACTGTCTAACATACTGTGGCAGTTTGATATTTATGAATTTCAAAAAGAGATACTGATTTTGTTTGGAAACTGGTCTGTTCCTCTGGTCCTGCTACCCTTTGATTATATTAGATTCAGCTGCGATGTCTTTGATTAAATGTTAAGATTAGGGCTTTGATTTGACCACATCATTAGGGCAACTCAGAGTTTAAGTCCCCACCCACTTGGGCACTCAATCAAGAACACAGAAGTAGATACACAAAGAAGTACCCAGAGGAAGAGAGACAGTCTCATAGACATGGCAGAGGCCCAGTAAGAGAGCCTAGCCATTTGCCTGATAGTTTGCAGCTGAAGAGACCAGAGCCCTGAGCAGCTGAGCTCGAAGGGAAAGAAACAAGCCCTCCAGCCTATAGCTGAGATTGGAAGAAGCTGAGCCCACGGAGGCTTAAGAGGAAAGAGAAAGGCTGAACCCTTGCAGATGTTGCCCACCATCTTACTTCAACACATGGCAACAGAGTTCGGGGAGGAACTAACCTTGAGTTGAACTCTTTAGGGCCTTGTAACTGTAAAGTTTCACCCCAAATAAATACCCATAAATGCCAGCAGATTTCTGGTACTTTGCATCAGTATCCCTTTCAACTGACTTGTACACACATCCTAATTTGCTTATTCGTCACATTCCTCATGAGGGGGGAATTTTTGTCTATTTTACTTTGTTTCTCTACCTAATAAAGGCTATTTCTCAAACTTGAGGCCATTTTTAAGTACCACCAATTCTTTTTTTAATATTTATTTATTCACTCAAACATTGTACACTGGCACATTGTTGTGTTTTGGAACTATGAAGCGAAGTAGCTTCTGCCCCAGGTAGCTTTCTAGGTGACTCTGTTTTCTTACCACTGCATTCACTGTTTTATTTTTTTAATTAAAGAAATAGAAAGTTCAGAGTTCTTTGTACTCCTTACCCAAAATGAATAATTCTTTACATTTTGCCGTAGATGTTTATTCCCCTTCTCATTAGCCCAAAAACTAACATTCTTATAATTTTGTTGTGTGGCTGATCATGTTTTTAAAATTACTAAATAAATGTGTATCCATAGCTAATATTCTAAGGTGTTTTTTTAATGAGTTTTTAAAAATTTATATAGGTGGTATTATATTGTAGTTAATGTTCTGCAATTTGCTTCATTTATTCTACTTTGTTTTCTTATGATACTTATATTCTCCTTATTTACCTGTTTGTATTAAATGAGTGTTCTACAATTTATATATCTTCTTCCTTAATGGATAATTGAGTTGTTACCAGTTAATTCCTATTGCAATAAATGTTTCATTGGCCATTATTATTAATGTTTATTTGAAGTGGAATACTTAGAAGTGGAATTGTTGGATCTTGGAGTGTGCACATAATCACTGTTACTAGATATTGCCTAATTATTTTCGAAAACATGAGTGTTCCCCTTTCTCTACACCTTCCTACTGTCAGACATGAAAATTTTTATCTGTTTGATGGGTGTGAAATAGTATCTCATTTTGTTCTAATTTACATTTTCCTGATTGCTCATTAGATTCAGGTGTATCTCCTTCAGTCCTCTGAATAAATTGCCTGTTTTCCTATTGGTAGTTTGTCTTTTCCTTACTAATTCCTTCTTTGGTCTGGATGCTAATTCTTTGTTTTTTATATATATGTGGTAAATACCTTCTTGCATTATGTCCCTAGTATTTAACCTTGTTCAGGCTATTTTTTCCATACAGAAATTTTAATATAGTTAAAGGCAAATTTATTAGGCAAATTATTTGTGCTTTTTGTAACTTATTTAGGAATTTCTTTTCTCTTTTAGGGTCATCAAGATAGTTCTTGAGTGATTTTTTCAAATTGTTTTTAAACTCTAGTTTTTCAGCATTTAGGTCTTTAATATACTTGGAATTGATTTTTGTATATGTAGGCAAGCTGTTATCTCTGACATGGAAAATTATTTGCCCCAATGCTGTTTATTAAAATAGTTACCTTTTCTATATTCATCTTTGTTCTCTGCCATATATCAGCATTCTTTTTCTCTTCTTTTTTAATGTAAGTATAGAGGGCTGTAAATTTTCCTGTTGGCACTGCCTTTACTGTACCAATAGGTTTATTTGTCTAAAGATATTTACTGATTTATCTTGCTATTTCTTCTTTGGCCCTCTGATTGTTTAAGTGTGTTGTTTAATCTGTATGTATTAGTGTAGTTTCCCTTTTTCTGTCCATTATTTCCAGTTTCATTCCATCATGATCAGAGAATGTGATTTGCATAATTTCAGTCTTTTTAAATTTATTGAGACCTGTCTTGTGATCCAACATATGGTCTATCCTGGAGAAGGATCCATGGGTGCTTGAAAAGAATGTATATCCTGCTGTTTGGTGTGTAATGCTCTATAAATGTCTGCTAGGTCTAGTTCATTTATCATATTATTCAAGCTCTCAGTTTCGTTATTTTTCCTCTGTCCAGATCTTCTACCCAGTGCTGCGAGTGGTATATTGAAGTCTCCAACTATTATCATAGAGACATCTATTTTTCCCTTCAGTTTTGCCAGTGTGTGATTCATGTATCTAGAGACACCCAGGTTAGGTGCATAAGTATTTACTATATACGTAAGTATTTATTAACTATATTTATTATATAGTTAGTTCTTTGTAAATTGCCCCTTTTATTAATATATAATGATCTTCATCTCTTAAAACAGTTTTGCATTTAAAATCTATTTTGTGTGATATTCGTATCGCTACTCCAGATATTTTTTTATTACTGTTTGTGTGGGATATCTTTTTCTAACCTTTCACTTCTGACCTGGTATGTCTTTACATCTGAGGTGAGTCTTCTTGCAGACAGCATGTAGATGGGTCATATTTTTTAATCCATTCTGTCAGTCTGAATTGGGAAATTCAGTCCATTAACCTTCAGTGTTATTACTGTAAAAAAGGCATTGCTTTCTTCGTCCATTTTATCTTTTGGCTCTCAATGATCATATCTTACTTTTGTCTTTTTACCCTTTAAATTATGCTTACTAATCTTCATTTGTACATTCTTCTCAAAGTCTCTTACCCTTGTATTTTCCTTTCAGGCTGTGGTGCACCTTTAGTATTTCTCATAAATCTGATCTTTTGGTAATTTAGTCTCTCAGTTTTTGTTTGTGAAGACTTTAAACTCACCTTCATTTTTGAAGGACATTTTTGCTGGATGTTTTAGTTTGCCAAAGGGTTGCCAATGCAAAGTACCAGAAACGGGTTCTTTTACAAAGGGGCTTTGCTTAGGGTAAAAGCTTACAATTCTGAGGTTGTGAATTGTCCAAGTCAAGGCACCATCAGAAGTGCTTTCTCACCAAAATCAGCTACTGTTGATTCTATTGTCCAGCCATGTGGTGAATAAAGATAGCTGCCCTTCTCTGTCAAGGTCTATACCTTCCCCCTCTAAAACCTGTTGTCTCTCGAAGCTCAGCTGTGAGTAACCAGCATAGGCTTGTCTTTTTCTGGGCCTGCTTTAACAGTCTTGCCTACTTCGCTTTCTTTCTTCCCAGGTTCAGCTGTAAGCTAGCAAGCATATTGCTCATCTCGCCCTTGTCCTCTGCCCCTTGAGTCTCTCTCTCACAGGGCAGGATCAAAGTGTCACACAGGATAAAGAATTCTTGGCTGGCAGTTTTTCTCTTTCAGTACCTTAAATACATTATACCACTTTGTTCTTGCCTCCATGGTTTCTGATGACAGATTGGCACTTGGTCTTGTTGAGGTTCATTTGTATGTAATGCATTGCTGCTTTCAGAATCCTCTCTTTATCTCTGTTATTTGATATTCTGAATGGTTGGTGTCTTGTAGTAAGTCTATTCAAACTTAATTCTGTTGGGGTGTGTTGTCCTTTTGAATATTGATATTTGTGTTTTATAAGGTTTGGGAAGTTTTTGGTCATGATTTCCTCAAATATTCTTTCCCTTTTCCATTCTCTTCTCCTTCCGGGACACG
Organism: Dasypus novemcinctus; assembly: GCF_030445035.2. Classification (NCBI taxonomy): domain Eukaryota; kingdom Metazoa; phylum Chordata; class Mammalia; order Cingulata; family Dasypodidae; genus Dasypus; species Dasypus novemcinctus. The sequence goes on from NC_080676.1 coordinate 57,397,719, forward strand.
GATAATGCGTATGCTTGTGTATTTCTCATTGTCGTTCAATTCCCTGAGACCTTGTTCAGTTTTTTTCATTTTTAATTTTCTGTTCTGTCCTTTGATGTTCAGAGGCTTGGTCCTCTAAGTCACTAATTCTGTGTTCCATCATTTCAGATCTACTGTTACATGCCTGTAGTGTATTTTTTTCTTTAAAATATTTTTATTATAGAAGTTGTTAACTTAAAAAACAATCATGCACATTTGTAGAATCCCATACAACCACCCCTTCACCAGCACAATACACTGTGGTGGAACACTTTTTACAGACTGTAAGATAATATCAGCTTATCATCACTAACTCTAATCCCCAGCATACATTTGGCATATTTTTTCCATATTCCCCTATTATTATTAACACGGTGTATCTTTGGCATTGATGCAAGAATATTGCAGTATTGCTGTTCACGATAGTCTATAGGTTGCATTAATTTTATTTTTCCTATGCTTTTCTACATTCCCACTGCCCTGCAATAGTGAGGTACATCTGTTCTAGTTCACAGAAGGACATTCTTGCATTTCTGCTGTCAACTACAATTCTTATCCACCTCTGGGTTCACTGTATTCAGTCCCTAGATTATTCTCTAACTTTCTTTCACACTCTCTCTTATCATCCAGCTGCTACCTACTATAATGTGTTATCATCAACTCTATCCATTTCCACACTTTTACAGTCAAGTTAATTAAAACTTATACATACATTGAGCACCAGTAGTCCTTCTCAGCCCTCCTCTTATCTCCTAGTAACCTATACTCTAGGTTTTAACTCCATGGGTTTATTCTTTGTATTTAGTTCATATTAGTGAGACCATGCAATATTTGTCCTTTTGTGTCTGGCTTACTTCACTTAGCCTAATGTCTTCAAGATTCATCCATTTTATCATATATGTCCCAATTTCAGTTTTTCTTACTGCAGCATAGTATTCCATTGTGTGTGTAGCAGTTTGATATAGTTATGAATTCCAAAAATTGATACTGGATTATGTTTATAATCTGGTCTATTACTGGGCATGATTGAGTTATGATTAGGGCTTTGATTGGGCCACGTCATTAGTCATGGCATAGGACTGAGTTGGATCTTTTTTTTTTTTTTTTAAAGATTTATTTATTTATTTCTCTCCCCTTCCCACCCCAGTTGTCTGTTCTCTGTGTCTATTTGCTGCGTCGTTGTCTTTGTCCGCTTCTGTTGTTGTCAGCAGCACAGTGATCTGTGTTTCTTTTTGTTGCGTCATCTTGTGTCAGCTGTCCGTGTGGGCGGTGCCATTCTTAGGCAAGCTGCACTTTCTTTCTCACTAGGCGGCTCTCCTTAGGGGAGGCACTCCTTGCGCATGGGGCTCCCCTACGCAGCGGACACCCCTGCGTGGCAGGGCACTCCTTGCGCGCATCAGCACTGCGCGTGGGCCAGCTCCACACGGGTCAAGGAGGCCCGGGGTTGGAACTGCGGACCTCCCATGTGGTAGATGGATGCCCTAGCCACTGGGCCAAGTCTGCTTCCCAGAGTTGGAGCTTTTGATATGAGGGTTTTTGATGTTGGAATTTGATGCTGAAGCTTTAAGCTGGAGCCCCAGGAAGTAAGCTCACAGAGGAAAGAGAAGCCAGCCCCAGAAGAGAGGAACCCTGAGCCCAAGAAAAAGCAAACCCTTGGAAGGAAGGAACTTTGAGCCCAGAGAAAAGCAAGACCTTGGAAGGGAGGAACCCAGGAAACCTGAACCCTTGCAGCCATTGGCAGCCATCTTGCTCCAACACATGAAAATAGGCCTTGGTGAGGGAAGTAACTTATGCCTTATGGCCTGGTATCTGTAAGCTCCTATCCCAAATAAATACCCTTTATAAAAACCAACCAATTTCTGGTATTTTGCATCAGCACCCCTTTGACTGACTAATACAGTATGTATATACCACATTTTGTTTATCCATTCATTGGTTGATGAAAACTTGTGTCGTTTCTGTCTTGGAAATTGTGAATAATGCCACTGTGAACATCGTTTTGCAGATGTTTGTTCATGTCAGAGTTTTCAGTTCTTCTGGATATATTCCTCATAGAGGAACTGCTGGATCATATGGTAGTTGTATATTTAGCTTCCTGAGGAACCAACAAACTTCCATAGAGATCACATCGTTTTACAGTCCCACCAACAGTGAAAGAGTATTCTGTTTTTCCACATTCTCTCCACACTTATTGTTTTCTGGTTTTTTTTTAATGGCCATTCTTTGTGGTATGAGATAACTCATTGTCATTTTCATTTTCATTTCTCTAAGAACTAGTGATATGTAACTTTTTTTCATGTGCTTTTTAGACATTTCTATTACTTGCTCTTTATTGAGCTATGTGATCTTTTTATACAAGATGGAAATCAAACCCTTATCAGCTATGTGGTTTCCAAATATTTTCTCCTGTTGAGTAGTCTGCCTTTTCACCTTCTTGACAAAGTCCTTGGTACCACAGAAGTGATTAAGTTTGAGGAGGTTCCATTTATACATTTTCCTTTTATTGCTCGTGCTTTCACTGTGAGGTTTAAGAAAGCACCACCAACCACTAGGTGTTGAAGAATTTTCTTCTAGGAATTTTATGGTTCTTTTATATTTAGGTTTTTGATCCATTTTGAGTTTTTTTTTTTGTTTTGTTTTGTTTTGTTTTTTAGGGTCTGGAGGCTGGGATTGAGTCCAGGACCTCATATGTTGGGAGCCACTTTGGCTCCCCCGAGTTGATTTTTTAGGGGTTTTATTGTTGTTGCTGTTTTGCTTGTTGTTTTTTGTTTTATTTTTTTGGAGGAGGCACGAGGAACTGAACCTGGGACCTCCCATGTGGGAAGCAGGCACTTAATTGCTTGAGCCACATCTGCTCCCCAATTTTGAGTTGATTTTTGTGTAATGTGTGAGATAGGGATCCTCCTCAGATTGCACATTACTTATGTATAGAAATATCAGTGATGTTTGCATATTGATCTTATATTCTGACACTACTGAAACTGTTTATTAGCTCTAGCAGCTTTGTTGTAGATTTTTCAGAATTTTCTAGGTATGGAATCATATCATCTGTGAATAGCTAACATTTTACTTCTTTCCAATTTGGATGCCTTTCATTTCTTTTTCTTGTCTCATTACTCTAGCACTTCTAGCCCTGAATTGAATGGGGTGACAGTGGGCATCCTTGTCTTTTTCCTAATCTCAGTGGAAAAGCATTCAGCCTTTCCCCATTGAGTACAATGTTTGTTGGTTTTTCATATATGGACTTTATCATATTTAAAAGTTTGCTTCAGTTCCTATTTTTTCTAGTCTTTTTATCAAGAAAGGATGCTGTATTTTGTCCAGTACCTTTCCTGCAACAATCAATAGGATCATCTGATTTTTCTTATTTGATTTATTAATGTAGTGTATTATGCTAATTGTTTTTCTTGTGTTGAACCACTTTTGCATGCCTTGTATAAAACCCACTTGATTGTGCTGAAATAATTCTCTTAATGTGTTGTTGGATTCAAATAGCAAGTATTTTATTGAGGATTTTTGCTTCCGTATTCATTAGGGAAATGGGTCTGTAATTTTCTTTTTCTTTAGCATCTTTATCTGGCTTTGGTATGAGGGTGATATTGGCTTCATAGAATGAGTTTCGTAGCACTTCTTGTTTAATTTTTTGGAAGAATTTGAGTCAGATTGGTATTAAATCTTTGCATGCTTGGTAGAACTCACTGTAAAACCATCTTGTCCTGGGGTTTTCATTTTGGGGAGTTGTTTGATGACTGTTTCAGTCTCTTTATTTGTGATTAGTTTGTTGAGGTCTTCTATTTCTTCTAGGGTCAGTATAAGGTATTCATGTATTCCTTGGAGTTTTTCCATTTCATCTACATTGTTTAGCTTTTGGTGTATAGTTGTTCATAGGATCCTCTTATGATCTCTTTTATTTCTGTGGGGTCAGTAGTAATGTCCCCTTTTTATTTTTTATTTAATTTATTTGTATCTTTGTCATTCTAGCTAAGAGTTTGTTGATTTTGTTAATCTTGAAGAACCAACGTTTGGTTTTGTTTATTCTCTCTATTGTGGGAAAAAGAGTTTCACCTGTTCTATTGTAAATATTGTGATGTTGCAGTTGTTCCCAATTATTGTGGATGATGTTGCAGTTCTAGATAGCAAACAGCTGCTTAGTAGTTTCCAGTAAATACAAGGTGGAAACTAGGGTCGAGACTCTCAATTCCAGAAGCTGTGAGTCCCCTAGTCCCATCTTTATCTCCTCTCTTGTGTCTTTCTCTCTGCCCTTTATATTGTAAAGTTCTGCATTGCCTTCCCTTTAGGCCACCCAATCTCAGAGCTGACCGCAGCAACTGGCACCCAACGTGGGGCTTGAAGGGAAGGATTGTCTCTAGTGAAAATTAAAGTGGTTTTAACGGCGCAGGGGCTGGAGTGGTATGGAAAGCTTTCGAAGTCCTCGAGGGTTTGTTTGTATTTCCCCGGGAGAGAATGTCCTGTGTGGGTACCGACTTGCTGGATAAAGCCATACCATGAAAGCTGAGAGACGATAAAAGTTCCTGTGGAACTCAGAACCTCTGGTCATGCAGATGGAGAGGCAGATGCTGGAAACTGCGTGGCTGGGTCTCATTCTGAAGACTAGATGGCTTTACATCAACTAAACTATAGAACTTGTTCAAACATGGCGTCATAAAAAGCATATATGGCTTGCGGACAGAGATTAAGAAGGAAATTGAGAAGAGGAAACTGGAAAAGAAATGTTGAATTATAAAAGGAAGCAATGAAATTCTAGATGAATAGATTTGGAACTGTTTTTGTTTTTGTTCAGTGTCAGTTGTGTGTTGTAATTGTTTCAGTGTGTGATTAAAAAAAAGAAAGGAAAAAAGAAAAGAGAAAAAGGAAGAAAGGAAGGGAAAAAAGTGAGAAAGGAAGGAAAAAGAATTGTCAGTGTATATTTTCATACCTTCGATGGTGCTTCATAAAAAATAGTTCTGCTTAAATTGAAATGAATAGTTTATTTTTCTTCATAGGATAAAATGAAAGATGTAAAAGTTAAGCAAATATTGAAAAAGGTAAAAAGTTTGGGAATGCTAACTGAAATTTAATAAGGTGTATTTTGTCTTAAAATGGTTTTATAAAATCAGAAATGGAGATATGCGAGACAGAACTAGTATGCATATAGCAAGTTATAGAAGTATTGTGGTAGCATTCAGTGAGATAATGTGTTTTATAAAAGTAAAACAAGCCTAAATGAATACAGAAAGTGCAAAAACTGTGTGAAAAGGTCAACAATGGACTTTTGCAGTTCTTCAAGGCTTTCTGCCCTGGCCTGATGGCAATGCATCTGGCTGCATAGAAGAAACCTGTGACAGTGACCCTACTAAGAAACATCAGAGACAATGATATTTTAAAGGCCTGGAATAAGCAAACAATTGGGACAAGCTGTAAAGTCCTGCTACTCTATCAAATTATTGTTTGGTTGGGTAAGACAAAACTATACTCTCTGCTGTAATTGATAAAGTACAATGTTTTTTCATGTTAATAGAATTTGTAATATTGTTGGAATACTAAAAATCTTTTATCCCTTACTGAGATCTGTTAATTAGGAATGGTCCTTCATGGGAGTAGGAGGACCTCCAGCATGCTGCTTTAAAAAATAAAAAAAGAGAGAGATGTGGCCAACACTAATACTGGCCTAATAACCTTGCCAGTTGGGAATATTAAGCCCATGAGAAATGAAAATCTATTCATTAAATGTCTGCTGGTTGGAAGTCTTATTGTTTGTTGTTGCAGTTATGGATTATGTGTAAAATACTTGAATACTAGCCAGAACTTTAATAATGAAACATACTGTGTACTTAAGTGATTTGATGAACTGTGATATATAAATGTACCTTGTTGACTGTATTGAGAAAAAATTTAATGAGAATTGTTCAACCTTAAAAGTGAAAATATCATTCAGGAAGCTTTGTTAATCAGTGAAACATCATTTGTGTAGACTTGGCAAAAACAAAAAAGGGGAAATGTGGGAAAAAGAGTTTCACCTGTTCTATTGTAGATGATGTTGCAGTTCTGATAGCAAACAATTGCTGGGTAGTTTCCAGTAAATATGAGGTGGAAACTAGGGTTGAGGCTTCTCAGTTCCAGAGGTTGTGAGTCCCCTGGTCCCATCTTTAACTCCTCTCGTGTCTTTCTCTCTGCCCTTTATTTTGTAAAGTTCTGCGTTGCCTTCCCTTCGAGTCAACCTATCGCTGAGCTGATTACAGCACTCTACTTTTTTTTTTGTTTGTTCTCAATTCCATTTATTTCTACTGTGATCTTTGTTATTTAATTCAAACTGCAGTTTCCCAGAAGGGCTGACGACATACCAGCCCTCTCCTATCCTCTGGGGATGGCGGATCGACATGGAATTGAAGGCACTCGGCAAACCAGTTTTTATGGACTGAAAGCATCTACCTTGCCCAGAGAGGCCAAGAAAATGCAGCTTCTCTCCTGTCCTACTGGGGGGCAGTAATGGAGCCCGAGTTGTCTGACTAGTCTGTCTGTGCCGGCTGACGGTGCCTACAGTTGCCTGGAGTGGCTGGTGCAGGTCCTCTTAGGTTCTTCCCTGCTAGAGATGGGCCTGGAGCCTAGGCCAGGGCTGCAGTCCAATCTGGGTGGAAAGAAGCCAGTCCCTACTGTCACTGATTTTCAGACAGTCCCACTTCCCCTGATGCCAGGTGCAGAGATAAAATGGCAGCTACCGGTCTTTTTCCAAGTTGGATGGGTTCAAACTTTAGTTGTTCTTAGGATTATGCTTCAGCTAGCCAAATTTACTAATCAGTAGCTAAAGTCTGGTGGCCAGCCATTTCTTCCTTCCCCGTTTTTGGTGAGTGGAGCTTCCAAATCCAGCCATGGAATAGCTTCTCAGGCAACTTAAGCTGCCAGAGTAGAATGAACACTCGTCCTTGTGGTGTATCCTCTAGTTTCCTGGAGAGGCTGCTGCAGGTTCCCCAGCTTCCTCCCTGCTGGATGTGGGGTTGGGTTTTGGGCTAGAGTTACAATCCATTATGGGTGGAAAGAAGCCAGTCCCTACAACCACTGTGATTTTCAACCAGCCCTGCTTCCCTTCATGCTGGGGGTGGATTTAAAATGGCAGCTACTGGCGTCTTTCTGACTTGGACAGTTCCAAACTTTAGCTGTTCTTAGATTTGTACTTTAGCCAGCCGCATTTTCTAATCAGTAGCTGAAGTTAGTGTTCAACAATTTCTTCCTCCCCCATTTTTGGGAAATGGAGCTTCCACCTCCAGTCACGGAATAGCTCCCAAGGTGGCTTCCACCACCAGTGAAGTATGGGGACTAGCGTCCATGCCATGGAGTGCTCTAACTCACAAATCTTCTCTGCAGATGGGTAGTCTCCTGGGGCCTCTAAACAGGTGCTGTAGATCGCTCTGGGTGATTGTAACTGTTTTGTAGGACAAGCTAACTCTTGGAGCTCCTTTCTGTTTTGTCATCTTGCCCCAGCCTCCTATAATGTCTTTTATTAGGAGGTACCAAGGATTGAACCCAGGACCTTGTAAATAAGAAGCAGGTGCTAAACCACGGAGCTACATCCTCTCCCCCTTATAATTTTTTAAAAATTACTTTTTAATTGTTTTTAAAGATTGCATAAATGTTACGTAAAAAGTATGAGGAATTCCCATATGCCCTGCTCCCTACCGTTCCCACATTTTCCCACATTAACAACATCTTTCGTTAGTGTGCTACATTTGTTATAATTGATGAACACATTTTGGAGCATTGCCACTAAGCATGGATTATAGTTTACATTGTAGGTTACACTTTATCCTGCACAATTTTTTAAGTTATGGTAAGATATATAATAGCCTGTATCTGTCATTGCAGTGTCATTCAGGATAACTCCAAGTCCCAAAAATGCCCCCATATTTACACCTGTTTTTCCCTCTCCCTCCTCTCAGAATTTCCAGTGACCACTGTCTCCACATCAGTGATATAAGTTCTTCCATTGCTAAAATCACAATAAATCTAAAATAGAATACCAGTAAGTCTACTCTAGTTCTTCGTTCATTCCCCAACCCTGAGGATTCTAGGATGGTGATGCCCACTCCACCTCTAATTGAGAGGGGGCTTAGATCCCATGGGGCAGATAGATGGGACTCTCTAGCTTTCAATTGTTAGACTTTCTTGGTTCCTTGGGATGATGGTCGTTGCCCATCATTATCTCTTTGTTAGTTGTCCTGGGTAAGTCCTATGAACTGGAGAGTAGCAACTGGCCCATGGAAAGCCCAGAAATTTAATTCTCTTGGGCAAACACCTGTCAACTTTAATACTAACTGTCGGTTCAAATAGAAGGAGCAGAAAAGCCATGTGTAGGGCAAGCACAGTTGAGTCCAACTCTGTCACACAGGGGAGCATGAATTCCAAAGTAGGGCCCACTGGCAGGGCGCCAAGCTCCTGAGCTTTCTGCCCTGGCTTTAGTGTCTGGATGTCTCCAGAACCCTCAGGAGCCCTATTATTTTTGGCAACATTTACTTTGTCAGTCAATAAGACCCGAGCCATGAATAAGCGTAATCTCTGGAATGACCTCCCAACTCACTTTGAAATCTCTTAACCATATAAACTCATTTGTTTTTACCTTTTCCCCCTTTTGGGCAAGGTCTTTTTCCAGTTGTATTGCTACTTGGTGCTTTGTATTAATCCCTTGGTGCCAGAGAGGCTCATCCCCGGGAGTTATGTCCCATGCTGAGGGGAAGGTAATGCATTTTTATGCTGCATTTGGCTTAGAGAGAAGCTGCCTTTGAGTAACAAGGAGGCTCTCAGGAAATAACCTCTTTGGTACCATGTATTACTAGGCTAAGTTTCAATTTCAGAAGTAAAAGGTTCTTAAGTACAGTCATCAATATGAATGGCCCGTCAGTGGACCATCTTCCTTCACTAGTCACTGCCCCTGTACTTGGGGGATTCTTGCTGTTACTTTAGATGTGGCAGAGCTCCCCAGGATGGAAATATGATATTTTTTGATTATTGTGTGAATCTCCACCCACCATGACAATGCCCCATGAACACTTCAACACATTTATATGCCTTACATGTATGCCCAAGTGAACGTCTTCCTATACATCCTCCATCACTGATACCCCACACCAATGATCCTCCGCTGTTACAGTTGTAACCCTTCTGTGATCTAAAACTTCTTCAAAAATGAAGCCAACAAGACAGTAAAATACAATTAATAAGAAATACAATGTATTTTTCATTTCCATAAGCTTTGTTACTTTTCTTTGCTGGCTTTCAAATTGTTCTTTATTGCCTACCCTCTATCTTCTTAATGTTCTTTATCTCCTTAGTCATATTTTCCTTCAACTCCTTGAATTGATTTAGGAGATGGGTGCTGTTCCTGATCACAGGGGGTAGTAATTCACAATTTTATTTTCACTTTCTTTGTCTCTTTGTCCCTCACCCTCTTGGAGGATGTGCAACACTCTCCGGGTCTGCAGATCCCCAAAGCAGCTCACTCAGACAGCTTTTTGCTTTTCTGCCATTGTTTTTGTGAGAGAATTGAGCCCTACCTATCCACTCTGACACCATCTTCCCAGAAGTCCTGGATTGTATTTTTATCTTTTATTCATGTTATTCATAAACTTTAGGCATTGATTAAATTTTCCTAGTTATTCCTATTCAGTAGTCATTGAGCATCTCTGTATTCTTACAAATACTATAAGGATTTAGAAGATTTTTAACATCAATATCTTTTTAACAGCTTTATTGAAATATAATTTACATTTTGTCGTTCACCCATTTAAAGTGCACAATTTAGGGTTTTATTTTTAAGGAAGTACTCGGAATTGAACCTAGGACCTCATCCATGAGAAGCAGGCACTCAATCACTGAGCTTCATTAGTTCTACTTCAGTGTTTTTTCAGTTTATTCATAGGATTGTACAACCATCCTAACACTCTAATTTTAGAAAGTTTTTGTCCCCACAAAAGAAATTCCTTACCTATTGCCTGTCACTCCCCATTCCCCCAGACTCCCAGCCCCACTCTCTCCCCTTACCCTAAGTAACTACTAATCTGCCTTTTCTTTCTATAAATTTTCCTGTTATGGAAGGAAGCAGATGTGACTCAAGCAATTGAGTTCCTGCCTACCACAAGGAAGGCCCCGGGTTTGGTTCCCAGTGCCTCCTAAAGAAGATGTGAGGCATGGTAAGCTGATGCAACAAGAGAACACAAGGAGGAAGACATGACAAGAGACCCAATAAAAGCAGGGAGCAGGAATGGCTCAAGTGATTAGGTGCCTCCTGCCCACCTGGTGGAAAGTCCCAGCTTCGGTTCCCAGTGCCTCCTAAGAAAAGGAAGACAAGCACACAATGAATAGACACAGCAAATTGAAACAACGAAAGGGTGGGGAGAAATAAATCTTAAAAAAGTTTTTGCCCTATTATGGACATTTCATAAGTGACATCATAAAGTATGTGGTATTTTGTGTTTGTCTTCTTTCACTTAGCATAATATTTCCAGGTTTTATCCATGTTATTGTATGTATCAGTACTTCATTTCTTTTTATTTCCAAACAATAGTGCATTGTATGGCAAAATTGCATTTGGTTTATCTTCATCAGTTGATGGACATTTTTGTTGTTTCCACTTTTTGGCTATTAGGCATAATGGTATATGAGCTTTGATGTACACAATTTTGTGTGGACGTGTGTCTTCATTTCTCTTGGGTGCATACCTAATGAATGGAAAAGCTAGGTCATATAGTAACTCTGTCTTTAAATTTCTAAGGAATTTCCAAACTCTTCCATACTATACCATTCTACATTCCTACCAGCAATGTAATAGGTTTCCAGTTTCTCAGTATCATCACCAACACTTGTTATTGTCTGTCTTTTTAATGATAGCCACCCTAGAGGGGTGAATGGTATCTCATTGTGGTTGTTTTTTTTTTTTTAATGTTTATTTTTTTATAAACCCCCCCTTTATTTGCACTCTTCTGTGTCCATTCATTGTGTGCTCTCTTGTCTTCTCTTTAGGAGGTACTGGGAACTGAACCTGGGATCTCCCATGTGGGAGGGAGGCACTCCATGGCTTGAGCCACCTCTGCGCTCTGCTTTGTTGTGTCTCTCATTGTGTTTCCTCTTTATGTCTTCTGGTTGCATCATCTTGTGTTAGCTTGCTGCGCCAGCTTGTCATGGCAGCTCGCTGTCTTGCTAGGCACTGGGAACTGAACCCAGGACCTCCCGTGTGGTAGGTGGGAGCTCAATTGCTTGAGCCATATTTGCTTCCCTCATTGTGGTTTTCATTTACATTTCTCTAATCACTTATGATGTGGAACATATTTTCATGTGCTTTTTGGCCATTGACATATTTTTTGGGGAAATACCTGTCAGATATTTTATCCATTTTATTTTACTTAAATCTATTTTATTAATACCTATTACTAAAGCACACAGTTCATCCAAAGTGTATATAATCAGTGGTGCTTGATATAAACACAGTTGTATGTTCATTGCTTCAATCATTATTAGAGCATTTTGGTTATTTCAATACTAATAATAAACATAAACAAGAAAATTCTTCACCTCTCCATCTCTCTGTTTCCCCTGTTGTACACAGCTTCTATTTCTGGCTATTCTTTTTTTCTTTATGTTAAAATCAAATACTTTTTTTTTTTTTCATTTTAAATAAATTGATTTATATTTACATTTTATATAAATGAAATCATACATTTAGTACTGTGCAGTACATTTAGTTCATAGTAAAGCGATCATGCAGGTTTTATTTTTTGTTGTTGTTGGGAAATGAACGTACTTCTTATTTGGGAAGCTGGTGTTCAACCACTGAGCCACATCAGCTCCCATTATTCATTTTTGGCTTTTTAAAAAATTGTGTTGTAAGAGACCTTTATATATTCTAGATACAAGTCCCTTATCAGGTATGTGATTTACAAATAGTTTCTCCCATAACATGAGTTGTAATTCTACTTTCTTTTCTTAAAGATTTTATTTTTTTTTAATTTCTCTCCCCTTCCCCACCCCCCACCCATTATCTGCTGTGTGTCCATTTGCTGTGTGTTCTTCTGTGTCCACTTCCATTCTTGTCAGCAGCACTGGGAATCTGGGTCTCTCTTTATTGTGTCATCTTGCTATGTCAGTTCTCCATGTGTGTGGCACAACTCCTGGGCAGGCTACGCTTTTTTCATGTGGGGTGCCTCTCCTTGTGGGGCACACTCCTTGCGCATGCAGCTTCCCTATGTGAGGAACACCCCTGCGTGGCAGGGCACCACTTGCGTGCATCAGCACTGTGCATAGGCCAGCTCACCACACAGATAAGGAGGCTCTGGCTTTGAACCCTGGACCTCCTATATGGTGGGTGGATGCTTTATCACTTGAGCCGAATCTGCTTCCGTCTACTTCTTTTTAAATGCAAAACGTTTAAAAAATTTTTTTTAAATTAGATTGATTTTGATTTACCACAAGAATTTATTGGTTCCTTTTACTCACTATTGTTTCTGGAATCATATCCAGTTCCATTGGATTCACTTTTATTCTTGCTGAAATGTATTCTTTACTTGTTTCTAAATAAGGGCTCATGGGTGGTAAATTTTCTTAGATTTTATGTCTTAAAATGTCTGTATTTCATCATTACTATTGAGTGTTAATTTAGTTAGATGCAGAGTTCTAAATTAATAGCTGATTTCCTTCAACATATTGAAGATGTTACTTATTCCATTACTTATTGACAGTATTTATTGCTAGTGTGAAATATGCTTTTAATCCTATTGCCAGTTATTTGTTGGTAGTATCTTTTCTTTCACATTACTTTTTTTATTTTTTATTTTATTTTATTTTTGAGGTACCAGGCTGGGGATAGAACCCAGTACCTTGTAAGTGGGAAGTCAGCGCTCAACCACTTGAGCCACGTCTGCTCCCCTTATATTGCTTTTAAGATTCTTTTTGTCCCTGATATATTGCTGTTTCAACTATGACATATCCAGATATGACTGGTTTTTTTTCCCTGTTTGGCATTGGTGTACACTTTCCATCTGAAGCCTCTATCTTTACAGTTCAGAAAATCTTTCAGCCAGTTTTTCTTCCCTGCCTTTGTCTCACTCTGCAACCCTGGCTTTACATATATTGAAGTTTCTCTATCTGTCCTCCATGGCTCTTGTGTTCTAGTCCATATTTCTCACCTCATTTTCTTTCTATGCTGCTTTCAGTGTGAATTATTTGATTCTAGTCTCCAGTTCACTAATCTCTTATATAAAATTTATCCTATCTTCTCAACATGGATAAACCTGGAAGACATTATGTTGAGTGAAGCAAGCCAGGCATAAAAGGGCAAATACTGTATAATTGTGCTATTGTTAATTAAATATATAATGTAAACTCATGGAGTTAATAATTAGAATATAGGTCACCAGAAAATAGAGCAAGGGTAGAGAATGGAAAGATGAGGGTTTATCTGTGCAGAATGGGTAAAAAGGTTGTCTGCAAATCTTTGGAAATGAATAGAAGTGGTGAAAGTACATCACAGTATTTGTAATTAGTAGAGCTATTATATAGGTATGACTGTGGTTGAAAGGGAAAACTCTAAAGACATGTATATTACTAGAAGGAAAGCTAAAAAATGTAACATGGGACTGTGTAACAGTGAAATCTCGTGACATATAGATATGGGTAATTAGCATATTATATGATTTTTATTACAAAGTATAAATACAGATATAAAAACAAACTAGAGAGAAACAGAATAGCCACTGTGTTCGGCAGGGTAAGCAGAGAGAGGTATTTTGGTCTGTTGTTTTTTTTTTTTTTTTTTGAATAATGAAAATTCTCTAATAATGATTGAAGTGAATGATGTGCAGCTATGTGATTGTACCAATACCATTGGTTGTACACTTTGGATGGATGGATTGGATTTATGCTTTATTAATATGTATCAATAAAATTGATTTGTTAAAATTAACCTGTCTTCTGAATTTTGTGTTTAAGTGACTGTTTCTTTTTCAAGATTTATTATTAGACCTTTATTTCCTCTTCATGTAGTCTGCTAGATATTTTTAAAAAATAGATTGTTCCTTCTGCTGTCTCTTTAAAGATGTTAAATATATTTATGTTATTCTAATTGGAGTATGCTGTGCTTCCTGATATGTATTCATGTCTTTCATGAGAGTTGGGAAATTCGGGGCAATTTATTTCCTCAAATATCCTCCCCTGCCCTCCTCCCCACCTTCCTCCCCTCCCTCCCTCTCTCCCTACCACACAGTCTTTAAGATGCTTGCCTACATTTTCTTCTAGTAATTTTATGGCCCTGGTTTTTATATTTAGATCTTTCACCCATTTTGAATTGATTCTTGTATTGAGAGTTAATTAGGGGGCCTCTTTTCATTCTTTTGGTTATGGATATCCAGTGCTCCCAGCACCATTTGTTGAGGAGACTATTTTGTCCCATTAAATATTGACTTTGGTAGGTTTGTAAAAAACCAGTTGGCCATTGAGGTGAGGGCTTATTTCTGGACTCTCAATTCTTTTCCGCTGATCGATGTGTCTAGCTTTATGTTGATACCATGCTCTTTTGACCACTGTAGGTTTGTTATATGTTTCAAGGTAAGACAGTGGAATTCCTCCCACATCTTTCTTCCTTTTTAGAATGCTTTTGGCTATTGAAGTGCACTTTTCCTTCCAAAAGAATATGGTAATTGTCTTTCTGTTCCTGAAAGATATAGCATTCTAATTTTGACAGGCATTGTATTGAGGCTGTAAATTAATTTGGGTAGGATTGACATTAGTCACCATATTTAGTCTCCCAGTCCGTGAACACAGAATGTATTTCCATTTGTTTAGGTCTTCATTCATATCTTTTAGCTTTGTTTGTAGTTTTCTGCATAAAGGTCTTGAACTTCTTTGGTTAAATTCATTCCTAGGTATTTAAGTTTTTTTGTTGCTTTTCAAAATAGAATTTTTCCCGATTTCCAAGAAATATTACTGATCTCTGTGTGTTGAGCTTATATCCTCCCTCTTTGCTAAACTTACCTCAGGTAGTTTTGTTGTATGCATTTCAGAATTTTCTAAATACAGGATTACATCATCCGCAAATAGTGAGAGTTTTATATCCTGTTTTCCTGTTTGGATGCCTGTTTTTTGTTTTGTTTTGTTTTTAATATATCTTGTCTAATTTCTCTAGCTAGAACTTCTAGCACAGTGTTGTATAACATGGTGGCAGTGGGCATCCTTGTCTTGTTCACGATCTTAGAGGGAAAGCTTTCAACTTCTCCCTGTTGAATACGATGTTGCCTATGGGTTTTCCATATATGCCTCTTACAGTATTGAGGAATTTCCCTTCTATTCCTATCTTTTGAAGTGTTTTTATCAAGAAAGAATGCTGAATTTTGTCAAATGCCTTTTCTGTATCAATTGAGATGATAATGTATTTTTTTCCTTCAATTTGTTAATGTGTATTATATTGTTTTTCTTATGTTGAACTATCTTTGCATAACAGTAATAAATTTTACTCGATCATGGTATATAAGTATTTTGATAGCTGTTGGATTTTGTTTGCAAGTATTTTGTTAATTTTTGCATCTATGTTCATTAGAGAGATTGGTCTGTAATCTTCTTGTAGTGTCTTGCTCTGGCTTTGGTATTAAGGTGATGTTGGTTTCATAAAATGTGTTGGGTAATTTTTGCTCCTATTCAATTTCTTGGAAGATTTAAAAGATGATGGGTGTTAAGTTTTCTTGAAATGCTTGGTAGATTTACCTGTGAAACCATCTGGTCCTCTGGTCCTGGATTTTTCTTTGTTTTGTTTTTGTTTTTTTGAGATTTTTGATTACAGATTCAATTCCTTTAAATGTGAATAATTTGTTAAGTTCTTGTGCATTTCTAGGAATTTGTCCATTTCATCTAGGTTGTCTGGTTTGTTGGCATACAATTTCTTATAATAGGTCTTATAACCCTTTTATTCCTATGAGGTCAGTCATAACTTCACACCTTTTAGTTCTGATTTTGTTCATTCGCATCTTCTATTTTTTTGTCGTTGTTAGTCTAGCTAGGGGTTTGTCAATTTTGTTGATCTTCACAAAGAACCAGCTTTTGGTTTTGTTGCTTTTCTCTATTTTTATTTCTCAATTTCAATTATTTCTGCTCTAATCTTTATTATTTGTTTCCTTCTGCTTAGTTTGGGAATGGTTTCTTGTTCTTTCTCTAGTTTCTCAAGTTTTTCAGTTAGATCTTTGGTGTTAGCTATTTTTTCTTTTCTTTTTTTATAGCATTTAGGCCTATAAATTTCCCTCTCAGGACTGCCTTCACTATATCCCATAAGTTTTGATAAGTGGTGTTCTCGATTTCATTTGACTCAATATATTTACTGATTTCACTTGCAATTTCTTCTTTTGACCCACTGATTATTTAAGAGTGTGTTGTTTAGCCTCCACACATTTGGGGATTTACCTCTCTCCTATCTATTATTGATTTACAGTTTTATTCCATTCTGATCTGAGATGGTGCTTTGTATAATTTCACTTTTTATATTTATTGAGAGCTGCATTGTGCCCTAACATGTGATCTATCCTGGAGAAAGATCCATGGGCACTTGAGAAAAATGTATAACTTGCAGAATTGGGATGCAGTGTTCTGTATATGTCCCCTAGGTCTAACTCGTTTATCATATTCTTCAAGTCCTCTGCTTTCTTGTTGATCTTCTGTCATTCTAGCTAATGATGCTATTGGTGTGTTGAAGTCTCCAATGATTATTGTAGAGATGTCTTTTTCTACCTTCAGTTTTGCCAGAGTTTGTCTCATGTATTTTGGGACACCCTGGTTAGGTGCATAGATATTTATGACTTGTTTTATCTTCCCAATGGATTGCCCCTTTTATTAATATATAATGGCCTTCTGTGTCTCTTATAACTTTTTTGCATTTAAAGTCTCTTTTTCTGTTACTAATATAGCTACTACTCCTCTTTTTTTGGTTATTTTTTGCATGAAGTATCTTTTTCCAACCTTTTAGTTTCAGCCAGTTTGCATCCCTAGGTCCAAGGTGAGTCTCTTGTAAGCAGCTTATGGATAGCTGATGTTTTTATATCCATTTTATCAATCCTATATCTTTTGATTTGGGAGTTTAATCCATTCACATTCAGTGATATTATTGTAAATGCATTATTTACTTCCACCTTTTTATTCTATGATTTTCATATATCATATCTTATTTTTATCTGTCGTTTTACTCTTCGGTTATCCTTTCTGCTATTCATTCTTCTGTACTGTCCTCCAAGGTGGAAGGCTTTGTTTAATAGTTCCTCAAAAGTGCATTCTTTTTTATAAACTCTTACAGTTTCTGTTTGTTTGTAAATTTTTAAACTCAGCTTAATATTTGAAGGACAAGTTTGTTGCATAAAGAATTCTTGGTGGCACTTTTTCCTTTTCAGTATCCTTATTGTATCATACCACTGTCTTCTCACCTCCATGGTTTCTGATGAGAAATCCATGCTAAGTCTTACTGGGCATCCCTTGTATGTGATGGTTTGCCTTCTCCCTTGCTACTCTCAGAATTTTCTCTTTGTCTTTGATGTTTGACATTCACAGTAGTAATTTATTTTGGAGTAGGTCTATTTGCATTAATCTGATTGTGGTACACTGTGCTTCTTGGACGTGTGAGTTCATTTCTTTCATGAGAGCTTGGAAATTTTCAGTTACTAATTCCTCAAATACTTTTTCTGCTTTTCCCTTCTCTTCTCCTTCTGGAACTCCTATGACACAGTATGATGTTCTGTTGTGTGTTATCATTCACTTCCCTGAGCCCTGCTCAATTTTTTCCATTGTTTTCTCTCTTCTGTTTCAGCTGTTCTGTCTTTTGTATCACTTCTTTTCTCTGTCATTTCCAGTCTGCTGTTTAATGCCTTTAATATGCTTTTGATCTCACCTACTGTATCTTTCATTTCCATGAGCTTGTTACTTTTCTGTTCAAGTTTTCAGATTCTTCTTTGTGCTCGCTAAGTGTCTTCTTGATGTCCTTTTTCTCTTTTGCCATATTGTCTTTCAGCTCATTAATTTGATTTGGGAAATTTGTGTGCATGTTGTTGATTAGTTTTCTCAAATCCCCTGTCTCTTCTAGGGCTTTATTCCTTTGCTTGGGCCATGTCTTCCATTTTATTATTTGTGCTTTTTTGCTGATGTCTAGGCATCTGATTAGGATGGTGAGATTATACAGATGCCCAATTTCTCTCTCTTTTGTAGGGATTAATGGTAGGAGGTGGTATGTTACTGCTGTTTTTTTTATTCTTTGTTCATCCTGTTCTGGGTCTTTAGGATTGTCCCTGTTAGTTGCTCACATGG
Organism: Dasypus novemcinctus; assembly: GCF_030445035.2. NCBI lineage: Eukaryota > Metazoa > Chordata > Mammalia > Cingulata > Dasypodidae > Dasypus > Dasypus novemcinctus. The sequence continues at coordinate 57,416,046 of NC_080676.1, forward strand.
GGGCCCTGGTCATAGTAATGAGTTGCAGGCCCGCTTCAAAGGGCCTTGGGGAGGGTGGCTGTAATGGTCAGGGGGAAAAAAGCCTTTCTTATTTACTTTTAATTTCCTCATGTGCATTTCCTTGGTCCACCAGCAGATGGTGTTCTTTGGCAGCCCTTGCATTTCAGTGCATAGTTGTAGTATGTTTGCTGCAACATAGACTGTATCAGCATGATAGAGGATCCTGCCTAGAAGCCAGTTGTCTCATAATTCAAACTTTCTCAGAGGCAGTTCTCCAACCTTTGCTGGCAGCCCCTTCCCTTTCCCAGGTAGGAAATAATTCCACTCCCCTCTGCATCCTCAGCAGTCATCCCCAGTCAGTAGGGTGGGAGATTGAGAAGGTCGGATCTCTTTAGTCCCTTACTGGCTCCCATGGTAAACAGTGGTACCCCCCCACCCCCACCCCCAGCCTGGACGGGCTCACGGGACACAGCAGACCATATCTATGGGTCAATAGCTGAGTCCGTCTTAGGCTGTGACTCTCTCTCCCCTTTCCTCAGGATCTGGATCCCTGGGGTCCCCTTTGTCTTTAGCCACCAACCCCAAGGTCTGAGTATTCAAAATTCTTCAGGGAAGATGCTGGCAGTTGCAGCTGTGGTTTTTAACTCATAGTTTTGCTGTCACAATTATTTTCCTTTGCTCTTCTCCCTTCTGGGTGGTGTCCAGTGTTCCCCTGGTATCCTAAACCCTAGATTTTCTTTGCCCTTTCTGCCTGTCCTCTAGCTCTAAAGTTATAGGCACCTGCTTGCCTCTCATTTATTTATTCCTTTTTTCCTGTACTTTTCTGGTCTTACCTGCAGATGGCAATGTTGGGCAGACTGTTCAGTCAGACCTCAGGTTGCTAGCAGGGAATGCATTCAGCGTAACTCCTCAGGTGGGTGGTAGGTACAGAAGCAGTGTTCTCAGGGCTGGCTAAGCCCTACAGACTTTCTCAGAGGCTGTTTTCCACCCTTGGCTGGTCACATCATCCCTCTGTTTGCCTCTTTAGCAACAAACTAGAGTTGTTAGTGGGGGTGTTTGAGAAGGCAGATTATATTTAGCTCTGTGCTGGCTCTCAGGGTAAACAATTTTGCAACCGCACGTCGCCTGGAGGTGTGTGACCTCTCCAGTGCAAGAGACCTGCATCTGGATTTGCTGTGTCCCTACCTCTCCATTTTCCTCAGGGAAGAGGACTTCTGCAATCCCCTCAGTCCACAGCCACTGTAGTCCACAGACTGCTATTTGTTGTGTAGGTGGGGGGAAAGGTATCCACTGCTGCCTTTGCAGCTCTACTCATAGGATTTTTCAGCCAGCTGAGACTCCTTTCCTTTGCCCCTCTCTGTTTTGGGTGGTGTCTTGCCTTCACCCGATGTCCTGAGCCCCAGAGCAGCCCTCCAGTCAGTCTCCACCAGTCCTCTATTTTTTCTGTGAGAGAAGTGATCTCTCCACCTCTCTAATCCTCCGTCTCCCTGAAACTCTTTGCTGTTTGTTCTAAATGTATTTATTTTAAAGATGTACACCTTTTTTCAGCCTCCTTTCAAAGATGGGTAAACTTAAACCCAATATCAGTATTACTCATTGAACCTGACTCTAGACCTGGCACAAAGAAGGTTATGTTAGTATTCATTTTCCCACAAGAATTGAACCTTAGAGTGCCTGTTTTCAGACCCAGAGTCCCAAACCACTCAGCCTGTATTATAGAAATGTTTATCTCATTTTAAGCCTAGATAAGACTTCTGAATTAAAGGGAGAAAGCTAAAAGACTTTCTCCATAATCTTTGTTTTTTTTCAATAAGAATGGAGTTCAAAATATAACTTTCCCAAAGTCAGCAACTTATTAATGTCAAAGTCAGGAAGACCAGAGAGGTCTTACAGGGAGGTTAGTTGTGTGGAAAAGAATTAGTAGTAGGGGGAAGAAGGAAATGGAATCTGTTTTCCTTGTGATCTCATCTTTCCCAATCCTGTCATCTTAAGTCTGCCTAAGAGTGAGGTGAGACTAGAGAATAGGTTAGAAAAAGGAATTTCTGGGCAGCAGTAATACTCTAGAGTTGAAGGTAACAGATTTGTGGCAAAAAAGAAGAGAGATCAGGTGTTGCTCTAATTACTCAGTCCTGGCCATTCTCAATTGTTCCAATATTTTATGTATAAAAAGTTAGGCCTAGTCTCGAAGCCAAACTCAGCATGTAAATGCAATGCCTTCCCCCCAGCGTGGGACATGACACCCGGGGATGAGCCTCCCTGGCAACGAGGGACCACTATCAACTACCAACTGATGATGCAACTGGAAAATGACCTTATACGGAAGGTTCAATGCGGATCAGCAGAATATCCATGTCTACATAAAATACCATGACTTTAAAATGCTGTTTGACCTAAAGTAAGGGGGAAATGGAAAGGAGAAATGAGTTTATATGGCTACGAGTTTCTAAAAAAGAGTCTGGAGGCTGGCAGAAGGTTTGCCCTCATGCACAACTGAGCAGAGTCAGAGAGACAGATAAAGCAGATACAACCCCCAGATATTGGTTCCTTTGAGGGCTAAAGAGACCCACGGGAGTTATGGTCATGGCCGATGGGGTTAACTACCAGGGCAGATGGCCCCTCTTTGGAAATGGTGTTTATGTGTGATGAATCTGGACTCAGATGGGATCTCCCTTCATAAGACTTTCATGCCAATGTGCTGGAGGTGCAGTTAATGTTGGGGTTTAAGATATATTTAGGGGATTTGAATCTCTGGACTGACAATGTGATAGCCAGATCCTGAGCCTCAACAGACTCCAGCACCTACAATCTGATTTATTGGACTTACCACACTCAGCTAAGATGGAGTTGAAGAAGGACAACCACCACACCATGGAGCCTAGAGTGATTACAACTGAAAATGGGAGGATTGCATCCAGCATCCAGGTGGAATCTGACCCTCCTCTTGACATAGAGGTGCAATGGACACAACCAATCCAATGTCCACATAGAAGAGGTGGCATTGGAATGGGAAAAGTGGACATAGTGGACGAAGGGTATGGGGAAAGGCAGGAAGAGATGAGAGGTGGAGGCGTCTTTGGGACATGGAGCTGCCCTGGATGGTACTTCAGAGGGAATCACCGGACATTGTAAATCCTCACAGGGCCCACTGGATGGAATGGAGGAGAGTATGGGCTATGATGTGAACCAATGTATATGAGGTGCAGAGGTGCCCAAAGATGTACTTACCAAATCCAATGGATGTGTCATGATGATGGGAACGAGTGTTGTTGGGGGGGGGGAGAGGGGGGGTGGGGGGATGGGGTTGAATGGGACCTCACATATATATTTTTAATGTAATATTATTACAAAGTCAATAAAAAATAAAAAAATTTAAAAAAAATAAAAAATAAATAAACATGTAAGCAATCAAAAAAAAAAAAGTTAGGCCTTGTGCCTTATTGTATATATCTCCTCTTGTAAACGTTACAAAGTGTAAAATTTAAATTGATTTTGAATGTGATGACAAAGTTTTGGAAAGTTTATTATGAGAAAGTGAAAGCCAGAACTCTTAAATAATCAGATATGCTTTTAACAAATCTTTATGGATAACAGTCTTCTAGACCACAGATTCCCTAATGATAATGGTTCAATGGTAGATTGAGATAAACCTTCCAGTGATCTGTAGCAAAATAAAAAACATTAGGTAGTTGTAACATTATTTGTGTAAATTTATATATGCCCCTTTTTTAAAAGAACTGTATTTAAAATTTTTTTTAAACCTTTTTATTTTCAAATAGTACATTTACAGAGAAATTGCAGAGGTGATGAAGAATTCCTATATAACCCTTCACGCCACCCAGTTTCTTCTATTGTTAACGTCTTACATTACTCGTCAACATTTGCTGCAACTAAAAGACCTATATTGATACATTATTACTAATTGAACTCCATGTTCTATTTGAATTATTAGTTTTTTTCCATAATTTCCATTTTCTGCTTCAGAATCCCACTCAGTATAATACTACATTGCATTTAGTCATCATGTGTTCTTAGGCTCCTCTGTGCTTTGACAGGTTTTCAGACATTTGGAAAGGACTGTCTTTTAAATCTTTGTTTTCCCTGCCATGTTTTTTTCTTAATATTTCTGCTTTGTCAGTTTCCCAATTGAAAAAGCATTTACTGGTTGGAGTGTCATCATGAAGATGACAGTGTAAGACATTCTTGTGAATATTCCTCAGAGACAGCTTGGTAAAAGTGTAGATTCAGCACTCTTGGAATTGCAGAAGACAATAGAGACTGGAGAATGACTCAGTGAATGCTGAATCAAGTACACACACACACACCCCTAAAATGGTAGAAGAGCAGTGGGACATATTAAATCAGTTTCTACCCCTCTCCCCCATGCTTGGATCTGCCTGGCAGTTTGTGAATTACGGTGGCAGCTTCCTGACCCAGGCACATTCTAGCATAGTCTCTGACTACCAGTCCAATATAGTGGTGGTTTGGCAGTCCACATGAATTCAAACATGGAAAATTGAGGCCCTGTATACCCAAGGTAGTGCTTTATTGGTCCATGTATATTCATTCAGAGCAATTTCCCTGAAGCTGGATTGATCCATGGTAGCACTTTGGCAAACTGCGTGCATTTCAGCTGGGTCCTTAGAGCTAATAGCTTGTGCACCTAAACTAAAATATTGATTGTCTTTGTACACTGACCCTACTCTGTGGAGTACAGACTCAGGGTGCAGGTCTGGATCCTCAGTGTTACTGGAAGGAGAAAAGCTGTGCACAATAGAGAAAGCAGAACTGTAGAATGGCAGCACAGACCTGGGTCTGAAAGCTGGAGCAAAAAAGTAGAATAGAGCACATGAGTTGAGCAGTGCTGACCACTGCTGCTGGGTAGTAAAAACTATATAAAAACAAAGAGAATGGCTCAGGATTCATGGAGGAGAAATTGGGGAAAGTTTTTCTCCTGGAGGAGTAACCTGTTACACATATTAGGAAAATCTCAAAAGTTACTGCACACACCCATGGCAAGACTCAGAGAAGCAAGAGAAAAGCTGCAGTATTAAGCATGGCCTGTTTTAAAGGTTCAGTATAAACTGAGCTGAGCATTGTGTACCTTAACACACAGCTAGGGAAGCGGGTGTGGCTCAACTGATAGAGTGTCCGTCTACCATATGGAGGGTCCAGGGTTCGATCCCCAGGGCCTTCTGACCCGTGTGGTGAACTGGCCCATGCGCAGTGCTGCAGCACACAAGGAGTGTCCTGCCACGTAGGGGAGCCCCACACGCAAGGAGTGTGCCCTGCAAAGAGAGCCACCCTGCATGAAAAAAGCACAGCCTGCCCAGGAGTGGTGCCGCATGCACAGAGCTGACGCAGCAAGATGACACAACAAAAAAGAGATGCCATTTCCCAGTGCCACCGAATAATGCAAACGGACCCAGAAGAACACACAGCGAATGGACACAGAGAGCAGATGGGGCAGCGGGGAAGGGGAGAGAAATCTTTTTAAAAAGCCAGTCTACACTACAACCTTAGGTAAAAGGGAGAACCTGACTTCCAGAGTTAACATCAAAATAATCAAATGCCCAGAAGACCACATGCAAAGAAACAATGAGATGACTCATTGAGGGAAACAGAGCAGCGGAGGAAGCACAGACATTGGAACAACTGATCAAAGATGTTCTGTCAAATCTCCTAAATATGTTCAGTGAGCTAAAGGAGAACATGGACATATACCAGTGGAAATCAAGAAGATTCATGGAGGTGGCTTAAGTGAATGGGTGCCTCCCTCCCATGTGAGAGGTCCCAGGTTTGGTTCCTGGTGCCTCCTAAAAACCAAAAAGATGAACAGAGAGCAGAGAGCACAAACAACAAGGGGTGGGAGAGTGGAGAGGTGGGGGGGGGGGCGATGACAAATAAATCTTAAAAAAGATGCATGAGCAAAATGAGGAATTAGAAATCTTAAAAAGAAACCAAACAGAACTTTGGAAGTAAAAAACACAATACTGGAGATTAAAAATATAATAGAATTATTATTGAACAGAAGAAAGAACCAGTGAACTAGAAGACAGGACAAACAAAATCATACACTCTGAAGAGAAGATAGAGAAAAGAATGAAAAAAGGTAAACAGAGCCTTTGGAAGCCATGCGACAACATGAAGCATAACAATATGTGCATTATGGGAGTGCCAGAAGGAGAGGAGAAGGAAAAGGGGGCAGACTGAATATTTGAAGAATTACGGCCAAAACTACCCAAAATTGATGAAAGACAGAAATATACACATCCATATTGCTCAGTGAACTCCAGATAAACACAAATAGACCTATTCTAGGACATATAATAAAAATGTTGAGTGCATCAAGAGAGAAGCAAGTTGTGTACAAGAGGTCCTGAATAAGATTAAGTGCTAATTTCTCATGAGAAACCATAGAGACAAGAAGACAGTATTATGGCATTTTAAAGCACTGCAATAGAAAAACTGCCAGCTAGGAATTCTATATCCAGCAAAAGTGTCCTTCAAAAATGAGAGAGGGTTTAAGACATTCATGGATAAACAAAAACTGAGAGAAGTTATCACCTGGAAACCTGCCCTATAAGAAATGCTAAAGGGAGTTCTTCAGGTTGAAAACAAAGAACAGCAGATAGTAGCTCGGAGAAGTATGTAGAAATAAAGATCTCTGATAAAGGTAACTGCATGAGTAAGTACAAATCTCAGTAGTAGGGAGCAAAAGTGGCTGAGTGCCTGCTTCCCACATGGGAGGTCCCAAGTTCAGTCCCCAGTGCCTCCTAAAAACAACAACAAGCAAACAAATAAAAAACCTAACTTAGGGGAGTTGATGTGGCTCAGTGGTTGAGCATCAGCTTCCCACACATGAGGTGCTGGGTTCAATCCCTGACCTCAGTAACTTAAAAAATAAAAAAAAATATGGTAACCACAAAAAAGTACTTAAAGTACATACAGAAATGGAAATGAGAAAAGGATACAGTCTTTTACATTACAAAAGGTCAAGTATACATACAGGAAGGTGACAATAAAGGAAGCTAGGGTAAATATATATAACACATACAAGAAATAAAGGACAAAATGACTGAAGGAAGTCTTGCCTTATCAGGAAATACACTGAATGTAAATGGATTAAAATCTCCAATCAAAAGACACAGGCTGACAGAATGGATTTTTTAAAAAATCCAATTTGTTGTTTACAAAAGACTCACCTTAGGCCCAAAGACGCAAAGAAGTTGAAATGAAAGGATGGAAAAACTATGCCATGCAAAGAGTAACCAAAAGAGAGCTGGGGTGGCTGTACGGATAAAATAGACTTAAAGTCAAAAACTGTCACAAGACAAAAAAGGACACTTTGTAGTCATAAAATGGTCAGTCCACCAAGAAGATTTAACAGTTACAAAGATAGATGCGCCTGATCACATACAGGCGCCTTATCAAAATAAAGGAAGCAAACACATAAAACTGAAGAGAGAGATACACATTTACAGGAGACTTCAATATGCTTATTAGTAATGAATAGAACACCTAGTCAGAAGATCAATAAAGAAATATAAGACTTGAATAATACTATAAGCCAACTCGACCTAAAAAACATGTATTTCAATTTACATGGTAGTTGCATTCCTGGAAAATTCATAAATCCATACAAAATACTCTGCATTTATGTTTAAATGGGGGATTCAGATTGTTCCAGAGATTTTTTTACCAACGGGGGTATCAGGCTGGACATTTGAAAGTTGTGTGGGTCACAGGACAGTTCTTTGTTGGCAGGACTCTGCAATGCAATACAGTTTATCTAGCATGTATGACATCCTCTGATCCTGCCACCCCCCAGCAAATGTCAGAAGCCAGGCATTGTGAAAATCAATACCAGCCTTATTTCTGAAATGCCCCCTAGAAGTCTGCTGTCCTATCTTTGGCTTATTCCTCAAAAGAAAATTTGACTGAGGCATATTGTCTCTTAGTGAACTACTGTGTGATTTAGGGAAACATGCTTAAGGAATCAATCAGAAAATTAATAGGTAGGTAAAAATGTCTGTAGAGCAAATTATGTGGCCATTCAGAAACATTGTTTCAGGAATAGAATTTATTTTGGTTGATTTCTCATAGTGCTTGGTGTTATATTGTACCTATCTGTAAACAGAAGCGGAATACACTTTCATTCTATATCAGCGCAATAATATTATGGATTTTGGAAAATCCATATTATTGAACATATTGAAAATGTTTATCAGTAATTAAGGAAAGAAGAAAGGTAGGATATCTAGATTGTGCAAAGTGGGACTAGTAGGAAGTAAAAGATTTTGGGTTTGTTTTTGTTGTGTTTTATTTATGTATGTATCTATGTATTATGTTTATATGCATTTGTTAGCTGTTTCTTGGTTCAGGAATCCTTGGTGCCTTTGCAGTTGATATATTTTTTTATTTTTATTTTATTTTATTTTTCTTAAAGATTTATTTATTTTATTTATTTCTCTCCCCTTCCCCCCCAACCCCCCTGTTGTCTGCTCTCTCTGTCCATTTGCTGTGTGTTCTTTTGTGACCACTTCTATACTTATCAGTGACACCCAGAATCTGTGTTTCTTTTTGTTGCGTCATCTCTCCATGTGTGCGGTGCCATTCTTGGGCAGACTGCACTTTCTTTTGTACTGGGCAACTCTCTTTACAGGGCGCACTCCTTACGTGTGGGGCTCCCCTACGCGGGAGACACTGCTGTGTGGCATGGCACTCCTTGGGCGCATCAGCACTGCGCATGGGCCACCTCCACACGGGTCATGGAAGCCCAGGGTTTGAACTGTGGAAACTCCCATGTGGTAGGCGGAAGCCCTATCCATTGGGCCAAGTCTGCTTCCCTATTTTTTTTAAATATTAGACTTTGAAATACTGTGTGAAAGGTATATATTTTTTGATTCACTGTACTTCTTGAGCTTGTCTGCAGAGTTGTGACCAAATGCTTCTGATAAGCTAAGAAGAGCTAAGGAAGTCATTCTTATTGCCTTTGGTTTATGATTGTAGAGAGAGGGAAGAGGCTCAGAAGTGTTTGGGAAACTTGGGTAGAAACATTTTTTTTACCTATCTGTCTCCTATCTGGATGCAGCAGCTGTAAGATTTATGAGTTAATACTTGTTCCCATACAGCCAATGTTCAACAAGATAGGCAAACCAGAAAAATCACATTTAGGATTTTTGATTATAGAATAAACTATCCCTTACTGAGATCTAGGATCTTTATATTTGATCTAAACTAAAACAACCTCAGACATTACTTTTTTTTTTTTTTTTTTTTTTTTAACTTCCCTACCTGCCCCCCCCCCTTTGTGGCTTGCTTGCTGTCTGCTCTCAGTGTCCATTTGTTGTGTGTTCTTCTGTGTGTCTCTATTTTATTTTATCCCCCCCCCCTCGCGGCTTGCTTGTTGTCTGCTCTCTGTGTCTATTCGCTGCATGCTCTTCTGTTTTTACTTGTCTCCCTTTTTGTTGTGTCACCTTGCTGAATTGGCTCTCCATGGTGCTTGCAAGCCGGCATCACTCCACAGCGTTTGCGGTCCGGGCAGCACTCCGTGATGCTTGTGGGTGAGCCTGCCTTCACAAGGAGGCCCCGGGACACGAACCCAGAGCCTCCCATATGGTAGATGGGAGCCCAACTGATTGAGCCACAGCTGCTTCCCTAGACGTTTACTTTTATTATAAATATCTTTGCGCTTCTGCACATGGAAACCATTAGTCCAGCAAGCAAGGGATATACATGATCGGATTATGACCACAGGGGACTTGCCAATTCAGAAAATCCATGGTAAAACCCAAATAGGTAATGTTGATTTCTTTGACATCAGATATGAACCCTTGCCAACTCTAAAGCCATCCAAATGGTTTTGAGAGGAACAAGACAAAGCGAGGAACTCCAGGAAAAAATAAGTTTCCTACTGGTCCCTCTTTCATTGTAGATTTCACTCTACAGAATCACTTTGATTTTCCTTTTACATTTAAATATCGTTGAATTTAAATTCAGTTTGATAGAAAAATTGTTGTTAAAGACATTTTTAAACCAAACCTCAGCACTTGAAAACTGAGAATTTAATCTGTCCAATAAATATTCATTAAATAACTGCTCTATGGCAAGTATCCATGTACATGCTGCTGATAAGAATCTCACAGACTGTATGGGGAGACAGATATTCAGACAAACAATTGTAACTCAGCATAATAAAATCTATAATGGGAGTGTATAAAAAGTTTCATAGGAGAAGAAAGAACAAATGCATTCCTTTCCTTCTGGAGATGGAGGGACATCAGGTAATGCTCCACTGAGAGGGAAATTCCTGAACATGAAGGATGCAATCAGGCTTATGCTGGAGATATATGTTGAAATAGCCAATCAAAATAGGGAATACTATGGCCAGATTTGAGAATTGTTGAGTTAGAATCACAATAGGATTTGATTATTGAGTTTTGGGCTCTATCTAGGATGCCATCGTTTCACACAACTCCCAGGTTTCTGGCTCCCAGATGCACACTACTGAAGAAGAGGTAGCCTTGGGGTGGAAAATCCAGAAATAATACTTTTACTATTATATATGCTGGGGGACTTTACATGATCTTCACAGTCACAGACTTTCTCAAAGTTAAATTTTCCAGCCACTTATCTTTTTCTTTTCTTAAGAACATTTCATTTTCTGAGAACACAGTGACTGTTCTATGGTGATTTGTGGAGATGGCTAAGGTTTGTTGTATTTTCAGTGCATTGTCTTTTCACATATTATTAAACAATACTGGATATTTAATAATATGCTAATACATTTTGCTTGCTGCAGCTTTTATTTTAATCATACTAGCCAATTAGTTGGCAACAAATGCCCTAGGGAAAATCCTGGTTGTTATCTTTGGGAAAATATCCTTTCAGTTATTATGTAAAGATAATAAAACTTTATTAGGTTTTCTGTTTACATTTTGTTATTTCTCTTCTCTGAGTTTCATTAGGGGTACATTTTTTAAAAGTGTATTTCAGGGTGTATATAGTGGGGAGGCATGATAGAATAACCTTGCCTATCCAGCTGGGACTTAGATTATCTTCAGGAATGTATGGCAGTATTTTAGGGAGTATAGGAAGCCTTTTAGTAAAGTAGTACATCTTCTGGCATGTCTCCTCTTTGTTGATAACATTTAAATAGTTTAACTTTAAAATTGGGATATTTAAACAAATATAATGATATTTAGAAAATGCAAAATTTCTACAAATTGTAAAAATAGAATACAAGACTACAAAAAATATTCTTTTTTTGTTGGCTAGTTGGTTTGAGAAGCTCTGGTGAAGGAGGTTCAAACAGAAGCTTTGGCATGAAAAAGACCTAGGTTTTAATTCTGTACATGGTATTATTTAACTTTTCCTGACCCTTAGTTTCCCCATCTCTAAATGAGAGTGCTAATAAAATAATAGGATTTTTTAGAGAATAAAGGAAATGGCATTAAGTGCCAATTAATGGGATCTCAGTAAATGTTAATTTCTTTTCTCCAGTTTCCCTTAAATAGTCAAGTAATAATTATTCAGTACACATACTGAACATATTAGGCCCAGTCTCCTGCCTTGTCTACATCTGAGCTTATTTAACAAAGGGTGTTTCAAATGAAGACCTCAAAGCATTGCTGGATCCTAAACCTTCTAGGATGAGAAATTGAATAAATGATGTTTTAGTTTGCTAAAAGCCTCTGGAAACAATATATTAGAAATGGGTTGGGTTTTATAAAGGGAATTTATTAGGTTAAAAGCTTACAGTTCTGAGGCTATGAGAGTGTCCAAATCAAAGCATCATCAAGAGATTCTGGGAAGTGGCTGTCACTCAAGCGATTGAGCTCCCGCGTGCCACATGGGAGCTCCGGGTTTGGTTCCTGGTGCCTCCTAAAGAAGATGAGCAAAACAGTGAGATGATGCAATGGGCTGGTGCGGTGAGCTGACACAACAATATGATGCATCAAGAGACAAATGGAGGAAAAACATAATGAGAGACCCAACAAAGCAGGGAGCAGAGATAGCTCCAGTGATTAGGTGCCTCCCTCCTACCTGGGAGGTCTCAGGTTCAGATCCCAGTGCGTCCTAAAAAAAGAAAAGCACACAACAAACAAACAAATGCAAACAATGAGGGGGTGGGGAGAAATAAATTAAATTTTTTAAAAAATGCTGTCTCACAAAGTTGCTGTGGGTGATCAAGCACATGGCAGGGCATAATGGCGGCTCTGCAGGTCTCTGGCTTCTCTCCAGGCTTACTTTCTACCCAAGCTCAGCTGTAGGTTATCAGGTATGTGGCTTGTCTTTCCCTTCTCCTCTGGGCCCCTCTCTTTCAGCCTTTCAGAGGCCCCTTTCCTTGTTTCTGTGCTTTGCTGATTCCAGCCTCTGGCCTCCAGAACCTCTCTCTCAGCCTCTCTGGATTTCTCTGTCTCTGCAGCTTTTTTTCTGTGTGGTTATATAAAAATAAAAAAATAAAAAACACAAAATACAGTAACTAATTGGCCCTCAGCTTGAAGGCCAGAAGTCCAAAATCAGGGTATCAATAGGCCATGTCTTCTCTGAATTCTGTAGTGTCTGGTGGTGACTTACTTGCAACCAGTCTGCCTCCATCACGTGGAGTGCTCTCTTTCTCTACTCCTGTGACTTCTACTCCCCTGTTCCAATTTCCTTTGCTTATGAGGACACCAGTCTCATTGAATTAAGTCCCACCTGCTTCAATTTGGCTTCATCTAAATAGAAGGGAAGATCCTATTTACAAAGGAATTCACACCCACAGGACCAGGAACATCTCTGTGGGGGACACAATTCAATCTGCCACATGTTCCAAATTCTTTACTTGAAAGACAGAATTTTCAAAATAGATTTTTTAAAAAATCCATCTTTTTGAGAGATCATATCTAAAGATACAGGTAGATTGGGAGTCACGTAATGGGAAAAGATATATTGGCAGCTATTAAGGAAAAGATTGAAGTAGTTATATTAATGTCACATAGAACAGACTTTAGGTAACTCCTTGTTAAAAGGCTAATTTCAGCAAAGTTATGTGTGTCTAGCTTTAAAAAAAAAATCAATTTTATTGATACATATTAATAAAGAATACATCCATCCGAAGTGTACAATCACTGGTATGTCTATGGTTTTTTAGTTCTCCGTTTATAAAAATCTCCAGTAAGAGAATTAAGATCCACCCTGGGTCCTGCAATCTAATCAAAGGCTCTTAAGTCAAGTGATCTAATCAAAAGATCCCGTAACTGAATCTAACCAAAAGGCCATATTTGCAATGGTTTTACAGGCACAGGAATGGGTTCACTTTAAGAACATGTCTTTCTGGGGTCCGCAAAGACTCAAACTATCACAAATGACATTATAGAAACTTTTTGTTTTACAAGGATTGAGAGAAAAGGCATTTTCTAGTTAACTCTCACTAAATACTTAATAAAAATATCTCAGTGCCCAGTATATAAATAAGCACTTAATAAATCTTTATTAAGAAAATGAACCAGGAAATATAATTCAACCAACTATAGTATTCTTCCCTTTACTAAATATATGTATGAAATAGTACAGTACCTGGCATATGGTACTACTTAGTAAAAATTAGCTGTTATTATTTACTCAATTATTTACTCAAAACTTTACTCCTAATTGGGGAATTATATGTAAACTAATTCTTAGTTTATTAGCAAAACTATTAAATTCCATTTGTAGTGCATTTTATTTTTATATGGTTTAAATACATACTGGATTTGTTTGAAATTGCTGGGAAACAAAGTCATATAACACATCTTCTCTTTGAATATACAGATTCTTTCTATAGAATTCCTCATAGATGATTTTTATTTGAACATAACCAGTGATTTTTTTAAAAAGCACTACTTTAAATAGTAATCCATTCCATGCTTCATATTTAACCAGAATTTAATTTGTTTTTGTCCTCTGGTGAAATTGAGAAAACTGGTCTATTTTACATTATAACACTTCATAGTCATCTTTGTAAAAAAATAAAACCCCTGTGGTTATGGTCCAGTGGCTTAGGAAATCTAATGATTTTGCCTCCTTGTACTACATTTGGAGCCTTTTTGCCTTTATCTGGTGTGGCTTATTTTGGTTCTGTTGCTATATATATGAGTCCAGCTATCAACTTAGGTTTTAATTTTAGTCTCATCATGAATACATTATCTAAAATCACTCTAGATTTTATATCCTATAACTTGAGAGCAAGCTCCAGCTTACCCCTGTAGCTGGAGAACCAATCCCAACATAAGAATTAAACTAGATTTTATGTAACATTTATGTGAGATTTATGTAATCTAAATATCTTTAAAAAATTTTTTAAACTGCATTATGGGTGCAGGGTCTCTCTTTGGGGTGGTAGAAAAGTTTTTACAGTGGATAACGGCAACAGAGGCACAGCTTTGTAAATGTAATTAATACCACTAAATTGTATATTTGAAAGTGGATAAAACGAGAAATTTTAGGTTGAACAAGTTACTGGAAAAAAACAAACATAGAACTGAACAATACAAAGAATGAACCTTAATGTAAGCCATTGGCTGTGGTTAACAGTGTAATTATAATTTTGTGTCATCAGTTGTAACAAGTTAACACACTAATGCAAAATGTTAATAATAGTGAAAACTCTAGGATGTGAGAGGGAATGGGCACTCTGCCCTTTCTATGTGATTTTTCTGTAATCTACAACTTCTCAAATAAAAAAAAAAAACCTAAACTAGAGTTCTTGGAAGCCCAGACTGGTCTGATAGATGGCAAACTACTTGAAATCTTAAAATGAATGCTATGGGATCCGAACCAAAAAATTAAATTATTGTGTTTGCTTACATTGTGGGCATTTTAAGTTATTTTCTAGCTCCTTCCTTTGTTCTCTTAACAGTTTCAAATTATCTTGCCCTTATAGTAACTCCATATTGGTATATTTTATTTAAATTATATGTCCAAGACATAGTAATTTGCAATTAACTTTGTAGATCTTGGTAAAAATATATTAAATCATTCATCCCCAGAAGCTTTGGTATTTTTGTGGGCCTGTGTACAATGGAGTATATTGCCAGCAAAATTGACTTTGGCATATATAGTCTGTGCACTAAATAAAAATTCTCTTCAGTTATTTTAAAAGCTTAATGCTATGCAATTCTGACTCTGAAGCTTTGGGTTATTTGTTCTTTTTAGGGTATTTGTTTTAAAACATTTTCTTTCTATTATGGAGTAAATAGATCTATACAAATGGTAAAAGTCACAAATTTACTCTGAACTGTAGAGATGATGTTTTCATAGTTAAGGAAGTATGATAGGGGAGCGGATGTGGTTCAAGTGGTTGAGCACCTGCTTCCCCCATGGAGGTCCCAGGTTTGTTTCCCAATGCCTTCTAAAAAAATAAACAAATGGAAAAACCAACTCAGGGGAGCTGATGTGCCTCAGTGGTTGAGTGCTGACTTCCTAAATATGAGGTCCCAGGTTCAATCCCCAGCCCCAGTACCTGGGGGGGGAGGGGGAAGTAAGATAATATTTAATTACATTATTCATAACTATACTTCTATTTTTCTTCTTAGCACTATGACTTGAATTACTTGCATTTTTAAATTAAGTTTTTGGAATTTTAAGATACTGCAAATGTTGGTATATTTGGTAAAATGTAAAATGCTGTGTCATTCATTTCTAAATCTTGCTGTGTGCCAGAAACCAACTACTAAAAACTATAAAATTATTTTCTGGTTTTCTCCATATTTCATCCGTTTATGGTTCCAAATGGAAGAGTTATTTTCAAAATAATCCTGTGTGTGGTTGGTTTTTCCCCTAGCTGCTACAAGGAGATTTTTTACCCTCTTAATTACTTACCCAGTTACTTTCAGAGTGCCTATGGCTTTAGCATATATTCCCAAATCCAGTAGGAAGAAAAAAGAGAGATATTGGAATCTGTGTGCCTCCAAAGCCTATACTCTTTCCTCTTTACCAGGCATTAAAATCAAATCAGGGGGCTAAAAAATCATTAATCTCTCTCACTTCCTTTGCCCAGGATTAGAGCAAATGAGAAGAGAAAGAAGCAGGCAAGCATCAAGGGTTGAGGCTATGAATGGTAGCCTGGAGTGACAACAGAAAATATAATATGTATCAAAGTTGTCTAAACTGTGACCTTGACCTCTAGTGATTAGAGTCTGGATTGTATTTTTACCTCAGTGGCTCAGCATGTAAGACTTGCTAATAATACTTGCTAGAAATAGTATGAATAGTATGATAACAGATGTTTGTTTTGATACCTATTAAAGGAGATAGAGATGTTATTGAAATATGAAGATTCTCTTGTGTCAGTTTTAAATATGATTGGAGATAGAAAACAGACTCCAAAAAAAAGAAATTAGGGGTAAGCAATGTGGCTCAAGCAGTTGGGCACCTACTTACCATGGGAGGTTCTGGTTCAGTTCCTGGTACCTCCTAAAGAAGATGAGTAAGACAGCGAGCTGACAAGACAGGCTGGCACAGAGCTGATGCAACAAGGAGACACAATGAGGAAACATGAGAGATACAGCAAGCAGGGAGTGGATGTGGCTCAAGCGATTGGGCTTCTCTCTCCCACATGGAAGGTCCCAGGTTTGTTTCCCAGTGCCTCCTAAAAAGAAGACAAGCAGGCACAGAGAGCAGACAGTGAGTGTAAACAATGGGGGGGGGGGGGGAGGGGGCAGGGCAGAAATAAAGTAAATTAAAAAAAAAAAAAAAGAATTTAGGTAAGTGATTTTAAGTTTCTTTGCATCAGGAAAATCTGATGAAACCTGTGTCCACTCTTACCAGGAAAATACCCATAAGAACATTTGCAAACAATTTCAGGAATTCACAGACCTGAGGTCATGCTGAAAGTCAGTTTATTCATTTTGGACAGTTTCATTCTTTTATTTCTATTTGGTTTACAGCTAGTTTATTTTGTTGCAGAGATGATGCTGATGAATGGAGGTTTAATTTCCATAAGGGACATTTAGCTATAATTATACTACAGTTAGAAATACTAAATTTAACTTTTGTGTGTGAAAAAAATACACTCATACATGCATGTATTTGCATGCCTTTGTAACACAATTGGTGAGATCATGTGATTTAATCACAACTGAGAATGCAACTCTATTAGGTCATCTTTGAGAATAAGGAAAAACATTCTCTTTTTGGAATTGTCATCTTATTTTGAATTGTAATATCTTAGAGATTCTGTATAGAGTTTTAAAAATTCAGATTAACTTGGTTAT
This sequence comes from Dasypus novemcinctus, assembly GCF_030445035.2. Taxonomy (NCBI): domain Eukaryota; kingdom Metazoa; phylum Chordata; class Mammalia; order Cingulata; family Dasypodidae; genus Dasypus; species Dasypus novemcinctus. The sequence goes on from NC_080676.1 coordinate 57,433,283, forward strand.
TTAATTTTGGAACATTTCAGTATATCCCCTTGAAATGATTGTAGAAATTTTAGGAATTCTAATACTTCAGTATGTGATCCCTGACTCAAATCGTCCCAGATAGATGAATGGGGAATAGTGAGTATTTGCTTTCTGGAAAGTACATGCAATATTTTACACTTTTATTATGTAATACTGATTCTATTCATAGCTGAAATGTCTCTAAGGTTCTTTTTATGTTATTTGGAGTTCTTTATTTTGTAATTTTAGATGTACGTAATAATAAATTCCAATGTTGGTGGGAATTTAGCCAAAATAATAACAAATAAAGTTTTAGATCAGTGGTTCTCAGTTTCAGTTGTCTTGATATCTTCTTGAATACATATTCTTTTATTAATTTTAATTTTCCTTTTCCTTTAATTTTTCCCAAAAGCTTAATTGCATCTGTATTGCTTAGAGTTAGCATAATAACATGTTAATAATTGTATTTTACCCATTTCAGATATGCTAAGACAGATTTCCATATATAGAGATCTATTGAGTTGAGCTAAAAAAGGAGGGATGCTAAAGAGAAGGAAGGCAGAAAGCATATGAGGCAGGATCTAGAATATAGTAGATACGTTAATATGGCTACAAAGTGAATGTTGAATAAATATATTTATGCCTCTTTCAGTCTAAGGTTTAAGTTACCTGTGAATCGGTCTTATAACTTCTTAGGCACTTTATAGGTGAACATCCTATGAATCCCATTTGAGAAACGCAGCCATAGATTAAAGCAGTAGCATTCAAACTGTTTGTTGACTCATTCATTCATTTAATTATTGAGTTGGAACATACTTCGATTTGCTTGAGTCTTATTTAACAAACCATGACCTAATATAGTGCTTCAGATCAATAAATGTTTTAAGATGATTGTGACAATCTAGATGGAGCGATGTTTTCCAACTCTGGTTTTGAGACCTTCCTTTTTTCCCCTAGAAGTTATCACAGGGTATATTATGAAGTATTTAAAAGAAAATTTATGAGTACAATAAATATGCATGCCACCATATTTTTTCCTTCAAGAGATTGCTTTTGAAATAGACCCTTTTATTAAAAAAGATGTATTTATTTTATTTTTCTCTCCCCTTCCCCCTTCCCCAACCCCAGTTGTCTGTTCTCTGTGTCTATTTTGCTGCGTGTTTGTCTTTATCCGCTTCTGTTATTGTCAGTGGCACGGGAATCTGTTTTTTTTTTTTAAGATTTATTTATTTCTCTTCCCTTCCCTCCCCCCTTGCCCCAGTTGTCTGTTCTCTCTGTCTATTTGCTGCTTGTTTTTTTTTGCTTCTGTTGTTGTCAGCAGCACGGCAATCTGTATTTCTCTTCTTTTTGTTGCGTCATCTTGTGTCAGCTCTCCGTGTGTGTGGTGCCATTCCTGGGCAGGCTGAATTTTTGTGGTAGATGGATGCCCTAACCACTTGGCCAAGTCCGCTTCCCTGAAATCAAACCCTTAATGACATATTCACACCCACAAAATGTGTTCATCACTATTCCAAAGCCGCAAAGGCAGGGTAAAAAATCATAAGATTTTTAAATAGCGTGAACAAATAAAATTAATATTCTTTTTTTTTTTTTTTGAGCATACAAATGCATTTAATCTGCTTATTCCCGCACTAGATATTTCTAAGACTGCAAAATAGAAACTTAACACCAAGAATAACAGCAGTTGAAAGCCATACATAACAAGACAATTATGGGAATTTCAACTATGTATGTCTATGCTTAATGGAAATTTTACAGGGGTGCTAAGCATTGAATGGCAGCTAGAATACTGACTTAGTGGATTTCTAAATTGAGAGTACTTAGTAATATCTAAAAATGGATCGTTGTAGTTTTTGAATACCAAGTTTAATTGACTTTTTAATAAAACATTTAGTAGTACTAGTAATTAGTGCTTGACCACCATAAAAAAATGAAAATTTAAGGAAGTTTGACTTAAAGAAAGGTCCTGCTTTTGGGGTTTCTTTTTCAGCCTATGAGGAGATTCCCAAGATCTATCAAAGGAGTCTTGAAGATTCATTTGTCAACCTGGAAGAGAGTACAATATTGTAGGAATGAAGTGCCAATGTTCTTGTCACCAGTGAAACCTTTTCCACTAGAGGATCATTACTAAATGTACCTTGAGAGATGGTCATCTAAATTTGGAACCAGAATGGAAGTTCAAGACCAGAAATTGTTGCATATTCATGTGCTATCTCAGGGGTCAATTGATACAGTAACTGGCACAAATAAATGATTGCATGGAATGAATCTGAGCAAGACTCAAGACATTGTAAGCGCTCTGGGAACAACGCTCTTTGAAACCAAGTTGATCTGGGGGTGTGTTTTAGCCAAAGGGGTGCTGATGCAAAGTACCAGAACTCTGTTGGCTTTTATAAAGGGTATTTATTTGGGGTAGAAAGCTTACAGGTACAAGGCCCTAAAGAATCCAACTCAAGGTTACTTCCTTACCACACTCTGTTGCCACATGTTGAAGCAAGATAGTGGGCAACGCCTATGAGGATTCAGCCTTCCTGTTCCCTCTTAAGGCTCCATGGTACCATCTTCCTATCGCAGCTGTAGGCTGGCATGAGGTTCATCTCTCTTCCTCTGGGGCTCCTTTCTTTCTGGGCTCAGCTGCTCTGTTCTCTTCACAAGATCAGCTGTAAACTATCAGGCTTATCTCTCTTCCCAGGGCCACAGGATCCTCTCTGTATGTTCTCTATGTCTACTTCTGTGTGAGAGTCCATTTAATCAGCCCACCAAGGGATCTGGGACTCAATGCTGAGTCGTACTCTAATGACATGGTTGAATCAAAGCCCCAATCTTTACATAATTTAATTAGATGTCTCAGCTGAATCTAATACAATCAAAAGGTTATCATGCCCAGAGGAAACAGACCAGTTTACAAACAGAATCTGTATCACTTTTTGGAATTCATAAATAATATCAAACTGCCACAGTGTGGAACAACTATTGTCATCAGTTAAGGTAGGCGCTAACTAGGCCATATCTATGAAATACTCTCCATGTCACTGAGTAAGAATCCATCCTAAGAGAAAGGCAAGGAATCCACAATAATGAAAAGGAAGGGATGCAGTGAGGAGAAGAGCTTTGTCCTCAGATACATCGCTAAGTCTCCTATATGATTTTTATTTCAGAATATGGATTGTTCATTATCACCAGAGCTATTAGACCTAGTTAGTTAATATCTGTAAGTAATATATGTTTTCCTGTAAAGAAAAAATATATATGGCTTTTAATTCTTCTAATAATTAAATGACTTGAGTCTGTATAAGCCTTAAAGCCAGTAATAATATGCAATGTGATCAGTTAAAACCAACAATAAAGAATAATAACAACTAACTTTATGGATCAGTATCCCTTTCTCTTTTTTATTAGAGAAGTGAGAAATTGTAGGTGTACAGAATAATCAAGCAGAAAATACAGAATCCTGTATACCCCAGTATTATTAACACCTTGCATTAGAGTGGTACATTTGTTAGAGTTGATAAAAATATTTCTTTTTCTTTTCTTTGGTCTTAGGGTTTTGACCCACCACATCAAAGTGACACAAGGACTATTTACGTAGCCAACAGGTTTCCTCTGAATGGCCTTTACACACCTCAGAAATTTATAGATAACCGGATCATTTCATCTAAGGTAAGGATTTACACTTTTATTATTATTAAGACTGTAGATACGTACCAGGAAATTTACAGAGGTGTACCATTTTATTTTGAAATTTGTGTGTATTCTAGAATACATTTATATCTTCAAAAATTCAAGGAAATAACTAGGACAAACTTTATAAATATTATGATTCCATGATTGTTTTTATAACCTCCTTTCTCAGTGAGTATTTCATCCCTAAAGTGTTACAACTCATTAATTTGAATTAAAGATTATATATATGTCATCGAATCCCTCTTGACCTGCATCACCACAAAGTTTATAATTTAGTTTTCGTTATAATTTTCATCATAACTTCTTGCACCCATACATCTAAATAGTAGGTGTGTTTTTTAATATTCAGGGTCTACACATATTTAGTTACCTTTAAGTTATAGATTTCTAATTTAATTACATTGTGAACATAATGTGTGGTCTTCATGATATAGTAGCTACATGATATAGATTCAAACAGAAAATTGTTTGAGCCTTAATATGGGGTCTAGTGTGGTAGATACAACTAGTTACTGTCCAAATATCCATTCCTCTTCTCTTCTCTTGAAGTAACAGTTTCATTCACTTGGCAGTATGGACAGTTTTTAGAGACTCATATCCCTGCTTTTCTTGCAGTTATGAGTGGCTATGTACCCACAGTCCTGGCCAGTGAGAGGTAGCCAGAGGTGTACTGTATGTGGCTTTTAATAAAGCTAATGGCAATGATAGCATATCGTCTGGCATTTTCTATTCACCATTTGTCTTCTTTCTTATCCCGTCTTTCCTATAAAATAGACAAAAAGAATGTTTAATCATAGATGATAAAACAGGGAGACAAGGATATAAATCTTGTGGTTTCCAAGTCTGTGTGATTATAAACTTTTATTTCCTAATTTGTCATTTGTTGAGAAAGTTATGTTAAATGTTAAAAACCTATTAGTGACATCTCTCATTATGGACAGTGTGATGTCTAAAACAAAGGGCAGAAAGGGGAAATATCAGAAATAGGATGATGGAGGAACTCTCAATAAGTGACACAGTTCAAAGTAAATTATACAAGAAACAAAAGTTCTCGAAAATTTTTAAGATTCTTTTTGACTTAGTGTATAATTTACATAAAATAATATGACCCAATTTTTTTTTTAGGAGGTACCAGGGATTGAATCTGGACCTCATATATGGGAAGCAGGCACTCAACCACTCAGCTACACTCACTCTCAAAATGGATCAATTTAAAATACACAACTCAGTGAGTTTTGGCAAGTGATTTGTACATTGTGGATGCATGGTCTATCTTTGTTTAATTTAAGTGATAACAGTACCTTATCCTGAATTTAAACTTCCTTGCACAATGTTTAGTTTTATAACCTTGTTTTGGTTTCTTACTCATATCAGACCTCAGGAGGAAAAAAAGGTCAACTGTATATGGTCATATACAGAATTTTAAGGAAGTTATAGTTTTCATTATTTCATAATTCTAAAAAAAAATTTTAAGTATATTTGAAGTATTTTCATCTACTAGGGTCTCTCCTCTGCAAGTTCATAAAAAGAAAAGCTCAAAATTTAGACTCCTTCAGTTTGTCAATATGTTTGTTTTTTAAGAATCGTGGAAATAACAGGTCCTACAATTTGTAAACTAGTTTTCATAAAAATATTTTATTTGCTCTGATTTTTTCCATTCTATTTTCAAAATAGCCAAAGAAAACTTCCTGAAACCTATTACTTTACTGCTAGTTTAAGCAGTTGCTCTTTTCAGAAATCTAGAAGACAAAATATATCGTCAGTGTTGTGATTTACATAGACTGATGTAAACTTAGAACTTTCCCATCTTAATTCATATAATGTTTCATATACTTGAATTTTGGTGACTGAGGAAGTTACATGGAGATACTCTGACCCCTGTAGGGACAACTGCCATTTTACTCCAGTTGATAGCACCAGGGGATGATTTGACCCAGTGTTACCATCTCATATGTACATATTGAGCAGTGACTTCTTTGGTTCCTTGAAGCATCCACCCCTCTTCCCGCAAGATCCCTAATCACAATGCGCGTTCCCAGATTCTGGGGTCTTCTGGTACTATTGCTACCAATGGAAAATAAATGTTTCAGGTACTGTAGAGCAGAACTGGAAATATAAGTTAACCTAGAAAGAAAAGTGGTTAGGTATTATACTACTATTATACCCTGTGCCAGTAGTTTTTTTGTGGGCTCTTCTGGGAATCTAACTCTATTTATAAACTTGTTCATATGGGAAAGAGTGTTTCAGTTCTCAAACAGCTGATTAACAAGTAAATTTTTGACGTGTGATTATTCAAAAATTAAAACCATCTTACATTGTACCACAGAAAATTAGACAAGCTGCCTCTTTAAAATCTCAATTTGGTCAGTAACCATTAAGGCTTCATTGTCTGACATCAAGATATTTATCTGAGAAAAAAACCATTTTGACCATATTTATATATCTGTTCATCTGTTTTGCCCAATTTTTTGACCTCCAGCTATGTGCCAAATAAAAGTGTAAGTACTAGAGATAGAGGTAAGAAACACATTGCCCCTGGTCTCAGGGATCTTTCATTCTACTGAGAGAATGTACGTACGGTAAAATAAAAAGTGCTAATTAAGTGTTTCTCTTTTCATATATGCAGTCATGTTGTAAATAGTGACACTAGTGAAATTCATGACTCATTACCTTTGCCCTTATACTTGCTCCCTGCCCCTCTAATATGGCATTATAGACTTGGGACTGATAATGATTAATAATAATAATAACAATAAGCACTTACATAGCAATTAGTATGGGCTATAGCATCGTGTCCTTTATAGATTTTCTTGGCGGTTATACCTTTGATCGCTTATTTAAAGCATTTTGATCTAATTCACATTCTCGGTTATTTTTCCATATTTCATACTAAACAAAGAACAACTGAATAATTAGACCAATATCTCTGTTCCTGACACTGAACTACACAAAATATAAAGTAAATTGTATCTAATATCAGCATTACTATCAATTTTTATTCATTAGCATTAGGTTTAGTTGTGTGTATGCAAAATCCACAATTTCTTATCCAAATATTTTAAGGAATAATTTCATCTTCCTTCTCCAGCTTCTAAAAAATCAACTTAAAGTGTAAAATGGATAAGTTTTAAAAATATACTATAATTGCTAATAAATAGTAAAAGAAAGTAAAAAGGAAGGTAGAATAAAAGTCTTGTTAACTGTAGAAGCCAGTAGTTTCTTAGCATTGTTACATGAAGTTTGTCTAAGTAAATCTGATTTTACTTTTTAATTGTTGTATCTGTGGAATATGTATTATTTTTAAACATTAATTTGTCAATATCTCCTCTTTTTTCAGTATACTGTGTGGAATTTTATTCCAAAAAATTTATTTGAGCAATTCAGAAGAGTGGCAAATTTTTATTTTCTTATTATATTTTTGGTTCAGGTAAGCTTTATCAATCAATAAATTGTTATGAATTTGAAAACATGGTTTCTAAAAATATTCTAGAATTGGGGGGGGATTATTTCTCAATGTGAATTAATATAAAGAGAGGGTTCCATGATGATCTGTGGTACAAATGCCCAGGTTTCTTTACTTGGATTTCTTAGAGCATTTAATGTACTTATATGCATTATAACTCTCTAGAAGGGGAATATAGTATGCATTGTGTTCTAAACAATTTGATTTTATTTAATCAAAATTTTATATTGTAATACTGGAAAAACCCAGTATATCTTAAATAATAAGGCATTGTACTTTACCTTATAATGTTAGAATTCAATATATTTCTTGCTCACATGTCAGGAGGCACACAGGGCTACAGATTTAACATTACCCAGATTTAGTTCCATCAAAAATGTGTAATTATGCACTTCCTCATCTTTACTCACCTCCTTCATTATCTGCGTTGTCACATTGTTGTTATCTATACATTCATATCCATGCCACTCCCACTATCCTTATCACCCCAAAATTAACAGACCCCAGGTACCATGTGTATTTTAAGATTAAAGCAAAAACTGATTTTTATGGGCCTCTTTATGAATATCATCCTGATAATTAACTTTGTTGTTTCATTCCAGTGGTATAAAATTTGTGAGAAAAACCCTTAACAGGGAGGTTGATTTGAGATTGTACATCTCCAGTCTCCTGCCAGTGAATAAATCCTCTTTTCTTTCCTAGCCTAGTTTAGTGTGTCTGTCTAGTGAATGAACCCAGCCCCTCTTCAAAGTGCTATAGTGCTGATAGCTATAATCTATGCCAAGAACATGACCTAGCATCTTTCACATGCCCTACCTCAGAACATAAATATCTTGGCTTTTTGTATAATATTCGGCACATTTCTGCCTTTTGAACCATCTTTGTGCTAAGTAAATTTACTTTTGGCTTTTAATTATTTCAATTTTTAAGAATCCCCATGATTATAGATTCTTTATCTAGAAGACCATTTCTTATTGCTTAATTTTCACATTGTTCTCTGTGTGTTTCTATGTATGTGTGTGTGTAGCTGGCTAGATAAAACCAGGATATTTGTACTATTGACTGCAGTGAATTTTGCATATTGTGTTTGTAATTTGTCTTGTAACTTTTACATCAAAGTATCAAGAGAACTGCCTGTGAAACTTAAGTATAAGTCAAAGAGTGATTGTCACAGTCTTTTTTTTTTTTTAAAGATTTATTTCTTGCCCATCGCCCCCTTGTTGTTCGGGCTTGCTGTCCGCTCTCTGTGTCTCTTCATTGTGTGCTCTCTGTGTCTGCTCATCCTCATTTTTAGAAGACCCAGGGATCCAAACCCAGGGTCTCCCGTGTGAGAGGGAGGCACCTAATTGCTTGAGCCACCTCTACTCCCTGTCATATTCTTTTAAAGATATTGTTCTTTTCTGATAACACCAAAGCAAGAGTTGTACAGCCTATATCAGTGTGGCATTAAATTGTATAAGCTCTTAATTTTTCTCTCAATAGAACCTGGGATTTCAAAAGAAAAAAGTTTTTAAGTAATCATTTGAAAGCTTTAGGAAACAGTCTCTTAAACTGAACAGAGAAGGCACTTCTGATTTTCTATCAATAGAACATTAGCTAGGTTTTCTTGGGGAAGTGAGGAATTTATACAACCGTACCATATCATATGCATGCATCTGTGAAATCAGTAGCTAAAATCAGGAATTTAGTTTGTCTGCAGAATAGAACAGATTTAATTGGCTTATACAGAGTAATGGAACCATAACTAACCAAACATAATTAACTGCCAGTATTTCTTTACTTCTCCAGCAATTTTTTGAAACCACAATTGTATGATTTAGACTATGATTGCTGCGTCATTTTCCTAGCTCTACCTCTCTGGTTATGCTGGGTATAACAAAATTGCTTATAGAAAAAAACTTTTCTATACCTGCATTCCTAAGTCTTTCTCACTAGTGTGGAGATTTTTCTAAATCCCAGGGTAAAAATCACCAGTGAACTTTTCTACATTTCATCCAGATGTGTAAGGAAATGTGATTTGAAATACGAGCAACTGTAACTCTGCTCCTACGCAAATATTGAATAAAACCTTAACTACCCCTAAATGTTAAGAATGCACTGTGAGTCCACTCTAGTAATCATGTAGGCATGGAATAGATTTAATATTCTGTTAACACCGTATAATAGCCAAGAAAATAAAGTTGTAAACTAAACATGACTATTGCATAATATTTCTGTCCTATTATTTTTACCGTGGATCAAAATAGGAATTTTGCATATTATTCTTGGAATTCCCAATAATTATGAGATTTTAGATGTTGATATTATGACATATACAATATATAAATGTAATACCGTGCATTCTCTTTTGTGATCTAGCTTATGATTGATACACCTACCAGTCCAATTACCAGTGGACTGCCATTATTCTTTGTGATAACTGTAACTGCTATAAAGCAGGTAAGGAATGCTTTCTATTATTATTTTCCCTTCAAGCTATTAAGAAGTTGCTTAATATTTCCACTCCAAAGTAACATTTATTGTTGTGAAAAATAATTTCCCTAAGAAATAAAAAATCTATTTTTAATTAATTTTTTATTAAATTGTCTTTTTTTAAGATACATAAATCACAAAAATTGTTACATTAAAAAAGAGGTTCCCACATACCTCACACCCCATACTCCCACTCCTCCCACATCAACAACCTCCCTCATCATTGTGGCACAATTCATTGCATTTGGTAAATACATTTTGGAGCACTCCTGAACCATGTGGATTATAGTTTACATTGTAGTTTACACTCTGCCCCTAAAAAATCTATTGATGTTGCACATTGTAAAGTTAAACTGGGCTAGCTACTCTCTGTTTTGGTTACTTGGTGATCCATGAAATGATTATTGTTAAAATATGTTCTTACCTTGACATAACTAGGATATATCCAAAAGCAAGCATTGTACATACACACATTTAGATAAAAAATGGATTATGATCATCTTTGTAGAGTTTGGCAGTATTTAAATGAAACACAGTTCTAAAAGGATATGTTTTAGAAAATGGAGCATGTAAAAATCATCAATAAAAATCTTCTGGCATGAACACTTGTGAATAAAAATTGTATAGTATTTTCTAGCTTTTTCCACCTTCCTCTGGTGGAAGTGATCTTTACATAAAGTAATACCCTAGAGAGAAGTGGATTTGGCTCAACGGATAGAGCGTCTGCGTACCACATGGGAGGTCCAGGGTTCAAACCAAGGACCTCCTGACCCATATGATGAGCTGGCCCACGCGCAGTGCTGGTGTGCGCAAGGAGTGCCCTGCCACGCAGGGGTGCCCCCCATGTAGGGGAGCCCCACGCGCAAGGAGTGTGCCCTGTAAGGAGAGCTGCCCAGTGTGAAAAAAGTGCAGCCTGCCCAGGAATGGCGCCGCACACATGGAGAGTTGATGCAGCAACATGACGCAACAAAAAGAGACACAGATTCCCGGTGCTGCTGACAATACAAACGGACACAGAACACACAGTGAATGAACATAGAGAGCAGACAACTAGGGTGGGGGGCGAGGAAGGGGAGAAAAATAAATCTTTTAAAAAAAAAGTAATACCCTAGAGGAAATAGCTTCAACCAAACTGAATGGACATTAAAATCTAGGTATAAACTGGATTTTTTAAAAGCAGTTTTGTTGACATATTGTCATTTAGAGTCTATCCAAAGTGTACAGTCAATGGCTCTTAGTGTAATTGCAGTGTTGTGTATTTATCACCAAAAAAAATTTTAGAACAATTTCATTACTCCAAAAAGAAAAAGTCATCACCCCTTAGCAGTCACTTCTCAGTTTGTCTGTCCTTTCATAATCCTACATAACCATTAATCTAATTCCATCTTTATAAATTGATTTTTATTTACATTTTATATAAATTGCAACATACGATATGTGGTACTTTGTGTCTCCTTTCTTTCATTTGGCATAATGTTTTCTGTTTTTTTTAATTGTGTCATATCAACACCTTGTAACATGAACATACATGTTTACTTTCAAAGAAAAACAGTCATGTATGCAATATTGGATTATTGGGTAAACATATCAAGTATGAAAGAAGTTCATAGAAATGCCATGTCTAGATAGCTACCATTTCTCAAAAAAATCTTGGCAGAACCTCAGTTATACAAAAATCATCCCTTCTGTCTGAGAGAATTAATTGAATTCTCTTGTGTAAATGTGATAAACTTCCATTTTTAAAGGCTTAGGGAATTCCGGGAAGATGGCAGACTAGAAAGATATGTGACTCTCATCTCCTCCAGAAAAATAGCTAGAGGATAAGCTGAAACAGCTTGGAAAAGATCTTCTAGGGAAGCGGACTTGGCCAAGTGGTTAGGATGTCTATCTACCACATGGGAGGTCTGCAGTTCAAACCCCGTGCCTCCTTGACCCACGTGGAGCTGACCCACGCGCAGCACTGATGCGTGCAAGGAGTGCCATGCCACGCAGGGGTGCCACCCGCGTAGGGGAGCCCCATGTGCAAGGAGTGCACCCCTTAAGGAGAGCCGCCCAGCGCAAAAGAAAGTGCAGCCTGCCCAGGAATGGTGCTGCACACATGGAGAGCTGATGCAGCAAGATGACGCAACAGCAACAAATACAGATGTCCTTGCCGCTGATAACAGAAGCGGACAAAAAGAAGAACACGCAGCAAATGGACACAGAGAACAGACAACTGGGGGGGTGGGGTGAAGGGGAGTGAAATTAATCTTTTTTTAAAAAAAAGATCATCTAGGGTTTAGGACACCAGGCAAAGACTGGAGACCACCCAGAGGAGAAAGGGACAAAGGAGGGTAACTGTGAGTTGAAACCAGTGGCTGCTGCCAGCACCCTCCCCCCACACTAAAGACACTTAAAAGTTTTCAGGCCTCTGGGCTTGCCATTGCAGACAAAGGGGGCTCCAGGGATTCAGCACCCCAGAAAAAGGGAGAGGGACACAGCCTAAGGCTGACTCAGCTTTTGACTCACAAATTTGGTCTGTTATGTTGCAGGAGCCCTCCCAGGCTCAGTGGGGCCATGCCATTACCTTGAGAGCCAGCAAAGGGTTAAAGATATGTGACCCTCCCAATCTAATGCTCTACCAACAGGGACTGATTGTTGAGGACTCAGAGGGAAGTGGAAATATTTCCAACCCAGGAAAAGGGAGGGGGCTGCCAAAACAGGCTGGAGAATTTTCAGTGAGAAAGTTTGAATTACAAGGCTCTTAGCCTCCAGGCAGGAAGCTCTGTCACATTGATCCTGTCTGTGTTGCAACAAATAAACTCCAACCAGGAACTGAACTGAGAGCTGCCAAAGAACACAATCTGCTGGCAGACCAGGGAAGCACATGTGAGAAAATTGAAAATAAGTAAAAGGTTTTTTTCCGTCTTTATTGCTTCCCTCCCCAAGGCCCTCGGGAGCTGGTCTGCAACCAATTACTGGGTCCAGAGCCCAGTTTTGAGCAACTACCCAAGGTAATCCTAACAATCCAGGTTAAGCCAAAAATCAAAAAGCAGTGGGAAGCGGCTGTGGTTCAATCAGTTGGGCTCCCATATACCATATGGGAACCCATGGCCCAGGGCCTCCTTGTGAAAGCAAAGCTGGCTCACATGCCACGAAGAGCTGACGGCCTGCGCACCACAGAGAGCTGGCGCGGCAAGATGACACAACAAAAGGGAGACAAGGAGATTCAGGGGGAAAAAAAGGCACAGCGAATGGACGCAGAGAAGAGACAGCAAAGAAAGGAACAAGCTGAAGGGGGGAGGGATAAATAAATAAACCTTTAAAAAAAAAGCGGTGGTAACACACAGCCTCCTGCCGCTAAATCACTACCAAAGAGAAAGAAATTGATCATCTGAGTAAACTCCATCCTAATCGGATGCCTACACATCAGCAAAAAATTACAAGCCGTACTAAGAAAATGGAATAATACATGGCCCAAGAAAAGGAATATATGAAAGCCCCAGAACAGACACAGGATTTGAGAGAACTAATTAGAGAAATGCACATAAATTTCCAAAATCAAATTAAGGAGTTGAAAGACAATATAATAGGAATAAAGAGATAAATGACATCAAGAAGAATTTGATGTCAAATTTGAGCACAAAGAATTTGAAATCCTGAACAGAAAAATAACAGCTCATGGGAATGAAAGGACACAATAGGGTGAGATAAAAAACACATTAGAGGCAAACAATAGCAGACTCAATGATAGAACAAAGAATAAGTGATACTGAAGACATTACAGCTAAAATTGAAGAGAGAAGAGAACAGAGAAATGGGAAAAATTGAGCAAGGGCTCAGAGAGTTGAATGACAATACGAAATGCAACAACATATGTGTCATTGGCAGTTCCAGAAGGAGAAGAAAGGGAAAGGGGGCAGAAAGAGGGAATAACAACTGAATATTTCCCAACTCTTACAAAAGAAATGAAATTACATGTCCAAGAAGCACACCATACCCTAATCAGAGTAAATACAGACATACTTTAAGGCACATATTACTCAGAATGTCAAATGTCAAAGAGAAAATTCTCAGATCAGCAAGAGAGAAGCAAAACATCACGTACAAGGGACGTCCAGTAATACTTAGCACAGATTCTCTTCAGAAACCATGGAGGCGAGAAGAGAATCATGTGATACAATTAGGATACAGAAAGAGAAAAACTGCCAGCTAAGAATTCTTTATCCAGCTAAACTGTACTTCAAATATGAATGTAAGTATAAAATACTCAAAAATAAACAGAAACTAAGAGAGTTTTCAAAAAGAACCCACCTTTGCAGGAAATATTAAGGGAAGCCTTAGAACCTGAAATAAACAGGAGAGAGGCCTGAAGAGAGTATAGAAGAAGGAATAGAGAAATGATAACCAAAAGAGTAATAAAACAGACAAAAATATTATACGACATAAGAAGACCAAAGAATAAAATGGTGGAATTAAATAATGTGTTTACAGTAATATCATTGAATGTAAATGGATTAAACTCCCCAATTAAAAGATGAAGGCTGACACAATGGTTTAAAAAACATGGGCTATCCATATGCTGTTTACAAGAAACTCACCTTAGACCCAGGGATACAAACTGGTGGCAAGTGGAAGGTTGGAAAAAGATACTCCATGCAAATAGTAACCAAAAAAGAGTAGGGGTAGCTATACTAATATTGAACAAAACATACTTTAAATGCAAAAAAGTTATAAGAGAAAACACATTATGTATTAATGAAAGGAACAATCCAATCCATCAGAAAGATACAACAGTCATAAATATCTATGAAGCTAACCAGGGTGCCCCAAAATAATTGAGACAGACTCTGGCAAAACAAAGGGAGAAATAGACATCTCTACAATAATTGTTGGAGACTTCAATACCCCACTCACATCATTTGGTAGAACTAGACCAAAGATCAACAAGGAAACAGAGCTTGAACAAGATGATAAATGAGTTAGACCTAATAGACATATACAGAGCATTTATCGAAACTCTGTGAGTTATACTTTCTTCTCATTTTTCTCTGTGATAGACCACATGTTAGGGCACAATGAAGCTCTCAAATATAAAAAGATTGAAATTACACAAAGTGCTTTCTCAGATCATAATGGAATAAAACTGGAAATCAATAATAGAAAAAAGTAAATTCCCAAATGCGTGGAGGCTGACCAGCACACTCCTAAAACTAGAAAAAGAGCAGCAAACCAATCCCAAAGCAAGCAGAAAGAAAAAAACAATAAAGATTAGAGCAGAAATAAATGAAATTGAGAACAAAAAAACAATAGAGAAAATCAGTAAACCAAAAGTTGGTTCTTAGAGAAGATCAATAAAATTGACAAACCCCTAGCTAGACTAGCAAAGAAAAAAAGAGAAGATGCAAATAAATGCAGTCAGAAATGAAAGGAAGTTATGACTGACCCCACAGAAATAAAAAGGATCATAAGAGGATATTATAAGAAACTGTATACCAAAAACTAGACATACTAAATGAAATGGACAAATTCCTAGAAATGCACAACCTACACTGATGCTACAAGAAATAGAACTTAACAAACCAATTACATTTAAAGAGAGAGAATCCATCATTAAAAATGTCCCAGGAAAGAAAAGTCCAGGACCACATGGTGAATTCTACCAAGCATTTGGAAAAGAATTAACACCAATCCTGTTTGAACTCTTCCAAAATAATTGAAGAGGGGGGGAAATTACCCAACACATATTATGAAGCCAACATCACCCTAATACCGAAGCCAGGTAGACGCTACAAGAAAAGAAAATTATAGACCAGTCTCTTCTAATGAATATAGATGCAAAAATTCTCAACAAAATACTTGCAAATAAAATCCAAGAGCATGTCAAAAGACTTGTAAAACATCATGACCAAGTGGGATTTATTACTGGTTTGCAAGGCTGATTCAACATAAGAAAATCAATTAACGTAATACACCACAGTAATAAATTGAAAGAAAAAACCACACAATCATCTCAATCAATGCCAAAAAGGCATTCGACAAAATCTAGCATCCTTTCTTGATAAAAACACTTCAAAAGCTAGGAATAGAATTAAAATTCCTTAGTCTGATTAAAAGCATATATGAAAAACCCACAGCCAACATCGTACTCAAGGGGGAAAGGTTGAAAGCTTTCTAAGATCTGAAACAAGACAAGGATGCCCACTGTCACCATTGTTATTCAATATTGTACTAGAAATTATAGCTAGGGCAATTAGACAATAAAAAAACATTAAAGGCTTCCAAATAGAAAAGACAAAGTTAAACTGCCGATGACATGATTCTGTATTTAGAAAATTCTAAAAGTATCCATGACAAAGCTACGTGAGCTAGTAAATGAGGTGAGCAAAGTGGCGGGATACAAGGTTAACATGGGAAAATCAGTAATATTTTTGGACACTGGTACTGTGCTATCTAAGGAGGGTATCGGGGGAAATTCCATTTGCAATAGCAACAAAAAGACTCAAATACTTAGGAATTAATTTAACCAAAGAAGTACAGGACCTATCCAGAAAACTACAAAACAATGCTAAAAGAAAAAAAAATCCATTTATAATAACAACTAAACAAATCAAATATTTAGGAATAAACTTAACCGAGGACATAAATTACCTGTATTCAGAAAACTACAAACCATTACTAAAAGAAGACTTAAATAAATGGAAGGACATTCCATGTTCAAGGGTAAGAAGACTAAATATCCGTAAGATGTCACTTCTACCTAAACTTGATTTACAGATTCAATGTAATCCCAATAAAAATCCCAAAAGCCTTTTTTGCAGATGTGGAAAAACCAATTATGAAGTTTTTTTCGAAGGGGCCCCAGACAGCCAAAAAGTTCTTAAAAAAAGAACAAACTTGGAGAACTCTCACTTCCAGACATTAAAGCATATTACTTAGCTACAGTGGTTAAAAACAGCATGGTAGTGGTATAAAGACAGACAAATTGACCAGTGGAATGGAATCAAGAATTCAGAAGTAGACCCTCAAATCTACAGTCAAGTGATTTTTGACTAGGCAGTCAAGCCCTCTCATCTGAGCCAGAATAGTCTATTCAACAAATGGTGCTGGGAGAACTGAATGTACATATCCAAAAGACCAGAAAGAAGGCCTCTGTCTTACATCTTATACAAAAATTAACTCAAAATGGACCACGGACCTAAGTATAAAACTCCTGGAAGAAAACTTAGGAAAACACTTTCAAGATCTTGTGGTAGGTGGAAGTTTCTTAAACCTTATACCCAAAGCACAAGCAACAAAGGAAAAACAGATAAAAGAAATGTGACCTCCTGAAAATTAAACACTTTTGCACCTCAAAGGACTTTGTCGAAAGGGTGACTCAAAGGGAGAAAATATTTGGCAATCATATATCCAGTAAAGGTTTAATATCCATGGTATAGAAAGAGACAAGACAATACAACAAACTACCCAATTAAAAAATGGGCAAAAGACTTGAATTGACCAAAGAAATATAAGTGGCAAAGAAAC
This sequence comes from Dasypus novemcinctus, assembly GCF_030445035.2. Taxonomy (NCBI): domain Eukaryota; kingdom Metazoa; phylum Chordata; class Mammalia; order Cingulata; family Dasypodidae; genus Dasypus; species Dasypus novemcinctus. Next base: position 57,450,408 of record NC_080676.1, read on the forward strand.
ACATGAAAAAATATTCAACGTCACTAGCGATTAGGGAAATGCAAATGAAAACTTCAATGAGATATCATTTCACACCTATTAGACTGGCTGCTCTTAAAAAGTCGGAAAACTGTAAATGTTGGGGAGGATGTGGAGAGATGGGAATGCTCATTCACTATTTGTGAGAATGTAGAATGGTACAGCCACTGTGGAGGACTATTGGGCAGTTCCTAAGGAAGTTGAATATTATAGACTTCCCATGTGACCCAGCAATACCATTACTAGGTTTATATCCAGAAGAATTGAGAGCAGAGACATGAACAGACATCTGCACATCAATGTTTGTAGTGGTATTATTCATGATTGCCAAAAATTGCTAACAACCCAGGTGTCCAACAACCAATGAATGGATAATCAAACTGTTTATTCACACAATGGTATATTATGAAGCTGTGAAAAGAAATGAAGTCATAAAGCATATGAGAACATGGATGAACCTGGATGACATGTTGAGTGAAGCAAGTCAGACACAAAAGGACAAATGCTGTATTTGTGATTGTGTTACTATGAAACAAATATATTGTTTAATATATTGTATAATTTAAAAAATAATTTATATGTATCCAGTACATTTAATTGAGAAATGTATGTTTTTTTAACTTTTATTTTTTAATTACAGTTTATAATTTCAATTATTAAATGTACAAAATAAAGTTAAAAGGTAAAACAAAACAAATAAAGCCTTAGAGACAAGTTTTATATTTGACATGGAAATAAAACTGACAACTATTTTACAATTCTAGAAGGAAGCATATTCTTTGTTACTTAGATAAGTAGGAAAAGAGGAGACTATTGAATAATTATTTTATGTTGTGTGTCAGAATATCGTGCTACAGCTCTCAATATGTTTGATTTCCCTTTCTTCTATTGGAGACTAGAATTTGTGCATAGAGGCCAATAAACATCCAAATCACTCCATATAATTATGTATTTACTTGGTTTTTTAAGTGTCATTTAGGTCTTTAAAGTAACAAATTTGTCTGTTGTCCCTCTTCTATCTATACTTTCATTATAGTTGATTTTATCCAGTCTAATGACTAAAGTACCATCCATTTATTGATAGTTCTCAAATTTATATCTATCCTGAACCTAATAATTAATTTTCTTATGTTGAACCATCCTTGCATGCCTGAGATAAATTCTACTTGACCCTGGTGTATAATTCTTTTTTTTTTAACAAATTAATTTTATTCATACATATTAACGTATCATACAATTTATCCAAAGTATACAGTCAGTGGTATTTACTATAATCACATAGTTGTGTGTTCATCACTTCCATCATTATTAAGGCATTTTTATTATTTCAATAACAAACAAAAAACAAATTTCTCGACTCTCAATCTCTCTGTTTCCCCTGCTGTATATAGCTGCTATTTCTGGCTATTGCACAATTATTAATTTGTTTATTAAGCAGATAGATGTCATCTATCCAAAGTGTATTATCAATGGCTTTTTTTTTTCAGCTGTTAAAAAGTCCTGTGTTGTAAAATTGTAAAATATATAGAAAAATAGATTAAAAAGAAATTACAAAATTTTAAAAGAGCATTCAAGGCCAGGTTTGTTTTAATATAATCAATAGGCAGCTCATATTTTTTTTATCCATTCTACCAGTCATGTCTTTTGATTGGGGAATTCAGTCCATTACCATTCAGTGTTATTACTGTAAAGTTATTATTTACTTCATCTATTTTGTCTTTTAGCTCTCTGTTGTCGTATCGTTCTATCATCTGTCATCTTATCCTTTAGTTTACCTTTCCTAATAATTATTTCTAAACTCTTCTCCAGATCTCTTGCTCTTGCTTTTTCCTTTCAGGCTGCATGATCCCCTCTTGTAAATCTGATCTTTTGATAATATATTCTATCAGGTTTGTCTGTCTGTGAAGACTTTGAACTCGCCCTGATTTTTTGAAGAACAGCTTTACCAAATACAGAATTTCTGGCTGGCAGTTTTTCTTTTTCAGTACGTTAAATACATCACACCACTTTCTTCTCTCCATGGTTTCTGATGAGAGGTCGGCACTTAATCTTACTAAGTTTTTCTTGTATGTGTTGCTTTGCTGTTCTCTTGCTGCTTTCAGAATCCTCTCTTCATCTCTGATATTTGTCATTCTGAATAGCAGGTGTCTCAGAGTGAATCTGTTTGGATTTGTTTTGTTTGGAGTGCATTGTCCTTCTTGGATATTGATATTAATATCCTTCATAAGGGTTGGGAAGTTTTTGGTCATTATTTCCTCAGATATTTTTTTCTGCCCCTTTTCCATTCCCTTCTCCTTCTGGGACGCCGATAATAAGAATGTTTGTGCTTTTCGCCTTGTCATTCGATTCCCTAAGACTCTTCTTTTTTTTCATTCTCTTCTGTTCCGTCTTTTCCATTTCAGATGTTCTAGATTCAGAATCACTAATTCTGTCTTTAAGCAATTCAAATCTGTTCTTATGTGCCTCTCTGTATTTTTAAACTCATCCATTGTATCTTTCATTCCCATAAGGTCTGTTACTTTTCTTTGCAGGCTTTCAAATTGTTCTTTACGCTCTCTCAGTGTCTTACTATCCTTTATTTCTTTAGTCATATTTTCTTTACATTCTTTGAAGTAATTTAGGAGAGTTGTGTGATTATTACTGATTCATTAAATCTTGTATCTCTTCAGGATGTTTGTTCTTGTGGCTGGGCTGTCTCTTCCAGTTTCCTAATATGGCTTGTAATTTTTTGCTTATGACTAAGCATCTGAATATGTTGGTGAATTTATTCTGTTGGCTAATTTCTCTCTCTTGCCAATTTTTTTTTTCACATCTCTTCTTTGATATTTGGTTCAACTTATTCTAAGTCTTTAAAATTGCCCTGCTTACGTTTTCAAAATCAGGCCAAGGGCTCATTAGTGGGGAGCAGATTTTCCCCCAGGGGTTGGATACAAAGAGTGGGAATAGTGTTTGTCCATGCAATTTCCAGATTGGCCAGCAGATGGCACTAGCCAGCGCACCATTCCATGGAGGTGTATCATTGTCTGCTTTCCTGTTCCTTTGTTGAATCTCCAGATCAGAGATTTGAAGCAGGCACTGCTGGCCAGATTCCTGAAGAAAAGCACCCTGACCTCTTTTCCCTTTTCTCTTGAAACATCTGATAGGAAGGAAGTTGTTCCTCTCTCGGTTGGCTTCTCCTCCCACCCCCTTTGTTGTTTTGCACTAGCTGTCTCCTCCTTCTGTGTTCTTCTGTGTCTGCTTGTCTTCTCTTTAGGCAGCACTGGGAACTGATCCTGGGACCTTCCAGAGTGGGGAGGAGGTGCTCAATCTCCTGCATCACCTCAGCTTCCTGGAATGCTGTGTCTCTTTTACTGTGTCATCTTGCTGGGCCAGCTCTCCAGTGTGGACCAGCACTCTTGCATGGGGCAGCACTCCATGTGAGCCAGCACTCCACGTGGGCCAACATTCCACTCAGGCCAGCTTGTCACACGGGCCAGCATGCCTTTTACCAGGAGGCCCCAGGAATCAAATCCTGGACCTCCTATATGGTAGTTGAGAGCCCAGTTGCTTGAGCCACATCTGCTTCCCTCAATGTATTTTCTTAACACCTGTATAATTCTTTGAATATGCTGTCAGATTTGGTTTTCCAATGTTTTGTTGAGGATTTTTGCATCTATATTCATAAGGGATATTGGTTTGTAGTGTCATTTTCTACCATATTTTTTGAAATACAAATTATAATTCTCTTGGTTTCTTGCTTTAAAAAGTGAAAAAGCTCAACCTCAGTTTCACAATTTGTTCATTTTCCCTATTACCTATAATAATGCTCTTTGAATTTACATTTTATGATTAAGCTATCATTTGTACATAGAAGCAGTAGAACTTGATGATTGAATAGGTGTTAGGAAGAGGCATATCTGGCATGAGCAGCTTGGTAGATGGCAATGTTATTTTCCAAGATAGGAAACATTGGAAATGGAACAAATTTGGGGGATTATGTCATCTGTTTATTTTTTTACTATGTTCAGAATACTTATAAGACATGAAAATGGAGATATTAAGATATTAAGAATGCAGTTACATATTCTAGTCTGGAGTACAGAAGAGAGATATGGGTTGGAGATATAAATTACAGAATTACCATCATATTTATGGTATCTGAAGATACAGGGATAGAAGAAATGGTAAAGGATCCATAAAGGTCACAGTGAAGAAACTTCCCATGTGAAAATTGAGAAGGAATAACAAGAGAGGTGTAATGGAAGCCAGGAATACGTTTATCATGAAAACCAAAAGATGAGTGTATTTCTATTAAGAACCAATTTCAAAAACTTAGGAGTACATGCATCAGAGTAGACTAATATAATTCTGGTCAGCAAAATGTTGTGAAGTTTTTATGCTTTTTTGTTTTCCTCACTTGAAGTATCTTCAAGTTATACGGAGAAAGTATTTTTTATTATTTCGTATTTGCAGGGATATGAAGATTGGTTGCGACATAACTCAGATAATGAAGTAAATGGAGCTCCTGTTTATGTTGTTCGAAGTGGTGGCCTTGTTAAAACTAGATCAAAAAACATTCGGGTATGTGTCTGGTAAATAATAGAAATCAATTATACTTTGGTATCATAACACATAATTCTAATTTGATAATATCATTGTTATGAGCCTTTTTCCTACATTAAATGTCATCAAAAGCTACTTGTTAAAAACTGAATAAAAATAAGTACTTGCTTTTAAAAATCTGTGTATTTACTAGTTTTCCAAAATTCTTCATAGGTGGGTGATATTGTTCGAATAGCCAAAGATGAAATTTTCCCTGCAGATTTGGTGCTATTGTCCTCAGATAGACTGGATGGTTCATGTCACGTTACAACTGCTAGTTTGGATGGAGAAACTAACTTAAAGGTTTGTTCACGTATCTTTTTGACTGTTCCTCTCAGTGAACAAAAGTTCTTTTGGGTATAGTGATTTTTTTTCCTTTGATTACAGTAATGAGGTTTGATTTGTTAAAGGAGAATTTTTAAAAATTACTGAAACTTAAAAAAAGATTTTTTTAAAAAGAATTAATATATATTTATTTCAAGGGTATCCTCACATGGTTTAGTCAATCCATGTTAAAGAAAAATTTTTTAGGTAAAATATAATCTTTTAATATATGTGATGCTTATTATATAGACAAATTTAAATCTTCTAGGAGTACAATAGAAAATTCACATTTTTTTCTTTTAAGAATAATAAAATGCTTATAATAAACTTTGAGCAGTATTGCCTTTACATACAAACTTAATTTCCATATGAGCAAATGGCCACTATAGACAGGTAATCACAGAAGCTCCCTTTGCTCCTTTTTTATTGTACATCTTTTTCCTCTGTTCTGCTGTCTAATGAAAGTTCTCAAGTACAATATTCTATGATTTCATATGTAAAAGAGATTTAAAATAGATGATCTCTGTGGTCCATTTGGATCTTGAAACTGTTTAATTGAATCCTCTTTTTTCAAGACACATGTGGCAGTTCCAGAAACCGCAGTATTACAAACAGTTGCCAATTTGGACACTCTCGTAGCTGTGATAGAATGTCAGCAACCAGAAGCAGACTTGTACAGGTATGATGTGATATTCAGCATACTCATTTCCTTTTTGTTTCAAGTGTTGTTCATAGACCTCATTTTTTAAAACAAAAGCATACAATGAAATCTTTAGCTAGTTGAAAATATTAAGGGGAAAAAACTAAAGGCAGAAATTTTCCAGGATTCTGAGCAAAAGGTATTAATCAAAACAGTGCTTCTATTCACAAGTATCCTCTCATTACCTTTACTTTATTATGAACTCTGCACTTGCTTTCTAACTATAACGGTACTTACAGAAGTAAGATTATTTCCTTAGAAGAAAATAATCTAGTGATTTCCTTTTTGGTAAGCTCCATGAATGTGGGAGCTATGTCTTTGGTATTCTCTACTATATTAATTAGAGTATTGTACTTTTATTTTTTTCCCCACCCTGAGATGGCTCCCTCCATCTGTCTGTTGGTTGTTTTTGCACACTGTCTGCTTGTTTTATGCTCGTTGTCTGTTTTTTCTTTAGGAGACACTAGGAACTGAACCCGGGATCTCCCATATGGGAGCCTTATCTACTCCCTGCTGTTTTGTTTTTGCTTGTTGTCTGCTCATTTGGGGGGATTTTTTTTTTTTTTTTTTTTTTTGCTTGTTGTATTTTCTCATCTCATTTTTTGTTTTTGTTTTTCATTTTTAAAAATTTTATTGAAGTACATCACTCACACGTAAACATACATAAACAATAAGTGTATTAGTAATAGTTGTGAACTTAAAAAACAAACATACAGGGAAGTGGACTTGGCCCAGTGGATAGGGTGTCTGCCTACCTACATGGGTTGGTCTGCGGTTCAAACCCCTGGCCTCCTTGGCCCATGTGGAGCTGGCCAATGCGCAGTGCTGATGCACGCAAGCAGTGCGCCCCATAAGGAGAGCCACCCAGCACAAAAGAAAGTGCAGCCTGCCCAAGAATGGCGCCGCACACATGGAGTGCTGACACAACAAGATGATGCAACAACAACAACAAAAAAGAAACGCAGATTCCTGGTGCCGTTGATAAGGATAGAAGCGGTCACAGAAGAATACACGGTGAATAGACACAGAGAGCAGACAGTGGGGGGTGGGGGGAGAGAAATAAATAAAAAATCTTTAAAAAAAAAACAAAAACAGTCATACATAGCATCATACAGGACTCTCATAACTCACCATACCACCAATACCTTGCATTGTTGTTAAACATTTTAAACTAATGATTAAAGAGTATTGTCAAAATATTAGTACTAACCAAAGTATTTTCCCCCAACCCACCCTATTATTATCTTTATATCATTTATATATGAACATACATAAACAATAAGTATATAGTAAAAGTTGTGGACTTAAAAAACAAACGTGCACAAGATTATACAGGGGTCCCATCCGTCAGCCCTCCACCAACACCATGCATTATCGTGAGACGTTTACAGATTATGAAAGAATATTGTTAAAATCTTACTGCGAATTATAGTCCTTATCTTACATTTGGTGTATTTTTTTTTATGACAGAAGTTGTAAACCTATAAACAATCATTTACATGTACAAATTCCCAAACAGTGTCCATCTGTCTACACACCACACTGTGGTGGAACATTTGTTACAGGTAAAATAATATTATCTGATTGTTACCACATCCATAGTGTACATTTAGCACACATTTTCCATACCGCTCCATTGTCAACACAGTGCATCTTTGGCATAGATAAAAGGATATTACATTTTTACTGCTAACCATAGTCCATAGGTCACTCCCATTATATTTTTCCTGTGCTTTTCCATATTCCTACCACCCTGAAGTAGTGATATACATTTGCTCTAGCTCACAAAGGATGCTCTTGCATCTGTACCATCAACCACAATTCTCATCCACCTCTTGGTTTACTGTGCTATTCAGTTTACTAGATTATTCTCTAGCATTCTGTCAGTTGGCATTTACATACCTCAACTACCATTTTCAGCCTTATCCCCATTTATAAACTTGCTGTTACTCACTGTTTGTTACCATCCACTCTATGTATTTCCACACTTTTACATTGAAGCTAATTAAAACTTCTACATACATTAAACATCAGTAGTCCATCTCAGTCCTCCTCTTATCTCCTTTAAGAATCCACCACCTACCACCACGGCTTGAAGATATTTTCCTACAATTTCTTCTAGAAGCTTGATGGTTCTTGCTTTTATATTTAGGTTTTTGATCCATTTTAAGTTCATTTTTGGGTAACTTGTGAGATAGGGGTCCTCTTTCCTTCTTTTGGCTATGGATATCCAGTTCTTTCAGCACCGTTTGTTGAATGGACTGTTCTGGTCGAGCTGTGTGGGTTTGACAGGCTAGTCAAAAATCACTTTACCATAAATGTGAGGGTTTGTTTCTGAACCATAAATTTGGTTCCATTGGTCTGCGTGTCTGTCTTTAGGCCAGTACCATGCTGTTTTTACCACTATAGCTAGTTAATATAATTTAAAGTTTGGAGATGAGAGTTTTACTTTTCCTTTTGAAGAGGTTTCTGGCTATTCAGGACCTCCTACCCTTTCAAATAAATATGATAATCACGTTTTCAATTTTAAAAAATGCTGGTGTATTTTTTATCATGATTTTATTGAATCTGTATATCAGTTTGAGTAAAATTGACATCTTTGTGATATTTAGTTTTCCAATCCATAACTTCTTCCAGTTATTTAGGCCTTCTTTGTTCTCTTTTAACATTGAGTTGCAGTTTTCTGAATACAAGTGCTTTACATCATTGGTTAAGTATATTCCTATTTGAGTTTTATCCGTCAAATTTTATTTTCCTCACTCTTTTGACACTTTCGGTTGCTTTTATTGATATAACCTTCATTTCTAGATTCTCTTCCAGGTCTTTCTCGCCTGTTTTCTTTTCAGGCTCTAGCACACCCTTTAGCATTTCCCACAAGTCTGTTCTCTTGGTTAGAAAGTCTCTGTTTCTGTTTACCTGTGAATATTCTAATCTTGCCCTCATTTTTGAAAGACAGTCTTGCCAGATGTAAGATTCTTAGCTTGAAGTTTTTCTTTTATAGTATCTTAAATACATCATACCACTATCTTCTTGCCTCCATGGTTTCTGGTGAAAAATCAGCATTTAATCTTACTGGGTATCCCTTATACGTTATGCATTGCTTTTCTCTTGCTGTTCTCAGAATTCTCTCTCTGTTTTTAGCGTCTGACATTCTGATGAGTATGTGTCTCAGGGTTGGTCTATTTGGATTTTTTCAAATGGGAGTATGTTGTGCTTCTTGGACGTGCATATCTATGTCCTTCAATAAGGCTGGGGAATTTTGTACCATTATTTCTTGAAATATTCCTTCTTCCCTTTTCCTCTTCTATTCTCCTTCTGCGACTGGTGGACCTGGACCTAGGCTAGAGCTGCAAACTGATATGGGTGGAAAAAAGCCTGTACCCACCAGCACTGTGATTTTCAGTCCGCCCACATCCCCTTGTACCAGGCGTGGAGTTAAGAAGGCAGCTACCAGCCTCTTTCTGACTTGGACAGGCTCAAACTTTAGCTGTTCTCAGGATTATACTTTAGCCCTCTGGATTTACTTCTCAGTAGGTGCAGTTGGTGCCCAACCATCTCTTCCCCCATTTTTGGGAAGTGGAGCTTTCAAGTCCAGCCACAGAACAGCTCCCAAGGCAACTTGTGCCTCCAGTAGAGAATGGGCACTGGTCTCTGTGGCTTGGAGCACTCTACTTACGAATCTTCTCTGCACATGGACAGTCTCCTCCTTCGAGGATGTGCCAGGATGTTCTTCTTGTCTCCTGGAGCCCCCAAACAGGTGCATCAGCTAGCTCCAGAGAGCTCAGGGTGTTTACTAATTGCCCTATAGCAGGAGCTGACTCTAGGAGCTCCTTACTCTGCTGCCATCTTGTTGGTTCTCTGCTCGTTGTTTTTGCTTGATGCCTGTTTGCTTTGTCCTCTTTAGGAGGCACCAGGAACCGAACCCAGGACCTCCCATGGGAGATGGGCACTTAGCTGCTTGTGCCACATCCACTCCCAGAATTTTGTACTTTTAAATTAAGTCGCTTATGAATTATGTGGTGACATTTTTTAGTTTGTTAGGTTTTTAAGGTATGTTTTGAAAGAAAGGAAAGTACCAGAGGAACTAAATCCTTTTAAATATAGTTTGTTAATTAAATATATGTCATCAAATATTTCTTGAGCTCCTGTGTGCTCACTGTGATAGGTAATGATAAGATAATTAAATGTAGTTTCTGTCCTTGAGGAATTTTAGCTGTAAAGTTAATATATATATAAAATTATATTTTTTCACTTTACTATGTGTTTTATAAATATGCATGTGAAATATTGAAAGTATTTTAAATGTCCAAGTAGGAGAATAAATAGAAAGGTATCTGGTACAAATATAAGATGAAATAGGGCCATGATGTGAACCAATGTATATGAGGTGCAGAGGTGCCCAAAGATGTACTTACCAAATCCAATGGATGTGTCATGATGATGGGAACGAGTGTTGTTGGGGGGGGGGAGAGGGGGGGTGGGGGGGTGGGGTTGAATGGGACCTCACATATATATTTTTAATGTAATATTATTACAAAGTCAATAAAAAATAAAAAAAATTAATAAAAAAATAAAAAAATAAAATAAGATGAAATATATATATGATTAAAAATAATGTTTTCAAGGAATTTAATGACATAGAATCATACTTAAAATATTTAAATAAAATAAGATACAAAGTTGTAGCTTCGGTATGATGCCAATTATATTAAAATAAATGTGTTGGTATATATATTAGGTACCTAGGTAGTTATATAACAAAATAGAAAAATAAACAGCTCCAGATAAGAAGAAAAACTTGGACTATATATAAAAATGTTAGATGTTATTTCCTGGGGTTAGGAGTCGAGCAACTTTTTAATTTTTATATTTTTTCTTCATGTTTTCTGATATTTCTTCAAATAACATGCATTGCTTTTGTGATTAGAAAAAAGAATATTTTGAATTTTACTGCATAGTATTTTTTAATATCCATTTTTAATGGCTACATAATAGTCTAAGTGAATATACTATAACCTAACGTTTCCCTAATCTGTAATACCTGACTCTTTCCATTGTTTTGCTATTAAAAATATTGTTTTGCTATTAAAAATATTGCTATTAAAAATATTTATTATAAATAAATTCAAAATCCAGTGGTTGGGTAGTTCATCACTCTTTCTTTGCTTGCTTGCTTGCTTTTCCTTTTTTTTTTTAGGTGATGCTGGGAATTGAACAGGGATCTCATATATGGAAGGCAGGCACTCAACTATTGATCTATACTTGCTCCTCCACTCCCTCCTTTTTGATGCAATTTATTCACTTGGCTTCCAGGATAATCTCCTCTCAGTTTTCCTCCTATCCCACTAGTCCTCCTTCTCCATCTCTTTTTCTAGTTTCTCCTCTTTTCCCTGACTTCTCGATGTTAGAGTGCCCTAGGATTATCTTGGTACTCCTCCCTTCTCTAGCTGTACGTTTCTCTCAATATTCTTCCCCCTGGAGATCTCATCCAGTCTTGTGACTTTAAAGACCATTCATATGCTGGTAAGTCCCAGATTTACATCTCCATCCTAGACTTCTTTTCCAGACTCCAGACTCTTATATCTAACTACCTGTTCTACAATTCCTGTCAGATATGGAAATCTCAAGTTAATCATGTTGAAAACAAAACTCCTGATTGTCCCCACAAAATTTGTTCTATCAGCAGCTTTTCCAGCTCAGTTAATAACAATCCATCATAGCATCCTATTGGTTTACCTTCAGAATACATCCAAAATCTGACCATCTTTCACCCGTTTCACTCCTACTAATTGTATCCAAGCCAAGTCATCTTCTGTCTGGACTACAGCTGTTAAAGGCATCTTTTTTCCTTTCCTCTCTTGTAGTCTTTCTCACAACAGTAACCAAGGTGATCCTTTTTATATGTAAGTCAAATCATGTCACTCCTCTGCTCAAATCCTGCAGTGGTTCTCTATCTCACTCATACCCAAAGCCCACATCTTTATAATGATCTATAGACCTTATTTATCTGTCCCTATCCCAAACCTTTCCTCTCCTCATTTCTAGCCCTCTCCCTCTTGTTTCCTCTCCAGCCACACTGGAGAGAACATACCACTCTGACCTTTTCCCTAGTTACTCCTTTTTTAACTAACTCCTTTAGCTCCTTCAAGTCTTTGCTTAAATCACTTCCTCAGTGAGACCTACCTTGACTACACTATTTAATACCGTAACCTGATCCTTCTGACCTTGTTCTGTTTGTCTTTTTTCATAATATATAATGCCTTCTAGTATGCTATGTATTTGCTTGTTGTGTTTATTGCTTATATTTCTTTCCTCCATTAGGAAGCAAATTCAAGTGCAAATATCTTTGTGTATTTTGTTCACTGACCTATCCCAAGCACCTACAACAGTATAGAAGACCTTATTATGTATTTGTTGACAGTTTAAAAATATGAATATCTTTATGCACTTATCTTTTTTTAAGTTATTGAATTACTTCCCTATGATTATGCAAACAAAATATGTATGTGTATAGGTCACTTAACTGTTGAAGTACTTGGAACAGTACCAGGCACATAGACACTCAATAAATATGTACTAAATGAATGAGTGAGTGAAGATAGAGCTCCAAAAGTGTTATGACTGAGTCAAAGTGTATGAACATTTTTATTGGCCATTCATTCATCAGATTTTTTTTTTTTTAAGATTTATTTTTATTTATTTAATTCCCCTCCCCTCCCCTGGTTGTCTGTTTTCTGTGTCTTTTTGCTGCGTCTTGTTTTCTTTTGTCCGCTTCTGTTGTTGTCAGCGGCACGGGAAGTGTGGGCGGCCCATTCCTCGGCAGGCTGCTCCCTCCTTCGGGCTGGGCGGCTCTCCTTATGGGTGCACTCCTTGCGCGTGGGGCTCCCCTACGCGGGGGACACCCCTGTGTAGCACGGCACTCCTTGCGCACATCAGCACTGCGCATGGGCCAGCTCCACACGGGTCAAGGAGGCCCGGGGCTTGAACCGCAGACCTCCCATGTGGTAGACAGACGCCCTAACCACTGGGCCAAAGTCCGTTTCCCTCATTCATCAGATATTGAGTGCCTCTAGTAACTGAGGCATAGGACAGGATGCTGAGAATACAATGACAATAAGCTCTTGCTAACTACTATCAGTACTGAATTGTTTAAATAAATTATATAGTAACCAAAATATGTAATAATACTGTGTGTGGCCATGAAAAATGTCAGTCTATATCATTTTGGCAGGACGTGTTAAGTGGGGGGAAAGTGCTACCAAAAGTATTTATTGTATAATCCCATTTTTTAAAAACATTTGCATTTATATATATATATGTGCATAGAAAGAAGCCTAGAAAACATCCCCCATAATATCAACAGTATTTATATTTAATTAGTAGGATTACTGGTGATTGTATTTCCTTTGGTGCCTTTTTTCGGTTTGAATTGTTTTATAAAATATGGGCATGTGACAATGTATAATCTCTGTAATCAGAAAGGAGAACAATAAAGCTGTTTTCACTTTGATAAAATCTTAAGTGTGGGATTGGAGAAAGAGCTAAGGAGAATAAGAGCTGAATTGATCTAGGATAGTGCTGATGTGAACAGATAGTATAAGTGCCTTAGAATCAAGAATAACAGGACAGAAAAAGAAGGAAAGCAGGTCATTTGTTGGAATACAGCCCAGTGACACCAAAAGATAGTGCATTATCTTAGGAAGATTCCCAAGGAAAAACCATCTTAATAGATTCTTTTCTGGGATTCAAACTAGGGTCCAATAACATTCCATTAAGTAAGGAGAACAAACAAAAAAGCAGCTGTGCTTCTCACTGATAAAGGTTACTGAAGGAAGTAGAAGTAAGGGATTAGCAAGAAATATTGAAGCCAAAGTCTCCAAGGGATAAAGGATCTATGCTAGAAACAGGAGGAATAATAGGGGACATTTGGAAGGGAATGCTTTATATATATATTTTTTCCCACTTAAATGATTAATGTAAAGCGCTCTCTAATTTGCTTCAACTCAGTTTACTTTTCACCATAGTTGAGAGTAAATTGTACACTTGAATTAACTCTAGCCTATGGAGCTGTTTTGGTTGTAGAAGTTGGAACTGAAAGGCCAGTCTAAAAACCATTATCATAACAGGCCACTCACTCTAGATGTATGAGGCAACCAAAAGTTTAAATATGACTATTGAATTTTAAAAGCTCTGCAGTTCATTGATAGGTTTTTACTTACTACTCTGCCCCCTGCACTTAACTCATACATAGTAAGTAGTCAATGAATATTTGTTGAACGAATGAATGATTGAATAAGTAAATGAGTGAATGAATGATTTGGTTCCAATATTTACAGATCACAGGAGGCTTTGTTTAGTAAACAGTAATGAATCCAGTGAACATTCATTGTTGGCTAAATAATATTTGCATGCATCTTTGTGTAGCAACTATAAATTCTCATTATATATAATAGTAGTAATATATAACATTTGTGTTGCCATTTTGAAAACATTTTTCATTCATTACCTGATTAATAGCTGGAGTATAGATGACAAGAATATTGAATTTTTTAAGGCTTAAGAATTGAAATTTTCCACTTATTGATGTCGTAAGTGATAAAATGATATTATATGGTGAATTCTTTAATAGATTCATGGGACGAATGATAATAACTCTACAAATGGAAGAAATTGTAAGGTAAGAACAAATTTGTATTATCTATTATTTTATCAGTTTGAGGAAGAGATTAAAATCTAATTAAATGGAGATTAGGTAAGTAAGCATGTCATGAGAAAGGGTTGATTTAAGCATATCTAGCACATCATTTTCTAGTGTTTTATGGCAGTAGCAAGTGAAAATTTTTAAAATCCCATGAAACGATATCAAGATAGTAAGTTTACTTGGAACTGGGTATTTCTTTCCTATTAATATTAAGTAATAACAATGAAAAATCTGTTTTTATTCACATCCTTATATATGTAAACCCACAACACTTAAACTCTAGAATATACAAAAAATGTTTTATATGCAAGTAAAAAATCTTTACTTTAGACTCATTCGGCATTAAGTATTTAGTGGCTGAACAGGAACCTGTTACTATTTTTGTTGTTTATTTGTGTGTTTTGTTTTCCCTCCAATATTCAGCATTTATTTCAGGTTCCTAAATGAAAGTCTTTTTTGATCATGTCAAAAATTTCCTGAGAGGATGAGATTACATTGTTACTTAGGACCAAAAGTCTACTTTAGAATCAGTCTTGACACCAGCCTTGAATTTATAATCAAATTAGCATTCCATCTCTTTTCTGGGGACATGTTCAAGTTATACTGGCTGCCTGCAATAGAAATCACTGACATAAAGATTTGAGTATTTTTAAACTGAAATCCTCAAGACAAGCCACAAAAATGTGTCAAGCGTCATTACTGAGTCATATGTTTAATAAATGTTAACATAGGAACTTAATAAACTTTGTATCAGCATCTTTGTATGTAGGACTTCTGCTGAATGACTGGTTTTATTTTGATTTCTGTAGTGACATAGAAAATGTGGGTACATAGTCTGAATTGCATTAAGATATTGTGACTAGTAAAGAATAAGATCAGCTGTTACCTTTGCCTCTGGAGTGGTTAAATATTGAGCCATGTTCTTTGCTGAAGCAAATTGAGTGAACTGATGAATTACCTTTTTTTTTTTTTTAGGTTTTTTTCTTTGTTTTTATTTATTTTGATGAATTATCTTTTAATTTGAACCTATCACTGTATCCCGTTTTTATATGCTGATGTAAACTCTCAAAGTATTTCTGTTCATTTTTGGAACCATCCCCAAATAAGACAGAGCTTTTTTTATGGCTCCTGAATAGTTAGTTGCCACATGTTAGTTGCCCTAAAGTATACTCTAAATATGACTATCTGATAAAACTATTCTTGTTAACCATGTTCTATCACCGGACCTTCAGTGGTTTATTGCATTTTTTGCCATGTTTGGGTTTTTAAACATGCTCATAATTGGTTCAGATTCTCTTAGATAGGAATAACTGTATATGTATGTTTCAGAAAAGCATAAAGAATATCAACAAAGTAAAAGCTTTTTTACTTATCCATAATAAAGTCATCATTTTGCTATTACTAAGAAGATAAAATTTCCTTTCTAGTTATTCCTTCTGGTTTTGTATCTCCTTTATGGAGAGAAACCCAAACAGCAAGAAGACCAGTGCTCCAAGAAGTATGCAATGCAAGTAGACAATATGTCCTGTGCAATCTTGCCTAGAAAAAGCACTAACTCTCATTTTATACCATTATGTTTTGTATTCCAGCTTAATTTTAATTGTGTAGAATTCATGCTTCTATACACAAATCATGCTACATTTTATGTTTACATTGCATTTTCCTTCCAAAGCTGTTTTAATATTGCTTAAGATTTTTAAAATTTCATCATCTGCTAAAATTTTTAAATCATTGCTTAATCTTTTATTTCATGTTTGAAACTGATGACTTTGTGAGTTTTTTTGCAGGCATAACCTTATTTCTGAGCCACTAATCTTAAAGTTACTGATATGCTAAGGCAAGAATTTGTTGTTACAGTAACTAACATCATGATTGGCCTAGGCAGATTTATAGCAGCTGGGATTTTTATTTGATAAGAAAGCAATGTTGTTACTGTAGCTCAGGAGCCTTCTGCTGAAGATGCCACTTTAGAATTGAATTTTTAATGTATTAAATGATTTTAGGTTTTGTGTTTTTCTTTTTCTAGACCACTGGGGCCAGAGAGTCTTTTACTTCGTGGAGCCAGACTAAAAAACACAAAAGAAATTTTTGGTTTGTACATGTATATATATATATTTTTTAATTTTAGAATTTATATTGATGCTTTATTTTTTAAAACATAGCATTTGTTACCTTTTGGTAGATAATTTATTACTTTATTAAATATTGTGATAATTTTCTTTGAAAAATTGTGCTATTGTAGTTTTGAGTTGTATTTTTTATTGCTGGCCCCAATTATCAAGTAGTAGATTGGAACCTTGTTCATATGTTGTCTTTATGGATACTTATGAAACTGAGTTTAAGATTATTCTGGCACTTCTAGTAATGTAATCTGGCACCATAGTTCAATAAAGTGCCTCAATAATTCTATTATAATTATTCTTAGGGTAGATTAATAAAACTGCTGGCTGATTCATTCATGTATTAATTCATTCAACAACTTCTTATTGAATTCTTACTATGTGCCATGTACTGTTGAAACATGCTGACTGGATGACTAAATATTGCTTTGCCCTAGAGATCTAAATTAATTCTCTATTTACAGTCAACTCTAGGCAAATTGTGAAACTGATGATGTCTGTTCTCTCTCAACTAGCTCCTCCCATTTCAGGAATGGCCCTTTATATCCTGGCGGGCTTATAACATATTCACTTGCTGTCTAGAGCTTTTGAAGTCCTGTTCCTTAATTCTCTTCTTTCCTGTTACCTGTACTTTATGTCATCTGTCAGTGTTAAGCTCTCTGATAAAGGAATCTGTATAAATATAATCTACATGTAAATATATATAAATTGAAATAGCAAATGGTGAGGATGCAGAAATTGGAATGCTCTTATAAAATGGTGTAGCCACTGTGGGAAACAGTCTGGCAGTTCCTCAGTAAGTTTAACATAGAATTATCATATTATCCAGGAATTCCAGTCCTTGGTATATATCCAAAATATTTGAAAGCAGATGTTCAAATAAAAACTTATACAAGAATGTTCATAGCCGCAGTACTCTTAATAGTCAAAGGGTAGAACTAACCCAAATGTCTAGCAACAGATGAATGGATAAACAAAATTTGGTATATTCCTATAGTGATATTTTGCTGAGCCATAAAATAATGAAGTTCGGATGCGTGCTGCAAGATGGATGAACTGTGAAAACATGCTTAGTCTAAGAAGCCAAATATAATAGGCCACATATTGTGTGGTTCCGTTTGTGTGAAATATCCAGAATGGGTACATTCATAGGGGCAGTAAGCAGATTAGTGGTTGCAGGGGCTGGGAGGAAGAGACGTAGGAGTTCCCTTTGGAGGTGATGAAAATATTCTAGAGTTAGACAATGATGATGGTTATACAACATTATGAGTATACTGAAGGTCACTGAATTATACATTTTGAAGTGGTTAAAATCGTCATTTTTATGTTGTGTGTATTTTACCACAGTTTTTTAAAATCTGTAAAAAATGTTCTGATGGTGGAAGCCAGGGAAGACCCCTAAGGCTCTTAGACCTGCCCTTTTGAATAACACTGTATTTAACATATCTCTCTGCAGTATCACCTTCATTCCTGTTTTACCTTAAAGGAGTCCAAATTTCACACACTTTTATGTATAGAATTCCCTTAAGTGGTTCTGTCTTCTCTTGTTTGCCTGAACACCACCTCTCCCTATTGTATCATTCTGGCTGATTGCCTACATTTCTATCATTTCTGTGCCCCTATTTTAATTTAAGTTATAACCTCTGTCTAATGAATATGTCTGATGGGAAAATAACAGGACAAATCTTTAGGAAGAAGGCATGATAAGTCCTATGCTTGCTTCTCAAATCTTAATATTTAAGGATGGGAGTGGACACTTACTGATCATCATCTGCCTAATTCTAGGCACTTCACTTATTTGTTATACAGACCTAACAATCACTCTGTGAGGTATTTTTCCTCATGTAAATATGAGAAAAATTAAATGCCAGAGCTAGCATCCAGACCAAGGTCTAACTCCAAAGCTTTTTTTTATAAGGCTGGTCTTAACTAATTTCATTAACTCCCCAGGTTTAGTCATCATATTATTGTCGTTGTCACTCATCTGTCATTCAAATAGGTACAAATATTGAAAATAGCACTTCCCTTTTGTTTACGCTGACAGACTTCCATATTTTCTCTCCAGTGCTTATGGAATAAAGTCCAGACTTGCGATGCTGGTATTTAGGGCCTTTCATACTGACCCCAATCCATTTTTCCAACCTAACAGAAGTGCTTTCTCATTTCATCTTTGTTCGCACTGTTTTACTCTACCAATAGTGGCCTTCCTTGCTGTCTTTATGTTTCCAAATCCTTTCCCTCCTTCAGTTCAGACTCAAATAATATTTGTTTCATTCAGGTATTTCAATTATAACTCTGGGAACAGAACTCCTATGCCAAGTCTTATCCAGCAGGTTGAATAACTGGGTTCCCCAAAATTGGACTTAAAATCCTTTTTAAGAATTTGAGAAGATTTAAATGAAAGCCAAAGGTATAATATTATCAAACAGTACATTTTTAAAAATTGTTTCATGCTAAGTGAGTACATTTCTTTCTTGTGTAACATACTAGAGGATTATTTTTAACAAATCCATTTTATTAATGCATATTAATAAAGCATAAATCCATCCAAAGTGTACAATTAATGGTATTTGGTATAATCACATAGTAGGTTATTTGAAAAGATCATTTTGTTTTGTTTTGTTTTGTTTTGTTTTGCAGGTGTTGCTATATACACCGGAATGGAAACTAAGATGGCATTAAATTACAAGAGCAAGTCACAGAAACGATCTGCAGTAGAAAAGTAAGGAAACTGTTTTCATTACACATATAAGTAGAATTATAGATATGTGTCTTATTCATATACACTATATGTGTGTATAAGAATATACATTTATGTTAAGTAAACAAAAAATGATATCCTTGAGGAACAGGATAGTATATTTTTGTATACATGCAGTATTCAGCATAGATAATATATTTTGCATACATGCATCTATAGTAGGTGCTAACTTATGACTTAAAAATAAATACTGTGACACCAAAAGCATGAGCAACAGGAAAGAAAAAATAGATAAATTGGTCTTTATCAAAATTAAAAACTTTTTTGCCGCAAATGAAATTATCCAGAAAGTGAAAAGACAACCTACAGAATGAGAGAAAATACTTGGAAATCATTTATCTGACAAGGATTTAATGAATTTTTACAACCCAACAACAAAAAGCAAACCCATTTGAAAAATGGGCTAAGGACTTGAATAGACATTCCTACTAATAAGATATGCAGATGGCCAGTAAGCACATGGAAAGATACTCAACATCATTGGCCATTAGGAAAATGCAAGGATGTGGAGAATTTGGAACTCTTGTGCATTGCTGCTGGGAATATAAAATGGTGCTGTTGCTGTGGAAAATATTTTGGTAGTTCCTCAAAAAGTTAAACATAGAATTATCATATGACCCAGCAATTCCACTTCTAGGTACATACTCAAAAGAACTGAAAGCAGGGACAAACATATTTATTTGTACACCAGTGTTTGTAGTATTGTTATTCACAAAAACCAAAGGATGAAAAACAGAGTAGAATTTGGAAAAAAAAAGAAAAAAGAAAAAAAGAAAAACAACCCACATCCATCAACAGATAAATGGATAAACAAAATGTGGTATATACACAAAGTGGAATACTATAAAGTCATAAAAAAAGAATGAAGCCACAACATTCAGATAAGTGATAGAACATGGATTAACCTTGAAAACATTAAGCTAAGTGAAGAAGACAGACATAGAAGGGCAAATATTGTATGATTCCACTTATGTGAAATATCTAGAATAATAGAATCAATAGAGACAGAAAGTAAATTAGAGGTTATCAGGGGCTGGGGAGATGGGTAGGATAAGGAGTTACTGCTTAATGAGCATAGAGTTTCTGTTTTGGGTGAAGAAAGGTTTTTATAATGAATGGTTCTGATGGTAGCACAACATCGTGAATGTAAGTAATGCCACTGAATTGTACACTAAAGAATGGTTAAAATGGCAAATTGGGTGTTGTATATATACTACGATAGAGAGATTTAAGATATCTCAACCTAATAATAAATAAATATTTTCGGGCAATGGTAGAGATAAACTAAAAGATAACAGAGAAATGATGCATAATTAATATGTGTATCTCAATAAAGAGACATTTTTAAAAGCAAGCAAACAAACACTGGTGTTGAAGACTATAATAACAAATGAAAATTTCTTGGAGGGTTTCAACAGCATATTTAGGGTGGCAGAAGAATCAGTGAACTCGAAATGATTCAGGCTGAGGAGCATCAAGAAAAAAGAAAAAGAGTTAACAGTCTGTGAGACTTGTAGGACACCATCATGCATATTATGGTAATCCCAGAAGGAGGAGAGAGAGAAGAGCAGAAGGAATATTCAAAGAAATAATGGCAGGAAATTTCCCAAATTTAGCAACTTAAATATCCTCATTCAAGATGCCTAACAAACCCCAAATAGGATAAAGTTGAAGAGAGAACTTACAGACATACAGTAGTCAAGCTATCGAATACCAAAGACAAGGAGAAAGATCTGAAAGCTGCAAAAGGTAGGCAACACATTATGTACAAAGGAGCCCCTGTAAGAATAAGTGCCAGTTCTCATTAGAAATCCTGTCTGAGCTTTGAAAGTCTTATTTACACACTGTTAAGGGACTTTGAAGCTATTAACTGAATGCTGCTTGAGAAAACTCAATATAGAAATATTTATTGAATATTTCTTATGGATATATTATTAGGTTTTCTGAGATATGATTCCTCTCCTTTTGAATTTCAATCAAGTTGAAAGTTAAAACTAATGAATAATGAAAAATTAGATAATAGTAAAGGGCAGTAGTTCTAGTTTTAAGTTTAAATAAGAGAAAGTTGAATTCCAAGGGTAAAGGGAGGGAAGAATAGATGGAACATAGGGATTTTTTAGGGCATTGGAATTGTTCATGATCTTGCAATGATGGATACAGGATGTATTAGTCAGCCAAAGGGGTGCTGATGCAAAATACCAGACAATAAAGCATAAGTAACTTCCCTCACCAAAGTATTTCCAAATGTTGGAGCAAGATGGCTGCCGATGTCTGCGAGGGGTTAGGCTTCCTGGGTTCCTCTCTTCCAAGGTCTTGCTTCTCTCTGATTTCAGGGTTCTCTCTTTCCAGGGCTTGCTTTTTCCTGGGCTCAGGGTTCTTCTCTTCCTGGGACTTGAGCCTGCTTCCTCTGTGATCTTACTTCCCGGGGCTCCACCTTAAGGCTTCAGCATCAAAACTCCAACATCAAAAACCCTCAGCTCTGGCTTTTGTCATGTCTTTTATCTGTGAGTCCCCACCCACTAAAGGGTGGGGACCAGTGCCCAAATGACCTTACCCAATCAAAGCCCTAATCATAATTTAATCACGCCCAGGTACAGACCAGATTACAAACATAATCCAGTATCTATTTTTGGAATTCATAACCATATCAACTTAATACACAGGCTATTATACAATTTGTCAAGACTTTTAAAAGTGTATGGTGCAAAATGTAAGCCATTGGACCATGGTTAGTAGCAATGCTTCGATATTTCTTCATCAATTGTAACAAATATACCATACTCATGTAAGATGTTATTAATAGGGGAAAATGTGTATGGAGGGTGTATATGGTAATCGCCTACATTTTCCATGTGACTTTTCTGTATTCTAAGTCGTCTTTGAAAATAAAGTGAAAAAAAAATAAGAAAAAAAGAGAAAGTTAAATATAAGCTAATTAGGACAGACTTCAGGAAGAAGGTGGCTTTTAAGTTAAACTTTGAAAAATAGTTATATAGGGAAACGGACTTTGGCCCAGTGGTTAGGGCGTCCGTCTACCACATGGGAGGTCGGCGGTTCAAACCCCGGGCCTCCTTGACCCGTGTGGAGCTGGCCATGTGGAGCTGGCCATGCGCAGCGCTCATGCGCGCAAGGAGTGCCGTGCCACGCAAGGGTGTCCCCCGCGTGGGGGAGCCCCACATGCAAGGAGTGCGCCCGTGAGGAAAGCCGCCCAGCGTGAAAAGAAAGAGCAGCCTGCCCAGGAATGGCGCCGCCCACACTTACTGTGCCGCTGACGACAACAGAAGCGGACAAAGAAACAAGACGCAGCAAATAGACACCAAGAACAGACAAACGGGAGGGGGGGGAATTAAATAAATAAATAAATCTTTTAAAAAAAAAAATAGTTATATAGGCAAAAGGGAGAGGAGGTCTGATGTGGGTAATAGCATGAGCAAACACATAGATAAAAATAAAGCAGGCATTCCAAGGGATGATAACAAGGAGACATAATTAGTGGAAAAGGTCAGAATTTGGATTCAGAAAGATGTAGATTTGAACTTCAAATCTCCTATGTATTAGCTATATAACCTTGGGCCAGTTATTTAATTCCTTTGAGCCAAATGTTCTCCTTTTTAAAAAATGTGAGTTATACCTTTTTCATCACTTCATTGGGGGAAGTAAGTTAGGTACTGTGGATGATGTGCTCCATGCCATGCCTAGCACATAGTAGCCAAACAAAAACATTGCTTCCTTCCTTGTCCCCCTCATCCTCACCCATTCCTACTACAATGTACAGTTGAAGTTGAAGTATATTGCAATATCAAATTGTTGCATAGTTAAGATTAGGCTAAATTATGGAGTTCGTCGGGGTAAAAAAAATGTGAGTCCAGGCAGTTTTCTATCTTTAAGAATTTTACAAAGTCTGCATTTTTTCTCAACTCATTAGATACATGAGGGTCCATTATACCATTCTGTGTGTGTATTTTTTTTAAAACCTTTTCATGATAAAAAGTTGCTTTAATTGTACCAAAAATGTATGTTTCTTAAACTTATATTGAAGACTTGTAAGATTGCCTACTAGTAAAAGGGAGAGGGATTCTACAATCAATTCCTGGCTTGGGTGACCTTGGGAAATTCACAAAACAATTTGGGGTTTTAGTCCCCTCATCAGTAAAGAGTGTAATAATCTGTTCTTCATATGCTTTTATAAAGATTAGATAAGATATAATGGATATGATAGAAGTTTTATAAAATTTTTATGCTATATAAATGTTATTTTTACTTTTATTATTAGATGTGTCTTGAAAATGTTAAAATCTCAGAATAATCACTTATGGAAAAAAATAACTGGTTAAAACTGCCATTTAATGTAAGCATTTTGGATATTAACATAGCTGTAGTAAATAGTCAAGCTTGTTATCTGTATGTATTAGTTCTTTTATTGCTAGTGTAATAGGTTCTTTTACACTGTGGTCATTTCTTGAAAACAAACACTGTATCCTTTAAAACAGCCACAGTAATGCCGTATGTTTTGTAACATATCATTTACTGTCCATGTTTACTTTGACATATAGTGTATAACGTATGTTTTCTGTTCTCTTTTCATTTTAGATCAATGAATACATTTTTGATAATTTATCTAATAATCCTTATTTCTGAAGCCATCATCAGTACTATTTTGAAATATAGTTGGCAAACTGAAGAAAAATTGGATGAACCTTGGTATAATCAAAAAACAGAACATCAGAGAAATAGTAGTAAGGTATTTTATGGTGTTCTTGACTCTGCTGTAAAGGGAACTTTATTCTTTGGCACAGTTAATGCTTTGGTAGTAAATTCTGATAGGAGGAACCACTGTGATCTCCTGAAACCATTGAAATGAAGGTTGATGAAATGACATTGCAAAGGAAGAGTTGCCAGCATGTTTGAACTGGTGTGCTTTTTACAATTAAGGTCATGAGTAGTCTCATGATTTGAATAATTTTAAGAGTTCCCCCAAATTTAAATCAGACTAATTTACATTCCATTTCAATACTACAGCTTCATTTTTTAAATTCCATATACTATTATTTATCATAAACAATGATTAAGTTGATTTATTTTCAGTTAATTCGAGGAGTCTTTTTGTCAGTCTATTGCTGGTATGAAGTAATATACAATTATGCCATAAAAAGGTTTTTTTTTGTTTTTTTTTTAAGATTTATTTATTTATTTAATTTCCCCCCCTCCCCCGGTTGTCTGTTCTTGGTGTCTATTTGCTGCGTCTTGTTTCTTTGTCCGCTTCTGTTGTCGTCAGCAGCGCGGGAAGTGTGGGCGGCGCCATTCCTGGGCAGGCTGCTCTTTTCTTTTCACGCTGGGCGGCTTTCCTCACGGGTGCACTCCTTGCGCGTGGGGCTCCCCCACGCGGGGGACACCCTTGCGTGGCGCGGCACTCCTTACGCGCATCAGCACTGCGCATGGCCAGCTCCACACGGGTTAAGGAGGCCCGGGGTTTGAACCGCGGACCTCCCATATGGTAGACGGACGCCCTAACCACTGGGCCAAAGTCCGTTTCCAAAAGTTTTAAACTTATTAAATATGGACTACCAAAATAATTTAATCTCAATTTTTGTAGATAAATTTTCCAAATTTTACTTTAGATTAAAATATAAATATTGAAAGATACCTTTGGATCTCAAGAGATCACAATGCAGATAATCACATGATCCTATTTTTAGGATCATTCACAATAATATATTTTACCTTTCAGAGAATCCATGTTGAAATATGGTGCTGCTATGCCATTGAAGTAGGCTATTCCTGTATAATCTTTACTGAAGAGTTTTCATTTCTAGCAATTTGGACTAGCTAAAGTTAGATTCAGTTTTTAATTATCTGTGATTTTGAAAGGTGGGAGTAAAATGGATAATTACACTCCAAAGATAGTTTCAGTTATACCAGGCTTTTTATTAGCTCTCAAAAAGTAACAAATACTGTGCATTTAATCTTCTCTCCCTTTACTTTGATAAGATTCTAATGAACAGTAAAATAAATAAGTGTAGTATTAAAGAATAATTAATTTTAATTCATGAGATTATGCCTCAATATAATTGGTGGTCTATTTACTTGAACATGAAGTTTTCTGATAATTTTCGTCAGTAATGCTGAAGAAATTCTCATGCATTTTTTTCTTATCAAATAATCTTTTCATTTTTCCTAGATTCTGAGATTTATTTCAGACTTCCTTGCTTTTTTGGTACTCTATAATTTCATAATTCCAATTTCATTATATGTGACGGTTGAAATGCAGAAATTTCTTGGATCATTTTTTATTGGCTGGGATCTTGATCTCTATCATGAAGAATCAGATCAGAAAGCTCAAGTCAATACTTCAGATCTGAATGAAGAGCTTGGACAGGTGAAAATAATGCTTTTCTTTTGTTTTTCTAATTTGTTATTTTTACAAAAACAATACCTGTACAAAGATGAATAAATCAGAAAATTTTACAAGGCTTGTAACAAAAATAACTCAGCTTTGTTCCACCCGTATTTTCTCTTTCCCATTTTTTAAATCTTAAGCTTTTTCCTCCATTATTTACTAGGTTTCTGTATACTATTGTTTCTTATTTTTCAGTTTTAGACTTATGTACTATGAAATATAAACTACTATGTGCCCTCTCCCACAACCCCACCCAGAAATATACACTCTTTGCCTCCACATATCCCCCCAATATTGTTATGTCACAATTTTGGATTTAATAAATATTCAGGTATTGATATTACTATGACTGTGCTAATATTGCTCAGTAATTCCCTGTAATACTGTAATACTACAATTTCATTTCCTTTCTTGTATGTTTTGCTTCTAAGTTAATTGTTCTGTTTTCTCATTTCCTTAACTTCCATATACCAAAAATTCAGTTATCTGATTAATATGTTAAATTTCAAACATATAAGATATCTAGCAACTAGTTTTTTTAGAACCATTCATCTTCTCTAATTTGGGCTTCTTATTTCTGGGCCTACTTCTCTCTTGTCACCCTGTACTTCCTTTTACTGTCATGCTGAAAATTTCTTTCTCTTCTCCTGTTTCCTGGATCCCATGTCTTCCCACCTAAGGTTTATTCTCTTATTTTGGTAGAGCACATCTTCTAAGAACTTCCTGAAAAGGGATGCATGAGAGGAAAATATTTTGAGACTTTGCATGTCTGAAAATCCTTTTTTCATACTTGATTAATAATTTAGTTGAGTATTGCATTCTACGTTGGAAATCATTGTTTAGCTTCTAATGTTGCTACTGAAAAATTCACTTCCATTCTGATCCCCAGTTCTTTATGTGTGGTCTATTGTTTTATCTCTGGAAACTTTTAGAATCTTCTCCTTTTGTGAGAATTCTGAAATTTCATGATAATGTACCTTAGTGTGAGTAGTTTTTTGGATTTTTTCCCCTTTCATTGGGCATTGTGCTCAGGGAGCTCTTTCATGCTAAAAATGCGTTGTCCTTAAATTCTGTGAAATTTTCTGGTATTATTTCTTCAATAATAAGTCTTTTTTTTTTCCTGAAACATATTTGGATATCTAATCATCTATATTGATTGTCGGATATTCTTACTTTGCATTTCAATGTTCATTTGTTTGCCCGTTTTTATAATCTGCTTTAAAGAGAATTCAACTATTTCTTTCCACCCAACTTTTGATTTATTACTGCTGTAATAGTTTTAATTTCTAGCAGTACTATATTCTCTGGATAGTCTTCTTTTAATTGCCTCATATTACTATTTCTTGAATGTAATCTATTCTCTTACCTTTCTAAGGATATTAATGACCGTTTAAAGTCATCTCTGCTTCTCCGTATTCTTTTGGCTCCTAATTCCTTTTTCAGTACAGTTAATTCTGCTATAATGCATCATGTGCATTCCTAAAAATCACTGCTCTATGCAAAATTCCTCAATTAAAAGGACTTATGGGTAAAAGTGGGGTTAGAGGAATACCACAAAAACTTTATCAGGAATACATTAAAAAGAAACTACAAGAACCTATTAAAAACAGCATTTACTAAATGGTTAAGAAATGCATAAATACCACAGTAAATAAGGTGCTTTATCTTGAAAAAGACCTAAGATTTGCTTGTGGAAGCGGACATCAGTAGGATTGCAGTTCATGTGTTATGTGAAGTGGTAGAAGAAAGTTTATCACAAGGCTCATAACACACATGATGAGCTGAGGTAGCTATTAACTGTTTGAGGTTTGTATATTTTATGTATTCCTATGCTGCTTGGGTGAGAGTTTCTCATCAAAATTACCCATACACAACACTAAGTTCTATTATGTTCAAATTGTTCCCTTATGTATCAGTTGCATTGGAATAAATCCGTATTCTCAAAACAGAGTTAGAACTGACTGCAATTCGTTTTAGACTCTGCCTTTCATGTGAGAGGTAGTCCTCAAATGAATGCTAATCCTTGGCTGTAAAAGTGAGGCAATAAAATCCTTATTAGTTCAAAAAAAAAAATTCTATATATATATATATATATATATATATATATAATGCTTATTAGAAGCTCTTGTTTGAGTGGGCTCCTCCTTAAGGTAATGCACTGGCAGTCCTAGTTGTTTTTGGAGTATCCCCAAATGTCAGTATGTATTGGTCTTTCCTTGGTTTCCCCAGAGGAAAACACTATTGTCAGTATTTCTGCTGCTTATCATTCTTGGAGCTGGGCAATACCTCTGATGATGAGAGGCATTCTCAAATTTGCAAATGTAGCAGTTTGATATTGTTTATAAATTCCAAAAATAGCTATTGGATTATGTTTGTACACTTGGTTTGTACCTGGGCATGATTAAATTACAATTACAGCTTTGATTGGGCCATGTCAGTAGGATGTTGGTGGTCAGGGTCTCACAGAGAAAACTACACAGCAGAGAAGAGAGTTGGGAGTTTTGGTCCTGGAGTTTCTGAGAGGAATCCCGATAAGTAAGCACACAAGAAAGCAGAGCCCCTAAACCCGAAGAGAATCAAGCCCTGAGGAAAGAGAGCCAGTTGCCTGATAGTCTTCAGCTAGCCTTTTGGAGAAAGCAGGGCAGCTGAGCCTGAAGAGCAACAAGCCTCCAGAAGAGAGGGACCCAGGAAGCCTGAACTCTTGGCAGATATCTGCAGCCATCTTGCTCCAAGAAGTGGCAGGAGACTTTGGTGAGGGAAGTAACTTACACTTCATGGCCTGGTAACTGTAAGCTTCTAACCCCAAATAAATACCCTTTATGAAACCCAACAGATTTCTGGTATTTTACATTAGCACCCCTTTGGCTGACTAATACAGAAAATTACAAGCTGTTTTAGGATTCACACTGCTCCTGATATATCTCATTCCGTTTTCAGCCCCATGCTGTGCCCCCACATTCAGCAGGAGCCTTCAGCAGGAGCTTGGTATGTCTACTTCCTCAGTGTTTCTGGGAATGGGTTTCCTCCTTTGTTTATGTTTCAGTTAGAAGCTGTGCTAAATCAGTTACCACTTATCCATATCCTTTCCATATCCCAAACTTTGTTAAATCTCTTCTGCCATTTTTTTGGTCCCTTTCTTTGTTCCTTTACTCTCATTTCAGTGAAATTTCAAGAGGAGCAGAGAAAATTGCATGTGCTCACCCTGCCGTTTGACCAGAAGTTGATCTATTTCTTTTTAGTAGTAAAGTAGGAAGCTTTAATAATTTGTTAAATATTAATTTGAGTCACATTTCTTTGTGTAATTATATATGACATATTCCACACCTGAAAATATAGCCTGTTTTTTTTTTGCTTCCCTGAAGGCATTTTTTTCAACCTGCCTTTGACCTTTCCTATCCCAATTACCTTCTTCCCCTCCTTTTCTCCTGACAGAATTAGCTGTTTTAGAACTTCACACTGGACTGTGCATGAACATATCTGCTTAATCTTTAAGAATTTTACATGGTAACTGTTTCTCCGATTTCTTTTTTTTTTAATGTACATTCAAAAAATATGAGGTCCCCATGTACTCCTCACCCTCCTCACCGCACTCCTCCCATATCAACAATCATGGGACATTCACTGCATTTGGTGAATACATTTTTGAGCACTACTGCACCACATGGATAATGGTTTACGTTTCTCCAATTTCTAATTCATCTCATCCTTCTTTTTTACTTTAAAGCCTGCAAGTATTTCATGTTTACTGCCTCTATATTATTGAAAATGAAATTTACAGGGGGGTGGGGGGTATATGGGGACCTCATATTTTTTTAATGTAATATTAAATAAAGACAAAAAAAAAAGAAATTTACATTATTTTACCCACTGTTCTTTCATTTCCTTATTCAAGAAACTACATTTATGAAGTTGTATAGGGATCTCTTTATCATCAAAGTTGAAAGACTTGATCTTATACTTTTAAAAAAATCAATTTATTTTATCAATTTATTTTATGTACCATCTAATTTTATATTTAAGGAATCCTTCTTAACTGATAGGTCTCTTTTCTAACCACCTCTGCATGTTATTTCTGTTTGACTGCTGATGTATTTTACAGGCATACCTCATTTTATTGTGCATTGTGTTCTTGCACTTTTTTACAAATTGAAGGTTTATGTCAACCCTGCATCAAGCAAGTATATCAACACCATTTTTCCAACAGCCTGTGCTCTCTTTGTGTCTCTATGTCATATTTTATTAATTCTCACACTATTTAAACTTTTCCATTATTTTATCCATTTGGTGATCTGTAATTGCTGTTACTGTAATTGTTTTGGGGAGTCAAGAACCATATTCATATAAGACGGCGAACTTAATTGATAAATGTTGTTTGTATTTTGACTGTTTTGACTGCTCCTCTATCTCTCTCCCTCTCCTTAGGACCTCTTATTCCCTGAGACACAGCAGTATTGAAATTGGGCCAGTTAATAACCCTTCAGTGACC
The DNA here is from genome assembly GCF_030445035.2 of Dasypus novemcinctus. Classification (NCBI taxonomy): domain Eukaryota; kingdom Metazoa; phylum Chordata; class Mammalia; order Cingulata; family Dasypodidae; genus Dasypus; species Dasypus novemcinctus. Next base: position 57,480,496 of record NC_080676.1, read on the forward strand.
TCTAAGGGTTCAAGTGAAATGAAGATTTGCCCGTCTCTAACTTTAAATTTAAAAAACTAGAAATGATTACAATTAGTGAGGAAGGCATGTCATGAGCTGACATAGACTGAAAGCTAGGCCTCTTTCACCAAACAGCCAAGTTGTGAATCAAAACATTCTTGAAGGAAATGAAAAGTAATACTCAAGTGAACAACACAAATGTTAAGAAAGTGAACCAACCTTACTGCTGATATGGACAACATTTTAGTGGTTTGGAAAGAAGATCAGACCAGCTACAACATTCCCTTAAGCCAAAGCCTAATTCAGAGCAAGGCCCTAGTTCTCTTTAATTCTATGAAGGCTAGGAAAGGTAAGGAAGCTACATTAGAAAAGGTTGAAGCTCTAGCAGAAGTTGCTTCATGAGGTTTAAGGAAAGATATCTCCATTACATAAAAGTTCAAGGTGAAGCAGCATATCATTCAGAAGATCTAGCTAAGGGGAAGCGGATGTGGCTCAACTGATTGGGCTCCCATCTACCATATGGGAGGACCTGGGATCGCTTCCCAGGGCCTCCTTAAGGCAAGTTTTCCCCACGCTTGTGGGGAAGCTGACGGCCCGCGCTTGCAGAGAGCTGGCACAGCAAGATGACATAGCAAAGGGAGACAAGCAGACACAGAAGAACATGCAGCGACTGGCCACAGAGAGCAGACAGACAGCAAGCAAGCGGCAAGGGGGAAGGGATAAATAAAGTAAATCTTTTTAAAAAATCTAGCTAAGATATTTGATGAAGGGGCTATGCTAAAAGAATAGATTTTCAATGTACATGATACACCCTTCTCCTGGAAAAAGATACCATATAGGGCTTTCATAGCCAGAGAAGAGAAGTTAATGCTTGCTTCAGAACTTCAAAGAACTGATTCTCTTGTTCGGGCGTAATGCTCCTGGTGACTTTAGTTGAAGCCAGTGCTCATTTACCTTCCAAAAATCCTAGGGCCCTTAAGATTTATGCTAAGTCTACTCTGCTTGTGCTCTATAACTGGAATAACAAAACCTGGATAAGAGCACATCTATCTGTTTACAACATAGTTTATTGAATATTTTAAGCCAACTATTGAGACTTGTTGCTCAGGAAAAAAAATTGTTTTCAAAATGTTACTGCTGATTGACAATGCACCTGATTATCCCAGAGCTCTGGTGGAAATGTCCAGAGAGATTAATGTTGTTTTCATGCCTGCTAACAACATCCATTCTACAGCCCATGGATCAATCAGTCGTTTCAAATTTTTTTTTGCAGGTTTAAAAAAATTTTTTTATTGTGGTAATAAATACACAGCATAACATTTCCATTTTAATCACTTTCAAGTATACAATTTGGTAGTATTAATTACATTCCTAATGTTGCGCTACCATCACCAGCATCCATTACCAGACTTTTCCATTACCCCAGATTAAATGCTATACTCATTATTACTTCCCTTCCCAATTCTCTTCCCCACCTGTCCCTAGTAGCCTATAATCCACTTCCTTTTTTTTTTAGCAATTGTATTGAGATGTATTTACATACCATACAAATCCATCCAAAGTGTACAATTAGTGATTTTTAATATAGTCACAGTGCTGTGCATTTATCACCACAAAAAATTTTAGAGCAATTTCATTACCCAAAAACACAAAAAACCTCCACGCCCCTTAGCAGTCACCTCTCAATCCCTCTATCCTTCCTGAGCCCTATATAACCAGTAATTTAATTCCAACTTAATTGATTTGTATTTACATCTTATATAAGTTGTCATACAATATGGAGTACTTTGCATCTGGTTTCTTTCACTTAGTGTTATGTGGTTTTTGTGTGTATGAGGTTTTTTTTGCCTGATACTAACATTTTGTAACATTAACGTACGTTTGTCCAGTTTCAAAGAAAAACACTTATATATGCCATATTACCTATATTCATATTACACATGAGGTTTCACTCTGGTATACAGTCCCATGTTACATTTTTTTTTGCTTTTCTTACTAATAATTCATTTCAATTTTCAAGACTTGTTATTTATTTCTTAATATATATTTCATAAGGCTATTCTTGCAGCAGATCTGGGCAGAGTCAGTTGAAAACATTCATGGAAGCATATGTGACTCAACCAGTTGGGTGCCTGCATAACACATGGGAGGTCCTTAGTTCATGTCCTGGTGCCTCCTAAAGAAATCAAGCAAGCACTGCACCTGCTGCAACGAGCAGACACCTAAAAGATCAAATTCCACAAACCAGCAGATGTCGCAGCCTATGGGGAGTGAGAGTCCCTCAGGTCGTTGAGCACTTGCCTCCATATAGGACGTTCCTGGTTCAGTTACCAGTGCCTCCTGGAGAAAGCAAGTAAACAGCAGACAGATGAGAGAACCATCTGGGGGAGGAGGGGAATAAATTTAAAAAAAAAAAAAACATGTGTTTCACAGAAGTAGAGAATATCAACATTAACAGGAGTTTGGAATCAGTTGGGTCCAACCCTCATGGATGGCTTTGAAGATTTCAGGACTTCAGTGGAGGAAGTCAACTGTAGATATGGTAGAAATAGTAAGAGAACTAGAATTAGAAGTAGAGCCTAAAGATGTTACTTGCAAGCTCATGATAAAATTTGAATGGAGGGGGAGTTGCTTTTTATGGTTAAGCAAAGAAAGTGGTTTCTTGAGATGGAATCCACTCATGGTGAAGATGCTGTGAACATTATTGAAATTACAACAAAATATTTAGACTATTACATAAATGTGATTCCAGTTTTGAAAGATGTTCCGCTGTGACGAAAATGCTATGAAACAGCATCGCAAACTACAGAGAAATCTTTGGTGAATGGAAGTCAATTGATGCAGCAAACTTCATTGTTTTCTTATTTTAAGAAATTGCTACATCCACCCAATCTTCAGGCAGCCACCACCCTGATTGGTCAGCAGCCATCTACATCCAGGCAAGACACTTCACTAGTAAAAACATTACAAATCACTGAAGGCTCACGATAGCATTTTTTTGCAAGTATATTTTTAATGAAAGTATCTACATTGGTTTTTTTAAAGATATGCTATTGCACACATAGAAGACTACAGTATAGTGTAAACATAACTTTTATATGCATTTGGAAACCAAAATATTTGTGTAATTCAGTATATTGTATTATTTGCTTTATTGTGGTGATCTAGAACTGAACTCATAATATCTTCTGGGAAAACCTGTTTATCACAATATTTGCTATATATCCTTGTCTCAGTATTCTTGATGTAAAATTTTTTAACTTGTGTGGGTAAATAATATCTCTCAATGATCACCTTTATATTCTAGTTCAATGCTTGATATAAACAGTGAATAGCCTTTAATATCACATAGCAAAGTAGTTTATTTCCAGTTCTGCCATTTGTCAGCTGTATAACTTTGGTTAAGTTACTTAACTGTTCCTTAGTTTCCTCTTCTCTAAAATACACATAATATTAGCGGTACTTCCTGGAGTTGTTGAGATGATTAAATGAGTTAAAATATTTAGAACAGTGCTTAGAATATAGTAAGTGCTATATAATTATTGGCTTTTATTCCTGTTTTACTTGGCATAACTCTTACGACTCAGGTGTTATCTTTACTAATCCCTGGACTATGTACCTTGAAGTACAGTTACATAGTACACTCATCTCTTGGTTAAAAACATTTTTTCCGACTTTAACTACCACCCTGTTTGTGTATTGATCTTGTATCCTGCAACCTTGCTGGACTCTTTATTAGTTCTATTAGATTTTAGTGGATTCTTTAGGATTTTCTATACAAGATCATATCACCTGTAAATAGAAATAATTTACTTCTTCCTTTCCAATCTGGATCCTTTTATTTCATTTTTGTTACTTAATTGCTCTGGCTAGAGACTCCAGTAAAATGTTGAGTAGAAGTGGTGAGAGCCAACATCTTTGTCTTATTCTTACAGAGAAAGCATCCAGCCTTTCTCCATTAGGTATGATATTTGTTGTGTATTTCTCATAGATACCCTTTATCATGTTGAGGAAATATTTGGTTGCATGTTTTTATCATAAAAGGGTGTTTGATTTTGTCAAATACTTTCAGTTGAGATAAATGCGGTATTTGTCCTTTATCCTGTTAATATGGTATATTACATTGATTTATTTGTGTTTGTTAAACCATTCTTGCATTCCTTGGATAATTCCCACATGATCATGTTGTGTCATCCTTTTTATATGTTGCTATATTTGCTTTAAGCCTGTGTTCGTTAGAGATATTGTTCTGTAATTTTCTTGTGATTTCTACCTCCCTTTTTAAGTTCTTTCTTAATGTGTTTATATGGCTAAAACACTTCAAAATGAGTCGGGAAATCATCAGAAGGGTTGTGCTTATGCACATCTCAGCAGAATCTCAGAGACAGCCAAAGTAGATACAACCCCAGGTGGTGGTGCTCCTGAGGGCTACAGAGATACCCAGGTCCTATGGTCATGGCAGATGGCTCTGGAGTTCAATGCCTTGCCAGTTGGCCTTACTCTGGAATTTGCGCTCCTGAGTGTGATGGAGTTGGACTCAGATGTGACCTTTCTACACATACCTCTTCTGTCACTTTTACTAACCCGTGGTTAGTGCTAGGGTTGGTGTATGCTCAGGAGACTTGAATCTCTGGACTGTCCATGTGCCACCTGGGCCCTGAGCCTCAGCAGAGTTGCAACACCTACTCTCCGATCCATTGGACTTACCCAGGTCAGCTAACAGGGAGATGAGGCTGGTCAACCACCACACCAGGGAACCAAGAGAGTCTACAGCTGCAAGCAGGAGAATCAATCCATCAGCCACGTGGGATCTAAGCCCCCTCTCGATTTAGAGGTGGAGTGGACATTGCCATCCCAGAGTCCTCAGGATGGAAGAATAAAATATCGATTAGAGTGGACTTACTGATATTCTACTATAGAACTGTTGTGACTCTAGCAATGGAAGAAATTGTATCCTTAATGTGGAGACAGTGGCCATGGGAGTTGCTGAGGGCAGGGAGAGGGAAGAAGAGGTGTGATATGGGGGCATTTTGGGGACTTGGAGTTGTCCTGAATGATAATGCAGGGACAGACGCAGGACATTATATATCCTGCCATAACCCACTGAATGGACTAGGGGAGAGTATAAACTATAATGTAAACTATAATCCATGCAGTGTAGCCGTGCTCCAAAATGTATTCATCAAATGAATGTGTTACAGTGATGAAAAAGGTTGTTGATGGGGGGGGTAGGGGTAGGGAGTGAGGTATATGGGAACCTTTTATATTGTTTTTTTTTTTTCTTTTAAAGATTTATTTATTTATTTATTTAATTTCCCCCCCCCTCCCCTGGTTGTCTGTTCTTGGTGTCTATTTGCTGCGTCTTGTTTCTTTGTCCGCTTCTGTTGTCGTCAGCGGCACGGGAAGTGTGGGCGGCGCCATTCCTGGGCAGGCTGCTCTTTCTTTTCACGCTGGGCGGCTTTCCTCACAGGCGCACTCCTTGCGCGTGGGGCTCCCCCACGCGGGGGACACCCTTGCGTGGCACGGCACTCCTTGCGCGCATCAGCGCTGTGCACGGCCAGCTCCACACGGGTCAAGAAGGCCCGGGGTTTGAACCGCGGACCTCCCATATGGTAGACGGACGCCCTAACCACTGGGCCAAAGTCTGTTTCCCTATATTGTTTTATTGTAACATTTTGTGTGATCTATGTATCTTTTTTAAAATTTTCATTTTCAAAAAAAAATTTTTTTTTAAAGAAATTGAAGTAGACCCATGAAAATATCATTAAATAAATCAGTCAAGTATTTACCAAAATTCTTCTGTGTAGCAACATTAAAAGAACTTAAAAGAAAGGTGTAAAACTTAATTGTTACCGTTGAAGAATATACAGTCTAGTTGGAGTACGAGGTGTGTATACGGAAAAAATAAAAGATGCTTCAAATTAGAAGTAAAGGCATCCAGACGAAATAACCATAACCGGGGCTATGGATTTGCTGCTGTCGACTATTTAATGTTTTGACTGTGAAAATTAGGTGTATGCATCATGTTTTTCTCAGCGTTCATTTTACTAATTTTATAAATATATTAAACTGGCTTTTAGAATGTAAAAAAAAAAATTACTTCTTTCTCAGTTCATCGTTGAAGTAGTTAAATCCTCCCCTTTGGAGACCTACCTTCTTTTAGGATTAATTTTCAAAGAATAAGAAGAAAATCATTTGTCTTATCCACTTGAAAAATATTTTCTCTCCTTTTAAACATTTTCCCTTTTCACTGGTTTGTTTCCTGCCCTCAGTTTCCATTTACCCCATTCTAAGCAGCTTCCCACGTCTCACTTCTATGTTGCTATCATTTTGTATTCCTATTCCTAACTCTGTATCCTTTTCTTTGCCCAGATACTTCTTCACATTCTTGGTTATTCAAAGATAATTTTTAAATCTTTCTACCTAATAATATCCTTCTCTAGGAGATAGAAAAGAAGTACTAATACCATACTCATAGTCAACTCTAGAGATGAATGAACATGCATCTAAAGATACTACAAACGTTAAAATGTGCTCAGATTTAAAATATTTTGTATTATGCTATTTCATTTCTTTGGCATCTTTATTATTTAATTGTACTTGGATTATAAGGATCTTAACGTGGTGTATCAACCTTAGTAGATAAACTTGAACTTCAGATGACAGTACAAGGTTTTTTTGTTCAACATAGCACCATGAAAACAAGTGTTTATTTCTTTTGTTTCCATCTTTCTAGGTAGAATATGTATTTACAGATAAAACTGGTACGCTGACAGAAAATGAGATGCAATTTCGGGAATGTTCAGTTAATGGCATAAAATACCAAGAAATCAATGGTAGACTTGTACCTGAAGGACCAACACCAGACTCTTCAGAAGGAAATTTATCTTATCTTAGTAGTTTATCCCATCTTAACAGCTTATCTCATCTTACAACCAGTTCCTCTTTTAGAGTCAGCCCTGAAAATGAAACTGAACTAGTAAGCAATTTTTAAATTAATGAATTAGGGGTTTAACTTCACTAGCATCTTTCACTTAAAATAATTTACTTCAAATTATTTATGAATTGTAGGGGAAAAATGCTTAAGTGTCATTGGTGCAAGGAATATATATTTTAAATGTGTATCCTCTGATTCATTGCTACAAAATCCTGAGAATTAGCAGTGATCGCTTGATTTAACTTGTCAATTAATATGTATCTACCTTAGTTTTCTGAGTTTTTTAATGGAACTATTGAAGTAATGAAGGCCCTCACTCTCTTGAAGTGAATATAACTCTGCTGAGAAATAGAGCTCAAATTTATTTAATACTTTTTGAACCTTTGATTCTTCTACAAGAGTGTTCCTTTTTAATTGCAGTTTGGTTATGCCTCTTAAAAAGATGCCCATATATTGAAGGGTCATAAACAAATGTGGCATTTTACTTTTCTAATGCCAGCCAGCTATTATTCAGGCAATTCAAGATTATAGCACTTTGTTCTAGATTTTAGATTGTCAGATTAACTGTATATATTGGCAATTTTTATAATTCATTTCTGTTTTCATAAGTGTTATTCAGGAATGGTATTTTTAACATGAATATTAAATATGTTTTTACAGATTAAAGAACATGATCTCTTCTTTAAAGCAGTCAGTCTCTGTCACACAGTACAGATTAGCAGTGTTCAGACAGATGGCATTGGTGATGGCCCCTGGCAATCCAATCTCGCACCCTCCCATTTGGAATACTATGCATCCTCACCAGATGAAAAGGCTCTAGTGGAAGCTGCTGCAAGGTAGTTTAGTCTAATTTCCATATCTTCAGAAAAATATCTTTTAATGAAATATCAAAATATTAGAAAATCATTTTAAATTTGCAAACATAAATCCATTTTAGACAAAACAAAATTCATAAATACATTAAGGTAGAAATGCATTCTAAATCTAAATGAGAACTTGAAGTATGACATTAATTTTGTTGTCAGTCTTGCATTGCGTCATATTTTGAAGTTTGAAGAAATCTCTTTAAATATCTGGTTACTGTGAAATCTAAGTAAATATCATTTGTGAGAAATACTTGTGTGCAGCAGTCTTTGAAACATTTCATTAAGAAACATGGGCAGTATTTGTTCTAGAGCTACTCCAATCCTTCAGGTTCTTAATTCTGTAGTCAAAGGAAATATTAAATATACATTGTAACCTTTTATTTTAAATATTTTTATTCTAAGTTATAATGAAGCATTTTGAAATATGAAGTATCATCCCTAAATCTTACCATTCTTACTTCTTTTAAACCCTAGAATTGGCATTGAATTTATTGGCAATACTGAAGAAACTATGGAAGTTAAAATACTTGGAAAACTGGAACGGTAATTTTTCATATATTTTAATTTTCCGTATATTAAGTATCTAATATATACTTTTATATAGTAAATAAACTGGTTCACAGCCCAAAACTGACCCACAGCCTGTTTTAGTACAGCCTTCAAGCTACATCACATTTTTAAAGGATAGTTTTTTTTTAAAAAAAGAATTATATACAACAGAAACTATATGTGGCCTGCAGTCTTAAGATATTTACTCTATGGCCCTTTACAAAAATTTTTTTCTGACACCTGCTCTAGAATGAAGGCAGTATTCCATTGTATCTTATCATAGTAATAACAATATTCTGCCTTGAAACCTTAATTTGTAGTTTAGTGAAATGGTTCTTAAATTTTGTGTGTCCATTGAACACAACTAGATTTCTACTCATTGAATAAAGAAAACTTTCCTTTTATTTCCTATGATTTTATCTTTCAAGAATTCAGAACAACTATCTCTTTCTGATATTTCCACTTTCTGATAAATTAGTCCATGCTTTTTATATTCACATCTTTCATGGTTTTATTGATTCTGATTACATCTCAGCTCCAACTTTCCTTTTCCAGACTAAATAGAGCTCATTTTTGACTACATTCATGTGGGAGATTTTCTAGCTCACACCCTATCCAAGGTTCAGACTCACTAATACAATGAGCCTCTGTTATTAATAGAAGTGTTATATTTCTCAAGTGTGTTAGAGCAGGAAAATAAAAAAGATTAGACTTAATCACCTTTTTTAGTGAGCAAACCCAGCAGATCTGGATTCCAGTTCTTCCTCTGCAACTTAGAAGCTTATTTGATTTTAGATAAATTACTTAATAGCTTTCATATATAAAATGAGATAAGCCCTAGCTGCTTGTTATGGGTATTAAATGGCATAAGGTTTATCAAGTATGTGGCATTTGGTAAGTACTCAGTAATTGTCAATTCCTTTTTTCTTTCTTGTGTTGTTATTAATGACTCATAACCCATCACATTGAAAATGTAGCTGGGATTAATATCTTGTTATAGATTAGCAATTTTATGTTTCATAGGGATTCTTTCTAAATTTACTTAATATTAAAAAATGTAAAGTTTTTTTGTTTGTCTGCTTTTGTTTTTTTATTAATACTGTAAAGATTTTGTTTGTCCTTGTTTTCTTTACCTTAGGTACAAGCTGCTTCATATTCTGGAATTTGATTCAGATCGTAGGAGAATGAGTGTAATTGTTCAGGCACCTTCAGGTAACCAATCTTAAACTTTCATGAATTTTTATTTTTCTAATATTATGGACTTGATAACTAGTTTTTCTTTTTAGGTGAGAAGCTTTTATTTGCTAAAGGAGCTGAATCATCAATTCTTCCCAAATGTATAGGTGGAGAAATAGAGAAAACCAGAATTCATGTAGATGAATTTGCTTTGGTGAGTGCAAATTTTTATGATTTTTGAAACTATAAAAGATATTCTTGTGATGGTTTGGGTTTTATTTTTTTCTCTAATAATATATTTAAAATTACAGAAATTCTGCAGTGCTGTTATATTATGTGCTAAGTCCACATTCTTAGTGTAAAAATTGACTTAATCTGCCAAAATCTAAGTCCTCTCTTCAAACCTATTCTAGTCTGGTTACAGGGACTACTCAAAATACTATATAAAAGGGGAGATTTATTAAAAGGATATGGAGGAATCACAAGGATATAGAAAAAATGGCCAGTACATTTCTGGTGGGACTACAAAAACCCACTTTGGAAACACTTTATCAGTCAAGAAACTGTATGTATTAGAGCTTGTTGTGGAAGAAGAGGTTGAAATTATTTATATTCCTGAAAAGAAGGAAATAACTCATCAGGATCAAGGTTTTGCTCTGGAATATCTTCTATGACATAATTCTTGTTAGAATAATGGCATACCTTTATTCAGAATTATGATATACTATTAATATATACATCTCAGTTTCAGAGATGTTAGAATGTGGAAAAAATTGTATATTTTAGAATAAAAGAAATACAGTCTATTAAATGAAAAACTGCTATTATGAGAGGACTATTTGAGGACTAACTTCTGAACATGTATATGTGTTTAATATATATATAGTTTATTCAACCTGCTATATACAAAAATCAATCAGATATAGTCCTGACCTAAAAGAGGCATACAGTTAATAGATGAACAGATATGTTATAAAACAAAATTATAATTCAATTCTGTAAGAATGTTTTATGTACAAAGGATTTGAGGATGACGAACAGAGGTAAACACATTTATTTACCACTGGGAAGGGGGCATTTTGCAGATAAAGTTGTATATGTTACTCCATTCAGTTCTCATTATTGCTATGTGAAATAAATAGTAGTATTTTCTATTCCATATGTGAGGAAAGTAAAGTTCAAAGAAGCCAAGTAATGTTCTCAAACTTTCATACCAATTCAAAGGCAGGATTTGAACCAAAACTATCCTCTATATCAGACTGCTTTCTATTAGAGTAATATGGAGCAAACTGAGGTAATGTACATAAAATGAAGACAGACTCAAACATGCTATTATAGAATTGTTCATGTCATTTATTTCTTATCTACTAGATGGTAATTTTTTTTTAATGGTTAATTTTTGGTACTGGGATCCTCAGTTTATTTCACTGACTTCTTGATTTCCCATTAGTTACTTAATTTTTGTCTTTTTTTTTTTTTTCTGCTTTAGAAAGGACTAAGAACTCTGTGTATAGCCTACAGACAATTTACATCTAAAGAGTATGAGGAAATAGATAGACGCCTATTTGAAGCCAGGACTGCCTTGCAGCAACGGGAAGAGAAATTGGCAGATGTCTTCCAGTTCATAGAGAAAGGCCTGACATTGCTTGGAGCTACTGCAGTAGAAGACAGGTGAATGTCACATAAATTGGCAATATCATTTTTTTTTTCATAACTATTTTTATCCAAGTGCACCAAAAACCAAAATAGAGAGTTGTTATAAAGCCTTAATTCTTCCACTCAGTTCACACAGTTTTGTTCTGGCCAGATATCTGAATAGATGAAGTAAAACCAGCTCTCTATAGTATATTGTCTACAGGCTTGAATTTTTAGAATACTACTTAGTCCATACAAAGACTTCAGTGATATAGCACATGCTTAATTTCCAGCCTTACCTTCCACCATTTTCCCCTTCCATTTTATGCTTCAACAATACCAAAGTGTCTGTAGTTCTCTGAACATTAACTATAATTAAAACTATTCTTTGTGTACCTTTGTTCCTGACAAAGCTGTGTCTTCTACCTCAATAATTCTTCCCTTCCTTATCCATCTGTGAATACCCATTCATCAAGTAAAACTCCTATATTATCCCCTACACCAGTAAGACCTTTCCTGATCCCTCACAGTATTAAAACTTCTCTTCTGTATGATGTCTCTGTGTTTTATTGGTAATTCTGTTGTTATCTTTATGATACTATATTGCAATTATTTGTTTAAGGACTTTCTCCTCTATTAACTTGTGAATATTTTGGAACCATTTATCCTTTGTTACTGTCCCCAGCATCTATCTCAATGTCTATTTTCATAGCTTCTTAAGTTCTTTGAATTAAATTGAATTCTACAAATTAAGCCTGTAGTTATATTTTCCTTCACTCTAGATCTAAGTGTTTGCTCTTTTTTAAAATCTAGTTTTCATTTACTTTTTCAGTTGTCCTCATGAGATTTCTGAGACTCATCTAAGATTATGTAGTCCTTTACTCTCCGTTGTTTGATTTTTTGAAATAGTGATATGAGAGGTTTTCTTATCAAGAAAAGAGAAAAATCTGCTCTACTTTGAAATTTAAATGTTTCTAATAAAATAGTTTATTATGACCATAAAGTTAAATCCTAAAAAAATTAACTTTGAGGACATACTCTTATTTAAAATAAAGCATTGTACATTTTAACTCATTGATTTTTTGTTAACCAGATGATTACTAATCAGATTATTCTTGTTTCTTCCCTAATGGAAGAGAACTTCAGTTATATTGCTATTCTATAGCATTTCTAAGTAAGGAATCTGAAATTTACCTTACTTTGTGCTTTATTCTTAAAATATAGTCAAAAAGTGTTATTACTAATACTGTTTCTTCTGTCTTCAGACTACAAGATAAAGTTCGAGAAACAATTGAAGGACTGAGAATGGCTGGTATCAAAGTATGGGTACTTACTGGAGATAAACATGAAACAGCTGTTAGTGTGAGTCTATCATGTGGACATTTTCACAGAACCATGAACATCCTTGAACTTATAAACCAGAAATCAGACAGCGAATGTGCTGAACAATTGCGGCAGCTTGCGAGAAGGTAAGAATATCTGAATCCTGCAGTTCAGGGGTCAGCACACTATGGCCTATGGGCCAAATCTGGCCCACCACATATTTTTGTACAGCCTGTGAGCTATTTTTTAATGGTCAAAAGGAAACCAAAGAATAATAATATTTTTTGTGATACCTGAAAATCATAGTAATTCAAATTTCAATGTCTATAAATAAAGTTATCTTAGGGACATGGCTACATTCATTTGAATACATATTATGGCTGCTTTTGCACTACAACAACAGAGTTGAGTATTTGCAACAGAAATCTCATAAAACACTTTCATCATTTCACACTGCTATTTGGTGCACTAAAATCACAATGACAGTTGTAAATTGGTAGTGTTTCATGTGCCACATGCATTGCTATATTGTGGCATTTTAGTACTTTTTAAAATACCATTGCATTCTCCTCATGTCAAAACAAGAAAAAAAAAGTGGTCTTTAAATATCATACTTTTAAGGCACAATGATGTGTGGATTATTTTGTTATTAAATTAGATGGCAGATCATTGTGTTTATTATGCAGTGACATTTTAGCTGTAGTACATGCTCGAAAAAACATTTTTAAAGATGAAATATATACTATCTCATTACAGATCAGCATCAACAGATGAACATTTACGATTGATTTTGATAAGGAGCATTAACTTGGAACACCAATTAAGCAGAGAGAAAAAAATACGTTAAAAAAAATTTTCTTTTATGATCTAAGAGGAATTGCTTACCACTTACTGCAGTGCAGCATAGTAACGATTTATATTACAAGACTAAAATCTATTTATATATGTTTAGCTTTTATAGCTTGTTAATCATTCAATAGTTTTCTCACTTCTCATTTCAAAATAGAAAGCTATTTCTCAGGATCCAAATCTGCTATCTCGTGATGCCTGTAGTATTTTCTTTGTGGTGTATGTAGCACAGTGCTACCCCAAGTGCTGGCCTATAACAACATAAAGGAGCTTGCACCAGAATGTAAATCCACACATTGCTTCCTTCATTGAGAAAGTAAATGAGGAAGGGGCAGGGTGGGGCTTAAAGATGTAGTTGATTTACATACTGGTACAAGCTCATTATTTCTTCCTGGCAACAAAAGAAGATGCCTGTTAGTAGTCAGACCACACTCATGTAGCGTATGCCCACAAGGAAGGTGTTACCCTTATTCCACCATAATAATATTTTGGCATTACAATCCATTGTAAGGGTTAATCTGAAGAGAAAGTACTGATTCCTTCATTCTTTCCCTTCTGACTTAACACATGGTGAATCTTGCCTCATGGATTTTCCTGAACATTCTTCATTTAATTTAATTATTAATTAGGAGGATCTGCTAAATGTATAATTAATAATGTTTCTAGTTTTAAAAGACTTTGCATAATCACAGTTTGGGAGAATATCCTCTGTCAGAATCTGTATTACATACAGTTCATAGTTAGAAAATATAGTTACTCTATCTGTATCAACTCATTGTAAAATTGAATATCCAAATTCAATTGGACTAAAGTCTACTAGGCTTAGTTCATTGTCATCTATTTTACTCATCATAGTGTTTCAGTTCTGCTTAATCTTAACTTTCAGGTAAATGACTCTTTGTTCTCTGAGATTAGAACAGTAAAGTCTGCAGGTAAACAGTCCATCTTTCAGTAAGAATCTTTTATTAGTGTATGAGTGTAAACAGTGTGGCTTCAAAGTATCTCACAGAGGATATAATTCTTTTCTCTTTTAGAATTACAGAGGATCATGTGATTCAGCATGGGCTGGTTGTGGATGGGACCAGCCTATCTCTTGCACTCAGGGAACATGAAAAACTGTTTATGGAAGTTTGCAGAAATTGCTCAGCTGTATTGTGCTGTCGCATGGCACCGCTGCAAAAAGCAAAAGTATGTATGCATTATAAAAAGTTCTCATAAAGATATTTAGATCTAAAAATATCCTTAAAGTAATGATATATATAGTTCCATTTGATGGTGGGCAGTATGTGAATATTACTGGGAGGCAGTCACTTCTCATATTTTGAATTTCAATCATGTATTTTAAACCTTTGGAATTTTTAGAGTTTTAATTATTCCTAATTATTAGAAAGTCTGTGATGGATAGCAGTTTTTTATTTGACTGAGACCCAAATTTGAATTGTGATACTAACATTATACAAGTTACTTAGCTGGTGAGGGACCCTAACAGACTTCACTTCATCTGTACCTTCACGTTTCTCTGTTGATTTCTGATTATTCATGTAATTCTCATGAAATGATTATTCTCTTTGTTAAAAGTCTATCGAGTGATAAATACAACTTTAGTAAAAAGCTGAGAAGCCAATGAACTTATGGCATGATACTAAATAGGTGGAAATATTTAAATTTCACCCGTGCTTCAACTAAAAACCTATATAAACATTCTTTGCAACTACAAATCTAAAATATTTTTGAGTTCTTAAGCTGTAGCCTTTACAAGTATTGCTAGAAATGCACAGCTAAACACTGTTTTACATATAAATCTAATAAAATTAATTAAATATCCAGGTTTTTTTGGAGCTCCATGTACCCCTGTCTGTGAAAACTAAAACTGGAGACCAAACAGTGTTAATGCCTAAGTTCTTTAAGGGAAATGAATAAATATGCAGAAGTTTTTTTAAATCAGTACAGAAAAAGGGATATTAGGCACGTACCTGAATACTTCCCGTCCTCTTTATCTCTTCCCTTACAAACATTCACACTGGTCTTTTTAATGCTGTATGGTTTTGTGAACAATTATATTTATTTATGTTTATAGAAATATAAATCACTTCCTAATAGTAACAATTGAGTTTTTTATTTTATCTAATTATATCATTCATACATGAACATACATAAACAAAAAGTGTGTAGTAAAAATTGTGAACTTAAAAAATAAACATGCATAGCATCATACAGGGGTCCCATACATCACCCTACCACCAACACTTTGCATAGTTGTGAAACATGTTACTTACTATGCAAGAGCATCATCAAAATATTACTACTAACTTACATTTGGTATATTTTTTCCTCCAACCCACCCTATTTTTTTTTTTAATGTATTTTTATTACAGAGGTTGTGAACTTACAAAACAATAATGCACATGTAGAATTCCCACGCAACACCCTTGTATTAGTCAGCGAAAGGGGTGCTGATGCAAAGTACCAGAAATCTTTGGTTTTTATAAAGGGTGTTTGGGGTAAAAACTTATAGTTACAAGGCCCTAAAGAGTCCAACTCAAGCTACCGTAAGAGATACTTTCTCACCCAAGTCAATTGCCACATGTTGAAGTAAGATGGCAGGCCTGGTCTCTCCTTCCTTCTTCTTAAGGCTCCATGGGCTCAGCTGCTTCTGATCTCAGCTGTAGGCTGGCACAGGATTTGTTTCTTTCTGGGGCTTCCTCAGTTCAGCTGCTCTGTTCTCTTCAGCTGAACACTATCAGGCAAATGGCTCATCTCTCTTCCCGGGGCTACAGGATCAAGGTTCTCTCCTCTGCCATGTCTATCAAGCTCTCTTTTTTTCCTGTGCCACCTGTGTCTTCTTAAATCAGTGCCTGTTTATATAGCCCATCAAGGGAGTAGGGACTTAAACTCAATTGTACCCTACTGACTTGGTTGAATCAAAACCCTAATCTTAATGTAATTGAATCAGACATCTCAGCTGAATATAATACAATCAAAAGGTATCATGCCCAGAAGAACAGACCAATTTAAAACATCTCTATTTTTGGAATTCATAATCTAAAACTGCCACAAGCCCTTCACCAACATACCATGTTATGTGGAATATTTGTTACAGATTATGAGACAATATCATCAGACTATTACCACCAACCATGGTCCATAGCGTACATTTGGCACACTTTTTTCCATACACCTCCCCCGCATTAACACAGTACATCTTTGGCTTTGATGCAAAAATATTACAGTATTGCTGTTAACTATAGTCCATAGGTCATATTAATTTTATTTTTCCCATGCTTCTCCACAGTCTCACGTCTTTGCATTAGTGACATACATCCATTCTAGTTCACAGAAGGACATTTGTACTATCAACTACACTTCTCATCCACCTCTGGGCTCACTGTGTTATTTAGTCCCTAGATTGTTTTCTGGCTTTCTTTCAATTGACATTTACATCCATAGACTACCCTTTTCAGCCACAATCCCATTTATAAACCATCTGCTACAAACTATGATGTGTTACCATCTACTATCCATTTCCACATTTTTACAGTCAAGTTAATTAAAACTTATACATATATTAAGCATCAGTAGTCCTTCTCAACCCTACTGTTATCGCCTAATAACTTATACTCTAGGTTTTAACTCCATGTATTTATTCTTAGTATTTTGTTCATATTAGTGAGAGCATGCCATATTTGTCCTTGTGTGTCTAACTTTACCTAGCATTGTGTCTTCGAGATTCATCCATGTTATCTGTGTCCCAATTTCATTTCTTCTTACTGTAACATAGTATTCCATCATATGTATATACCACATTTTGTTTATCCATTCATTAGTTGATGGACACTTAGATTGTTTCCATCTTTTGGCAATTGTGAATAATACCGCTATGAATATCAGTGTACAGATGTTTGTTTGTGTCACAGTTTACAGTTCTTCTGGATATATTCCTGGTAGGGGAATTGCTGGATCATAGGGCAGTTCTATATTTAGCTTCCTAAGGAACTGCCAAAATATCTTCCACAGAGACTGCACCATTTTACAATCCCACCAACAGTGAAGGAGTGTTCTATTTCTCCACATCCTCTCCACCACTGATTTCTAGTTTTTTAATAGTGGCCATTCTGTGTGGTGTGAGATAATAATTCACTGTTGTTTTCATTTGCATTTCCTAATAGCTGGTGATAGGGAACATTTTTTCATGTGCTTTTTGGCTAGTTGTATTTCCTCTTTGGAGAAATGTTTGTTTAAATCTTTGGCCCATTTTTAAAATTGAATTGCTTCCTCTTTTATTGTTGAGTTGTATGACCTCTTTATATGGAATAGAAATCAAACCTTTATCAGATATGTGGTTTCCAAATATTTTCTCCCATTGAATAGGCTGCCTTTTCACCTTCTTGATGAAGTCCTTTGAATCACAAAAGTGATTAAGTTTGAGGAAGTCCCATTTATCCATGATTTCTTTAGTTGCTTGTGCTTTCTGTGTAAGGTTTAAGAGTGTACCCCCTACCACCAGTTCTTGAAGATGTTTTCCCACGTTTTCTTCTAGGAGTTTATCGTTCTTGCTTTTATATTTTGGTCTTTGAACCATTTTGAGTTGATTTTTGTATAAGGTATGAGATAGGGGTCCTCTTTCTTTCTTTTGGCTATGGATATCCAGTTCTCCCAGCACTATTTGTGGAATAGACTATTCTGCCCTAGATGGGTGAGTTTGACAGACTTGTCAAAAGTCACTTGACCATAGATGTGAGGGTCTGTTTCTGAACCATCAATTTGGTTCCATTAGTCTATGTGTCTGTCTTTATGCCAATACCATAATATGATTTAAAGTCTGGAAGTGAGAGTCCTCTAACTTCACTTTTCTTTTTAAATATATTTCTGGTCATCGGCCCTTCCAACTAAATTTGATAATTGTGTTTTCCGTTTGTTAAAAAAAAATGCTGTTGGAATTTTTACTGGACTTGCAATTTTGGAAAAATTGACATAATTATATTTAATCTTCCAGCTTATGATCATAGAATGTTCTTCCAATTATTTAGGTCTTCTAAAAATTTTTTTAACAATGCATTGTAGTTTTCTGAATACAAGTGCTTTACATCCTTGCTTAAGTTTATTCCTAAATATTTGATTCTTTTAGTTGGTATTGTAAATGGAATTTTCTTCCTGACATCCTCTTCTGATGGCACGTTACTATTGTATAGAAACATCACTGGTTTTTATGTATTTACCTTATATCCTGCCACTCTGCTGTACCCGTTTATTAACTCAAGAGCTTTGCTGTAGGTTTTTTGGGATTTTGTAAATACAGGATCATATGACCTGGGAATAGCGAAAACTTTACTTCTTCCTTTCTCATTTGGATGCCTTTTATTTCCTTTTCTTGCCTGATTGCTCCAGCTTGAACCTCTAGCACTGTATTGGGCAACAGTGGTAACTGTGGGCATCCTTGTCTTGTTCCTGATCTCAGTGGGAAAGCTTACAGTCTGTCACCATTGAGTAAAATGTTAGCTGGGGAATGTTCATCTATGGCCTTTATCATATTGAGAAAGTTTCCTTCAATTCCTGTCTTTCATAGTATTTTTATCAAAAAAAGGACGTTGTATTTTGTCAGATGCCTTTTCTGTGTCAGTTGATAGGATCATATAATTTTTCTTCTTTGCTTTATTAATATGTATTGTGCTGATTGATTTTTTTTTTAAGATTTCTTTTTTATTTATTTCTCTTCCATTCCCCCCTCGCCTCCAGTTGCCTGCTTTCTGTGTCCATTTGCTGTGTGTTCTTCTGTGTCCGCTTGTATTCTTGTCAGTGGCACCAGGAATCTGTGTCTTTTTTTGTTGCGGCATCTTGCTGTGTTGGCCTTCCGCGTGGGCCTCCCCTACGTGGCAGATATCCCACTGTGGCATGGCACTCCTTGCGCACATCACACTGCATGTGGGCCAGCTAACCACACGGGTCGGGAGGCCCTGGGTTTGAACCTTGGACCTCCCGTTTGGTAGGCGGACGCTGTATCTGTTGAGCCAAATCTGCTTCCCTGATTGATTTTCTTGTGTTGACCCACCCTTGCATGACTGGTATAAAATCCACTTGATCATGATGAATAATTCTTTTAATGTGTTTTTGGATTCGATTTTGTTGAGGATTTTTACATTTTTATTCATAAGAGGTATTGGTTTGTAATTTTATTTTTTTGTGGTATTTTTATCTCACTTTGGTATAAGGGTAATATTGGCTTTATAGAATGAGTTTGGTAGAAACAAGTTTACTTCTTGTTCAGTTTTTTGGAAGATCTTGAGTAAAACTGGTATTAAATCTTTGAATGCTTGATGGAACTCACCTGTGAAATCATCTAGTCTTGAGCTTTTCATTTTGGGGATTTTGATGACTGTTTCAATCTCTTTACTTGTGATTGGTTTGTTGAGGCCCTGTATTTCCTTTAAGGTCAGTGTAGGTTGTTTGTACTCTCCTAGGAGTATTTCCATTTGTATTAGTCAGCCGAAAGGGTGCCGATGCAAAATACCAGAAATTGGTTTGTTTTTATAAAGCATATTCTTTTGGGTAGGAGCTTACAGATACCAGGCTATAAAGCATAAGTTACTTCCCTCACCAAAGTCTATTTTCATGTGTTGGAGCAAGATGGCTGCCGACGTCTGCAAGGGTTCAGGCTTCCTCGGTTCCTCCCTTCCAGGGTCTTATTTGTCTCTGGGTTTAGAGGTCCTCTCTTCCCAGGGCTTACTTTTTCCTGGGCTCAACATTTCTCTCTTCCTGAGGCTTGCTTCTGTTTCCTTTGTGAGCTTATTTCCCAGGGTTCCAGCTTAAGGCTACAGCATCAAACTCCAACATCAAAACTCCAACCTTCAAAACCCCCAACTCTGTCTGTCCTTTGCCATGCCTTTTATCCCTTGGTGGGTGGGGACTCAGTGCCCTAATGATGTGACCCAGTCAAAGCCCTAATCATAACTTAATCATGCCCAGGTTCAAACCAGTTTACAAACATAATCCAATATCTGTGTTTTAATTCATAACTTTGTGAAACCACTACACCATTTCATCTACATTGTCTAGTTTTTTGGTGTACAGTTGTTCATAGTATCCTCTTATGATCTCTTCTATTTCTGTGAGGTCAGTAGTAATGTCCCTGTTTTCATTTTTTATTTCGTTTATTTACATCTTCTTTTTTTTTCTTTGCCAGTCTAGCTAAGGGTTTTCCAATTTGTTAATCTTCTCACAGAACCAACTTTTGGTTTTGTTAATTCTCTATTGATTTTTGGTTCTCAGTTTCCTTTATTTTTGCTTTGATCTTTGTTACTTCATTCCTTTTGCTTGCTTTGGGATTAGTTTGCTATTCTTTTTCTAGTTTCTTCAGCTGTGTAGTTAGATCATTGATTTTTACTTCTTTCTTCTTTTGTAATGTAATCATTGAGAGCTATATACATTAGGTTGCATCCTTAGGTTGCGGTATGTTATGTTCTTATCTTAAGATATTGATTTCTCTTGAAATGTTCTTCTCTGATGCCCTGATTTATTTGAGTGTGTTGTTTAATCTCTGTAGATTTGTCAGCTTTTCTTTTCACCTCTTGTTTATTTACAAATTTATTCCATTATGATCAGAGAGGGTACTTTGTATAATTTCAATTCTTTTTTAAACTTACTGAGATCTGCTTTGTGATCCAACATATTGTCTATCCTGGAGAAAGATTCTTGAGCACTTGAAAAGATTGTATATCCTGCTGTTTTGGGGTACAATGTTCTGTATATGTCTATTAGATTTAGTCTGTTTATACTGTTATTCAGGCTCTCTGTTTTTTTATTGATCCTCTGCCCAGATGTTCTATCCATTGCTGAACATGGAGTATTGAAGTCTGCAATAGTTATTGAAAAGATATTTATTTCTTCCTTCAGTTTTGCCAGTGTTTGCCTCATATATTTTGGAGCATCCTGGTTAGGTACATACATATTCAGGATTGTTATTTCTTCCTGGTGAATATCCCCTTTCATTAATATGTAATATCCTTCCATGTCTCTAATACCATCTTTGTTTTAAAGTCTATTTCATCTAAGTTTAGTTACTCCAGCTTTTTTTTTTTTTTTTTTTTGGGTTACTGCATGCATGGAATATCTTTTTCCAACCTTTCCCTTTCAAACTATTGGTATCCTTGGGTGTAAGGTGAGTCTTTTGAAGATAGCATATAGATGGCTTATATTATCTTACCCATTCTGCCAGTCTGTGTCTTTTGATTGGGGAGTTTAATCCATTAACATTCAATGTTATTAGTGGAAAGGTAGTTCTTATTTTACCCATTTAGACCTTTGGGTTTTATCTCTCACATTTTATTTTCACCACTCTTTCAACACTTCTAGTTACTTTTACTGATATAATAGTCATTTCTAGATTCTTTTTCAAGCTCTCTTGTCTTTTCTTTTCAGGCTGTAGTACTCCCTTTAGCATTTCCTGCAAAGCCAGTCTGTTTGTTATAAATGCTCAGTTTCATTTATTTGTGAATATTCTAAACTCGCCCTCATTTTTAAAAAATAATCTTACCAGATATAAGGTTCTTGACTGGCAATATCTAAATTATGTCATACCACTGCCTTCTTGCTTCCATGGTTCCTGATGAGAAATTGGTACTCAGTCTTATTTAGTATACTTTATAAATTGTGCATCACTTTTGCTGCTCTCAAATTTTCTATTTGTCTTTGGCATCTTACATTCTGATTAGTATGTGTCTCAGAGTTGGTCTGTTTGTTTTTTTTGGATGGGAGTACATTGTGCTTCTTGGACATGGATATTTATATCCTTTAATAGGACTAGGAAATCTTCCACCATTATTTCTTCTTCTTTTTTTTTTTTTTTTAAGATTTATTTATTTAATTCCTCCCCCTCCCCTGGTAGTCTGTTTTCTGTGTCTATTTGCTGTGTCTTGTTTCTTTGTCCGCTTCTGTTGTCATCAGCGGCACGGGAAGTGTGGGCGGCGCCATTCCTGGGCAGGCTGCACTTTCTTTCGCGCTGGGCGGCTCTCCTTACGGGGCACACTCCTTGCGCGTGGGGTTCCCCTACGCGGGGACACCCCTGCGAGGCAGGGCACTCCTTGCGCGCATCAGCACTGCGCATGGGCCAGCTCCACACGGGTCATGGAGGCCTGGGGTTTGAACCGCGGACCTCCCATGTGGTAGACGGATGCCCTATCCACTGGGCCAAGTCCGTTTCCCCATTATTTCTTCTAATATTCCTTCTGCCCCATTTCCCTTCTCTTCTCTTTCTGGAACGCCCATGACATGTATGTTTGCACGTCTCTTGCCTCCTTCATATAGTTCTCTGAGACCTTATTCAGTTTTTTTCCATTCTTTATCTGTTCTTTTGTATGTTTGCTCTTAGAGGCCATGTCTTCAAGCTCTCCGATCCTTTCTTCTGCCTCCTCAAGTCTGCTATTTCCATAAGATCTGCTATTTTTCTCTGTATGTATCTTTCAGATTCTTCCTTGTGCTCACCAATTGTTTTCTTAATATCCTTAATCTCTAGCCGTCATTGAATTTATTAAGGAGAATTGTTTGAACATCTATGATTAGTTGTCTCAACTCCTTTATGTCATCTGGATGCTTACCTTTTTCTTGAACTGGGCCGTATCTTCCTATTTCTTGGTATGAATTGTAGTTTTTTGTTGGTGTCTGGGCATCTGGCTTACTAGATGTATTTATTTTGGGTAAAGTTTCTCTCTTTAGTTTAGAGCTTTCTTGCCTTTTCTACGTTGCTGTTTCTGTAGTAGGAGCCAGGGATTTAATTGGTGCTGTAAGCTGTGGAGGCTGAAGCTGCCCATATTGTTCCAGGGACCGGTGAAGCTTTTCCCACCTTTCTTCTCTGCCAGGGGTAGGTACAGGGCTGCAGCTGTCTGTTATAATCCAAGTCATTCAGGCCAAGACTGTCTGTATTTGGCTGGAGAGGCTGATGAAGCTTCATGCCCTTCCTCCCCTTCTTGGGGTGGGGAACGGAGCTGCAAGTGTGGGCTGCAATCTATGTCATACGAGTCCAAAATGACTGCAGTTGCCCAGGTAGACTGATGTAGCACTGGCCCCCTTCTTCCTGCCCAGAATGGGGATGGAGCTTCTGTGGTGCCCAGCAGTCTAATCCATGTGGGCTAAATATACCTATAGTTTCCCTGAGAGCTTGAGGGAATGTTGTCCCTTCTGCCCTTTAGGGGGTGGGAACAGACCTACTGACGCCCAACAGTTCATTCCTTATAGGCCAGAAGTACCTGTTTTACCCAAAGAGGCTAAGGAAACACCAATCCCCTCCTTTCCTATTGGGGGGTAGAGGTGGATTCACAGGTATCTGAGTGTTCAGTCTGTGCCAGCCAGATGTACTTGCAGTTACCTATGGAGGCTGACGCAGGTCCCCCCTAGCTTCCTTCCTGCCAGAGTTGAGGCTGGAGCCCAGGCTAGGTCTTCATCCCAATTTGAGTATAAAGAAGTTGATCCCTAACGTCACTGTGGTTTCCAGTCAATCCCGCTTCCCCTCATGCCAGCTGCAGAGTTAAAATGGCTGCTATCAGCCTTTTTAAACTTGGTTCAAACTCTAGCCGTTCTTAGGATTATACTTTAGCCAGTTGAATTTACTAATCAGTAGCTGTAGTTTGGTGGCCAACTGTCTCTTCCTCCCCCATTTATGGGAAATAGAGCTTCCAACTCCAGCCATGGAATAACTCGTGAGGTGGTTTGCTGCCACCAGAATAGGATGGGCGCTGGCCTTCGCAGTGTGGTCTGCAGTTTCCGCAGAGGCTGGCGCAGGTGCCCCCAGCTTCCTCCCTGCCAGACAATGGACTGAGGTTTAGGCTAGAGCTGAAATCTGATCTGGGTGGGAAGAAGCCGGGCCCTACAAACACTGTGATTTTCAATCAACTCCGCATCCCCTCATGCTGTGGATGGAGTTAAAATGGGCGGCAACTGGTCTCTTTCTGACTTGGACAGGTTTAACTTGAGCTGTTCTTAGGATTATACTTTAGCCAGTTGAATTTACTAATCAGTAGCTGAAGTCAGTGTCCAACTGTCTCTTCCTCCCCCATTTTTGGGAAATGGAGCGTCCAACCCAGCCACAGAATAGCTCCTAAGGTGGGTTGTGCCACCAGTGGAGGATGGGCACCATCTTCCATGGCATGGAGCACTGTACTCACAAATCTCTGCAGATCAGTAGTCTCGTCTCCTTCCATACTTTCAAGGACATTGCAAGATGCTCTTCTGGTCTCCTGGGGACCCCAAACAGGTGCTTTAGATAGCTCTGGGTGATTACTAACTGCCCTGTAGAACAAGCTGACTCTTGGAGCTCCTTACTCTACCACCATCTTGCCCCTCCTCCCACAACTGAGTTTTTTATTTCCCACATTCTATATACATTGTTTTTGTTTTATGGACAGAGCACAGGGAATATACGTGATGCAGAAATATTTATTATAAAAAGTTTGGTATACCTAGGTTTAAAAAATTGTAGTATAATGTATGAACCTTCCCTTGAAACACAAAAATAGCTTCACCTGAAAAGTGTTTCATTCTAGTGGTATTTTAGCTAACATGGTAATATTTTCATTATTTAACTTGGAAGAAAAAACAGTTGGAGAATAGAAATTTTTGAAGATAGCCATGAAAATTGATATGACCTGAAAATTTGTAATGTCTTTTCATCTAGTAAACATGTCACTTTGAAGTGACATTTAAACCATACATGGGATATCATAATAGATTTTTAACGTTTTGCCTCTCTGACCCAATGCAACTTTAAAAGAGCAACTTTGAACCCCACAAATTGATTTGGGATCATGAGGTTCCTATACCATGTGCCCAAAAGATATAGATGGAAATTAAAAGGATATTGTAGCTTGTGATCACACAGTACCTATTTATACAACTTTTAAATTTTTCTTCATTTCAACTCTAGAAAAAAAAATACATCAAAAGTTGTTTTGATAGAATTGAAGAGATACCATTCCAGGCGCTGATTTCATCATGGATACTTTTTTTATCCTTTAACCAAGCACTAAGATTCTTTTCTACCATACAGTCATCTCTAGAAGGCGATGCTAATAAAAAAAAAAAGTTCCCAAATTTCTACTCTAAAAAAATGTTTTACAGTGTTCTTTATTCCTATTAATTTGACCACGTCTTGTCAAATAACAGAAGAGACCCAGGCCCAGATAAGTGTGCCTTGCTCTCAGGAGCCATAAGATGTGTTTATAGTCAGGATGTCTTAGCCTTCAAAGCATATACCTCTTCTTCTGTCCTGCTTTAGTGTTCTTGTTGCTAAAGGACATTCAGTGCAATGGGTTGGCTCATGGTTTTGAGACTAGGAGAAGTCCAAAATCAAGGCATCATCAAGACAATGCTTACTTCCCAGAAACTGGTGTTCTGGGGCTAGCTGGTAGCAATCATTGGTACTTGGCTTCTCTGTCAAAATAGCAGTGTACATGGTGGTCTCTCCTGACCTGTCCCTTCTCTTTTGGTTCTTTTTATTTTCAGCTTCTTGCTTCAGTGGCTTTCTCCATATATGTTTGAATTTCATTCTGTTTATAAAAGACCCTAGCAATAGGATTAAGACCCATCCTAATTGAGTTGGGCCCCGCCTTAACAGAAGTAAACTTATCAAAAGGTTCTACTTAAAATGGATTTATACCCACAGAAATGAATTAAATTTAAGGACATGTTTTTCTGGGGTATATAATTCCAAACCATTACATGTATTATGCTATCTGTATATCTTTATATTTCATGTGTTTACCATCACATATTTATTTGATCAAATTTTATTTTCCCTCTATAAGTTAGTCTGCACAACATAGTAATGTTTAATTTAAAAGCAACTCAGGGAAACGGACTTGGCCCAAAGGATAGGGCTTCCGCCTACCATATGGGAGGTCCAAAGTTCAAACCCAGGTCCCCTGACCATGTGATTAGTTGGCCCATGTGCAGAGCTGATGCACACAAGGAGTGCCGGGCCATGCAGAGGTATACCTTGCTTAGGGGAGCCCCACACGCAAGGAGTGCGCCCCATTAGGAGAGCTGCCCAGGGCAAAAAATGTGCAGCCTGCCCAGGAATGGCACCGCACACACGGGAGCTGATGCAGCAAGATGATGCAACAAAAAGAGACAGATTCTGGGCGTCACTAACAAGAATACAAGCAGACAGAGAAGAACACACAACGAATGGACACAGAGCATACAACTGGGGAGGGAGGGAGAGAAATAAATAAATAATAAATCTTAAAAAAAAAAATACATTCAAGAATTCCAAAGAAACCATTCTTTTACTTCTTTTGAATCTTGACTGCTTTTTAGATTTTTAAAAAATTGCTTACAATTGTAAGCAACTGCCTTTCCTCTATAGCAAATGAAAAGAATAATTTCTTAAGAACAAAAATTTTGCTCAACGAAGTTCAATTAAATGTTAATTATTTTTACACAATTCTTGTTAAGCATTTTTTAAAATTTAAGCTGTTTAAAAGATTCTTCCTCCCCATCACAAAATCCAAAGATAATACTTGTTGTGTTACATTTCTGAAAGACATTTCTAAAGTCTTATTGTCAAAAAATGAAACGCAGTGCAAATTGTTGTCTAATATAATATATTTCCTTTAGTACTGCACTGTTCCAGAGTCATTTCAGATAAGTGACTTTATACAAACACAAGAAAATTGAGATTATATCAAAAAGAACTAATTAATTGTATGTCTTTCAGGTAATAAGACTGATAAAAATCTCACCTGAGAAACCTATAACATTGGCTGTTGGTGATGGTGCTAATGATGTAAGCATGATACAAGAAGCACATGTTGGCATAGGTGATTGATTTTTTTCTCCTGAATTTTTAGAATTGATATAAATAATTGGTGGTTTTGAATTTTCCCTTGTAGGCTAAAGTGCAGTATCAGATGTATGAATAAAGGCTAAATGCAACATGGTAATATGTCACAGTCTATCCCCATTGGAAGTGTTACAATTAAGCCCATTATTTAAGGTATTTTAATTCCAAATTCTAAAGGAAATAAACACCATGTTAGTCAATTTCATCTTTGCAATTCTCCTTCATAATAAAAGTAACTTTATTTTACATGCCATTTTTTACCTTTTAAAATACCTCCACATATTATTTTATCAGTTTTAAACTCTAAATTTGTGAAATAATTTACCTTATTGCTTTAAAGTTTTGTTTTAGAATATAACTATTGTTTATTTTATTCTGGGATCTAAAGGCACTGCAAATCAGAGACAGGAAATTATATGAAAATGTAAAATCTCAAATAGTTTTCTGGTTTTAAGTAACTTTAATTTCTTTTCCATTTATTCCCCAAAACATTTATTGGATTGAAAATACTAATAAAATTTTCTTATATTTAAAATTATAATCCTATTATAAAATGGCTTCCATTGAAATCATTCTGTAACCTATATTCCTGTATAATTTTATTACACAAATACAAAAGCATGGGTAAAATATAAGTGTGGGATTTTTATTCAAGGATAAAATTTGGTCTTAAAAGAAAGTGACCCTAGTTCCTATTCTGGAATATTCGCTCTAATATCTTATGATAGGTGATTATTGGGCCTCAGCCTAATATTTCTAGTTTTCTCTCAAATCAACTCCTTCTACTTTGGGATAATTAACTCTTCATTTTGAAATTTTGAATTTCTTTTTAGTTTTTAATAACTTTCCCCCATAAATCTCCATAACAATTTGATTTCCTATACTATACATTGAAGCATAAAAAGCTACAATATTAAAGACAGTTTGGTGTTAATATGATAACAGACAGAATAGTGAGCTGAATTGATTCAAACATCTGGAAATTTATAACAAAGGAGATGATTCAAATAAGTAGGGAAACAATATTTGATAGAACTGGCTAGTTATTTGGAATAAAAGATGTTGGGTCCCTTTCCATTGTTTATTGCAAAACAAATTCCAAATGGATTAAAGATTTAAATAATTTTTAAAGACCATAAAAAGTAATAGAGCGTAATGAATAATTCTGTAATTTGAGAACGTGGAAGGATATGTTAAACACAACACCAATGCAAAGCAAGGAACTATAAAGGAAAAAATCAGTACATGTGGCATGAAGAGTCTCCCAAACAAATTTTAAAGACAAAATAATAATATTCACAAAATAGATGACAAAGGCTTAATATTCCTAATATATGAGGCCTTAACAAATTAATGGGAATAAGAAAAACATACTGGTTGAAATTATGTGAGAAGTTGTAAACTGTCAGTTCACAAAAGAAGATATCTAAATCAAAACTAAGAGTATGAAAAACTGTTCTGTCTCACCAATCAAGAAAATACAAGTTACAATTGCCTATCAGAATGGCAGAAATTAAAGACCTGGTGATAAAACCTCATGTTGCCAAAGGTATAGATTAACAAATGTTTTTATAGGATGTTAGCAGGTGTGTAAATTGGTACACTCTGCATTGTTACACATACAAAATTTTAAAGGTGTGCCTGTAGACCTAGTAGTTATGCTTCCAGAAATTTCTCTAAGAAAATTAATTGAACATGTTTATACAGATTTGTATTATGAACAATATCCATAATAAGTGACAAAAGCCTGTTCACAAAATAATCCCATGTATGTTTATGTCCATGTATATTTATTAAATTCTTAGACACATGAAATATGAGGGTAACATCTAAAGGGATATAGACCAAAAGCAGTGGTTTTCAGTAGGTGTTATGAATGTAGGTGATTTTCTTAACCTATATTTACATTTTGATCCTTTTGTGACAGAAGTAAACATAATTTTAAAAAGTTTTGAAAGCTGCTTTCAGATAGAAAGAACTTGGCAATAACACTTTTGAAATCCTACAAAAAAGTACTCATATTAGATAAAATTATGTAGTGATTTCAGGTGGTATTGTATATTCTTCTTTAAAAAAGTATACTTTGTAGGACTTATACTTGAAAGTGTCAAAACAATTGAACATTGTTCATTTTTCCTAGGTTCAAATTTCTCAATATGAACTTTTTAATTTTTTTTTTTTAAAGGAGCTTTAGATTACATAAATGGTCCATAAAAAAATATAAGGGATTCTCACATGTCCTACTGCCTCCCCTCCCACACTTTCCCATGTCATCAACAGCCTTCATAAGTGTGGTACATTTGTTACAGTTGATGAACACAAACTGAAGCATTGCTACTAACAATGGACCGTAGTTTACAATATAGTTTACACTCTGTCCCACACAATTTTGTAGGTTATGCCAAAATATGCAATTCCAGTGTCCCAAAAATGCCCCAATATTACACCTATTCTTCCCTCTCCCATCCCTTAGATGGGATGGGAACTCTGGTGGCCATAGTTCTTATATTAACGATAAGAGTTCTTCCATTGCTACAATAATAATAAGTCTATAGAAGAGTAATAACTCTATTTTAGTCCATTGTTCATTCCCCAGTCTTGAGGATTAGGGAATGGTGATGCCCACTCTGCTGCTAATTGAGAGGGGGCTTAGATGATTGGAACTATCTTGCTTGCAGTTGTAGACATTCCCTGTTCCTTGCATTGGGCATTGTCCATCATCATCTCCTTAGAATATGAACAGTTTTTATGTTCATTGGAAATAGTATTCTGTCTCCATTAAACCAGTACTTATTGTGTAAAAATTAATGTTCCTGTTAGATCCTGAACTTTCAATGTCATTTTTATATTAATTGTATTTTATTTTATTCTAATTATATGGAATTTGATGATGCATTACTGGGTTATATATGGTAGCTTTGTATTATTTATATATTTGATTTAAGTAGAACAGCCTTTTGGACATTGGTTCTTTGCAGTATATTAGGATTTAGTGTTCCTAAACTGGTATTCTTTTCTAAGGTATTTATAGATATAGCATGAAAAGTACACAATAGTTATCTGTGAACTTGATTTTTTGTCCCCTTTTCTGCAGGAATCATGGGTAAAGAAGGAAGACAGGCTGCAAGAAACAGTGACTATGCAATAGCTAGATTTAAATTCCTCTCCAAACTGCTTTTTGTTCATGGTCATTTTTATTATGTTAGAATAGCAACTCTTGTACAGTATTTTTTTTATAAGGTGAGTTTCATGGAGATACTTTAGAATTAAGTACTGATACAGTAATTTAGGATTTCAATTTAAGGAATGTTATTACCCCACAATTACTTTTTAAATTAATCTCTCTAAATAAAAATAACAGTTTATGGAATATACTTTATTTTGTCCTAAATCAAATCTGTTCTGACAGAAAGCATGTCAGTTGTTGCCTGGGGCTGAGTGTGAAAGCGATAGGATTGACTGGAAAGGGACAGAAGGGAACTTTTGGGGATAACAGAAAAGTTCTCTAATTTGCTTGTGGTGGTGGAGGTGGTCACATGGGTGTATAAATTTGTCAAAACACATCAAACTGTATGTTTAAACTTGATAGATTTCTTTCCTATGCAAACTAGAACACAACTAAGTTAGGTTAATGGTTTCAAAAAGAGGTTCATAACCTCTTTGTTCAATGGGTGACCCTGTTATAGTCTAGATGAAACCTAAGAATTCCTACTTAGTGTAGAGTTTTTAATATACATAAAATAATATGCATAGGATTAAACAGGAATTATGTTGAAATACTGTTCTATCTCTGGACCCTTTGGGGAAGAATGGGAGTGTGTGCAACCCATATTAAGAACCCCAGCTACCAAGACATTTAATACCCAGGGTGCCCTATATTGCAGTTATTCCTGTAATTAATAGCTGCAAGCCAATAAAAAAAGCACAAGTATATTGCATATTACTAATAGAAGATAGTGGCCATTTTCTTCTAGCTTATTCTAACTTTTGCTTGTAACATGAGTAGTGAGATGAAAAGACATTTTGGTAATTCTGCGTATTGTGTGTTTTAAATATTTTGTATTTTTAAGCTATTGAAGCCTTAAAGTTTAAATAAATTCTACGTATGTACTATAAATGCAAAGTATTGAATTTATAGATTTAAGCTCAAAGTTATGGTTTGGTTTGTCAGTGATAGGAGTCAAGGATATTTTCATTCTAAACTTTCATGTTCAGAATGCTTTTAGACATTTTTAATAAAATGGTAGTCCTATTTTGCTGTTTTATATGAACAAGTCCTTAATGGTAGGTACATACTTCCCTCATCAACTAAGATTGTATTTCAAGACTCTTCAATTGCCATTGCCTTCAATAAAATGTTTTTATTTTTATTTAATAGTGACACACATGATATTTTTTAGAACTTGCTCTTTTAGACCTAAACATTTTAATTATTTCCTTTTTAATCTTGTTTTTCAGAATGTGTGCTTTATCACACCGCAGTTTTTATATCAGTTCTACTGTTTGTTTTCTCAGCAGGTAAGTAAATAGAAATTTGTGTTTTGTCCTTTCAGAATGAGGTATGTGTGTTCAGTTTTGTTAGACGCTTAGAAGGACTTTTTCTATTTTTCTTGGTCCTGTAAGTAACAGTTTTATGATTATTTAACCAGTTTTTGACATTCATAGTATTATTCTGCTTTTCAGTTTGATGTGTTAATGCCAAAATATATTTTAATTCTGGATGCTTATTTTAAAATATGTATTAATTCTCCCATATAAGAGAATATTTATAACTTATATATGATATTTCTATAGAATCCTTATCAAGCCAGGCCAGATAACTGTTGAAAAATTACCTCAGTACTGACTTTTTTTATAGAATTTTTCCAATTTGAAAAGAAACTTCAGGATTTAGCCAATGAATGACACAATTTGATAGGGGCCACCTAGAGTACTGTATTGAAAAGGATCTGAACCTATAGGTTCAGTGGGAAAATGCTATATTATTAGCCATGCCTCTATTGGGCACATTGCGGACCTTTGGATGCAAGCATGTTACATATTTGTCGTTCCTGACCTATTCTTACTTTATGGAAAAGAAAATTGAAGTCCATAGAGGTTAAGTAACTTTCTTGAGAATACATAAAAATGACTAAACCCTGACTTGAAACTCACCCCCCCACCCCATTCTGACAAATTGAACACTCTTTTCACATTCCACACTATACATCTCTAATAATCAAATTGTTGGTTCTAATTTTATTTTTATAAGAAGTTTAATTGTCTGAAGGTTTCATGAGTTTTTACCCTTGATCACTGCTCCCTCCTCTGTTTATAACCTGAAACCCTAAAGTCCAAATATCTGTTTGTTAGTAACAAACCAAATATTGATTGTTAGTTAACAGTATTTGCTTAACTTGGATGAAATAAAGACATATGACAAGGGAACCTAACCTATTTTGATTAGTTTTCAGGGAGTTTACAGTGTAATTTGGGAGACAAATAAAAATAAGACAAAAATCAATATATGAAATTATAAGCAAAGTGCTAAGCTATTAGTACCAATCATAGCACATATAACTGTTTAGAGGAGAAAGCTAACTACAAGAATGTGAGCCACTATGGAAAGTTTCATGGAAGAAAGAGGGTCTTACTCAGTACCTTAAATGAATGTAGGAGTTAGATGGGAAGACAAAGCCATAAAAGCAAAACTATATGTAGTTTATAGATATATAGGTATATCAAAGGAATAGTAAGCCTAGGATGCATATAGAAACTTGTGTAAAATACATCACAGAGAAGAAATTGTGGAGAATTCACCATAATTCCAGAAACATTTGACATAGTAAAATGTCCCAGTTCCCACAAAGAATATAAACTAGAACTATTATATACTTATGTCTCTATAAAAATAAACAAGTTGGAATTATTAAGATGGATTTTGGTATAAAACTGAAAAACTAAATAATTTTATGCTTATTTTTGATGTGCTTACATGCATATGTATAATAGTGATACATAAGGTAGACCCTCAAAATGCCTTCCTGTTTCTCTTTCTAGACATTGTATGACAGTGTGTACCTGACTTTATACAATATTTGTTTCACTTCCCTACCTATTCTGATATATAGTCTTTTGGAACAGCATATAGACCCTCATGTATTGCAGAACAAGCCCACCCTGTATCGGTGAGTACTAAATGCCCATAACATTTCTGATTACAAATACTTACCAATTTTAATGGTACCTTAAAAAATAAACAAATATGTTAGGTTTCAGTAGTGTCTGTTGATTAATACTTCACTAAGAAAAGTACTTCAGTGGTCTTATGGTTTTAAATTATTGAACATCAAAGAGAAAATATGAATAATTTTTCTAGTGTTTTTAAAAATTGACACTTTAATCCTAGGAATGCACTGGGCAATTGTGTATTTGCACTTCTTTTTCAAACCACTCATGTATAATGTAGAAGTTGTTCAATAATTGATAGTCTCTAGAGTTCCTAAAGAATTAGCTCATTTTCTAGTATTGCCAAATTTATGAAGAGTACTTACTGTAAAATGTAGAGGTGAGGACATCAATTCCTATCCCAGATCCTCTGGCTTATTCCTGCTTCCCCAGGAAGGTAATCACAGAGATGTAGGACCTATTCCTCAGACTGACTTCTGATTCCCATATTAACCTGACCTCCACTCTGATAGAGGTATCTAATTATCCAGAAATGCCAACACCTTATTCTAACTTCCCAGGTTATCTACGACGGAGATTTGACCAAGGATTGATGCAGACTGTTCTCTCCGTAATAGCTATTGATGAAAGTGAGGTGGATTAGGAGTCTCAGTGGTGAACCTAACTCATGTGACACCACTTAAAAGAGACCGTCATGACAGAGTGGCTTAATGTTTACAGAAGAATACAGATAAATCATTTTTCATAGAGAAACTGAAGTATTATGCCTATATCATATTTCTTTATAAAATGAGAAAATTTATTTGAATATGTTATGTGAACTATAAGCTATTACACAGATATTATAAGCAGTGGTTTGTAAATTTGGGTTGATTTATCCTTTTTGCTAATATTTTCAAGCAATTTTAAAATTAAAATCCATCTTGTTTTTTGATTATCAAATTGTAATAATTGTTTAGTAGGTACATAATGAATATGAGTTCTAATATGTTCCTTTTTCTCTCTTTTTTTTTTTTTCAATTTACAGAGACATTAGTAAAAACTGTCACCTAAGCATTAAAACATTTCTTTATTGGACCATCCTGGGTTTTAGTCATGCCTTTATTTTCTTTTTTGGATCCTATTTTCTAATAGGGAGAGATATATCTCTGCTTGGAAATGGACAGGTAAAATATATGGTTCCTTAAAGGATGTTTGTTAATATTTTTGTTTGGTTTGGTTTGGTTCTGATAGATTTCGGTCATAGGACATAAAAATAACATTCAATTTTAATGATAAAATTACAGATAATTAGATTAAAATGCAATTCTTTAAAAGTTTGAAATTTTTTTTCACTTAATAAAATTTCACACAAGTGGAAGTTAAAACAAAGGCAATACAGTATAATCTTAATATGAAACTCAAGTTACTAAACAATTTTGCTGTTTAAAATTAACTCAAACAAGGGGATATGTCCATCCCCCTGCATGGTATTCACCCCTGGATAGAGTTTTAGTAATAGCTACTATCTACATTTAGTGCTTACTCTTGTGTTAAGTGCTTTCCATGCTCCATCTCTACTAATTCTTTCGCACTTAGTGTTTGCTTTAAATTACATGCATTATTTTTTTGGTTTGCTTAGGAAGTGTTACCGTACTCTTCAGTAAATACCAGCAGTTATAAAGAATTTATAAATTAGAGTTTATATGTAAACATTTTTGAAATGTAAAGTTAGTTAAAAGAGTGCCTCTCACAGTACATCGTTATACTGTTTCCTGATTGGAGTACTAATATTGAGAGACTCTTGATAAAACTAGGCCCCTCTTTCTAGGGAAAGGAGGAAGAAAATGACAGCACTAGAAGTTTGTCATCTTTAGTTTTCCTTTTTCCTTGGCCTTACTTAATTATTGCAAAATATATTTGAGGACACAGAGATACAAAATTTACAATTGGGACAATATAAGGTTTTTAACTGCTCAGTAAACATTTATTGATGGCCAACCATTTCCATGTACTGTACCAGGTTCTGAATATATAATTCTAATAGGTCCTCTCATGGAGCTTAGAGTCTTATGAGGGAGACAGAAAATAAGCAAGTATATTAATAACAAAATTGCAATGAAAGATATAGGTTTCAGTTGTAGAGAGGCCTCAACTATGCAAATTCCTTTGAGATATAAAGTGGGAACATAAAATATTATTGTCACTTAACTTTTGAGGACATACTTAGACTGATTTGGGCAAAAACATGAACCTAGTTCGATAGCATAATGGTTAAAGTGCTTCTTAAATAACACCAACCTTTTGTTGAGGTTTTTCTCTGTTCCAGGTATTACATGCTTTAGTTATTAAATCATTATAGCAACACTGTGTGAGGAAAATATCATGTATTACTATTTTGCATTTTTAAAATTTAACCTCAGGCTAAGACACTTGCCTAATGTCAAATGTCACACAGTAAACAAATTGGAAGAGTAGAATTCAAACTCAGATCTGTTTGACTTCAGAGCCTGTGTCCTTAATCACAACTCTGAATTCCTTAGAGAAGTGTTAACCCAATGCCTTTCTGTATAGAATTGCACCTATGCAAGGACTATCAAACAGGTGTATGAGTAAGTGTGCCCATTGTCACTGAAACATTGAACTGAAAACTGGACAGAATGAAGACAGATAGAATTGCCAGATCATATGGAATTCTATGTTTAACTTTTTGAGGACCTACTTAATGTAAATGGCTGTACCATTTTACATTCCCACCAACAATTTAGAGATTTCCGTTCCTCCAGTCTTGCCAACACATTGTTTTTTCAATATAGCAATCTTGGCAGGTTTAAAGTAGCATCTCCTTGTCGTACTGATTTGCATGTCCCTAATGACTAATGCTGTTGAGCATCTTTCATTTGCTTATTGGTCATTCCCTTCTTGGAGAAATGTCTATTCATGTTCTTTGCCCATTTTTTAATTGAGTTGTTTGTCTTTTTGTTGTTGATTTGTAGTTCCTTGTATATTCAAGATGTTAAACTCTTGTGATTTGCAATAAATGCTCTTATTCTCTAGGTTTTCTCTTTACCCTCTTGATACTGTCATTTGATGCACAAAAGTTTTTTAATTTTAATTAAGTCTAGTTTATTTTTTTCTTTATTGCCTGTGCTTTTGGTGTCATATCTAACCATTGAAAATTCAGGGTAATAAAGATTTACATCTATGTTTTCTTCTAAGAATTTTATACTTTCAGCACTTAAATTTAGGTTTTGATCATTTTGAATATAGCTGTATAAGGCAAGGATCCAACTGCGTTCTTTTGCCTGTGGCTATCCACTTTTCCCAATATCATTGTTAAAGATACTGTTCATTCTCCATTGAATGGTCTTGGCACCCTGGTCAGAAATCAATTGACCATAGGTAAAAAGCTTTATTTTTTAGACTCTTGATTCTATTCCATTGATCTACATGTCTGTCCTTATACCAGTACCATGCTGTTTTGAATACTGTAACTTTGTAGCTAAATTTTGAAACCAGTAAGTATGCGTCCTCCTACTTTGTTCTTTTTGAAGATTGTTTTGGCTATTTAGGGTCCTTTGAACAACCATATGAATTTTAGGATGGGTTTTTCAATTTGTGCCAAAAAATTCCATGGAGATTTTGATAGAAATTGCATTGCATCTGTATATTGCTTTAGATAGTATTGTCATCTTACTAATAAATATTAAGTCTTCTAATCCATGAACTGGAATGTCTTTCTGTTTATTTAGATCTTTAATTTTTATCAGAGATGTTTTGTAGTTTTCAATGTGCAAGTCTTGTGCCTCCTTGATTAAGTTTATTCCTGTATTTTACTCTTCTTGATGCCATTATAAATTGAATAGGTTTTCTTAATTTTCTTTTCAGATTTTTCATAATTTTTGCATGTTGATTTTGTATCCTACAACTTCGCTAAATCTATTTATTAGCTCTAACATTTTTTTGTCGAGATTCCTTAGGGTTTTCTACATATGAGATCATGCCTTCTGTAAATATAGTTTTACTTGTTCCTTTACAATTTGGATGCCTTTTATTTTTATTTTTCTTGCCTAATTGCTCTGACTAGCACTTCCAGTACTATGTTGAATGAAAGTGCCAAAAGCAAGCATCATGTCTTCTTTGTTATCTCAGGAGAAAACTATCAGCCATATTTGCACCATTAATATTATGTTGGCTATGGATTTTTCATATATGCCCTTTATCATTTTGAGGATGTTCCCTTCTATTCATAATTTATTGAGTGCTTTTATCATGAACAGGTGCTGAATTATGTCAAATGCTTTTCTGAATCAATTGAGATGATCACATATTTTTTTCCACTCTATTTATGTGGTATGTTACATTGATTTCCATATGTTGAACTACCCTGTATTCCTGGAATAAAAGCCACTTGGTCATAGTGTATGATCCTTTTTTTTCCCCTTTCAACAAATTAATTTTATTGATATATATTAATAAAGCATGCTGTTCATTCAGAGTTTACAATAGTTGTACATTCATCGTTTCATTATTAAACCATTTTCATTATTTCAATAATATAATAATAAAAAATAAAATTTTCACCTCTCAATCTCTCAGCATTTTTCCTGCTGTACATAGCTGTTATTTCTGGCTATTCTTGCACAATTATTTATTAAGCAGTTTTAGTGAGGCATATTCACATCTATCCGAAGTATATAATCAATGGCTTATAGTATAAACAATGTTGGCAATGTTGGACATTCATTACCATAAAAAATTTTATAACAATTTCATTATTCCAAAAAGAAAAACTCCACACCCCTTAGAATGCCTTCACCAGCCCTGCATAACCACTAATCTAATTTCATCTTTATAAATTGATTTATATTTACGTTTTATATAAATGGGATCATACAGTATATTATACGATATATTTAATGCATTGTATTGTAATCATACAGCATTTATCCTTCTATGTCTGGCTTGCTTCACTCAACATAATATCCTCCAGGTTCATCCATGTTGTTATAATGCTGCATAATATTCCATTGTGTGGCTACGTCACAGTTTATCTGTTCATTGGTTGATAGACACCTGTGTTGTTTCCAGCTTTTGGCAGTCGTGAATAATGCCATTATGAACATCGGTGTGCAGATGTCTATTCGTGTTTTTCAGGGTAGATTGCCTGGTCAAGTGGCAAGTCTATATTAAACTTTAGGAACTGCCAAACAGTCCTTCACAGAGGCTGTACCATTCTACATTCTCACCAACAGTGAATAAGTGTTCTTATCTCTCCACATCCTCTCAAACACTTGCAGTTCTCTTTTTATTTTTTTATTTTATATTTATTTTTTATTTATTTCTCTTCCCTTCCCCCCGCCCCAGTTGTTTGCTCTCTGTGTCCATTCACTGTGTGATC
Organism: Dasypus novemcinctus; assembly: GCF_030445035.2. Lineage (NCBI taxonomy): Eukaryota > Metazoa > Chordata > Mammalia > Cingulata > Dasypodidae > Dasypus > Dasypus novemcinctus. The sequence goes on from NC_080676.1 coordinate 57,519,207, forward strand.
TTCTGTGTCCACTTGTATTCTTGTCAGTGGCACCCAGAATCTGTGTCTCATTTTGTTGCGTCATCTTGCTGCATCAGCTTTCCATGTGTGCAGTGCCATTCCTGGGCAGGCTGCACTTTTTTCACACTGGGCGTCTCTCTTTCCAGGGCACACTCCTTGCGCATGGGGCTTCCCTATGTGGAGGACACCAAATTCGCTTCCCTCTATCTTTTTAATAGTGGCCATTCTGATAGGTGTGAAATAATACCTCATTGTAGTTTTGATTTGCATTTCCCTAATCATTAGTGATGCTGAACATTTTTTCATGTATTTTTTGCCATTCATATTTCTTCTTTGGACAAATAACTATTCAAGTCTTTAGCCCATTTTTAAACTGTGTCATTTGTCTTTTTATTGTTGAATTGTAACATCTCTTTATATATCTTGGATATTAAGCCTTTATTGGGCATTGTGATTTCCAAATATTTTCTCCCATTGATTCAACTGCCTTTTCACACTTTTGACAAAGTCTTGTGAGGTGCAAACATATTTAATTTTGAGGAGGTCCCATTTATCTATTTTCTTTTGTTGCTTGTGCTTTGGGTATAAGGTCCAAAAAAACCTACCACCTGCCACAAGGTCTTGAAGATGTTTTCCTAGATTTATTTCTAGTGGTTTTATAGTCCTGGCTTTTATATTTAGGTCTTTGATGCATTTTTAGTTGATTCTTGTATAAGGAGTGAAATAGGGGTCTTTCATTCTTTTGATTATGGATATCCAGGTCACCTACCACCATTTGTTGAAGAGGCTATATTCTTCGTTAATATGGCCTTGGTGGGTTTGTTGAAAAACAGTTGGCTGGAGAAGTGAGGGTTTCTTTCTGGACTGGACCCTCAATTCTATTCCACTGATCCATGTGTCTATCTTTATGCTGATATCATGCTGTTTTGCCCACTGTAGTTTTGTCATATGTTTCAAGGTAAGGTAGTGAAGTTCCTTCCATGTCACTCTTCTTTAGAATGCTTTCGGCTATTTGTGTGTACTTTCCCTTCCAAAAGAATTTGGTAGTAGCTTTTTCTATTTCGGTGAAGTAGGCTGTTGGAATTTTGATTGGTGTTGCATTGAATCTGTAAATCAGTTTGGGGTGATTGATATCTTCATAATATTTAGTCTTTGAATCCATTAACACAGAATGATTTTCCATTTATTTAGGCCTTCATTGTTTTCTTTCAGCATTATTTCATAGTTTTCTGCAAATATGTCTGGTACTTCTTTGGTTGAATTGATTCCTAGGTATTTGAGTCTTTTTTTTTTTTTGCTATTGTAAATGGAATTTTCCCCCTGATTTCCTCCTCATATTGCTCATTACCAGTATATAGAAACATTAGTGATTTTTGCTTGCTGATCATTTATCCTCCAATTTGTTGACCTCATTTATTAACTCAAGTAGCTTTTTCATAGACATTTCAGAATTTTCTAAATATATTAATAGGATCATGTCATCTGGAATTAGTGAAAGTTTTACTCCCTCTTTTCCTTGGATGCCTTTTTTTTTCCTTGTCTAGTTGCTCTAGTTAGAACTTCTAGTACAATGTCAAATAACATTTGTGACAATGGGCATCCTTGTCTTGTTCCAGATATTAAAGAAGGAAAGCTTTCCACCTTTCCCCATTGAATGCTATGTTGGCTGTGGGTGTGTCTTACATGCCTTTTATTGTATTAAGAATCTTCCTTCTATTCTTATCTTTTGAAGTGTTTTTATCAAGAAAGAATGCTGAATTTAGTCAAATGACTTTTCTGCATTGATTGAGGTGATAGTGGTTTTTTTCCATCAATTTGTTAATATGGTATATTAAGTTAATTGATTTTCTTATGCTGAACCAACCTTGCATACTAGGAATAAATCCAACATGGTCTTTTAACATGCTGTTGGATTCAATTTGCAAATATTTTGTTGAGAATTTTATATCTATTAGATAGATTGGTCTGTAATTTTCTTTTCTTGTAGCATCTTTATTTGGCTTTGATATTAGGGTAATGTTGGCTTCATAAAATGTGTTGGGTAATTTTCCCTCCTCTTCGATTTTTTTGAAGAGTTTAAACAAGATTGGTGTTTTCTTCTCAAAATACTTCGTAAAATTCACCTGTGAAGCCATTTGGTCCTGGACTTTTCTTTGGGGGATTTTCAATGACTGATTCAGTATCTTTAAATGTGAGTGGTTTGTTAAGTTCTTGTATTTCTTATAGTCAGTGTAGGTTGCTTGTGCCTTTCTAGGAAATTTTCCGTTTCACCTAGGTTGTTTAGTTTGTTGACATGAATTTTCTCATAATATCTTATGATTTTTTTTAAGATATTTTAAATTTATTTATTACCCCCTCCCCCGTTGTGTTTTTGCGCTCACTGTCTGCACTCTGTGTCCATTCACCATGCGCTCCCTGTATCTGCTTATCTTCTCTTTAGGAGGCACCAGGAACTGATCCTGGTGCCTTTGATGTAGGAGACAGGCACTCAATCGTTTGAGCCACCTCAGCTACCTGGTTAACTGTGTCTACCACTGTCCCTCCTCTGTGTCTCCTTTTGTTGCATTTGCATCGTCTTATTGCACCAGCTCTCCATGCAGATCAGCCACCATGCATGCCAACTCACTTTCACCAGGTGGCTCCTGGAATTGAACCCAGACCTCCCATATGGTACACCTTGACTGTCCCCTTCGTCTCTTTTTTTGTTGCATCATCATCTTGCTGCATGACTCATTTGCACAGGCACTGGCTTGCCACACAGGCATGCTTTTTTTATCAGGAGGCCCCAGAAATCAAACCCAGGTCCTCCCATATGTTAAGCCGAAGCCCAATCATTTGAGCCACATCTGCTTCCCTCACCTTTATTCTTGAAATAAGTTTTGCCAGATATAGATCTCCTGGCTGATAGTTTCTGGTTTTTGTTCTGTTTTGTGTTGTTTTGTTTGCAGTACTCTAAATATGTCTTCCCACTACCTTCTGGCCTCCATGGTTTTTATGAGGAATAAGTTGTTAATTTTATGAAGATCCGTTTTACATAATGAATCACTTCTCTCTTCAGGATTGCCTGTATCTTTGGCTTTTAAAATTTTGACTATAACGTGTAAATGTGGATCCTTTTGAGATTATCCTTCTTGGAGCTCATCGAGCTACTTGGATGTATATTCATGTCTTTCCTCAAGTTTAGAAGATTTGGCCATTATTTTTTCAAATATTCTTTCTTCCCCCATTTTCTCTTGTGGGACTCTGATAATGGATCTGTTTGATGGTGTCCTTTTTTTTTTTTTTTTTTTTTTAAATATTTATTTATTATTATTTTTTAATTACATTTAAAAAAATATATGAGGTCCCATTCAACCCCACCGCCCCCGCCCCCCACTCCCCCCACAGCAACACTCTCTCCCATCATCGTGATACATCCATTGCACCCGGTAAGTTCATCTCTGAGCATCACTGCACCCCATAGTCAATGGTCCACATCATAGCCCAGACTCTCTCACGTTCCATCCAGTGGGCCCTGGGGGGATCTACAGTGTCCCGTAATTGTCCGTGAAGCACTATCCAGGACAACTCCACGTCCCGAAAACGCCTCCACATCTCATCTCTTCCTCCCGTTCCCCACACCCAGCAGCCCCCATGGCTACCGTTCCCACACCCATTTCACATTTCCTCTGTGGACATTGGATTGGTTGTGTCCATTGCACACCTATGTCAAGTGAGGGCTTAGATTCCACATGGGTACTGGATGCACTCTTCCCGCTTCTAGTTGTAGACACTCTAGGCTCCATGTTGTGGTGGTTGACCTTCTTCAACTCCATGTTAGCTGAGTGGAGTAAGTCCAATAAGTCAAAGTGTAGGAGCTGAAGTCTGTTGAGGCTCTGGGCCTGGGTGTCATATTATCAGTCCAGAGATTCAAATCCCCTACATATATCTTAAACTCAGCACCAACTACAATTCCAATAAAGTAGCATGCAAGTCTTGTGAAAAGAGATCCCCTCTGAGTCCATTTCCATCACGCAGAAACACCAGCTCCAAAGAAGGGCCATCTGTCATGGCAGTGAACCCCTTCTGCCATGACCATAGAACCCGTGGGTCTCTTTATCCCTCAAAAGAACCAATACCTGGGGTTGTATCTACCTTATCTGTCTCTTAGACTCTGTTCAGTTGTACATAGGGGTATTCCTTCTGACAACCTCCAGACTCTTTTTTAGAGACTCACAGCCTTATAATCTCATTTCTCCTTTCCATTTCCCCCTTACATTAGGTCAAACCGCTTCCCGAAGTCATGTTATTATATGTAGACAGGTATATTCTGCTGTTCCACATTGAATCTTTAATTCAAGGTCATTTTCTAGTTGCTTCTTCAGCTGGTATGTGGTAGTGATCCCTCGGTGCCAGGGAGGCTCATCCCCGGGTGTCGTGTCCCACGCTGGGGGGAATGCATCACATCTACACGCTGAGTTTGGCTGTGAGAGTGGCCACATTTGAGTAACATGAAGGCTGTCAGGAGGAAACCCCCAGGCACAATGCTACTCTAGGCCTTGTTCTTATTGCAGGTGCATAGGCTCAAAAGTGTAGCCATTAGTATCAAGAGCCCACTGTTGGGCCCTCCTTCCTTCCTGGTTCTTGCCGTTGCACCTGGAGGATTGCCGCTGCTCTCCCAGGGCCCACAACAGTGACCCCCCGGCCAGGAGCCCAGTACCCCCCCAGCTGTTGTTTTTAATTGTTTCCACTATGAGTATATATAGACATTACCATATACCCTGGGCATATGCCCTGTATAACTCCCTGTCAACCATGTATATCCTGTCAATAATATCCCATATCAGTATTCCTCCGCTGCCATTGTTGAACCACTCTGTGATCCAAAACTTCCCGTAAAGTGAATCCCAACATAATGTCAGCTTCAGAAGAGTCTTAGATCACCAAAATTCATATATACAATATACATTATTTCCCCAGATCCACCATAAAACCTTTTCCCTTCCACAGCAATAATCTTTTAACTTATTCATATCATATTTCCTGAAACTGATGTACAGATTCCGAAACTATAGTTTTCAAACAAGGTAACATTTGTGCTTACTATGTGGTCCATACTTTAGGTTGTACAGTTTTTTAAATTTTTTAGTTATCCTATGTTTTGTCTTATGGTTTTCATTATTAGTCTGTCGTCCCCTATATGTTTTTGGTGTAATATTAGCTGTTTTATATTCATCCTCGTGTACTCTCACATAACTCCTCTTTTGCCCCCTTATTTACCTTTGTTCTATCCATTGCACGTCCATTTTCCCCTCCCCTTAGGGCCCACAACGCCTGCCAATCTAATGCCCTGGGAGCCGTCCTTTCTCACGAGAGATACAGTTCTCTCTATTCGACAGCATTAGTCTTCCCCAGGATATGGGTCCACCCCACCCAATGGTAGAACCCACCTTGGCAAAATGAGCCTTCAGCTATTCCCTCCGGAGTCCGTCCCGCATCAGACCATACCCCCTGAGCGTCCTAACCAGGTGACCCTCCTATTTATACTTTGATACGTTTTACTCAACATTTAGTTCTCAACGAACTTCTGGCACTCTCCCATGTTTGTATGTTGCCCCTCCCTCCCACCTATTTCTTGGACCATATTACCCCTCTTCCCATCCCCAGCCCCCCTCAAACCCAGAAAACCCCACCCGAAGGTAACCCCTTGCCCCCATTTTGTCCCTTCTTTGTGCTCATACTTACCCCCAGCTCATCACAGATTCCACCCCTACAGACATTAACTCACATCCTTCCTCCACCCCCCGATTTCCAGTAAGCCACTTTTCCAGACTCTAGCTCTCTGAGGCAGTTAACTTATTTCATATCATTGAGGTCATATAGTATTTGTCCTTCAATGCCTGGGTTGCTTCACTCAACATAAGATTCTCAAGGTTCATCCATGTTATCACGTGCGATTGTAGTGTATTGGTTCTTACAGCTGAGTAGTATTCCATTGTGTGTATATACCACATTTTATTGATCCACTCATCTGTTGATGGACTTTTGGATTGATTCCCACTTTTGGCGATGGTGAACAATGCTGCTATGAACATTGGTGTACATATATCGGTTTGTGTCCTTGTTTTCAGATCTGATGGGTATATACCCAGCAGTGGTATTGCTGGGTCATATGGCAAATCTATGGATAATTTTTTGAGAAACTGCCAAACTGTCCTCCAAAATGGTTGGATCCTTCTGCATTCCCACCAGCAATGGATGAGTGTTCCCCTTTCTTCACATCCTCTCCAGCATTTGTATTCTACTGTTTTTTTCATGGCTGCCAATCTTATGGGAGTAAGATGGTATCTCATTGTAGTTTTGATTTGCATTTCCCTGATAGCTAGGGATTTGGAGCATTTTTTCATGTGCTTTTTAGCCATTTGTATTTCTTCTTTGGAGAAGTGTCTGTTTAAATCTTTTTCCCATTTTTTAAATGGGTTGTTTATCTTTTTGTTTTCGAGATATATGAGTTCTTTATATATGCAAGTTATAAGTCTCTTATCAGATATATGGTTGCCAAATATTTTCTCCCATTGTGTGGGTTCCCTTTTTACTTTCTTGACAAACTCCTTTGAGGTGCAGAAGGCTTTAATTTTGAGGTAGTCCCATTTATCTATTTGTTCTTTTGCTGCTCGTGCTTTTGGTGTGATATTAATGAAGCCATTTCCTATTACAAGGTCCTGTAGATGTTTCCCTACACTGCTTTCTAAGGTCTTTACGGTCTTGGCTCTTATATTTAGGTCTTTGATCCATCTAGAGTTGATCTTTGTATAAGGTGTGAGATGGTAATCCTCTTTCATTCTTCTACATATGGCTATCCAGTTCTCCAGGCACCATTTGTTGAATAGGCCATTCTCTCCCAGTTGAGAGGGTTTGGTGGCTTTATCGAATATTATATGGCTATATACATGAGGTTCTATATCTGAACTTTCAATTCGATTCCATTGGTCTGTGTGTCTCTCCTTATGCCAGTACCATGCTGTTTTCACTACTGTAGCTTTGTAGTATGTTTTGAAGTCAGGAAGTGTGATTCCTCCTATTTCGTTTTTCTTTTTCAATATGTCTTTGGCTATTCGGGGCCTCTTTTTATTCCAAATAAATTTCATAGTTAGTTTTTCTAGTTCCTTAAAGAAGGCTGTGTTGATTTTTATTGGGATTGCATTGAATGTGTAGATCAGTTTTGGTAGGATAGACATCTTAATAATATTCAGTCTTCCTATCCATGAACAGGGAATATTCTTCCATTTATTTAGGTCTTCTTTGATTTCCTTGAACAATCTTGTATAGTTCTCGATGTATAAGTTTTTTACCTCTTTAGTTAAATTAATTCCTAAGTATTTGATTTTTTTATTTACTATTGTGAATGGTATTTGTTTCTTGATTTCCTCCTGATCTTGCTCATTATTGGTGTATAGAAATGCTACTGATTTTTGCGCATTGATCTTATAACCTGCGACTTTGCTAAACTCATTTATGAGTTCTAGGAGCTTTGTTGAAGATCTCTCAGGGTTTTCTATATATAGGATCATGTCATCTGCAAATAATGAAATTTTGACTTCTTCCCTTCCAATTTGAATGCCTTTTATATCTGGTTCTTGTCTCAGTGCTCGAGCCAGTACTTCCAAGACAATGTTAAATAGGAGCGGAGACAATGGGCATCCTTGTCTTGTTCCTGATTTTAGAGGGAAGGATTTCAGGACTTCGCCATTGTAAACAATGTTGGCTTTAGGTTTTTCATATATACTCTTTATCATGTTCAAAAAGTTTCCTTGTATTCCGATCTTTTGGAGTGTTTTTATCAGGAAGGGGTGCTGTATTTTGAGAAATGCCTTTTCTGCATCTATAGATATAATCATGTGGTTTTTTTCTCTCAATCTGTTTATATGGTGTATTACATTGATTGATTTTCTTATGTTGAACCATCCTTGCATACCTGGGATAAATCCCACTTGGTCATGGTGTATAATTCGTTTAATGTGTTGTTGAATACGATTAGCAAGTATTTTGTTAAGTATTTTTGCGTCTAGGTTCATTAGAGAAATTGGTCTGTAATTTTCCTTTCTTGTGGTGTCTTTGTTTGGCTTTGGTACTAGGGTAATGTTGGCATCATAGAAGGAATTAGGCAGTGTTCCTTCTGTTTCGATTTTTTGGAATAGTTTCACCAGGATTGGTGTTAGTTCTTTCTGGAATGTTTTGTAGAATTCACCTGTGAAGCCATCTGGCCCTGGGCTCTTCTTAGTTGGGAGATTTTTAATGACTGATTCTATCTCTTTGCTTGTGATTGGTTTGTTAAGATCATCAATTTCTTCTTTCGTCAGTATGGGCTGCTTATGTATTTCTAGGAATTTGTCCATTTCCTCTAAATTGTCATTTTTGTTGGAATATAGTTTTTCAAAGTATCCTCTTATGATAGTCTTTATTTCTGTGGGGTCAGTGGTGATATCACCTTTCTCATTTCTTATTTTGTGTATTTGCATCTTTTCTCTTTTTTTCTTTGTTAGTCTCGCTAAAGGTTTGTCAATTTTGTTGATCTTCTCAGAAAACCAGCTCTTGGTCTTGTTTATTTTTTCAAGTGCTTTCTTATTTTCTATTTCATTTAGTTGTGCTCTTATCTTTGTTATTTCCTTCCTTCTTCTTCCTGTTGGGTTACTTTGTTGTTGTTTTTCTAATTCCTTCAAATGTGCAGTTAATTCTTCAATTTCTGCTCTTTCTTCTTTTTTGATATATGAATTTATGGCTATAAATTTCCCTCTCAGTACTGCTTTTGCTGCATCCCATAAATTTTGGTATGTTGTGTTATCATTATCATTTGTTTCAAGGTAGTCATTGATTTCTTTTGAGATTTCCTCTTTGACCCACTGTTTTTCTAAGAGTGTGCTGTTTAATTTCCAAATTGTCGTGTGAAGTCTGGGTCTCTGTCCCTTGCAAATTTCCAGCTTCACTCCACTGTGGTCAGAGATATTGTTTTGTATGATTTCGATCTTTCTGAATTCATTAAGCCTTTCTTTGTGGCCTAGCATATGGTCAATCTTGGAGAATGTTCCATGTGCGCTTGAGAAAAATGTATATCCTGCTGTGTTTGGGTGTAATGATCTATATATGTCTATTAGATCCAGCTCTTCTAATATACTGTTCAAATGTTTTGTTTCTTTAGTGATTCTCTTTTGAGATGTTCTGTCCAGAGTTGATAGTGGTGTATTAAAATCCCCCACTATAATTGTAGATGCATCTATTCTTTCACTTAGTTTTTCCAGCGTTTGCCTCACATATTTAGAGGCGCCCTTGTTAGGAGCATAAATATTTATGATTGTTCGATCTTCTTGACAGATTGTCCCTTTCACTAAAATATAGTATCCTTCTTTGTCTCTCACAATTGTTTCGCATTTAAAATCTATTTTGTCTGATATTAATATAGCTACTCCTGCCTTTTTTTGGTTGTTGTTTGCTTGTATGATTGTTTTCCAGCCATTCACTTTCAACCTCCATGAGTCTCTGGGTCTAAGATGTGTCTCTTGTAGGCAGCATATAGATGGGTCGTATTTCCTTATCCAGTGTCCCAGTCTGAATCTTTTGATAGGTGAGTTTAATCTGTTGACATTCAGTGTTATTACGTTTAGAGAGTTATTTATGGTAGCCATATTTTGGTTGGTTTTGTATTTGTTATATTTTGTTTGTATTATTTTATTTTCCCCTTCTATTTTTGTCTTTCTTGTTGCTTTTACACTCTCCTCCATCTCTGACTGTCCTGTTTTTTCCTTTCTTCCTGCAGAATTCCCTTAAGAATTTCTTGAAGGGGAGGTTTCTTGTTGATATACTCTTTCAGTTTCTGTTTATCTGTGAATATTTTGAACTCTCCATCATTTTTGAATGCTAGTTTAGCTGGATAGAGTATTCTTGGTTGGAGATTTTTTCCTTTAGTACCTTGACTATATCATACCACTGCCTTCTTGCCTCCATCGTTTCAGATGAGAAATCAGCACTTAATCTTATGGAGTTTCCCTTGTATGTGATGGTTTTCTTTTCTCTTGCTGCTTTTAGAATTTTTTCTTTGTCTTGAGCATTGGATAATTTGACAAGTATATGTCTTGGGGTGGGCCTGTTGGGGTTTATGACCAGTGGAGTGCGCTGTGCTTCTTGGATATGTACATCTGTCTCTTTCAGTAGATTTGGGAAGTTTTCATTCATTATTTCCTGCAACACTCCTTCTGACCCCTTTCCCTTCTCTTCTCCTTCTGGAATGCCTATAATACGTATGTTTGAGCGTTTTGCATTATCATTCAGGTCCCTAAGTCCTATCTGGATTTTTTCTACCTTTTTATTGACCACTTCTACTATCTGTTTGATTTCCAATGCACTGTCTTCCACATCACTAATTCTCTGCTCTGCCTCTTCTAGTCTGCTGATATTTGTTGCAAGTGTATTTTTGATTTCTTGAATTGTGGTGTTCATTTCCATCATATCTGTTATTTTTTTGCGCATGTCTGCAATTTCCCCTCCAAGTGTTGTCTTCACGCTGTTAACCTCTTTCATTACTTCATCAAATTTGTCGGTGATAAATGTTCTGAGATCTTTCATTGCTTGTGCGAAGTCCTGCCCCCCTTCCTGATTTTCAGTTTGTTGATTGGATTCAGCCATGTTTTCCTGATTACTGGTTTGGTTTGTAGATTTCTGTTGCTGTCTTGTCAACATTTTTTCTTGACGGGTTTAATCAGTTCCTTAGCTTCTTTGTCTAGTCTTGGAGATTAATTAGCTGTTGTTTTTGCGTAAGTGTTATATCTTCTCTTTGTCACTTTGTTCTTCTTATTCCAATTTCTTATTGCTAGTTAAGCTCACTTTAAAGGAAAGTATTAGTGCTGGGGAAAGTCAATTGTGTAAGGAAGGAGAAAGTGTGAAGTAATATTGGTGATATATGTTTACAAAGCAACAATATGAGTTCTGGGAGGATGGAGGTTAGATCATGTAAATTGTGTAGAGTTATAGTAGTAGGAAAGTACCTATAATGAGGTAGACGACTGAATATGGGAGGAATGTGGTACCTACTAAGAGGCTATTGTTTTCGTGAGAGAGGGAAAGAGAAAAGAAAGGTAATAGTTTCAGGGACGAATACCAGATGGAAAACTAAACAAAGGTATTAGAAATTAAGAGTTAGACACTTTGTGGATCAAAGAAAGGGAGATGGAATATAGGAGAGATAGCAGATGGTGGAGGATATCAAGTTGTAGGGGAAAGGGGATAGTGTAGATAGGCTAAATCTATTCACAGAGAAATGAGGCAGTGGAGGGTGAGGAAACCCAGCAAATGTGAGGTATTTCCTGTAGGACCTATTGTATTGTTAAGGTAAAATAGTATAAGAAGAATATTGTGGACAAGAAAGAGGATTGAAAAAAAAAAAAAAAGAACAACAACAACAAAAAATAAAAAATAAAAAAAAAACAAAGAACAGAAACCCCGCCGCCAGGCTCGGCTGGGCTCAGCTGGGCTCCGGTCCCCCGCCCGCTGCCCGCCGCGGCTCGGCTGGGCTCGGCTGAGCTCGGCTTTCCCTCCCGCCGCCCGGCGCGGTGTGGCTGGGCTCGGCCCCCCCGCCCACTGCGGCTCAGCCGGGCTCGGCCGGACTCGGCTTCCCCGCCCACCGCCCGCCGCCGTGGCGCAGCGCGGCTCGGCTCTCCCGCCCGCCACCCGCCGCGGTGCTAGCTGCCTCGGCTCCGCCTACCCAAGGAGGGAGTCCTCCACACGTAGCTGGGATCTCCGTGTATATTTCACAGATGGATCCTCTCTGTTACCTTTCCTCCAAATCGATGTCCAGACACCTCCGGACCAGGAAAAATCCCGAAACAGCCGGTCCCAAAGAGTCTCCGACGCCTCCCAGCCGATTCCCCCCAGGAGCTAGTAACTGGCAAGTTCACTCAGCCGCCATCTTGCCTCCCCCTCCTGAAAAGTCCCAAATTATATCTTATAGACCAGTCCTTTCCGTTACCTTCCCACCAAATCGATGTCCAGACACTTCCTGCCCTGAAAAAATCCTGAAAAAGCCTGGTCCCGGAGAACCTCCAGCGGTGCCCAGCTGCCTCTTCCCAGGAGAGACGGCAAGGCAAGCTCACTCAGCCACCATCTTGCCAGAAGTCTGTCTGTTTGATGGTGTCCTTTACGTCCCTCAGACTCTGTTCACTTTTTGCTTTCTTTTACCTTTTGCCTCCTCAGACTAGATAATTTTAAGTCTCCAGTCAAGTATTCTGATTTTTTCTGCCTGCTGAAATATGTTTTTGAAACTTTCTAGTGCATTTTTCATTTCAGTTATTTTACTTTTCAGCTCCAGAATTTCTTTCTACTCAGTTCCTTTCTATAATTTCTCTTTATTAGTATTCTTATCTTGTTAATATATTGTTTTCCTGGTTTACTTTCATTCTGTCTGTGGTTTCCTTTAACTCTTTGAGCATATTTTAAATAGTTGGTTTAAAGTCTGACTAAAATGTTGAAAAGGATGGTTTCTGTCAATTTATGTTTTTTCTTTGAATGGGTGTACTTTACTGTTTTGCCATATGTTTTTTAATTTTGTTGTTGAAAACTGGATGTTCAAATGTTTTAATGTGGCAATTCCAGAAGTCTGATTCTCCTGCTTTGCAGGATTGGCTGTTACCTCTTGTTGAAGGCTTGGCTTATGCTCAGCCAGTGGTTTTAGTTTGTTTGTTTTTAAAAGGTACCAGAGACTGAACCTCGGACATTGTACATGCAAAGCAGGTGGTCAACCACTGAACTACACCTGCTCTACTTAGCCAGTGTTTTGACAGAGATTTCCTTGAATGCCAGGAGCTTACCAAAAAAAAAATTCTCCCAGTCTTGGTGGATAGGCTCTGTGCTAGGGCACTCCTTTAACTCTTAGCCAGACATTTACAACTCTGCTTCTGCCCGTATTTCCTGCTTGCTGAGCCTAGAGATCAGCCAGTGGTGAAAGCTGAGAGCATTCTTGTGCCTTTTCTGAGCATCTGTCCTGTTTTAGGCATGCACTTTACTTTCTCAATTCCCCAGTATACACAGGTGCTTTTGAATGTCTTAATTTCCCAAAGAAACTGCTCTCATCAGCTTTTCCTCCCAGGCTTTAGGCAGTCATTATATGTCTCAGTTGTAATCTTTTTTCCACTGTAACTACAGGTTTTTTGTTTGCCTTATGGTGTTTTCAAGCAGTACCCACCACTTTTACACCCTGAGTAGTTTCAGAGTTAGGTGAAACAGAGATGAGTGCCTTGGGTCAGTCCTTCAGGTAGTCCCCAAAGAGGTTAGAACAGACAAACAGTAATCTGTGGATAAGGTAGGCTCTATTCCTTCCAGATCCAGAGACCAAGTTTCCACATTGGGAATGCAAGTTATTATCTTGAAGAATGTCACCAAGCCAGGGAGGAATGAAAGGATAAGTAGAAGCACCTCAAAGTTTTCCTACCATCTTTAAATTTCATTTTGTTTGATTCCATTTTCTTTAGTTGATATAAATCTTTGACTATTTTCTAGAATTCTAACAAAGTTGGTTCTGACAGTTTCTGCTTTTTGTCCGTGTTTTTGTGAAGGCTTTGAGAGTTTGGAACTGCTTACTCTTGTCATTTTCCTGACATCACTCTTTATTGAGTAATATTTTACTCTATATTTCTTCTAGATTGTAGAAGTGATAAACGCATAAATTGTTTTAATTTTTTTAGTCTTATGCAGGCTTAAAATAATCACAGTATTTGAGATATAAGTATTAATTACAAACTGGGGCTTATCTTAAAATACAGTAGCATTATATATTATATATTTCTTAGAAATCTCGATATAACTTTTTTATTTTTTTATTTATTTTTTAAGGGACCAGGGATTGAACCTGGGAACTTCCATGTGGGAAGCAGGTGCTAAACTGCTTGAACCATATCCACTCCCCTTGATAAAACTTTTAAAATGTAGCTTCCCCAAGAATGTTATGTCATCTACGAAAACTGACTTCCATGAAAACAGTTTTTTAAAAAGCTAAATAATTAGGAGGAAAACACCAATGAAGAATTTTTAAGTATACTATAAATTAGAGAGGTGACTAAAAAGTAATGATTTAGTTGTTGTTGGAGGGTTTTTTTATTTGCTTGTTTTTAAAAAGAACTTACCTCCTCCTTTTTTGACCCCTATAAAGTAAGTCATCTTGGGACACACTTGTTCTAACAGTGTTACTGTGGTACAAATTTTGAGAGACACAATTCAGATTAAAAGAGTAAGAATATATTACAGGAGTGGCAACATTATAATGAAAGAAGCAGGAAGGAGGGACTTACAGTCTTATGGTGAGAGTAGAAAACTAAGATGATTTAGGGAGAAAAATAATGGGGAAATAGTTTCACAGGTAGCAGGGTTCCCATCCTAGCATTCCATGACATTTTGCTTCTCTATAGGTCTCAGCATCAAAAGAAAAGAGACTTCAGAGAAAGAGAAAAATATATTATTCACCACCATTTTTTTCTGGAATTTTAATTATTTCTCCCCTTATTATTTCCTATCCTTAATTAGTTTCCCTTTCATACTAGTTATGTCATCGACTGTTGAAACCTAACCATCACATAGTAAGAGTTCCCTGTTAAGACTGAAAATGCCCTCTTTTGTATCTATATTACACAGAGAATGCAGTATCTTTTATTTCAGTTCAAAGGATCAGGCCATTCAAGAACATGTATACTATTTAATTCCTATCAGTAAATAAAAATTGTTTAATAGAAAGGTTATGGTAAAAAATATCTTTGATTTTCTAGTTCATTATAGAATTTCTCTGTACATTAATTTATTCATCAAACAGATATGTAAAGCACTAACAATATTCCAATCACCTAATAGAAAGATACAGCTATACCTTAGAGAGCAAAAAAGTATATTTTCACCCAAATGGGCCAGATGTTTAAAAACTAACTGTAATAAAGAGATAATTTGTACTAGAGAGCTGAACAAGCCGTTAACCCTAGGGAAGGTAATTCTTTTATAGATATGTGTATAGCTAAGCCAGATACTGAAAAAGATTTAATCTTTTGTTTACTTTTAAATCTCCTCTTGCTTAACCCAGGACTTTGCTTCTTAATTATCCTCTCTCTTTCCTTCATCATCTAGCTCACATTCTTTAGTGGATCAAATACATTAGCATACAAACATGCTTAAAGATCTACCATATTCTAAAAAGCATACTTCCTTGACCCCTCAACCTCCTTTGCTGGCTAACTTGGAAGAAATGATCTTTTCTCACTATTTCTACTGCCTGACCTATTTTCCATTGAACCAACTCCAGTGGAGCTTTTGCTCCCAGAGCTGCCATAAAAAGCTTTCTTGTTAGGTCATCAGTCTCCTCTCTATTGCCACATCCCGGGGCATGCCTCAGCCTTTATGAACTTGGTCACTGGGCACAATCTGTGAAACTTTCCTTCCCGCTACATTATTTTCTCTCAAATTCTGTAACATCACCCTTTTTTGGCTTCCTTACTGACTGTTCTTTTTCAATCTTCCCTTCCCATTCTCAAATAGTTTCTCAACCTCTGATCTGTTGAACTGATAATTTTTATTGCGGGAAGCTTGTCCTGTGAATTGTAGGCTATTTAGCTATATCCCTAGTGTCTTACCTACTAGGGGCCAGAAGCATACACAATTACACTCCCTTCCCCCTATTGTGACAACCAAAAAGTCTCCAGACCCTACTAACTATACCCTAGCAGACAAAATTTTCCCCCCTTGAGAACCACTGCTCTAATGATAGCAGTGATCTAGGGTTCAGTTTTAGGCCGCCTTTTTATTCTCTATCTGTATACTGAGTGAACTCATCCTTCCCCGTGGTTTTAAATACTACCTAAATGTTGAAAACTCACCAGTCTCTCCCAAACTCATATAACTACCCATAAACTTAATATAGCTAAACAGCATTTTTAAATATCTTCTGAAAACCCACTCCCTATACTAATAAATTGAACCACCTTTCGTCCAGTTGAACAGGAAAATCTCTAGGAATCATCCTTGATTTACTTCTTTTCTCCCAACTCACATGCAGTCAAAATACATTCTGATCTTGTCACTTCTCTCCACCTCCACCACAGACCACCCTCTCTTTCCTGGACGGTAATAATCCCTCCTTCCTGCTATCCATTCTCCATGTAGTAGCCAGAGTGATATCTTTTTTTTTTTTTTAATGAAAATTAGGTTATGTCTCTCCCTTCTCAGAATCATTCATGGCTTCTTGTCATACTTATTAGAAAATGTGCTCTGGGATTACATAAAATGTCATCTGAATCTGTCTACCTCATGAACTATATTCCTACCACCCTCCCTTTTATTCAAGCCACAGTGGCTTTCTTGTTCCTTAAGGAGACAAACTTGTTCCTGCCTTAGGATTTCTGCCCTTGCTGTTTCTCTACCCAGATGCTTTTCTCTCACAAAGATCATGTGGCCAGTTCCCTTAAGCATTCAGGTCTTTGCTGAAACATCACTTGGCTCAAACAGACCTTCTTAGCCTACTCTAATAAAATGACATCTCCCTCACCTTTCATCACTTTCTGGCATCTTACTCTATTTTCTTTATAGCACTAATCTCTACCTGAAAGTATATATTTTGGGTGTTATGTGTTTATTTTCTGTTTCCTCCAATTAATGGAGCATAGACTTTTTCTTTTCACTACTGCATCTCTAAGGTCTGGAATGGTGCTTGGTATGTGATAGATGCTCAGTTATGATATTTTGTAGCATATACTCTTTTTTTACTATTGTAGTCACAGGTTTCAAATGTAAGTGGCTTAAATAAAGCAAGTGATTTTTAGTAGAGAAAGTAATTTTTGCCTTATATCTGATTTAACATTTTATTGATACATAATGCAATAATAGTTGATTCTTTCTGTTTAGATGTTTGGAAACTGGACTTTTGGCACTTTGGTCTTCACAGTCATGGTCATTACAGTCACAGCAAAGGTATGGTACCAAAATTAGAAATATAGACAAATTTTGTATTTGCATAATTAGTAGTTGATTTTCTTCATTTCTTTAGCCATAGATAAATATTTTTTCCTTTTCCAATAATAAGTAATTTCCCTTTCAGCTACATTTTCCATTCATTTTAATTTTGTCAAAGAATTCTTTTGTAAGTTCATTATTTTGGAAAGCCCCACCTCATTTTTATGACCAAATAAAAGTTAACACCATAATACTCATCTCTGAAATTTTGCTTCTCTGTATATAGTATAAGACAATACAATTTGTTTTAGGCATGAAGTTGAGAATAAAATAATCACATGAAATTTCATTGTTGCTGTCTCACAGAGGAAAATTCTTATAAACTTGAAATTATTCAAATTCATAGTAGGACCCTTTTATCAATATTTATCATCTGAGGGACTATGTCATGGGACTCTTAGTTACTTATAACTAATACATTTCATTCTTGAGTTTTATCTGAGAGGTTAAAGCCAAGTTTATTGCTTTATTACTTTATATTTCTAAGAATTTTTTCAATGTTTTTCATTATAGATGGCTTTAGAAACTCATTTCTGGACCTGGGTCAATCATCTTGTCACCTGGGGATCTATTATATTTTATTTTGTATTTTCATTGTTTTATGGAGGTATTTTCTGGTGAGTTGACTATTGTTTTTCATTGTATCGATTCAATTGTAATAAATATTCATAGTGATAGATTATATTCTGAACAAATTCTGTTCAGAATAGTTTTGAGATCCTATTCTGCTAATAAGTTCACTTCTTTCAGCTCAACTTACTGATAATGAGAAAAAAGAAACATATATTCAATACCTACTACTAAGTGTTTTATGAAAGATATTACATTTATGCATCACAATAATCTTATTATTCTCAATTTTTTCTATGTGGAAATTAAGCCCCAAGGCCACAGAGGTTAAAAAAAAAAAATTAGCAAAGCCAGGATTCAAACTCTCCAATTGCCTTACTCTGCAGTTAATGTTCTTTACATTAATCATTGTAGCTCTAAATTTTTATTAATATGTATGAAATAAGTCACATAGAACCATTAAATTTTGATGAAGAGTCAGCTTCTTTCTCAAAGTTAAATCTATTACAATTCATCTTCATTGGTAGAGTCAGGTATACAACTACCCTAATAGATTAAAAATTAATACTTCTTTTAAGATTCTTTAGTAAATAATGGACAACTAAAATCTCTCCTTTTAAATTAATTAATTAATTAATTTTAAAAATCTCTCCTTTGGAGAATTTATATGAAATTTGATTGCTGTGCATTTGAACCCTATACCAGGCAAAAAGCTTCTGAAGTTAAGCAAAAAGTTTAGATTGGCTAAACAATTGACTTCTTTTACAAATATTGCATATTACATCTGGTTTTCTTTTATTTGAGGCGGGGGGTTGTTTTGTTTTCAATAATAAAGTTTAGTTTTAGAAAAGTTTAAAATTACAGAAAAATTACATCATAAGTATGGGGGATTTCCATATAATCCCTAGCCACCCATCCACACCCACATTTTCTCCTATTTTTTTTTTTTTTTTTTTTTAGACATTTATCCTCTTCCATTGTTTGCACTTGCTATCTGCTTGTCTTCTTTTTAGGAGGCACCGGGAACTGAACCCGTGGCCTTCCATGTGGGAGGGCGGCACCTACGCTTAAGCCATCCCTGTTTTGTTGTGTCTTCCATTGCGTTTCCTCACTGTATCTCTTGGTTGCGTCATCTCACTGAATCATCTTGTTGAGTCAGCTTGTCACACCAGCCCATCACATCAGCTTGCTGTCTTGTTTGTCTTCTTTAGGAGGCACCAGGAATTGAACCTAGGACCTCCCATGTGGTAGGCAGGAGCCCAGCTGCTTAAGCCACATCTGCTTCCCTCTCCCTTATTATTAATATCTTACATTAGTATGGTACATTTACTACAATTGATGAACCAATATTGAAGCATTGCTACTACAAGGTCTACGTTCACATCATGGTCCACACCTCGCACTATTCAGTATTATAGGCTTTAACAAATGTACAGTATCATGTATCAATCATCTCAGTATAATACAGAATAATTCCCAGGACCTGAAAATGCCCTGTGTTCTACCTGTACATCCCTCTCCCACCCTTCTGAACCCCTGGTAACCATTTTCTTTATATCAATATTACAAGTTCTGCCACCACACAATAATAACTACAATAACAATAAATCCGTCTTGGCCTGTGGTCACACTCCCCCCTTGTTTTTCATTCCTCAGTTTTTTGTTGTTTTTAAATATATTTTTATTTATTTTTAAAGATACATTTACATTACATAAAGATACATTTAAAGATAGATTACATAAAATGTTACATAAGAAAATATAGGGGATTCCCAGAGGAACCTTGGAATGATGTTCACTCTGCTTCAGGTTGAGAGGGTTCTTAGATATTATGAATATCTACTTGCAGTTGTAGATATTCCTTGTTTTTTGGCACAGGACTTGTCCATCATCATCATTTTGTTAGTTGTCCAGGGCAAGTCCAAATAACTGGAGAATAGTTGTTGACTGCAACTGCTAGGACTCAGGGCTCAACCAGCATATGAACAATCCAAAATTAAGTTTCTGATTCATTTATTTAACAGGTATAATATCAGGTATAATGATAATTAGAATTTTAAATAAAAGGAGTAGAAGAATTGTAAGGGAATTATATTAATAAATGAGTTTAACTATGTTATATTGGGAAAAGAGCTTATCAGATATTCCCAAATAGGGCCTGCTGAGGGGGGATGTTGATATCATGAGGCCGTATGCCTTTCCTATAGTGTCCAGACATTCCTAGAGCCCTCAGGAATAATTTTGTTTGGGGTTTCATTTTCTGTGACAATTGGTAAAATCTGCCTGAGGCCTGCATAAGCGTAACCTCTGAAATGACCTCCCAACTCACTTTGAAATCTCTTAGCCATGAAAACTTTTTTTTCATTGAATGTTTTCCCTTTTTGGTCCAGGTCTGCTTCCAAATGCATCCCTGCATAGAGCTTGGTAATAATTCCTCAGTGTCAAGGAGGTTCACCTCTGGGAGTCTTCTCCCTCATTAGGGGAAGGTAGTGAAGTTATTTGTTGAGTTTGGCTTAGAGAGAGGCTACATTTGTAACAAGGAGGTTTTCAGGAGGTAATTCTTAGGCATTAATTATAATTAGGCTAAGTTTCATTTTTATAGGAATAAGGTTCATTAGTACAAAGCCTTGCATATTTTCCTGTTTCCTTTTGTTAGACACTGCCTCTATTTCTAGAGATTTTTCATTTTAAAAACAACTTATTGAAGTTTATCATTTATACAAGAGCATATACAAAAAATAAGTGCCTAGTAAAAGTTGTGAACTTACAAAACAAGCATGCATAACATCATCCAGGGCTCCTGTATATCACTCCACAAAAAATACCTTGCACCATGATGAAACATAACAAATCATGAAAGAACATCATCAAAGTATTACTACTAACTATAGTCCATATCTTAATTTGGTGTATTTTTCCCCCAACCCACCCTATTATATTTTTTTCTTTGTTCATAAACCATATAATTTATCCCAAGTACAATAAGTGGAATTTGCTATAATTACCAACTTGTGCATTCATCACTTCAATCAATATTAGAGCATTTTCATTACCTAAAAACAAACAAAAAAAAACCACTGTAATATCCATATATTAGTGCTACTACTTACAAATCCTGTGATGTGCTTTCATCATTTCTGTCCATTTCCAAACAACTTTTTACCAATTCTGCTCAGATTAAACCTCAGCTTTCCAGTTTCTAACCATATCCTAGTCTCTGGTGATTTATATTCAAGCTGTTAACTCCATGAGTTTACTCATTATATTTAATTCATAATAGCAAAACCATTCAATATTTGTCCTTTTGTGCCTATAGATATGAATTATAATTAGTAGTAATACTTTGATGATGCTATTCCAGAGATGTTTGCAATTTTATTTGAGAAATTAGTAGGACACCCCAGGATGGCAGTTTAATATTTTGTTGGCTACCTTTTATTTTTTTAAGTAGTTTACATTTATTATGATAATGTGCTTTTTTTAGGAATTATTGGGTATTGAACCCATGACCTTGTACATGGGAAGCAGGCACTCAACCATGGAGCCACATCTCCTCCCCTTGTTGGCTACTTTAATCCATTTCTTTCTGTTTCCCCATATTTTTTTTTTAAGGGGTTTTATGCAAAAACCCAAAAAGTGTATCTAGGCAATGGCTGCTACTATATAGAACTGGTACTTGTGAGTGCATTTATTTCAAAAGATGTTTTTTGAAAGGAGCGTCTAAGTAGAGCTTTTCACCTAGATTTGGGTAATCAATCTTTTAATTGCTCAGTAAAAAATAATTTGTTACATACTTTTTCTTGCTTATCTTGATCTTTAAGGCTATATTACTGCATAATTTTGTTGATATCTTACCACTGAGAGAGTTATCTTGTCAGCTACATGTCACTTTCCTAATAATAAAGACTGTAATTATTATTGAAAGTAATTAACTTGGATTTTAATTTTAACCATTAAAGACTAATTTTCATTATTAAATTATATTGATTTGAAATTTTGAAGATTTTCTTGGGGCATTCCTATAATTATTACTTTCATGTGTTAACATGATGTCTTAATTTAAGGCTTTCATTTACCACTTTTATTAAATGCTCTTTCTTTGCAGGCCATTTTTAGGCTCCCAGAATATGTACTTTGTATTTTTTCAGCTTCTATCAAGTGGTTCTGTTTGGTTTGCCATAATTCTTATGGTTGTAACATGTCTATTTCTTGATATTGTGAAGAAAGTATTTAATCGACAGCTCCATCCTACAAGTACTGAAAAGGCACAGGTAACATCTTTTTATATATAATACCTTTTTTAATTTGGGGTCTTTAACAGTGAATAGCTATCATTATTGTTTGCTTATGTGAGAAAATATTAAACTTTCCATTCCTGTGTCAAATATTTTGCCATATAAAAATCGTTAAATATGGTATTTTTAAGTTATTTCTTACTGTTTCTCTTAGTTTTATGACTACTGGTAAATTGTAATTTTTAAAAATTACATTGTGTTCTTTATAAAACTCCAGGTTTTTAAATATAAAACTTCAAGTTACATCCAGATATTAAATATGTCTTAAATACTACCACAACATTCTGTATATGTATATATAGTTAGGATGTATATCCATATCTTTAGAAACATTAGAATTTGTAATATTTTTTCAGTTTATATTATTTTCAACATAAGAGTATGAAATAAGTTCTTTAACCTAAATAATATTTGCAGAGTGTATTTTTATAAAATATATTCTTTCACTGAACATTTATTAAAAATATTAAACTGCAGCAAATATTTAGCAGTATGTTACATAATGCTTAAGAATGTAATCTTTGAAGACTGACAGATCTCAGCTCAAATCCCAGCTCTTTCAAGTTTGGTAGCTCTGTGACTCCGAGTCTCAGTTTGCTCATTGGTAAAATTAGGTTCAAAATGTCTTTATCATTACCTTTGTAAGAAGGATTAAATAAAAGAATGCTAAGTTACTTAGTAGATGCTCAGTAAATGGTAGTTATTTTGTTGAATGTGCCTTTTTTGCATATTTGACTGATAGGTGAGCTGGAGAGAATAAAATCTATATAATTTGTTACATTAACTATTTCCTAGCATTGGGAATATATTCTCAAGATTATATTCTAGGGAAGCGGACTTGGCCCAGTGGTTAGGGGGTCCGTCTACCACATGGGAGGTCCACGGTTCAAACCCCGGGCCTCCTTGACCCGTGTGGAGCTGGCCCACACGCAGTGCTGATGCGCGCAAGGAGTGCCATGCCACGCAGGGGTGTCCCCGTGTAGGGGAGTCCCACGTGCAAGGAGTGCGCCCAGTAAGGAGAGCCTCCCAGAGCGAAAGAAAGTTCAGCCTGCCCAAGAATGGCGCCGCACACAGGGAGAGCTGACACAACAAGATGATGCAACAAAAAGAAACACAGATTCCTGTGCCGCTGACAACAACAGAAGGGGACAAAGAAGAACATACAGCAAATAGACACACAGAACGGACAACCAGAGGGAGGGGGCGGAGGGGAGAGAAATAAATAAAATAAAAATCTAAATTAAAAAAATATATTCTAGTCAAATCTTACACTATAGTGAAGGGTGAATTTACTTATTTCTGCCTAGGTTGAGTTATTTTTCAGCACAATCTTTGCTACTTGCCAAGCAAATTTTATTTAAATTTTAGAAATTTAGTATATATTCATATGACAAATAAAATAAGTGCTCAGTAAGTATTTAGTGATTTGAGTAAGGCTTCCAAAATGTCGTATGGCTTTAATTTCAGTTGGTCATATCAACAACATTCCTTTAGCATTTATTTCCTTCGGAAACATAATTCTAACGGACATGTATTTTAACGCTACTGAGCCAGCATAGGCCTCTGAAGCCTGACAAACTTGAATTCAAATATTGGTTTTACCCTTTACAAGATATATGTCCTTGATCAAGTCATTTCTCTAAGCCTCAGTTTCCTCCTCTATAAAATCAGAATAATCCATACCCTACATGATTGTTAGAATGAATATAAAGCACCTAACACAGGACCTATATGTAGTAGAGCCTCAATTTAAAAGTATAATTGCAGGGTTGATGAGGATGAAAATATTGCTGTGATGTGATCTCCAGGCTGAAAATTTTACATGATCTGATTACTCTATCTGCCCATGCAGCATATATTTATAATCAGTAAGGACAAACTTTTCTATTGTGTAATATATTATTTAAATACAGATCAGAAAAGCTTGCTTATTTTGCTCTTCCTAATCTTCAGAGATATTTATGGTCTAAGAGTATACTGTTTTTAGGACATTATTTACCTTTATAGAAAACACATTTGTCCCCACCCCCCACCCCACCCCCACCCCCCGCCTTGGCTTATATAAAGTTATATTTAACCAAAATGCAATGAATTACGTCACTTTAAAAACTTCATTCTTTGTAAAAATAATCAGATTTATTTATTCTTATACCTAAAAATTTCTACATTAAGCAGAGCACATATAAAAAATGATATTAGTTCTTGTTACCTTCTCTCTAGCCTCATTTTAAAGAAATACATAGGAATATTTGGTGCCTTAAAATGGGTCTTTAGACAAGAAAAAAGTTGAAATCCTTTTTATATTTTTTTTGTTCTTTTAGCATAGGTTAAAATTGATTAATAATTGAATGTTCAATAAATCATTTTATTTATGTGAAAGCCTGTTTAATCTCCCTTTTTGCTCTACTAAATTTATTTTAAAATGACTTGACCAGATGTTCTAACTGCTGCCTACTCCAAGAACGAAATCTCTTATCTTGGAGATCTTCTAACCTGCTAGGTTTTTTGTTTTGTTTTACTTTGTTTTATTTTGTTTTTCTTGAAACAGTATATGATTGTTCAAATCCCATGTGTAACATTGTTCCTTTGCTGCAGGCAATAATCATTGTTACATCAGCATTATATCATCACCTGATTTCAAATGATGGTGAAATGATTAGAAAGTTATTAGCTATTTCATTGTTTACCAAAAGGAGCAAGAAAATTCATATCCAAAGAAAAGCTGTCAGTGTTTATTCTGATCTTTGTTTTTTCTCCAGAATAGCAATGTGATATTAAGTGTGAAAAATAATTTCTTTTGGTGGCAAAGCCAACATCCCTATAAATGTCAGTCATGTATGTGTACCATTTATGATATTTCTTACTTTTGTGTAGGAACAGATGTCTTTACAAAGCTTGGCCTGTGTCTGTCTCTTAAGTGATGAATACAGCTCACTGACTTCTTGTATGTCCCATCCCTTTTCTGTCCACTTATAGATGTACTCCAACACAGTTGCTTTAAGTGACGAGTTCATCGCACTGCAGCCATTGTCGAGTGCAAGGAATCAGCTGAGCAAATTTAGGTAGAGTAGGGGGAGTAGAACCTCATTAACTCTTCTGCATGCTAAAGGACAATTAAGCAGTATTGAAAAAGATGGGCAGAGGCATGAATAAAGAGTGAGACATTTTTACTAGCACAGCTCTGTCCCTGACTAATTTGACCTTTATTAATATGTACGTTAAAACCTAAAAGAATATATATATATGTACATATATATATATCAATTTCTTCTTTGAGAAGAAAATTCAGGTGAAAATTCAGCATGAAATCGGACAGAGATCTATATATCATTATATATTTTTATCTTTATCTTTTTCTAGCACAATTTTAATGCTTCTGCTTGTCATATTATTCATATTTAAGAATGCTCCTGCATGTTGAATAATTAAAGGTACAGAAACTCATGAAATTTAAAGTTTTAAATTGTAGTTACTTGGAAGTAAGTTTGCCCATTTTTTATCTTGCCTTAATCTCTGTTGTAAATACATGTGCGTATTTGTGTTTGTGCACTGTAATGGCTGCTGAAGCATTTCATATCCTTGCTTCTGTTTAGTGCATCCATAAATTGAATAATATATTATGTATTTTTTATTTATACTTTTATCTCCACAAACAGATCTATTCTGTCAGTTTCTACAAAAAATAACCTATAATCTTGAGAAGTCCTTTGGTGGAAAGGACTGAAAACTTAAATCTTACAACTTTTTGCTATTAAAATACCAAAATATATATTATGTTTAACTCCATTCTGGTTTGGAGGGGAAAACATAAGTAGAATACTCTTTTTTTGTTATGGACCCTTCGATTTTTTGCCCTGTCAGTGTCTTGTGCACTCTTAATTACATGTTTTTTGTTTTTGTTTTTGTTTTTAATTCTTTTTTGTTCTCAAAGTTCCTAGTTGCTATTCACTTGAACGAATGAATGGCTTTGATATAGCACTGCTTAAATAACCCCTTCTGTAACAAAATGAGTTAATACTTTTGAGGTGTTTTAAAGTCTTACCAAGCCTTTCAAGCAATTTTTTCGTTATTATTAGCATCAAGATTTTAATAATATTCTACTTTGAATTACAAAGGTGTAATAATTATAGATGAATATAGAAATGGATGTTTGAGTAGTAGGCAACTAAATATTAATACCATGTTTAAATCAATAACTAAAATCAAAATAAACTGGAAGATTTGCCTTCACCTTTGGTTGAGCCATGTATGTATATCACGTTATAGGAAGATGTCTTTCAGGTACCTTCCAACTTTTTGAACATCAGATTATTTAACTCTGAGGCAGTAGAAGAGCTGATTATTTAAAAGAATATTCTGAAAAACTCTTACCAAATGAAGATAACTTTTGCAATATGCATAATCATATTTTTATGAAATCATATTTTCACATATGTTGGCTTAAATCAAGCCACAGTTTTTAAGTAATATTAGATTAAAAGAAGATAGGAAAAGAAGAGATCCCAGACTTCATATTCTTTTAATAAGGTAGTAAGCTTAACATTCATTTTTGAAATAATACAATGAGAATAGGTCAGGTACCCCTTGCTGCACGCTGCTCTCCAGTGAGACAACAAAGGGAAAAGACCACTGTTTGGGAGCTGGAGGGCTAATGCTACTTCTTCCCTTGACACTACTCTCCATACTTTCTAACAAATCCATTCACCTCTCTGGCCCTCCAGGTTCTTCATCTATAAAATGATCATTTTACATATTGTGATCTGTGTACATACTCATTATTAGCAACAAAGAAAAACAAAGAAACAAATGCAGTTCTCCACCAAAGGCCAGGCAGAAATAACAGATGCTTAGTTGAGGAGTGATCACTGGGCAGGCATTTGCTCATAGCTACATGGAAAACAAATGCCCATAAACATATATCTGCTGATGCATCCTGTGAATTTTAAATACATCTTGTTTCTAAACTGCATTGAACAGCATTCCTGGGTGTGATATATGGCAGCTTAACTATTTACTGTGAAAGAGAGGGAAGTTGTACAGTTACCAGATATCCTATCTTCCAGAGCTTTCAAGTCTTTAATTGGGTCAGTACTTCATAAAGACTTTTAGCACAGAACTATTATCCCCACCCCTAAAGCTCTCATCACATAAACTTACTATACTCTTAAAACAAGGAATTCTACAATTTTATTTTTATGTAGGAAAGAAATCACCTATCATTCATTTCATAAAAGTAATTATTGGTCCGTCCTAACAGTAGGAAAATGCATAAAGATAGGCAAAATTTGTTTTTTATTCAGTGGAGACATTTTCTCTTAAGAAAGGTTAAAATAAGAATGGCTATGGGCACATTGTTAACTTCTTGGAAAATCTCTAATACAAATACAGAAAAAATAAAGAATAGAAATCAGTATAAATGAGTTGAAACTCATTTAAAATTTTTCAAATTAAGGATTTAACTTACTTTGTTAACGAAAAAGACAAGCCCCTTACCCACATGTCTGTAACATTTGTAAGGCCATGTGACCCTTTAACTCTGCTAAAGTCCAACTAGAGTCGGAGAAGGGAGCAAGAGAGGTGAAAAATGGACATACACTTGCAATAAGAACCCTAAATCTTGGTGGCAATGAGTTTGTTTAATAGAAGAAAATTAATTTTATTGTTTAATAGAAGGAAATATGGTTTTAACTTAGCTATAATGTTTAGTAATAGCTTTGTGCACTGGAAAATCATGGCTTTATTTTGTGTGTTTTGTTGTGTCCCCTTATGAAACTGATGTTAGTGCTCTTTGGTGACATTAAATGTACTGCTGTGTGAACATTCATTTGTGCCTCACAGATTATGGAGTCCAGATTGCTGTTTTGATTTTAATTCCCAGTGAGGGGAGAGTGCCCTTCTGTAATATGAGACTTGTTGCTTTTCTGTCCTTCCAGATGGAAGAAGATAAGGGTTCAGTCAGCTCAGCATATGAATTTGCTGAAAGCAAGCACAGAGGGGAGGACAGTAGGCACCTGCTAGCTGAGGCTTGCAGCCAGCAGGACAGTTCTTGCGTGCACTAGGTAGTACTGCGTTGGACCTTCCGGGGGACACATCTGCTAAGTTTTCATGTTTGGGGCATGCTGTGGGAGAATTTGCCGACATTTCAGTTTTTACATTGCAACTCCTTCACTGTTTCTCATATGTCGTTTTCATTTGGTTGTTTTCCTTTTTTGTGTGGTCTTTACATTTTGTGTATATTCCTGAATATTAATCTCCCTTTGGAGTAATAGTGATAAATTGCACTTCACTGCAAAGTCTAACCTAGAAATGTATCCTCACAACCTATTAGCTTAAATTTAAGAAATTACTCCTTTTTACTTCCTTTTGAAAATGTCATGCTATTCCTATTATTTCTGAAATCAGTTTTCTCCCTTGAAGTTGTAAATATGTATCATTCTACACATTTTAACATAGCTAGACCCTGAAATATTTGCCTCAGTCTGTCTCTTGTAATCAGACAAATGAATGTTTATACTTAGTAATGAATAATTTTCTTTTGACTGGTTTTCAACAAACTCTGTTCTTTTCATAAATTTTCATAGTTATATCTTTATAATTAAAAAGTAAGAATGGATGATTTCTTGATTTACTCCCCTCTTGAGGAACACACCCAACAACCACATCTAGATCTAGATTATATGCAAGTCATTTTGACTGCATTCTGGAGGATAAAAATTCCTATCACTAATAATTTTATTTTATCTTGGACTAATTGCCAGTTTGTAAATCATAATTACTGTCAAGAAGATGCTGTCATCTCACCTGGAATAAGCTTTCATTATTGGTAAAACTTTAAAACAAAGCCACTTGAAGATTACAAATCATTTAATTATACTATATATCAGACCATGGAACAAATGCAAGATTTTGAAGGATCTGAATTCTTCTGTAATACTTGTTTTTTAAATTAGATTCTTTTAAAGGAGTTGAGGTGGTGCAAGAGAGTAATCACCTCTCTCCCACTCCGGAACGTCCCAAGATTGGTTCCCGGAGCCACCTGATGAGAATGCAAGCAGACACAGAAGAACACACAGTGCATGGACACACAGAGCTGTCAACAGAGCTAACAGGGGTGGGGAGAAATAAATAAAAATAAATCTTTTTTTAAAAAGGAAGATTCTTTTAATTAATCTAAATGAATTTAGTAATTAATTTAGATTAATTAACCAGAGCCAATCATTATCATTAATGGAAAAGAAATTTCAAAGAATTCTGAATTTTTATTTTGTATTAGGATGCTTCATATGATTGCCTTTACAACATATTTATCTTTTATTTAGCTTAGGAAAATTTATAAAAAGATTTTTAATGTCTTTTTTAATATGCCCAGATTAGGCAGCAAGGAAAACTGAGATGAAGGCTTCTGGGTAAAGAGAAGCTGGCCAGGACTTATATGTCGTGGGTGTAATCCACAAAGCATGAATATATTAAAATTAAGAAATTATATCCTCTGTTCCCCATGGGTTCAAGTTCAAGTGGGTATTTCATAAGACATGGATCTGGTATTGCTTTGCTTTAGTATATATTAAAATGTACAATTCATTTGAGAATTGGATCATTAAAATGTTCCTACTAAATAACAGGAGACTTGTCATGGTTACTTTGCAAGAGAATGATAACTGAGTTTTCACCTTGTGACATTGTATCTTTCTGTTACAAGGATACAAGAACTCTCAAACCATGAATATGATTTTAGTAAAATTAGCTGGGGGTGTTAACCCTGATTTACAGATTTTTTCTGCCTATCACTGAGTCTTAATTGGCTGAATGAAATATATTTTGAATATTTTTCTTCAGATATATTTTTGCTTTTGTCACTTATTTTGAGATAAAAATCACTTTTTAAAAGTAAGTACTATGTAATAGTCCTCTTTTTCTGGTTTGAAATGACAGTTATTTCTCCAATCAAAATTCTGTCCGTCTTGCAGTGTTTGGCTGAGCCCTCAATGTTGCCAGTGGCTAGGGTCTCTCCCCTAGTCATCTCCCTTTGCTGTCAGCTGCCCCTTAGGCCTCC
The DNA here is from genome assembly GCF_030445035.2 of Dasypus novemcinctus. Classification (NCBI taxonomy): domain Eukaryota; kingdom Metazoa; phylum Chordata; class Mammalia; order Cingulata; family Dasypodidae; genus Dasypus; species Dasypus novemcinctus. Next base: position 57,549,132 of record NC_080676.1, read on the forward strand.
ATTCTGCTGTCATTTGTTTGCCTCTGGCTTTCTGGGGCGTGCTCTAGATAGCCTCTCCAGGTGTACCCAAGTGGGTAAGGGTACTATCAGGGAATCAAGGAGTTCTCATCTTGGATGAAGGTGTTTAAGTCCCAGACTAGAGACCTGCTGCCAACGGAAACAACATTTTAAACAGAGTTTCAACCAACTGCAAGTCACCTTTCTCTCCTTCTGTGACAAGGATTCTTGCAGCTACTGCCTCACTTAACACTTGAAGTAGTGAGCTATGGGAATAGAAAACCATTAAAGAACAGTTGTTGCTGTACTTTGGAAAGCTGTACACTTCTGAATGAGTAAAATTATGTAAGCAAGTAGAGGTGAAAGACTAATGGGGCTGCCACCAGTGATAAGACCTAGATGCTTACTGTCAAGTATGACTTTTTACAAACTGATGTTATGTTCAAATCTGTGCTGACTTATTGAACAACTTTTTCAACCAGAGATTGAAATGAAATGAAGAAAAATACTAGTATTGGCATTTCTACCAAAGTTATCCTGTGACATGTAGTGAGTTTGTACTTAGAAAACTGAGTTCTTAACATCACTGTGCCATAGCATAGTTATTAATTAGTGCTATTCTGATTTACTCTCTCCATAAAACTGGGAGTTTTGTCTTTTTCCACAGATTATAATATTCTTCCCACTCAGTTAAGCTACAAATTCCTGTCATATATTTACCTAACCAGTTGAATAAGCATATCATTAAAATAAAGGGGACCTTAGTCTTTTTTGGAACTAGAAATAAATCACATTACCAAAATAATCTTACCTAATAAATATAATTCTTATCATATGCCTATTTCCGTAGTTGAATTTAGGCAATTATGTACAAAAATCTCCTCCTCCCTTGGAGATATATTTATATCTCTATATAAATAGACGGTACAGCAGTATTTTATGTTTATATTTATATATTTATAGCTACCTTTTAGAGTTACTGTTTAATTTACTTGGGAGAAAGAAGAAAAGGAGGAAGGGAGTCTAGAGGAGTGAATATGAGCTTTTGAGGCATGTTTTGAAGAAACAGGACTTAAGTAGGATATGGTATTTCTCCAGATGCTATCCCTACACTACTGCCTGTCCCCATTGGAATTCTGAATAATGAAATGAAAATATTACTTGATTTAGGAGTCTTTCCAAGTTTGGAAATCAGTAATGTTTGATGACTTTAGATTTTATATTAATTTTGTTTGTCTTTAAGCACAAAATTCTTCTTTCATAATTATGATTTAAGGCTTGTTTCCAGATTCCTCCTTTAAGGCTGTGTGAGGTGCTCACTTTGATTACCCAGTAAATAAAACAGTTTTAAGAGCAAATGGTTAATGTTGATAATTCTTATTTAAACTTTAAAAAACCTTTGATTCGATAGGATAAGGTGTGATAGGAATGATTAAAATAAGTGAGAAACCTAAAGCAATTTTCATAGATTTAAGGAAGCTATTTTGTAGAAGCAATAGGAAACACTTGTAAATGCTTACTATCATTTATATGAAAATAGTGGAAATTAGAACAGTGAGCCAGATTATATTTCAAAAGGCAAGTTCGGTAAAGATGAACATTTTTATTAGCTATACAGTCATGTTGAGTATTCATAATTGTTTTGCTTGGCATCCCTTTTAGCTCTAAATTTTGTGGTCTTTCCTGGAGAGCAAGTAGGGTAGAAAATGAGGAGGCATACCAATTAATCAAAACTACTGGTAAATTAAAAATTATTTCTTGGTGCCACCAGATAGGGTCTCAATCCCATTACTTTACTTTTTCTTTTCTAATCTTTATAAGTAGGAATTTTAAAAAGTGATCCCCCTCCTACTTTGAACAAAATGAGATCTAAATGTTCCACCCCATTCCCATCCCTCAGTAATACTGGCAGCTGTGGCTACATGCACACTGGCCAAGCTCCCACTTTCTGTATATAAAACTTAAGATGTAATTTTGCGTGTTAGAGCTTATAGGTTTGCTGGAGAACAATATAATTTTTATAAACAGCTTTTCAGAAACACAACCAGAATTTTCAAAGCAGCTGGATTTCTTTTTTCTATTTAAGGGATAAAAAGGTTATATGTTTTGTTTAGTCTAAAAGTGATCTCAAGAGGACCTTTCTTTATATTTTTGATAGTTTTTTAGATGTTTATATGTTGGATTGTCCGTATTTTAAAACCTGTCCTTAGATTTTAAAGTAAAAGGTGATGAATGCAAAGCAAAATAATTACCTAAGATCAGATCCTAAACTAAACAGTGTTCTGCATAAATATGACTCAAATGCTCATGACCTTTCTTATGTCGTCATCAGTGAATCGTTCTAAATGGTTGAGCACCAGCTATGGGCAAAATCAAGGCACATGTTGTTAAACTAAAAAAGCACCAGAAAAAAATCCTTGCTCTCTCAAGTTTCTCTTGTAGTTTAATGTTCCACAAACAGTATGGTGAAGGATCATTTTTTTGTATTCTTGTTTTGTTTTGTTTTGTCTTGAATTTCTAGTCCATCACAGACTAATAATACTTTTGTCAAATATAATAAAAATCAATTACTAGAAAAATGAAATTTAGAAAGCATACAAAACAAGCCCCAATTTGTAAATTATTAGATTTAACAGTCATAAAAGTATTCTGTCAAATTGCCATAAAATGTTCTAAACTCCTATTCTCACAAAGTAGAAATGCTCGTGGACCAACAACAAATTGTTTACAGACCATCACTGATCCACAGATCACTCTTTGAGTCACACAGGTCTTCTTGCAAGGGGGAAATAGTAACTATTGCTCCTTTATACTTAATCTGTGCTCATGCTTAATGCATACCATACTTTTCCATCCCTACACATTTACTCATTCTCTTCACTCAAACTGGACTGTCCTTTCCCATCTCCAGCTATTGAAATCCCACCCATCCTTCAAGGTTTATTTCAGATGTCATCTTTTTTTTTCAATCAGGTCTTTCATATCTCTCCACCAGTTAACACCATCTAAAGCTGTGTTCAAGCTTTCCTTCCTTTTCTGATATTTGTCTGCCTCAGTATAGTGACACAGAAAATAGCTTTGAGCTCTAGAATCAAACCAAGGCTTAAACCCTGGTGGGGTAACCTTGAACAAATAGCTTCTCTGTTTCCTCATCTAAAAAATGGTGATGATTATGGTGCCTATGCTAAATTGTTGCTGTAATAAATCTTGAATGAGACAATCCATGAGAAGCATTCTACATAGAAGCTGATACGTACATTGTAAGCACTCTATAAATATTACTGCTATTGTTATTCATCCCTGATTTATCATATCTCCTACCTTTTTCTCTGCTCTTACCCCACTAGATTGAGGGCAGGATTGCTACTCCCTTAAAGGAATCAGCACAGTGCCTTGCATAATAAATATAGGTTGAATTAAATTTAAGTGCGTGTGCTTTTAAGTCATACAAACAAGCAGTGGAATAGAATCCAGAGAGAAAGACATCTTGTATTTGGAGAGGTGAGGGAGGTTCCATTGAAATGATATGATTTAAACTGAACCTTGATGGGTAGAGAGGGATGGTCAGCATTCTCACCTGAATTGGTGATAGGCCCTCCCGCATCCCCACAACCAAGGAACACTGCTCAGTTGACTTCCCTGTGGAGACTGCACAGGGAAGTAGAGCAGGAAAGGCAACCTGATGTCAGATTATAAAGGGTCTTAAATGACTCCTGGAGTTATTGTGCCTTGTCCTTTGAGCATATAGGAGCTCTAGGTTCCTGGGTCCTGTAGAGAGTGAATTTGAGATGGGGGAAAACTGGAGACAAGGGACCCGAGAAGGAAACAGAAACATGAAATGCTGTTGCCTCAACCACCACTTCCCAAACTATTGCTCTGAATATTAATGTTCCTCCTGGTATTGATTAATGTTTCCTGCTGAAAAAACACCTTGAAAATTGATACCTCTAGCTCCCTCAGAGACTGACCAGCATCTGACTCTGCTCAAAATGTCTGTTTAAAACTTCTTTGAACTAGTGTTTCCCAAATTTAATTGGCCACAGAACCTTTTTCCAAAAAATGTAACTATCTCACAAAACACAGTTTAAGAAACAGTGCCCTAAACAGTCCTAAACTAGTTATTGTAATGAAACCACAAGTAAAATTTGACTATTTGTCAGTGCTTAGCAGATCCTAGTACATAGTTGCATTCGGACGGTTGCCAAAATGGGAACCATTGTTGGCAGGTTCACTCTGAGCATACATTTTGTAGGACCTCACCAGTTGCCAAGGTTCAGAATGCCAGGTTATTTACGTTCCACCACATCTGTCTCCTCTGTTCATTGTGAGTATCCCTACAAATGTCCTCTGTTGCCATACCTACACTCTACATCTGGTGATTCCCAACCTTTTTGGAATTGCAAAACTTTAATAGAGTATATTGTTATTTTCCTTCCTCTAAAACTTTGAATGATTTGTTATTCAGTAAGTTATATATATAAATGAAAGTGAATTAAAATAACTTTGTTTAGGGGAGCAGCCGTGGCTCAGGCCATTAGGCACTCGCCTTCTAGGTGACAGGTCCTTGGTTTGGTTCCCAGTGCCTCCTAGAGAAGGCGAGCAAACAATGAGCAGACAGATGAGAGAAACTTCTAGGGGTCACAGGAGATAAATCTTAAAAATAATAATAAAGTAAATAAATAAATCTTAAAAAAAAAAAAATAACTTTGTTTAAAATGACAACCTTAAAAAATTTAGGACCATCCTTGACTATGGCAAAACCAAAGTTGGGATTCATTGAACTGTGTGGTAATACCATTTTCCTCCCTCATTTTAGCATGAGTAAAAGTATTTGTGGTATGAAGTAAAGTTACTTTGCTGGGTTATTTATGCCTAAATCAACATTAACTCTTGCATCTTTTAGAAATTCAATTTTAAATCTTAATAGTACCACTTACTCAACTGTTTAATAAATTTTAACCCATGTACAATCAGGTAATTTTTTAAAAACCAAGATGAGCTGATTATGGGCATGGTTGGTACTTAATAATTTTAACAATTTAAGGTAAATGATTCTTTTTTCAAAGATAGTTATGGAGTGGATATATGTAGAGTGCTTAAAACCTGGCACATAGTAACATTATATATTTGCTGCTATTAGTGTTGCTGCTGCTGCTATTATTATTAATATTATTACTATTACTGAATATTGGAGTTAGGGCCTGCCTGGATGTTATTTCCAGGTCTTCAAAATAATTCACACTCCATTTTTCTCAATTGCTAGACATTTTTAATTGAAACTGTGGGATTTTTTTTATCTAGACAAAAACTCAAGGAAGAATTAGAATGCACTAAGTTTCTGAGTGATATAAATTATTTTTATCATAATATTTATTAAAATAGGATATTAAAATCCTAAATCTTTGCAGATTTAAATAATATCCAGCTACTTATTTCTATATAATTATTTTATTAGACATCTAATTTAGGACATGATGCTTTTTAAATATTTTTGTTTGATTGCTCTATTAAAGCTACCCACACATTTCCATATTATAGAAAAACATCATTTATCTATATATTTTTATACATTACTTTTTGTTTTAAAGTGCTTGTTTTAATTTTTTTTAAATGTTTTTTGTCCAAATCCATAAATACTAATTTTTTTTCCTGCTTCAACTCTTCCAGCTTACTGAAACAAATTCAGGTATCAAGTGCTTGGACTCCATGTGCTGTTTCTCAGAAGGAGAAACAGCGTGCACATCTGTTGGAAGAATGCTGGAACGACTAATAGGAAGATGTAGCCCGAGCCATGTCAGCAGGTGTGAAATTTCTCTAAGTAGCCTTTGCTGCAGATGAGTACCCTATAAACTGGAACAGGATTCCTGCAACTCTAGATGCCTAACAAACGAGCAGCTGGTTTTAACTACTGAAGCAGGAAGTATACTATTTACTAGTATTCCTTGATGATAGATTTCACTTTGTGGCTTTGAGGTAGGGAGTTGTATCACTTTCTAAAAGGAAAAGAAAGCACCTTTGAAGAGACTTTTCATCCAATGAACAAAAAATTTTGTTTTATAATCTTTCTACAATGTGATGAATAGGAGTATGTATATGGTACTCTTTCTTGGTTTGTACAATTTTTTTTTTACCTATACTATATTTCCTGCCTTCTTTCTCTTTTTTGCTTTTTGTCTTTACAAAATATAATCCACACATAGTAGTGAAGTCAAAGAGCTTTTCTTATTTTACGTGTATATTTTCTAGTCAGTATTTTGAGTCTTTGAGGTACTTAGAAACACAAAAGCCTGTAGTTCTGCTTCCCTACCCCTTCTTTACCTCTAGTGTGGTTTTGAAATGAGTTGTGGTTTTGAAAAATTTTTTGCTGTGTATTTATTTATAGTCTAGTAAATGTTTATAAGTTAGAACAGGCTCTTTGATTACAAATTAGAAGAATCTTAACATTTTCGCCCCCTTCCAAATCTATTCCTTGAATTAGATTTATCAGTGTTTCCTTTTGTAGCTTATAACAAAACTACCATTTAAAAATAGAATGCCATTTAACATTTATTTAAAAATGAAATGAATTCATTTCTTTGTAACTTTTCCCAGAGATATAATAGTTAGGGGATACTGGGAAGTAGAAATTACTTTTTCTACACTTTGGTGTTCCTTATATGAATGATACCATGTTCCCAAAATCAAAACAGCAGTAAGCTGGTATGCATGAATGGGTTATAGACGGGCAATTGATTTCCATTGTCCCCATTATGCCATGTGAATATTAACACTTTCTACTTGTATTCCATAGCTTAGAAAAGGTTAGGAAATTCTCCAGGAGCATGTGATAAAGGATGGAGGAAGCACTGCTCTTATCTATTGATAAAAGTATTTTTAATACTCATTTAGCATTTAGCTTTGTGTTTTGAAAAATAATGAGTATGATATCATTCATATTATCAGAAAATCCAGGTAACTTTTACTGGCAAACTTGTCAGTTCTCACTTTTATCTTTAGCTATGAACATGTCTTTATGGTAGAGTTTAAATAACATTCCTAATAAATAATATAATGTCTGTGGTTCCAATCCCCATTTATTCTGACTTGATTATAACTTGTGATTAAAAATATTTTCATAATGCTACAGTATCATTTTGTAATAATTTCATTGCACATAAAAGGATTACTATGTGCAGTTAAATTTTGGGGGGCTTTGTTATGACTTAAGCAATTATATTATAAAATAATGTTCTAAGAAAGCAATTCTGTCATGTTCATCGGCCAAAGAGTTAACTAAAGGAAGTTCCAGGAAGACCTGATAATGTTATTTTACCTATCAGCACAGCTTTGCTGCACAGAACCACGGCAGGAGTTAAAGATACCACTTTTGAGCCTATACAGGATTTTTAAAATTTCTACTTTTAACAGAAAGTTGTCTTTAATGACAACATCCATCTTAGCTAATGTAAAAATACAAAACCAAAAGCATAGAATTATTTTTGAATGAGCCCCTAATTTTTTTCTGTTTTATATATATTTCCATTTTCTTCATGTCAGTTATTTAGGCAATAGGCCCCATTATTCTTTACACAGACATTTTTGTGCTGGCATTTTCTCTTAAAAGTGGCTATTATCTTCTGTGTTTCTTTTTACTTAAAATTGTATTTTAAAACTGTATTCTTTTTTGAGATTTTTTTTATTTTCATAAAAATGTTTAATAATTAATATCATATTTGACAGACTATAAATACATTTCCAATTTTGTCCAACATGTCAGGTTACATTATTGGTTACTTTTATCATTATGCTCCTTTTTCATCAGTTGAATAATCTAAAAATTCTTTTGAGATATGTTAGTTTTTTTCTAGTGGATAAAATAAAACCATATGCAAAAATACTTGGTGCTTTTCAAAGGGCTAGGTGAAAACTGCATACAATTGTGTAATGAAATATGTTTGGAAGCCCCAATTTTATTTTGGAACAGCTTCTATTCCATGTATCTATATTTGAAAGATTGGGCAAGACTGAGACCTCCATTATAAGATTGGTATTTGTTCCATTAATATATTTACCACACATCTCTCTGCTGATTAAACTTTTACCATCCAGGTACAAAAATTCTACTTAAATTTTATTAATTGATGTTGTCAGAGGTACTTGCCATATTGCAAGCTCAGTTTCAAAGGTAGCATCATGGTGCTATATAAAGGATATGCCATATTGTACCCTAAAGGGCTGTACTTCAGTGACAAATGGTTTTCTGTATGTATTTTACTAACACTTTATCCTATTCAAAACTATATTTTAAGTGTAAAGGGATTAATAATTAATATATAGTTTAGGTGTTCATTGTTCTGTCAAATATGATATTTAATATATGAATGCATATGTGTGATTTGGAAAGCTCATAAATGAAGGAAACTTATCTAATGAGATTATTTTATGTAAACAATGTTTAGAAAAAAGGGAAAACTAATATAAAATAGCGGTTGCTTGGGAGTAGAAACTTGACTCCAGGTAATTGGAGTATTGATAGTTACTATCTTTTCTTGTGTATGTCAGTGTACTTTTTCCCCCATAAATACTTACTCTTGAAGAAACTTTTATATTTTCATTTGTTTTGGAAATACTGGGTGCCTACTATGTATCAGGCATGGTTCTAGGTGCTAGAGAGACAGTTGTGAACAAGCCCTCCCTTAAACTAATGTAGAGATGCTGTTCAAGCTTTTCTGGAAACTAGTAAAGTTAGAGAGCCAGTAAGCCAACTGATGTGGTTGCTGCCATGTTTGTCATCCTCTTTTCCAACTTTGTAAAATGTCTAGATTCCAAACTTTATTGGCTGTGCTCATTTAATGATTCATTTAAACTTGAACTACGTAGAGTCTGAGAGTCTCTAGGAAATAACACATCCTTGATAAAGGAGAATTGGGGCTATTTTAAACTCTAATCTCTTACTCTATTTGGGGAAAGTGGGAACCCAGGCAAAAATTAAATAAAATGTATTTATTGTTAAGTGCTTTTAGTCTCATAAGAAAAGCCACCTTGGACTTGGTGGTCCTGATATTGTCCTTGAAATAGAATAGTCTGTTTTAAGCATAGCAGGCTATTTTTGGAACTGAGTTATAAATGCTTCAAGTAATACAGATGCAAATTAAATATTATGTAATGAATTGCTTATGGGCCTTATTCAGACAGTGGTTAACTTTTCCACACTAACAGAGGATCATTTGTTCCTAGATAAGTAAAAACTCTAGTGACCTAGGTGTCTTTGATACCTATTGAATAAACCATTCACTATATTAAAGCTAATGATGCTAAAATCTTTAAAACAGAATTTATAGCCAAAAAGAAATAATCATTAATATAAACACATTACTCTTTTCACTGCAAAACTTTTGGTAAGTGGGATTTTTATTTGTTGCTTAATGTCAAAATATAGTCTAGTTATTTTTCAGGAAAACTGTGCATAAGTCTTAACAACGGGCTTATTTCTTATTGAATTGTTAACATTTTAAAAGCATCTCATGCTTTACAACCTGTGGAACTTGTTTTAGTGCTAATGAATGTCTGAATTTTGACTGATATTTTTATATAATATGTAAAGTATTATTTTTCTCAAGATTTTGTGTAATATAAATAGAATATTTGGGTATTAAATGCTAGTATGAGGAAATTCACTTTAACATTCAAAATGACTCAATCAGTGATATTTAAAACTCAAATTTCATGTCAGTCCTAAGTTTTAGAGTAAATTTTTTTCTGAATTAAAACCTAGGTCCTGGTGAGCCAAACTTTTCTCTTATTGTTACTTTAGATCATGGAGTGCATCGGACCCTTTCTATACCAACGACAGGAGCATCTTGACTCTCTCCACAATGGACTCATCTACTTGTTAAAAGGGCATAGTATTTTATGGGAGCCATTTCAACTCCTTTCCTAAAATTCAGTTTGATTATCTTCTTAATAGCCACACTAGTTCTGCATACTTACTTCCTAAAATCTCTGGAGTAGGTCATACCACTCAGAGTATAATGGCAAACAAAAAGAAATTGACATGAACCCCTCCCATAACCCCAAATAGTTTGAGTCTCTGAACATGTTAAAATTTGTGACTAAAGAGACATTTTCCATCTCTTTTATCTGACTTGTCCCTTGTGTTTAGGGACTCCTGATGGCATTTCAGCCTGTTGCTGATGCCCACTGTATTTTAATATCAAAGTAGAAAGGGGAGCTGTGTATTTTTTTAGTATTAGCTTGGTTATTGACTCTTCTATTGAAATCTGCTTCTGTAAATTATGCTGAAAAGTTTGCCTTGAAAACTCTATTTTTTTATTAGAGTTATATTTGAAGCTTTTCATGGGAAAAGCTTATGTTGAATAATAAGGAATTTGGGTCCCTCGGTGACCCATGTTGTTAATTCACAAATGCTTTCTAAGTTCACAGAGCAAATTAGGAGAATGCATTTCCATCTGCTGTTTACTTCATATGGGTAGTAAATATATACCAGTACCAAACTTCTCAAATTGTATTGTAACACAACCAATAAAATTAACCATATAAATCCAAAGGGTATTTAACACATATAAATCAGAATCAAGTCTGTTCACCAAATTTTAAATTGATATTTACAAATATAATTTTGTGGCAGAATATGAAGAATGTATAGTGGATAAATTAGATACCATTAGCATTATTATTAGTTTAATGTATTTATCATTGGATTTTTTGCATGCTTTTATCTGGTTAATAGCTTTAAATTTACTTTTCTCTCCCTACCTAAAGGTTCTGTTTATAGCATTTTATGACAATGTTGTAAAGTTCAAATGTATCAATAAAAAACAAGTTTGGACAGTATTGAAATATTGCAAATACTTGTAATTTTTCAAGTCAAAATCAGTAAAAAAAGAAGAGCCAGCCTCTTTCTGTGGCCAGTTTTTCTTGCCTTTTAGGAAGCTAGACTTTAGAATAAAGGATTTCAGATAAGAATACTATTTTTTAGGGTAGCATATATTATCTAAGGTACAACAGACTACCACAGTGCAATGAAATTTGCCTGGTGTCCCAATATAAGATATATTTTCAGGTGTGGCTATAGATGTAAATGAAACAAAGTCTAAAATACTAAGTTTTTATAGGGTACTGGCCACCATAAATTTAAAATGCAAAGAATGACTAATCAGGTACATGTTACTCTAATTAACTCTGTACTTGAATAATTTGTCTCATGAATTTATCATGTAGATTCAGTATTGTCTTTTGTTTGATAAAAAGTAATACTGTTTTAAAATTTGGAAATGATGACTGGTCTAAGAATTATTGCCCAACTCTAAGAATATAATGATTGCATACATATACACTTTAAATTGTATGAAATTGGTTAAAAGAGGTTTTGCCAAAATATTCTCATTAAAATGTAATGATTCCTCTTTGGGAATTTATTGCACAACCTTCTACCCCTTTCCCATTTCATGAATATAAGACCTGTGGTATGGGACTGGTAGGGAAAGAATGGTAGAGTCACAAATTAAGACTTTACCTTTGTTCCCTAGTAAACTGTTTTATTGCTAATATAACATTTTGTCTGTTTCAATAATGCAAGTGTATTAGGTTATTAATTTTGGCCTAAATATTAATTTTCATAAGTAGCCCTTCTTTAACTTAGGTGTTCCTGAGTTGGGTTTAGGAAGATACTGTTATTCCGGAAATTCAATAACAGGATAATTACGTGGTCCACAATGTGTACACTCAACAGTTCATATTCTAGAAGAGGAAATATTACAGAATTATTCAGTAGAAAATTATAGTGGAACCAATATAGAATTTTTCTTATAAAACATCAATATAACAAAATGGCATTCAGTAAACCTGCATTATATCTAACTTACAGTGTTTATTTGCCATCAAATAAACTTGACTAGTGACACTAGAGAAATGACTACAAAGCCATCAAGCAGTCTGTGACCAACTGAAGTGTGCAAGACAGGAGGTCAGCTAGCCTATAGGGTTCTTAAGGTGTGACTGATGAAATAATTTTCTGCATTCACCATTTCAAGCTAATTAAGAAAAACTTTATATCAAAACAAAACGTAAATGGCATCCACTGACATGTTCACCCTAACTCTGCTGTTGAAAACCTACTCCATTTAAAGGTAGACCATCTTGTAATCGTAAGAAAATGGTATTCTTTTTACTTAAAAAAGTAACAACAAATAATGCATTCTACAAGTTTTGAATAGTTTTCTCGTCTAATATTCATATTATAAAACTATTACTACATAACTAAGAATCACAGAAAAGTTTCCCCTTTGCATATTACTTTGAAATTCTTTGGAAAGTAGGATGTTGATCATCAGTGTACACTCATCTGCCAAAAACCAGAGTTAAGGTGCTAAATATGTTATTGCTAGTTAATTAATGGTCTCCGATCTATTTGTCTCAACTTGTTTGCCTCTGCCTAGTTTGAAGTATGTAGCCCTGAAGATAATGGCAAACACCAAGTCATTTTTCAGAATTGCCCATCCATTGCATTAGGTGACTCAGCACCCTGCTTCACTTGAGCAACCGTAGGCTCACTCTGGGAGGAGTTTTGAGTGTGGGCCCAGGAGAACTATAGCACCAAGGCTTGCTTTGGGATTGAGAATCAGCAAGGGGAGAATTTACAGTCTGTTTTTATAACTGCCCTCCGTCTTGAGGCTGAATCTCCATTATATAGAAAGGTTTCCCAGACTTAATCCTAACCCTAGCACTGTCCTGAGGAGCCTGAGAGGCTAATCATGCTGCTGCAAAATACCTGAACTCAGGGCTATAATTATCACCTAGGGCTAGAGTCATTTCTGCTGCATAAGATTGTGAATTGGACTTGTCCCATAAGCCTGTGATATCTGATAGGCGGAAATCAAAGCCACTAAAAATTTTAGTTAATAGCCACAAGTTTTGTTTTATTTAATATGCTACTCTGAAAAACTCTTGCAGTGTGAGGGGAAAGGGGAAAATTTTTTCATGTTTGTGTTTTTTCTGTAAAGATAAATTTGGGGTATAAGTGAGTATTAATAAACCCACCAAAGAGTTATATAAACATGTTTTATTAATTTTGGTCCTCCTTTATAGATACTTTTAATTCTATCTTGAAATGAGTCTTCTATTTTTCATAAAAATATATTATTAAAGTCCTGTTTTATGTGAGATAACTGGGATGATTTTCCTACAGAAATAGCTCATACCTAATGATAATGTTTGTAATAATGGTGATTGTTAGATTTCTTGAGGAATTAGTAGCTGGAAATATTGTAGCAATACTTAGTTTAAAATGTTGGACCTCATACACTGTGGCTATCTAATGTAATCCTTTTACATTAAAATTCTCTGCATTATCAGTAAAGGTAGTATACTCACTGTATAGTATACTTAATGTATAGCGCTCATTAATTTTTGTAAAGTTTATGGATTTATATTTATCAAATAAAATGTTTCCTATATAATTAAAAGTATTTCTCCATTATTTACGCATTTTAAACCTCTCTACTCATCACAACCGGCATGCCAGAATTGTTTAAATTTTACTATATTAACCCTTAATGATAGTATAGAAATGTCATTTACCTTTCACTGACTGCAGTTTTTAAAAATCTAGAAGTTCTTTGATTACCCAGGTTTTACAGATTATCGACACAGCTCCTGAAAAAGGAACTCACAGAAATGCACAACTCTCAAGACCAATACATGTCAACTGGAAACTGCCATCATTGTGAAAAGCCAGCCAGGAGAAATTTGTGAATCTGCATGTGTCTTGGTCTATATAAAATCTGTGAGGTTTTAAAAATATAACTAATATAATGTATGTTATGTATAAAATATCCCAATATCCTAATGGCACCCAATTGTTATTCTTAATGCTTCCTTGTTGCCAGTTATACATAATTGCTTAATCTACATTTTTTAAGTGTTTTTAATGTAATGATATTCCTGCTTGTATTCTTGATATTGGTAACTTTATTTCCTTCATTTTTTCTTTTTAAAAATTTATTTTTTATGTATCAATGTTAAGTATACTTAGTTAACACAAAGCAACTACTTTAGTGAGCAGTTATACTCTCCCCTTATTTTTGTTCTTTTCTCAGTCTTGTGGGATTTGGGACGATGTTCACTCCCACCACTTCAGGTTGTAAAGGGGCGTAGTTTTGTGAGGCAAAGGAATGGAATTGTTTTGCTTGCAGTTGAAGATACTCATTCCTTTTAGGGTTGTGCCTGCTCCAGCCTCATCGTTTAGTTAGTTGTCCAGGGCGGGCGGGAAGAACTGAAGAGTAGGAGTTGACTGTATATTATTGGGCTTCAGGGTTCCACAGGCAGGCACAGAAACAATCTGAAGGCTTTGTCTCTGAAAAATACACTTAACAAGTAAATTGAAAATTACAGGTTCATATAGAAGGAGTAGAAGGATCAAGATTAGGGGATTTATACCTAAGTATAACTGTGTTATATCAGGAAAATAGCTTTTCATATATTCCTAGATAGAGCCCACCAAGAGAGTGTTGATTTCATGTGACCATGTGATTTAGCCATCCCTAGGACCTTCAGGAGCACTTTGTTGGTGGTTTTGTTTACTGTGGCATTTTGTGGAGTCTGGCTGAGACCTGCGTAAGTGTAACCTCTGATTAACCTCCCGCCTTACTTTGAAATCTTTTAGCCATAAAGGCTCAATTTTATTTAGTATTTTCTTCAATGGTAACTTTATTTCTAGGCTTTTGTTTCTTAACAAACCTTGCTAGGGAGTTAATCAATTTCATTAATCTTTTCAAAGATCTAACTTCTGGCTTTAGGTCTCTATTATTTGTTTTCTTTATTTTTCCTTTTTTTATTTTGTTTTGTTTTTTGTTGTTGTTTTTTTTTCTTTATTTCTCTCCCTTTTTCCCCCCAGTTGTCTGCTCTCTGTGTCCCTTCGCTGTGTGTTCTTCTGTCACCAATTCTATCCTTATCAGCCACACCGGGAATCTGTGTTTCTTTTTGTTCCGTCATCTTGTTGTGTCAGCCCTCCGTGTGTGCGGTGCCATTCTTGGGCAGGCTACACTTTTCTTTCGCGCTGGGCGGCTCTCCTTACAGAAACACTCCTTCCGCGTGGAGCTCCCTTATGCGACAGGGTACTCCTTGCGCGCATCAGCACTGTGCATGGGGCCAGCTCCATACGGGTCAAGGAGGCCGTATTCATTGGGCCAAGTCCACTTCCCTCTATTTTGGTTTTAATTTGTTCTTTTTGGGCTTTTTAGAAGCTTAGATAATAGACTTTAAAACTTTTTTCTTTTAATAAATACGTTTAAAGTTATACATTTTCCTCTCCACTGCTTTACATGAATCCCACAAATTTTGATGTATTTGATTCTCATTGTCATTCAGATCAGAACACTTTATCTCCTTTGTGATTTCTTCTTTGATCCACTGTTTATTTGAGGCATTTTGTTTGATTTCTAAGTATTTGGAGTTGGTGTGTGTATATTTAGATACTTTGTTGTTGTTTTAACTGATTTCTAATTCCATTATAGTCAGCAAACATACTCTGTGTGATTTCAACCCTTTGAGATATATTAAGAATCTATTACTGAATGATGAGTGGTAAAATCTCCAACTGTAAATTGTGGATTTGTCTTTATCTCTGTCAATTTTTGCATCATGCATTTTGAAGCTGTTATTACTTACATACAAATATAGAATCTATGTCTTCTTGATGAATTGATCCTTTTATCACTATGGAATGGGTATCTGATATTAATATAGCCACAGTAATTTTCTTGTGCTTAGAGTTTACATGATCTCTCTTTTCCTATCCTTTTCTATAGAGTGCACTTTATTTATTTACTTATTTATTTTTAGTAGAGTGGGTTTTTTATTTAAATTTTTTTACCATATATACAACCTAATATTTCCCCTTTTAACCACATTCAGATATATCAGCATAGTTACATTCACAATGTTGTGCTAAATCACCAGTATCCATTGCCAAACGTTTCTACCATTCCATATAACTCCCTATTCCCTGTGCAAACTGGAAGAAAGGAGACCCTTGTTTTAAAGTGTCAGAGAACTTGGCAAAATTGTGTTCTGATGTCAGAGGGAGAGATTAAATGTTTTCCAAATTAACAGTGGAAAGTGCAGCCTGGTTTCTCCCTGCAGCTTATAGCAAAATGTTAGACGAAAGGGATAAGCTGTGAACTGAATTCCTGGGCACAAAGAAACCAGAAATTGATGGTTTGGAAAACTCTGAGCTTCCAGGAAGCGAGTCTCTAGAGAAGAGTGTTCCAATAAAGGTTTAACTAAACATGGAACCAGTTAACCATTTCACTCTAAGTCAGGATTGGAGATAAAGTTATCCAGGAGGGATCTGAGGAAAGTCTAATACTGATGGCTGGGACCGCTGTTTGCTGCATGCAGAACCAACAAATTTTTTTTGCAAGATCTGTATGAAAGCTACCAGCCTGGACTATTAATGAAAGGGACAGAGTGAAAGAAAAACGACTTCAAAGGTAGAACCATGAAAGCACAGGTCTGGAATGAAGACATCTTCTCTCAGGCCAAGAGAGTAAAAAGAGTGAGTATGCTCCCAAGCTTGGAGTGGGCGGGCCTTCCACCCCATTGTTCAGTAAGTGTTCCCACCCCAGATTTCTCAGATGTCTGGGAGGTTGCGGAGAGACTGGACACCAACCCCAGGGTTTGACTAGGGTGGTGCTTAGGGTCTGATTCCCACCCTGATGCCTGAAAAGGGTGGAACTGAGAGCTTGGCTGTCACCCTAATACTTGAAGATTTTGGAGCCTTCACCCTAGTGTTTGCGGAGAGTAGAGCCATTGTGCAAGCACTTGGAAAGGGTGGGACTACTCCAGCAGGTCCCAAGGGCAAAACATTGTTCTACAGATGACTTTCAGACCTTCAAATCTAACGAGCATGCCCTGCAAGGTTCTGAAATTGTTTGGGACCCATGACTCATTTTCCTTGAATTTCTCACCTTGGGAATGGAAATGTTTATCCTATGACTGTTCCTTCATTGTATATTGGAAGAAGATAACTTTGTTATGAGTTTCACAGATCCACATTCAGAGACAAATTGTGTCTCAAGACAAACTACACACATAATAGATTTTTTTTTCAAAAGGCATAGCCAGACATTTATTGCCAGCCAGAACGCAGCTCAACAACCCTTATGGAAAAACAGAATAATTCAGATTCCCTTCAATATATCATCTATAGAGTACAGTATATTATAATATAAAATAATTACCAAACATAAAGCAGGAATATGTGAGCCGTATTTGAAGAAAATGTTAATTCAAACAGATTTCAAGATGAACCCAAAGTTTGAGTTAGCATTGTAAAATAGTTTCAAATATATATTAATACTTACTCATAGTAATTGACTCTATTAAAAATTAAGACCAACCATATGATGGCTATTGTTGGAGAAAAGGGGGCACTCACTGGGACATGGAGACTGATTGCAGGCAGAAAGTTTATTGAATAGGGAAGCTCTCCCAACGGAAAGGGTCTGAAGAGTAGACTTCAGCTCCCCCACTGACATGGCAGGGGTCTGAAGAGAGACTTCAGCCCACTTCTGGAAAGGGAGGATTTGAATTTATACAGTACATTCCTAGGTAGGGAAATGATAATGGGAGGGGTTTGAGGGTCCTGGTGAAGTGCAGGGACCAATGGGAAGCTCTACAAGTGAAAATTTTCCCTTGTATGGCTAGAGAGTAGTGGGTTAGGGGATTATGTTTTCTTGGAATCAAAACAGGTGTTATTTTGATCTGCAGGGAGTGAAGATCTCTATCTTCCTTTATTCCCATTTCCACATGGTTTCTTTGTTCAACCTTTGGGAAAATGCCAAGCTTTCAGATACATAGCCTGGGGGCGGGGGGCGGGGGGGCTTGTCTTTCCTCAGTACATGTCAGGTGAAACTGAACTCACAGCTTGTTAATTATTGCAAATATAGAGAGAGGGAACCTCTAATAGGTATAATAGGTGAATAGTAATAAGATATACAAACATATCTATAAGTATAAGCATATAAATGTCATTATTCAAAATAGTACTATTAGAAAAAGCAAACCTCTATATTCCAAAGATATGAAGGATAGTATAAAATATCTATAGATAAAATTTAAGAAAAGTAAAGAATTCCTTAACAATAAAGTATTCAAAACATGTAATACAAAATTTGACAAAATTCGAGACCCTGCATTCAGTTCTTTTGGGTATATACATAGAAGTGGAATTGTTGACTTGTATCATAATTCTATACTTTCTGAGGAACCACCAAATTGTCTTCCACATTGCCTGCACCATTTTACATTGCTACTAGCAATGAGTATATTTCTCCACATTTCCAACACTCAACATTTTAAAATTTTGTTCAGTAGTATACATTCTATAATAGTGGGTGTGAAATGGTATCTCATTGTTTTTTGGGTTCTTTTTTCTCTCTCCCCTCCCCTCCCCCCACTCCAGTTGTCTGTTCTCTGTGTATATTTGCTGTGTGTTCTTCTTTGTCCGCTTCTGTTGTCAGTGGCATAGGAATCTGTGTTTCTTTTTGTTGCGTCATCTTGTTGTGTCAGCTCTCTGTGTGTGCAGCACCATTCCTGAGCAAGCTGCACTTTGTTTTGCCCTGGCAGCTCTCCTTACGGCGTGCCCTCCTTGCGTGTGGGGCTCCCCTATGTGGGGACACCCCTGCGTGGCACAGCACTCCTTGCGCACATCAGCAGTGCACGTGGGCCAGCTCCACACAGGTCAAGGAGGCCCGGGGTTTGAACCGCGGACCTCCCATGTGGTAGATGGATGCCCTAACTACTGGGCCAAGTCTGCTTCCCTCATTGTTGTGATTTACTTTTCCCTGATGGCTAATGATGTTTAGCACCTTTTCATGTGTTTTTTTTTTGGTGATTTATAAATCTTTTTGGAGAGAGATCTTTTTAAAAGTCTTTTGCCCATTTTTCAATTGGTTTTCCTTGTTTAGTTTTGTTGTTAAATTGAAGGATTTCTTTACACATTCTACATATTAGAGCTTTTGGGGGGGGAGGGGATATGTGATTTCCAACTATTTTCTCCTATTATGCAGGGTATCATTTTATTTTTATAATCAAGTCCTTTGAGGCACAAAAGTTTTTAATTTTGATGAGATTCCACTTATCTATTTTGTCTTATATTCCTTATGATTTGGGAGTAAAGACTCAGAAACCTTTGCCTAACACAAAGTCCTAAAGATGCTTTCCTACATTTCGTTCTAGAAGTTTAATAATTCTGGCCCTGTGGAATCTGAGCCTCCTCTTGACATAAAGGTGCAATGGACACAACCAATCCAGTGTCCACATAGAAGAGGTGGCATTGGATTGGGAAAAGTGGACATAATGGACAAAGGGTATGGGGAAAGGCAGGAAGAGATGAGAGGTGGAGGCGTCTTCGGGACATGGAGCTGCCCTGGATGGTGCTTCAGAGGTAATCACCGGACATTGTAAATCCTCACAGGGCCTACATGATGGAATAGAGGAGAGTATGGGCCATGATGTGAACCAATGTATATGAGGTGCAGAGGTGCCCAAAGATGTACTTACCAAATCCAATGGATGTGTCATGATGATGGGAACGAGTGTTGGTGGGGGGGGGGGAGAGGGGGGGTGGGGGGGTGGGGTTGAATGGGACCTCATATATATTTTTAATGTAATATTATTACAAAGTCAATAAAAAAAAAATTAAAAAAAAAATAATTCTGGCCCTTATATTTAGGTATTTGATCAATTTTGAGTTGATTTTTGTATAAAGTGTGAGGCAGGGATCATCCTCCTTTCTTTTGCAAATGGAGATCCAGTTTTCCCAGCACCATTTGTTGAAGAGACTCTTCTTTCCCATTTGGTCTTTTTCCCCTTGTCAAATATCAATTGGCCATAAATGTGAGGGTTGATTTTGGAATTCTCAGTTCACTTCCATTTGTCTATGTGTCTTTCCTTGAGCTGGTACCATGCTGTTTTGATTACTCTGGCTTTGTAATGGGTTTTAAGATTGGAAAGTATGAGTCCTCAAACTTCATTACTCTTTTTCAAGATGGATTTAGCTATTTGGACCCCATTACCCTTCCGTATAAATCGGATGATTGGCTTTTCACTTCTCAAAAAAAGGTTGTTGAAATTTTTATTGTGACTGCATTTACTCTGTAAGTCACCGTGGCAGTTTGAGATTATTTATGAATTCCAAAAAGAGATACTGATTATGTCTGTAAACTTATCTGTTCCTCTGGGCAGGATACCCTTTAACTGATTTAAATTCAAAGGTTTTACATTTATGTGGTTAAATCAAGATTAGGGCTTTGATTTGTCCATGTCATTAGGGCATGCAGAGTTCAATCCCCACCCCATTGGTGGGCTATATAAACAGACACTCAAGGAGAACACAGAAGTACATATGCAGGAGAAGATACACAGAGGAATAAAGAGCTCCATAGACATGAACAAGGAAAGAACTTGATGCTAGGGCCTCAGAGATGAGCTGTTTGCCTGAATGTTTACAGCTGACCTTGTGAAGAGATCAGAGCAGCTGAGCCCTGAAAGAAACGAGTCCTGGGAAGAGAGAGAAGCCCAATGCTAGCCTACAGCTAAGATCAGAAGAAGCTGGACCCACAGAGCCTTAAGAGGGAGGAGGAAGGCTGAACCCTCACAGATGTCACCTACTGTCTTGCTTCAACACATGGAAACAGAGTTTGGTAAGGAAGTATCTTTGAGTTGGACTTTTTAGAGCCTTGTAACTGTAGGCTTCTACCCCAAATCAATACCCTTTATAAAAGCCAACAGATTTCTGGTACTTTGCATCAGCACCCCTTTCGCCAACAATATAAACACTTTGGGTAGAATTGACATCTTAACAATATTTAGTCTTTCAATCCATAAACATAGAATGCCCTTCCATTTATTTGGTCATCTTTGATTTCCTTTAGTAATGTTTTATCATTTTCTGTGTACAAGTCCTCTACATCCTTGGTTAGATTTATTCCTAGATATCTGATTCTTTTCATTGTTATTGTAAATGGAATTTTTTTTCTTGATTTCTTCTTCCAACTGTTTGTTGCTTGTATACAGAGATACTACTGATTTTTGTTTTGTTTTGTTTTTTTTTTTTAAAGATTTATTTATTTAATTTCCCCCCCCTCCCCTGGTTGTCTGTTCTTGGTGTCTATTTGCTGCGTCTTGTTTCTTTGTCCGCTTCTGTTGTCATCAGCGGCACGGGAAGTGTGGGCGGCGCCATTCCTGGACAGGCTGCTCTTTCTTTTCACGCTGGGCGGCTTTCCTCACGGGCGCACTCCTTGTGCGTGGGGCTCCCCCACGCGGGGGACACCCTTGCGTGGCACGGCACTCCTTGCGCGCATCAGCACTGCGCATGGCCAGCTCCACACGGGTCAAGGAGGCCCGGGGTTTGAACTGCAGACCTCCCATATGGTAGACGGACGCCCTAACCACTGGGCCAAAGTCCGTTTCCCACTACTGATTTTTGGATGTTGATCTTGTACCCTGCCACTTTGCTGAATTCATTTGTTAGCTCTGGGAACTTTGTTGTGGATTTTTCAGAAATTTTTGTATACCAGATAATATCACCTGCAAATAGGGAAATCTTTACTTCCTCCTTTCCAATTGGAATGCCTTTTATTTCTTTGTCTTGCCTAATTGCTCTGAAAAGAATTTCCATAGCTTTTCATATATGCTCTTTTTCATGTTGAGGAAATTTCTTTCTATTCCTAATTTTCTGAGTATTTTTATCAAAAAAGGTGCTAGATTTTCAAGAGATATTAGCAGTTTTCTTTTCTTGTGGTATCTTTATTTGCTTTCCTTTGAGGGTGATGTTGGCCTTCTAGAATGATTTAGGAAATGTCCCCCACCTCTTCAATTTATTAAAGATTTTGAGCAGGATTGGTGTTAATTCTTCTTTGAATGATTGGTAAAATTACCCTATGAAGCCATCTGGTCCTGAGCTTTTTCTGTGTTGGCGCTTTCTGATAACTGACTCAGTCTCTTTATTAGTGGTTTGTTGAGATCTTCTGTTTCTTCTTGAGTCACTGTAGGTAGTTTGTATGTTTTAAGAATTTGTCCATTTCAACTAGGTTATCTAATTTGCTGGAGTATTTTTTTTTTCATATTATTCTCTTATAGTCCTTTTTATTTTCAGTGGAATTAGTAGTAATGTCTCCATTTTCATTTCTGATTTTAGTTATTTTTGCTGTATTTTTTTCTCTGTCAATCTTGCTAAAGGTTTTTCAACTTTATTCATCTTTTCAAAGAACCAACTTTTGGTTTTGTTGATTGTCTGAATTCTTTTCTTTATTCTCTATTAAATTGATCTCTATTCTAATCTTTGTTATTTCCTTCCTTCTGCTTGCTTTGGATTTAGTTTGTTTTTCTTTTTCTAGTTTTTCCAGTTTTGAGGTTAGGTGTCTGATTTGAAATCTTCCTACTTTATTAATGTAAACATTTAGAGCTGTAAACTTCCTTCTCAGCACTGTCTTTGCTGCATCCCATAAATTTTGTACTTTCATTTTCATTCACCTCAGGATGTTTCCTAATTTCCCTTGTGATTTCCTCTTTAAGCCATTGGTTGTTTAAGATTACATTGTTGAGGAGGCGTGGGGCAAGATGGCATCTGAGTGAGTGCACCTTATAATCTCTCCTGCAAAGAAGTGGCTGAGGAGGGTCAGAGTCCTGTTGGACCAGGCTGTTTTGGGTACTTACAGGGCAGGAGGTGTCTGGACATGATTTTGGTGAGACAGTGACAGAAGAGATTCTTGCAAGAGGTGGAATTTTGGGTTTCTGACACAGAGGTCAGAAGTTGTAGGCAGAACCCCTCCCCCTAGGGTTGGCGGCCTGGCCGTGGCAATCCCTGAAATCTTTGTTGTGCTGCAGTGTTCCCAAACCCCATGTTAACCAGATGCGTGGTTCCCAGGTCTGTATCCCCTAAACCCTGGTAGCCCATGCTCCAGAGACTCACACACCTAGAGTCTGCAATATCACAGACTTCCCATCCCCGAATTCACTGCGCCCTGAGGTCCGTCTGAAGTCCTTGATTAACGTAGCCCTCTGCATTTTTTGTTGGGGTTTTTTTTTTGTTTTTCTCCTTGAGCTTGGAGGAGTATACCAGCTGACTTGGGGAGAGTCTGGGAAGAAAGGAGAGGTGAATCTGCTGAGGAAGCCCAATTTACCTAAACATCCTGGGATAGGAAATTGGTGTGGGAGAAGGTGGAGTCAGAAAATCAATTAGACTTCCCCTAGCACACCTAAGGGGGAGGGACTGTAGCACGTGCTATCCAAGCTTCCAATAGCATATTTGGGATTTCTGGTGAGGTGTAGGTGCTCTCACGCTGGAAATACAGTCATAGTCTTCTATGTTGAGTTGGTTCAACAAGGACCCACTTGACTCTCCTACCGTACCTCTCAGGCAGCTTTCCTGCCGCCATGGGAGAGAGAGAAGTGAGGAAGGGAGAAAGGAGGAAGGTCAGACCCCTAAGCTTGAAACGTTGGTTCTTTTTTCTTTTGTCATGGTTGCTAATATTGCATTGTCTCCTGGTCTTTTCTCCCGTTTTATCCCCCAAGGTCCTTTTTCATTTATTTAGTTTTTTTCTCTTTTTCTTTTTCTTGCTTGTTTCTCCCCCTTTTCTTTGCCCCCCCTTCTCCTCTTTTTTTTTTTTCTTTCTTTTTCGTCTTTTTTATTTTATTTATATAATAGATGCTGCAGGGAGCCCTTCAAATTTGCTGTGTTTCCTCATCCTCCATTTCCTCTTTTCTGTGTGTATTGATTTTGGCCACCTACACTATCTTCTTCCCCTACGTCTTTATATCCTTCATCATCTACTGTTTCTCTTACATTCCACCTCCCTTTCTTTGGTTCCCAAATTGTCTGACTTTTTATTTCTAATACCTTTGTTCTGTTTTCTGTCTTTTATCCACTCTTGATATTACTGTCTTTTTTTCTCTTTCCCTCTCTCATGAAAACACTGGCCTTTTAATTCATACAATATTCCTCCCCATATTCAGTTGACTGTCTCATTATAGGTACTCTACTGCTATAACTCTACACAACTTACATGAGTCTAATAATCATTCTTCTAGATCTCACATTGTTGCTCTGTTAACATATATTACCAATACTACTTTATACATTTTCTTTTCTTACTCATTTTGATTTCCCTGGCCCTAATATTTTCCTTCAAAGTGAACTTAGCCAGCAACAAGAAAATAGATAAGAAGAACAAAGTGACAAAGAGAAGACATAACACTTACACATGAACAACTAATTAATCCCCAAGACTAGACAAAGAAGCTAAAGAACTGATTAAACCCATCAAGATAAAATGATGACCAGACAGCAACAAAAAACTACAAACCAAACCAATAATCAGGAAAACATGGCCAAATCCAATGAACAAACTAAAACCAGGAAGAGGAGCAGAACATCAGACAAGTAATTAAAGATCTCAAAACATATATTAGAGACCAACTTAATGAAGTAAAGGAAGAGATTTACAATATGAAGAAAACACTTGGAGAGAATACAGAAGAAATTGCAGACATACACAAAAAGATAACAGATATGATGGTGATGAACACCACAGTTCAAGAAATCACAAATACATTCTCAGCAAATAGCAGCAGATTAGAAGAGGCAGAGGAGAGAATTAGCAACGTGGAAGACAGTACATCTGAAATCAAACAGATAGTAGAACTGATGGATAAAAAGATAGAAAAAATCCAGCCGGAACTTAGGGACCTGAATGACAATGCAAAACACACAAACATATGTATTATAGGCATCCCAGAAGGAGAAGAGAAGGGAAAGGGGACGGAAGGGGTGTTGGAGGAAGTAATGGCTGAAAACATCCCAAATCTACTGAGGAAGATGGATGTACATGTCCAGGAAGCACAACACACCCCAAACACCATAAATCCCAGCAGGCTTACCCCAAGACATATACTTGTCAAATTATCCAATGCTCAAGACATAGAGAAAATTCTAAAAACAGCAAGAGAAAAAACCATCACATACAAGAGCGACTCCATTAGATCAAGTGCTGATTTTTCATCTGAAACCATGGAGGCAAGAAGGCAGTGGTATGATATAGTCACGGTACTAAAAGAAAAAAATTTCCAACCAAGAATCCTCTACCCAGCTAAGCTAGCATTCAGAAATGATGGAGAGTTCAAAATATTCACAGATAAACAGAAATTAAAAGAGTATGCCAACAAGAATCCTGTCCTTCAAGAAATACTAAAGGGAATTCTGCAGGATGAAAGAAAAAAACAGGAGAGGCAGAGTTGGAGGAGAGTGTAAGAGCAACAAAAAGGACAAAAAGAGAAGGAAAACAAACAAAATATGACAAACACAAGTCCAAACAAAATATGGCTAACTATCAATAATTCCTTGAATGTAATAATGTCAGTGGACTAAACTCATCTGTCAAAAGATTTGGACTGGAAGATTGGATAAGGAAATATGACCCATCTATATGTTGTCTACAAGAAACACATCTTAGACCCAGGGATTCAAAGAGGTTGAAAGTGAATGGCTGGAAAACAATCTTACAAGCAAACAATAACAAAAAAAAAAAAAAAAAAAAAGGCAGGAGTAGCTATATTAATATCATCCAAAATAGACTTTAAATGTGAAACAATTGTGAGAGACAAAGATGGATACTACATATTAGTGAAAGGGATAATTTTTCAAGAAGAACAAACAATCATAAATAGTTATGCTCCTAACAAGGTGCCGCCAAATACATGAGGCAAACACTGGAAAAACTAAGTGAAAGAATAGATGCCTCTACAGTTATAGTGGGGGACTTTAATACACCACTATCAACTTTGGACAGAACATCTCAAAAGAGAATCAATAAAGAAACAAAAACTTTGAACAGTGTATTAGAGGAACTGGACCTAATAGACATATACAGATCATTACACCCGAATACAACAGGATATATATTTTTCTCAAGTGCACATGGATCTTTCTCCAAGATAGACCATATGCTAGGCCACAAAGAAAGGCTCAATGAACTCAGAAGTATTGAAATCATACAAAATAATATCTCTGACCACAGTGGAATGAAGCTTGAAATCTGCAAGGGCCAGAGGCCCAGATTTCACACCAAGATGTGGAAATTAAACAGGACACTCTTAGAAAAACAGTGGGTCAAAGAGGAAATCTCTAAAGAAATTAATAACTACCTTAAAACTCATAAAAATGATAACACAACATACCAAAACTTATGGGATGCAGCAGAAGCAGTACTGAGAGGGAAATTTATAGCC
The DNA here is from genome assembly GCF_030445035.2 of Dasypus novemcinctus. Classification (NCBI taxonomy): domain Eukaryota; kingdom Metazoa; phylum Chordata; class Mammalia; order Cingulata; family Dasypodidae; genus Dasypus; species Dasypus novemcinctus. The sequence continues at coordinate 57,575,418 of NC_080676.1, forward strand.
ATAAATTAATACATCAGAAAAGAAGAAAGAGCAAAAATTGAAGAACTAACTGCACATTTGGAGGAATTAGTAAAAAAGCAACAAAGTAACCCCACAGGAAGAAGAAAGAAAGAAAGAACAAAGATAAGAGCAGAACTAAATGAAATAGAAAATAAGAAAGCACTTGAAAAGATAAACAAAACCAAGAGCTGGTTCTTTGAGAAGATCAATAAAATTGACAGACCCTTAGCTAGACTAACAAAGAAAAAAAGAGAGAAGATGCAAATACACAAAATTAGAAATGAGAAAGGAGATATCACCACTGACCCCACAGAAATAAAGACTATCATAAGAAGTTACTTTGAAAATACTATGTTCCAACAAAAATGACAATTCAGAGGAAATGGACAAATTCCTAGAAACACATAAGCAGCCTATATTGATGAAAGAAGAAATTGATGATCTCAACAAACCAATCACAAGTAAAGAGATAGAATCAGTCATTAAACACCTCCCAACAAAGAAGAGCCCAGGGCCAGATGGCTTCATAGGTGAATTCTACAAAACATTCCGGAAAGAACTAATGCCAGTCTTGCTGAAACTCTTCCAAAAAATTGAAACAGAAGGAACATTACCTAACTCATTCTATGATGCCAACATTACCCTAGCACCAAACCCAAACAAAGACACCACAAGAAAGGAAAATTACAGACCTATTTCTCTAATGAACCTAGACCAAAAATCCTCAGCAAAATACTTGCTAACTGTATTCAACAACACATTAAATGAATTATACATCATGACCAAATGGGATTCATTCCAGGTATGCAAGGATGGTTCAATATAAGAAAATCAATCAGTGTAATACACCATATGAACAGATTGAAGGGGAAAAATCACATGATTATAGATACAGAAAAAGCACTTGACAAAATACAGCACACTTTCTTGATAAAAACACTGCAAAAGATTGGAATACAAGGAAATGTTCTGAACATGATAAAGAGTAGATATGAAAAACCCACAGCCAACATCATTTACAATGGTGAAATCCTAAAATCTTTCCCTCTAAGTTCAGGAACAAGACAAGGATGCCCACTATCACCTCTTCTATTTAACATTGTCTTTGAAGTACTTGCTCAAGCACTGAGGCAAGAACCAGATATAAAAGGCATTCAAATTGGAAAGAAGTCAAAATTTCATTATTTACAGATAACATGATCCTATACATAGAAAAGTCTACAACAAAGTCTACAACAAAGCTTCTAGAACTCATTAATGAGTTTAGTAAAGTGGCAGGTTATAAGATCAATGCACAAAAATCATTAGCGCTTCTGTACACCAATAATGAGCAAGCTCAAGAGGAAATCAAGAAACAAATACCATTTACAAATAGTAAATTTAAAAATCAAGTACCTAGGAATAAATTTAAAGATGTAAAAATCGTATACAGAGAGAACTACACAACACTGTTCAAGGAAATCAAAGAAGACCTAAATAAATGGAAGAATATTCCCTAATCATAGGTAGGAAGACTAAATATTACTAAGATGTCTATCCTACCAAAACTGATCTACACATTCAATGCAATCCCAATAAAAATCAACACAGCATTCTTTAATGAACTAGAAAAACTAGCTATGAAATCTATTTGGAAAGGAAAGAGGCCTTGAATAGCCAAAGACATGTTGAAAAAGAAAAACGAAATTGGAGGAATCACACTACCTGACTTCAAAACATACTACAAAGCTACAGTAGTGAAAACAGCATGGTATTGGCACCAGGAGAGACACACAGACCAATGGAACCGAATTGAGAGTTCTGGTATAGGTCCTCATATATATAGTCATATAATATTTGATAAAGTCACCAAACCCTCTCAACTGGGAGAGAATGGCCTATTCAACAAATCGTTCCTGGAGAACTGGATATCCATATGTAAAAGAATGAAAGAGGATTACCAACTCAACACCTTATACAAAAATCAACACAAGATGGATCAAAGACCTAAATATAAGAGCCAAGACCATAAAGACTTTGGAAAGCAGTGTAGGGAACCATCTACAGGACCTTGTAATAGGAAATGGCTTCATGAACTTCACACCAAAAGCACAAGCAGCAAAAGAACAAATAGATAAATGGGACTTCCTCAAAATTAAAGCCTTCTGCACCTCAAAGGAGTTTGTCAAGAAAGTGAAAAGAGAGCCTACACAGTCGGAGAAAATATTTGGTAACCATATATCTGAGAGGAGACTTATAACGTGCATATATAAAGAACTCCTATATCTCGAAAATAAAAAGACAACCCATTTAAAAAATGGGAAAAAGATTTAAGCAGACACTTCTCCAAAGAAGAAATACAAATGGCCAAAAAGCACATGAAAAAATGCTCTAAATCTCTAGCTATCAGGGAAATGCAAATCAAAACTACAATGAGATACCATCTTACTCCCATAAGATTGGCAACTATGAAAAAAACAAAGACTACAAATGCTGGAGAGGATGTGGAGGAATGGGAACACTCATCCACTGCTGGTGGGAATGCAGAAGGATCCAGCCATTCCGGAGGACAGTTTGGTGGTTTCTCAAAATACTATCTATAGATTTGCCATATGACCCAGCAATTCCACTGCTGGGTATATACCCAGTAGAACTGAAAACAAGGATACAAACCTATATATGCACACCAATGTTCATAGCAGCATTGTTCACAATTGCCAAAAGTTGGAATCATCCCAAATGCCCATCAACAGATGAATGGATAAATAAAATGTAGTATATACATACAATGGAATACTACTCAGCTTTAAGAACTAATAAACTACAAACACATTTGACAACATGGATGAATCTTGAGAACCTTATGTTGAGTGAAGCAACCCAGGTATTGAAGGACAAATACTTCATGACCTCAATGATATGAAATAAGTAAACCAAGCTGCCTCAGAGAGTTAGAGACTGGATGATAGGCTTAAAGGAAATTGGGGGGTAGAGGAAGGATGTAAGGTGACACCTACATGGGTGAAATCTATGATAAGCTGGAAGTAAGTATGTGTATAAGGAAGGGATAAAATGGGGGCATAGGGTTACCTTTTGTTGGGGCTTTGAGGGCTTGAGGGGGGCTAGGGATGGGAGGATGGGTAATATTGCTCAAGAAATTGTGGGGAGGGTGGGGGAACATACGAACATAGAAGATTGTCAGGTATTTGGTTGAGAGTATAATGCTGAGAAAACTTTTTCAAAAATATAATAAGGAAGGTTACCTATTTAAGATGCTTAAAGGGGATAATCTGACACAGGACAGGCTTCTAGGGAGTGTATGAGTGCTCATTTTGCCATTGTGGATTATATCATTGGATAGAGACCCACATAATGAGAATAAAGGTATACCCACATCCTGGGGAGGACTGATGTTCTCAAATAGAGGTTATTGTATCTCTCAAGAGAAATGGTGGTTCCCAGTGCATTAGGGCAGTTGAGCATGTCAAGTCCTCAACACTGTTGCAAGTATCTCTGAACATGGCCCTTCAAGCAATGAAGATTGACTGTCACTCTGGGCCCTGAGGGGAGGGGGAAAGAGGTATTGAATAGATGGAATCAATGTAACTGTGGGCAATAGAAGTGTTCCACAAGATTACACAAGGATGGATATAAGACACCAATAATGTACAGGGGCTGATAGGCTAAGATGTAAATCATAATGTAAAACAGAAGATAACTAAAATTTAGAAAATTGTATAGTCTAAAATATAAACCACAATGTAAACCCAAATGTTACCTTGTTTGAAAGCTATTGTCTCAATATCTACATCAGTTTCAGTAAATATAGTATGAACATGTAAAAAGATTATTGCTGTGGAAGGGAAAAGGGTTTTATGTTGGATATATGGGATTACTGTATATTGTATATATAAATTACTGTGATCTAAAACTTGTGAAGATAAGCTTAATAATTAGGAAAAGAAAAAGAACGTAGACACTGAGGAAAACACAGAAGAAGTTGCCTTGCCAATTTGCATACAGGGCAACACTTACTGCAATGATGGAAGGCAAAACATCAAAAACAAAGCTTTTGCATTTTTTAATTTTTTGATACCCCAATTTATTTTTACCTTAATTTTTCTAAATTAATATGTGTTCTACATCTAACCTTTAAACTCATCACTATATTCCATTTTACTATTAATGGAGCCTGGCAATATATTGGGCTTCATTTTTCAAGAAGTTTTGGATCACAGGTTTAACAATGGCAGGGGAGAATACTGGTGTGGGATGTTATTGACAGGGGACACATGGTTGACAGGGAGGTCTCCAGGGCATATATCCAGGGTACATAAAAATGTTTGGTTATTTTCATAGTGGTTACAATTAAAAACAACAACTGAGGGAGTGCTGAGTTCCTAGCCAGGAGAGCTCTACCACAGTCCCTAAAGGAACAGCAACAATCCCCCAAGTGCAACAGCAAAGACCAAAAAAGAAGGAAGGTCCAACAATGAGCCCTTGATACTAATGACTATGCTTGTAAGCCTGTGCACCTGAAATAAGAACAAGGCCTAGACCTGCAGGGTGCCTAAGAGTTACCTCCTGAGAGCCTCCATGTTGCTCAAATGTGGCCAGTCTCAAAGTCAAACTCAGCATGTAAATGTGTTGCCTTCCCCCAGCGTGGGACATGACTCCTGGGGATGAGCCTCCCTGGCACCGAGGGATTACTACCAAGTACCAGCTGATGATGTAACTAGGAAAATGACCTTGAATAAAGGGGTCAACTTGGACCAGCAGAATATCTCAGTCTACATATAATATGAGGAGTTAAAAATGCTTTTTATCAGAGGGGTTGCCTTTATGCACACCTCAGCAAAGTCCCAGAGACATAAAGTAGATACAATCCCAGGTAATGGTTCTGAGGGCTACAGAGACCCACAGGTTCTATGGTCATGGCAGATGGAGTTCAGTGCCATGTCATTTGACCCTATGTTGGAGTTTGTGTTTCTGTGTGGTAGAGCTGGACTCAGATATGATCTTTGTCCACAAGCCTCTCCTGTTACTTTTATCAGATCTGTAGTTGGTGCTGGGGTTTAGTATATACCCAGGGGACCTGAATCTCTGAACTGACCATGTGATAGCCAGGCCCTGAGCCTCAACAGACTTGCAACTGCTACATTCTGGTTTATTGGACTTACCCCACTCAGCTAACAGGGAGGTGAAAAAGGTCAACCACCATACTCGGGAGCCAAGAGTGCCTACCACTGAAAGCAGGAGAATTGCATCCAGCATCCATGTGGAATCTAAGCCCCCTCTTGATATAGATGTGGAGTGGGCACAACCATTCTAAAGCCCACAGGATGGAGGAATAGAGTATGGATTAGAGTGGACTTACTGATATTCTATTCATGAACTATTGTGATTAGTAATTGAAGAAAATGTGGCATTGGTGTGGAGAAAGTGGCCATGGTGGCTGCTGGGGGTAAGGAGTGGGAGGAAGAGATGTGATGGGGCATTTTTGGGGTTGTAGTTGTCCTGGGTGGTGCTGCAGGGACAGTTACTGGACATTGTATGTCCTCCCATGGCCCACTGGGTGGACTGTGGGATAGTGTGGGTTATGGTGTGGACCATTGACCATGAGGTGCAGCAGTGCTCAGAGATGTATACACCAAGTGCAATGAATATCTCATGATGGAGGAGGAGGTTGTTATGGGGGGAGGGGTGGGGTAACGGGATGGGGGTATATGGGACCTCACTTTTTTAATGTAACGTTAAAAATATTTAAAAATTGAAAAACAAAAAGATTACATTGTTTTTTTCCACATATTTGTAAATGTTCCATTTCTCTCACTGATTTCTAGCTCTCTTCCATTGTGGTCTGAGAATATACATTGTAAGATTTCCATAATTTTTAATTTATTGAGACTTGTTTTGTGACTTAATAGATGTTCTATTATAGAACTTGAGAAGGGTGTGTATTCTGCTGTTGTTGGGTAAAGTATTTTATGTATGTCTGTTAGGTCTAGTTGGTTTAGAGTATCATTCAAGTCTTGTATTTCCTTATTGATCTGTCTATATGGTCTACCCATTATTGAAGGTAATGTATTAACGGCTCATATTATTGTGGAACCATCAACTTCTCCCTTCAAATCTGTCAGTGTTTGCTTCATATATTTTGGTAGTCTGCTGATCAGTGCATATGTATTTATTATTATATCTTCTTGTTGAATTAACTCCTTTTATCGGTATAAAATGATGTCTTTGTCCCTCATAACTGTTTTTTACTTAAAGTCTCTTTTATCTGATATTAGTATAGCTACCCCTGCTCTTTTGTTTACTACTTGCATGGCATATTTTATTCTATCTGTCGCTTTTAACTTACTTGTGTCTTTGAATTTAAGGTGAGTCACTCAGACAGCATATAGTTGGGTCATGCTTTTTTATCCATTCTGCCAATCTCAGCCTTTTGACTGGATAGTTTAGGAATATACATTTACATTCATCTCTGATAATGCAGGACTTTCTTCTGCCATTTTCTATTAGGTGCACTGTTTACTTTCAGGTGCAAAAGTAATTGCAGTTTTGCATTGTTGAAATTTGCTGTTTGATATTGGAATACATTCTTAAATAAATGTAGTTATGTTATACATTATTTTAATGTGAATTTCTTGCCTTATGTTTTTTTGCTAATGACTTATTTGCTGTTTATATTTATTTTTTTTAATTTTTTATTCATTTTTAAAAAATATTACATTCAAAAAATATGAGGTCCCATTCAACCCCACCGCCCCCACCCCACCACTCCCCCCACAGCAACACTCTCTCCCATCATCATGACACATCCATTGCATTTGGTAAGTATATCTCTGGGCATCGCTGCACCTCATGGTCAATGGTCCACATCATAGCCCATACTCTCCCACATTCCATCCAGTGGGCTCTGGGAGGATCTACAATGTCTGGTAATTGTCCCTGAAGCACCACCCAGGACAACTCCAAGTCCTGAAAACACCTCCACATCTCATCTCTTCCTCCCATTCCCCGCGCCCAGCAGCCACCATGGCCACTTTTCCCACACCAATGCCACATTTTCTCTGTGGACCTTGGATTGGTTGTGTCCATTGCACATCTATGTCAAGAGGAGGCTTAGATTCCACATGGATACTGGATGCAATCCTCCTGCTTTCAGTTGTCGGCACTCTAGGCTCCATGGTGTGGTGGTTGATATTCTTCAACTCCATGTTAGCTGAGTGGGGTAAGTCCAATAAATCAGAGTGTAGGAGTTGAAGTCTGTTGAGGCTCAGGGCCTGGCTCTCATATTGTCAGTCCAGAGATTCAAATCCCCTAGATATATCTTAAACTCAGCACCAACTACAATTCCAGTAAAGTAGCATGAAAGTCTTGTGAAAAGAGATCCCATCTGTGTCCAGCTCCATCACGCAGAAACACCAGCTCCAAAGAAGGGCCAACTGACATGGCAGTGAACCCCATCTGCCATGACCATAGAACCTGTGGGTCTCTTTAGCCCTCCAAAGAACCAATACCTCGGGTTGTATCTACTTTATCTGTCTCTGAGACTGTGCTCAGGTGTGCATAAGGGCAATCCTTCTGACAACCTCCAGACTCTTTTTTAGAGACTCATAGCCATATAAACTCATTTCTCCTTTCCATTTCCCCCTTACATTAGGTCAAACAGCATTTTAAACTCCTGTTATTATATGTAGACAGGGATATTCTGCTGGTCCACGTTGAACCTTTAATTCAAGGTCATTTTCTAGTTGCATCATCATCTGGTACTTGGTAGTGATCCCTTGGTGCCAGTGAGGCTCATCCCCGGGTGTCATGTCCCATGCTGGGGGGAATGCATTGCATTTACATGCTGAGTTTGGCTTCAAGACTGGCCACATTTGAGTAACATGAAGGCTGTCAGGAGGAAACTTCTAGGCACAGTGCTGCTCTAGGCCTTGTTCTTATTTCAGGCGTATAGGCTCACAAGCATAGTCATTAGTATCAGGGGCTCACTCTTGGACCCTGTATATTTATTTTAGACTATGGAAATGATGTTAGACAAAAAGCAAATTTAAGCAATTTTCTTATTTGAGTACAAAATGGGTCATAAAGCAGCGGAGACAACTCAACAACATCAACAACGCATTTGGCCCAGGAACTGCTAATGAACGTACAGTGCAGTGTACGTTTTGCAAAGGAGATGAGAGCCTTGAAGATGAGGAGTGAAATGAGTAGTGTAGTGGCCGGCCGTCTGAAGTTGACAACAACCAATTGAGAGCAATCATTGAAGTTGATCTTCTCAAAACTACACAAGAAGTTGACAAAGAACTCAGTATTGACCACTGTCAATACTGCTTTTGAAGCGAACAACTGTAACAGCTGTTACAACTGAACAACTGTAACAGCTGAAAAAGCTGGATAAGTGGGTGCTGCATGAGTTGACCGAAAATCAAAAAAATCATCGTTTTGAAGTGCCCTCTTCTCTTTTTCTACTCAACAATGAACCATTTCTCAATTGGATTGTGACATACAATGAAAAGTGGATTTTATATGACAACCGGCAATGATCAGCTCAGTAGTTGGACTGAGAAGAAGTTCCAAAACACTTCCCAAAGTCAAACTTGCACCAGAAAAGGTCATGGTAACTGGTGGTCTGCCACCGTCTGATCCACTACAGCTTTCTGAATCCCAGCGAAACTGTTACATCTGAGACGTATGCTCAGCAAATTGATGGGATGCACTGAAAACTGCAATACCTGCAGCGGCATTGGTCAACAGAAAGTGCACAATTCGCCACAACACCCGACTGCATGTTGCACAACCAACGCTTCAAAAGTTGAACGAATTGGGCTACGAAGTCTTGCCTTATCCACCATACTCACTTGACCTCTTGCCAACCAACTACCACTTCTTCAAGCATCTCAAAAACTGTTTGCAGGGAAAACACTTCCACAACCAGCAGGATGCAAAAAATGCATTCCAAGAGTTTGTCAAATCCCAAAGCACAGATTTTTATGCTGCAGGAATAAACTTATTTCTCATTGGGAAAAATGTGTTGATTTTAATGGTTCCTATTTTGATTAATAAAGATGTGTTTGAGCCTAGTTACAATGATTTAAAATTCATAGTCCAAAACTGCATTTCCTTTTCCTCCAACCTAAGTCTTATAGTTTTTTGCCCCTCAATTCTTCCATTAAACCTACTTTTATATTTACTTGAAATTTTTTTATTGTACCATATCGAGTGCCTTTTCATTTATATTTATATATATACTTTTCATATATTTTCCTTGTGGTTGCCATGGGGTTAAAATTTAACGTCTTAAATATATAACAATTATATTTCATTTCATACCAACTTAACTTCAACAGCATGCACATATACTTTTCCTATACTCCTCTATGTCCCCTTACCATTTTTTTGTACTTGTTACCACTTATATCTTTGTACATTGTATGTCCAAAAACATAGATTATGATGACTTTTTATGCATTTGCATTTTAGCACCTGTAGGAAGTAAGAAGTGGAGTTACCACCAAACAATACAATACAGTAATACTGGTATTTATAATTACCCAAATGGTTACCTTTTTCTGCAGGTTTTTTTAAACACATCAGTTTTATTTATACATATTAATAAAGCATACAGTCCAAAGTGTACAGTCAGTGGCATTTGGTATAATTACAGTCGTGCGTTCATCACTTTAGTCATTATTTTAGAGCATTTTCATTATTCTAATAATAGTAATAATAAAATTCCTTCTCAATCTTTCTAAGCTTCCCCTGCCTTACATAGTTGCTATTCTGTTTTTAGTTTATTTGTATTTATATTTTGTATAAACAGTCTTATATATGCAATATTACCCATATTCATATTTTATATGAAGTTTCACAGTGCTATATAGTCCCATGTTACATTTTTTAGCTTTCCTTTTTCCTTCTAGTTTTTTAAACTTATCCCCCCCCCCCCCCCCTTCGCCGCCATTGTCTACTCTCTGTTTCTATTCGCTCTGTGTTCTTCTGTGTCTGCCTGTCTTTTTAGGCAGCACCAGGAACTAATCCTTTGATCTTCCAGGGTGGGAGAGAGACACAATTTCTTGCACCACCTCAGCTTCCTGGTCTGCTGAGTTTCTTCTTGTCTCTCCTCTATGTCTCTTTGTTGCATCATCTGGCTGTGCCAACTCTCTTAGCAGGCCAGCAATCCTGTGCAGCCCAGTACTCCATGTGGACCTGCTCTGCTCTCAGGCCAACTTGCCTTCACTAGGAGGCCCCGGAAGCCAAACCCTAGACCTCTTATATGGTAGATGGGAGCCCATTTGCTTGAGCCACATCCATTTACCTCCTTCTATTATAATAATATACAGGGAAACGGATGTGGCTCAACTAATAGAGCTTCCACCTACCATATGGGAGGACCTGGGTTAAATCCCTAGGGCCTCCTGGTGAAAAAGAAGAAGAGAAAGCGTGCCCGTGCAGCAAGCCAGTGCCTCTGTGGTGAGCGAGTGCCCCACGCGAGTGAGTCACACAGCAAGATGTTGGCACATCAAAGGAGAGACAAGGGGAGAGTTGAGGTGAAGCACCACAGGGACCAGGAACAGGTGGCATAGTTGACAGGGAACCTCTCTCCCAATCAGAGGTCTCCAGGATCAAATCCCAGTGAATCCTAGAGGAGAGAAAATGAGAAGACAACACAGATAGCAAAAACAGCAGGGCGGGGAGGAGGGGATGGAGGGGTGGGGGGGAGTAAATAAGTCTTAAAAATAATAATAATATACATGTCCTTAGACTTCCCCTTTCAACCAGTGTCATACCCATATAATAGCAGTGCTAGTTAGAAATACTATGATGTGCTTTCATCATTTCTATTCATTTCCAAAGATTTACAAACAACCTTATGCCACTTTGAACCTGTGTCTAGTGTCCTTTCCTTTCAGTCTGAAGAACTACCTTTAGCCTTATTTGTAGTGCAGATCTAGTGATGACGTGCTCCCTCAGGTTTTGCTTATCTGAGAATGTTTTAATCTCTCCCTCAATTTTGAAAGAGTCTCACCAGATATAAAATTCTTGGCTGGCAGTTGTTTTCCTCTAATACTTTGTGATTTCAACCCACTGCCTTCTTGCTTCCATGTTTTCTGATGAGAAATCAGTACTCAATCTAATTTGGTCTCCCTTGTATGTAACACATTGCTGTTCTCTTGCAGCTTCCAGAACTCTCTCCTTGTCCTTTGCATTTGATAGTGTGAGCAATATATGACAGGATATATTTTTCTTTGGGTGTGTTGGAACAGCAGCTGCCTTCAGAGCTAGGCCTCCAGCAATCTAAAGTTACTAATCAAAAGCCATGATTAGTGATCATCTGTCCCCATCTCTGAACTTGGGGGAAATGGATTTTTATGTCCCTTTCTGTCATCTGTGAGCTAGACAGGGACCAGACTCCTTAGTGGCCTTTCATTAGAGTGGGGGATGGGCACCAGTAACTGCCAGGTAGATAGGGCAATTTGCTGGCCTTATCTTAATTTACCAACCTCTTCCTTCTGCTCTTCCCATGGATGCTATGCAGTGTTCTACTATACTCCAGAATTTTGAAATAGTTGTTTCAGACAGTTGCTTCCTGTTTAATAGTTGATTTGGTGGAGTGACTAAATCCTGGAGCTTCCTGCCATCTTCCCACAGCCCTGTCCTTTTGCTTTTAACCTATCTATGTCTTCATATTTAAAGTATAACTCTTGGAAAGTGCATGTGGCTCAAGCAGCTGGGCTCTCACCTACCATATGAGACGTCCTGGGTTTGGTTCCCGGAGTCTCCTAAAGAAGACGAGCAAGACGGCGAGATGACACAATGGGCTGGCATAGCAAGCTGATGCAACAAAGCGATGCGGTGAAATGATGCGATCAAGAGCAAAGCGAGAAAACTCAATGAGAGACCCAAGAAACAGGGAGCAGAGGTGGCTCAAGAGATTAGGCTCCTCCTCCCACATAGGCCCCGGGTTCGGTTCCTTATGCCCTCTAAAAAAAGACAAGCAAACAGTGACCTTAAACAATGAGGTGGGGGTAGAAATAAAAATAAATAAATCTTGTATAACTCAAAAAAGCAACATCTAAACAACTTCTGTCATAAAAATATATTTAAAAAATTGGGTTAGGGGGAAAATACATCAAATATAAGCTAAGGACTATAATTAGTAGTAAGACTTTGACAATATTCTTTCATAATTTATAACAAACATCTACCAACAATGCAGGGTATTGGTGGAGGATTGATATACCCCTGTATGATGTTATGCATGTTTGCTTTGTAAGTTCACAACTTCTACTATACACTTATTGTTTATGTATGTTTGGTGGTAGGGTGAGTTTTGAGAGTCCTGTATGATGTTATATATGTTTGTTTTGTAAGCTTACAACTATTACTATACACTTATTGTTTGTGTATGTTTATGTAAGAGTGATAATACTTCAATAATTTTTTTTAAAAAGAAACAACATCTAGTTGGATCTTGCTTTGTCAATCTATCTTTTAATTGGCATTTTTTGCCCATTTATGTTCAATGTAATTTTTTTTTAAGATTTATTTTTTATTTCTCTCCCCTTCCCCCCACCCCAGTTGTCTGCTCTCTGTGTCCATTCACTGTATTCTTCTGTGTCCACTTGTATTCTTGTCAGTGGCACTGGGAAACGGCATCTCTTTTTTGTTGCGTCATCTTGCTGTGTCAGCTCTCTGTGTGTGCGGGGCCGCTCCTAGGCAGGCTACACTTTTTTCCTGCGAGGTGGCTCTTCTTACAGGATGCACTCCTTGCACGTGGGGCTCCCCTGCGTGGCACGGCACTCCTTGTGTGCATCAGCACTGTGCATGGGCCAGCTCCACATGGGTCAAGGAGGTCCTGGGTTTGAACCACAGACCTCCATGTGATAGGCGGACACTCTTATGAGTTGAGCCAAATCTGCTTCCCAGTTCAATGTAATTACGATATATTTATGTTAGTCTCCCATCTTAATCTTTATTTTCTACTTGTTCATCTGTTCTTTGTTCCTTTATTACTGTTTTCTGGCTTTCATTTGCATTTTAGTATTTTTTTATCTTCTATTTTATCTTCTCTTGGCTTTTTTTAGCTACATTTATATTTTCAGCGGTTACTCTAGGGTTTACAATGCATCATCCTTAATTTAAACCAGTATATCGTGATTTATTATTATACTTACCATTTTATCTATAATGTAAGAATCTTACAACAGGACAATTTCATTTACCCCTTATGTCAGTCAGGGTTTTCTAGAGAAACAACTAGTAGGACAGAGAGAGAGATTTCAAGACATTAGCTTAAGTTGTGCCAGTAGGGACTAAGCCAAGTCCCAAATCTACAGGGCAGGAGCTAAGGTTGCAGTCTTGGGGCAGAATTTCTTCCTCAGGGAAGCCTCAATTTTGTTCCTCAGGCCTTTCAACTGATTGGGTGAGGCTCACCCACATTTTCAAGGTTACTTTTATGTAAAGTCAACTGATTGTAGAAGTTAAACACATCTACAAAATGCCTTCACAGTAAAATCTAGAGTAGTGTATGACTGAATATCTCGTATAGCCAAGCCAAGTTGAAACAAAATGAACTATCATATTCCTCCTTCCTGTCCTTTGTATTATTTTCATATATTTTATTTTTACTTGTTATAAACCTCATAGAACATTTTATGCTTTTAAAGAAATTCAGATTATAAAAGTCTTTTGTGTCTACATATATTTTCCTTTTCAACAGGCTTCATTCCCTTCTGATTTCTGCCTTTTCAAATACTAACAAATGTTAGATTATAAATTTTATATGGAAACTTTTTCTAATGTTTTTAAATTTCTTGTTAGTGAAGATGGACAATTAATTGTGGACTCATAGTGGTGCCTTAAGAAGGATATAAAGAATGAGAATAATAGAATGAACTGGCTGGACAAAGTACCAGGACATAAAACAAAACCCTTTATATATGATTAATTTAATTACACTAGACCAGTCAATTGATTAGAAGAACTTTTAATTTCAAAAACTTACAGAACTTTAAGTTGTCCTTTTAGTGTCAATTGACTGGGAAGACACACATGAGGATGAAAAGGCCTCTTGGCACTAGTGAGGTTCACTAGTGTAACTTCACTGGAGGTACAACCTGGGGTGGAGCTACCTGCAAGGGCATTTGAAAATATGTGGAATATTTGGGTTGTCATACTGAGGAGGCAGGAATCTCCTGGTAATTAATTCCCTGGAGTAAATGTGTATCACTCAGGCATAATGCAGAATTGTCCTGCCCAAATATTCATAGCATCCAAATGAGAGATATGGCTATACTTTGGAACATTACTTACTATAGCTTGTTTGCTTTGAAAGAGGATAATAAACAAGTAAACTAAAAAATCTCATATACTAAAGTTTGAGAATCAGCTAAATTTTGTTTTCTCACGTGGCTGTGTTAATGTACCTACAGGACAAAAGCATATGAGTATGCAATTCATTTAATTTTCCTGTTTCCCTCAGAAAATTTATCTTCTCAATTGGTGGTTGTATTTGTTAGTATAAGGCTATATTGCTGTAACAGACACCAAGCAACAATAAAGAGGCCTAAAGAGAAGAGATGTAACATTCTGACATGAGAGTTCCCGTCGGCAGCCAGCCGTGTTCCAGGGAGTCAGCCAGAGAGTCAGGCCTTTCTCATCCTGACGCTGTGCCAGCCTAGGGCACTATCACCTGCTGTTTTAATTTCCTCTCTGCTAAAGCAAATATCATGCAACAGGTTGGCTTAAGCAACAGGGTGTATTTGCTCACAAGTTGAGGCTAGAAGTCCAAAACCAAGGCTTCTTCCAGGCAGTGCTTTCTCCCAGAACCCCAGCGTGTTCTGGGGCTCTCTACCAACAATCCCTGGTCCTTGCCTTTCTGTCACAGGGCTTTCTGTCACGGTTGCCTCTCCTGGCTTCTCCCACCTCTTCCAGGTTCCCTTGACATTTGGCTTCTGGCTGCTTCCTCTGTCACTTTACTTATAAGGCCTTCAGTAATAGGATTAAGGCCCTTCCTAATTGAGGTGGGCCATGCCTTAACTGAAGTAACTTCATTAAAAGGTACTTATTTACAAGATTTCACACCCATAGGAACGGACCAAGTCTAAGAACATGTTTCTCTGGTGTGTACAGCTCCACCCAGTCGACCTGCTAGACCCCAAAAAGACATGTTCTTTCCAAATGTAAACTACATTCATTCTATCATAACATCCCACTGCCTTCAGTCATTTCAATAACAATGTTCGGTTCAAAGACTCATCTAAATAGGTTATGAGTCTGGTACGTCTTGAGGCACAATTCCCCTCTCTCTGAGGACCTGTAAAACCTAGAAAAAAGTTACCTGCTCCCAATATACAATGGTAGGACAGGCGTAGGATAAACGTTCTCATTCCAGAAGGGAAAAATTGGCAGGTAAATAGGAGTCATGGGTTCCAAACAATTCTGAAACCCATTAGAGCAAACTCCATTAGATTTCAAAATCCAAGAGTCACCTGTGGATCGGTGTTTTATTCTCCAGGCCTGATAGAGTGGCATCCCCAAGCCCTTGCACAGCCGTCACTCTCTCCCTGAAAATTGGAGTGTAGGCTCTGTTCTCTCCAAGTACTGGGGTGGCAGCCAGGCTCTCCACAAATGTCAGGACACAGCCCCTGTCCTCTCCAAGCATTGGGGTCACAGCCAGGCTCTCCACAAATATAAGTGCTGGGGCAGATGGTCCGCCCCTCTCCAAGTGCAGGGGCAGATTCACCATATACACACATGGGTAGGCCCAGTCTCTTGGCCCAAGGAGATCTCTTCGGTCCAAACCTCAGCTTCCATGGTTCTGCCCTTCAACTGGTTTTTCCTTCAATTCATCCCTTCTCTGTCCCTTTTAGTCCATGCTGGCAGTGATTCTGCTCATACAAATTACCAAAAAACCTTGTCAGCTTTGCACATGCAGTTCACAGGGTCTAAACCATCAGACAATAGAATAGTCCACAGATCTTTCCAACATAACTACAATTCTAATCCTGTTTTCCAGTGAAATGGCTAACAGGTTCCAGGTCCAGTTTAAACACTAACATGTAAACCTATTCTCCAGGAACCTACTTTCTGGAAGTTCACAGAGGTCCCTGATAGAGCCACCCATTTCTGGCTCTAGTCTCAGAGCATACTATCTGCATAGGCTCGGAATTTTCTAGTCAATTTCTGGTTTCTTGTACTTAAAAGTTCAATTCTCAGAGTATTCCTTTTCTCTGACATTTCACTATAAACTGCAAGGAAAAAACAGGAAATCTCCTCAGCTAAATATCAAAGTTGATTACTTTCAAGTTCTGCAATCCACCTGACATCGTAACTCAGTTTCACTGAATTCTTTACCACAAAAAATTGCCTTTCATCTAGTTTCCGATAACATGATCATCATTTCCTTCTAAGGCCTCATCAGAATTACTTTTAGTCTCCATATTGCCACCAACATTCTCTTTAAAGCAATCAAGGCTTTTTCTCACAATTTACAGTGCCAAAGCTGTTCTACTTTCCTTATTGCCAAAGAAAATACCTGGCAATGGGTTGGCTTAAACAACAGGGATTTATTGCTTACAGTTTTGAGGCTGGGAGAAGTCCAAAAGCAACATGAGTGTTTCTTCCAGAACACCAGAGTGTTCCGACTAGCTGCCAGGGCCCCTCGGTCCTCAGCTTTGCTGTCACGTGGCAATGTGCGTGGTAACCTCTCTTGGCTTTCTCTTCTCTTCAGGTTCCCTTGACTTTCCACTTCTGGCTGCTCCCTCTGTTACTTTCTCTGTCTGTGACCTTCCCTATAAAGCCTTCAATAAAAGGTTTAAGGCCCTTCCTGATTGAGCTGGGCCATGCCTTAACAAAGTAACCTCATCAAAAGGTACCTTTTGGGAAGCAGATTTGGCTCAACTGATAGAGTGCCCACCACATGGGAGGTCCAGGGTTCAAACCCAGGGCCTCCAGACCTGTGTGATGAGCTGGCCCATGTACAGTGCTGATGTGTGCAAGGAGTGTCATGCCACACGGGTGTCCCCAGCATAGGGGAGCCCCACACACAAGGAGTGTGCCCTGTAAGGAGAGCCGCCCAGTGAGAAAAAAGTGCAGCCTTCCCAGGAATGGCACAGCATGCACAGAGAGCTGACGCAGCAAGATGACGCAACAAAAAAAGACACAGATTCCAGGTGCCACTGACAGGAATACAAGTGGACACAGAAGAACACACAGTGAATAGACATAGAGAGCAAACAGGGGGGAGGGTGGGGAGGGGGGAGGGAAGGAGAAAGATAGAAAAATAAATCTTAAAAAAAAAAAAAAGGTACCCTTTACAAAAGTTCATAGCCAAAGAAATGGACCAGCTCTAAGAATATGTTTTTCTGAGGCACATAGCTCCAAACCACTACGCATATTTATTTAAAATGAAGTTGGGTTGCCAAGGATTATAGTTGACAGGAAGGGTAAAGACAATGTAGAAAAGATACCTGGTTAAGGCACTGGTCCAGAAGTGAGACCCATTGCAACTACTCACATTCTGTTGGCAAAATCTTGGTCGTATGACCCCACATTGCTACAGGCAGGAGCCAAGCAATGTCCCTGCACAATCAACCACATGCAACTTACAACAAATGAAAGAAGGAAAGAACAGACTTTGATGGATTCTGCCACAGAAGGGTATATGGAGAAACACTTCAAAACAAGTTACTCAGTAATATTTGCTCCACCAGAGTGATCTAACATACTATGGACTGTTTGTGAACTGATTGAAAAACATCTCAAATGAAAGAATTGTAGAATCAGGGCTGTTGATACAGAAGGAGTAGTTCTCATTTTATAGATAAGAGAACAGATTCACTCTTACTGTCACATGGCCAGTAGTGAAATCAAGCCTAAAAGTGTAGCTATTTTTCTTATACTTGCTAGAATGTAACCATTGAAAAACTACCATATTCTCAATTACACCAGTTGCGAGCTCTAATAAGCTAATATCTGGGTAGACAGGAAAGTGGATATGGCTCAAACGATTGGGCTCCCGTCTACCATACAGGAGGTCCAGGTTTCAATTTCTGGGGTCTCCTGAGCAGAGTGCTGGCCTGCACAGAGAGCTGGCACAGCAAGATGATGCAACAAAAAGAGACAGAGGAGAGACAATAAAAGACACAGCAGACCAGGGAGCTGAGGTGGTACAAGAGATTAAGCACCTCTCTCCCACTCCTGAAGGTCCCAGGATCAGTTCCCAGTGCCGCCTAAAGAGAAGACAAGTGGACACAAGAACACACACAGCAGATAGCATAAAACAGCGGGAAGGAGGGGAATAAATAAAATAAATCTTAAAAAAAAAAAAAGGTAGACATACACTATCTCTAGGCTGCTTTCGAGACATACTTGAAATTCATTCCATGCTGTTTCAGGAATGTATATCAAAAGGAGTATGTCCTCATTTGTTAAATTCATAAAAACCTTAAAAAGTAAAATACATTATTCCCATTCAGTGATCTAGCTTTAAAAGAAAAGGTACTGAGAGAATTTAATAATTAAAATTTGAAAATGATATCCAAAATACAATATGAAATAGCTACTCTATAGTAAATAGAGTTCTAATCCTTTACTATTTTTAAAAGACTTCCTAATGGGTTGACTATAAAGTAAAAATCACATTCTACAAGTTGGAAGGCTGGAAAATGTTTAAAGTATTTAGAATGAGGCTCAAATCTTGGCTTTGCCATTTATTAGCTAGGTATAAATTAGCCTCTCTGGGACTCATTTTTGTCATCATAAAATGTGCAAAATAATACTTGCGCATGATAGTGTTTTGAAGATTGAATGAAACAGTGTTTATAAATGCTCTGCATAATGAGTAACCATGGTAAGTGTTCAATAAATGGTAGTAAAAACACAAAATGAGGGCACTACACAAAAAAGCTATATTTTTAATGCTCGGGTTGCTTTTGAAATTCTTTTTATGAGAAAATATTTACCAACATCATTAATCAAACCTCTACAACATATCCACAAGAACAAACATGAAATAAAAATTTGCTGCAAACACAAAGATTTCAGGGAAAGATTAATAAGAGGTTTTGGGGGGTTTTTAAGTCAATAGAAATAGACCCAGGAATGATACTGATATTTGGAATTAGTAGAAAAGGACTTCAAAATATTTATGATTTATATATTAAGAAAACTAGGAAAAATGGGAGGATGAATGGGGGGAAATGGTATATTTCATAAAGGTATTAGAATCTATAAAATAAATGAATATTTGAGAACCAAAATTACTATTTGAAATTAAGAACTCATTAGGGGAAGCAGTTGTGACTCAACTGTTAGAGCATCCACCTACCATATGGAGGGTCCAGGGTTCAATACCCAGGGCCTCCTGGCCTGTGTGGTGAGCTGGCCCATGCGCAGAGCTGCCACACGCAAGGAGTGCTGTGCCATGCAGGGGTACCCCACATGCAAAGAGTGCACCTCGCAAGGAGAGCCACCCCACGCAAAAAAAAGTGCAGCCCACCCACGAGTGGCACCACAGACACAGAGAGCTGATGCAGCAAGATAACGCAACAACAAAGAGACACATTCCTGGTACCACATGACAAGAATGCAAGTGGGTACAGATAGCAGTGAATACAGAGAGCAGACAACGGGGGAGAAGGGTAGAGAGATAAATAATAAAATAAATCTTTTTAAAAAACTCATTATTTGGGTATGTAGTAAGGAATTTGGCCACCAAAGAGAGATCTAGACTGAGAGCCTGGGAGGTAAACCTTGGAGTGTCTTTGTTATTCATATGGTTTCCTCAAACCATCTCTGATAGTTTATGTTAACAGGTGACTTGGTATGGACAGGGCCACACCAGAAAGACCATGTACTGTCATGAGAGGATTGAGGTTTTGGGCCACATGATTCCAGCCAAACCTCCAGAGAGGCAAGGAGGCTAGAAATTCACTCAAGCACTTGGCCACTAATTTAATCAATCATGCCTACTTAACAAAGCCTTTTTAAAAATTATGGACAAAAAAACAACTCAGGTGAGCTTCCTTGGTTGGCAATAAGTATTGTCACATAACACATCCCTAAAGTTGACTAAACTTCACATATGAAACCCTCCCAGACCCTGCTCTATGGTCTCTTCTTTGGGTGGTTCTAATTTGTAACCTTTTGCTGTAATAAAACTGTGATCATAAGTATAGCGCTTATCTGAGTTCTATGAGTGGTTCTAGTAAAATACAGAACTTGAGAGTAGTTGTAGAGTCTCCTAAATTTGTAGCCAGCTGGTCTGAAGTGAGAGAGGTTCTGGAGACCCCTAAACTTGCCGTAGGTTTCTGAAGTGAGAGCAGTCTTGTGGGGACTGTTCCCTCAGGCTCTGCAGATTGGCTAAACTCTTGTGCAATGGCTTTAACAGAGCAGAATAAATGATCAGTAAACTGAAAGACAGGTTGTATTAGCCAAATGGGTGCTGATGCAAAGTACCAGAATTCTGTTGGCATTTATGAAGGATATTTATTTGGGGTAGAAGCTTACAGTCATAAGGCCCTAAAGAGTCCCAACTCAAGAAACCGTAGGAGGTACTTTCTCACCCAGAGTCTGTTGCCACATGTTGATCCAAGATGGTGGGCAAGGTTTGTGAGGGTTCAGTCGTCCTCTTTCTCCCAAGGCTCCGTGGCCCCAGCTTCTTCTAATCTTAGCCACAAGCTGGGATAATTCTCATCTCCCTCCTGGGCTCATTTCTCTCCGGGCTCAACTGCTCTGCCCTCTCCATAAGGCCAGCTGTAAACTGTCAGGCGAATGGCTCATCTCTTCCCAGGGCTTCTGCCATGTCTAACAGAGGCTTCTCTCTTTCCTCACCTATCTCCTTCTCTGTGTGCTTACTTCCCAGGCTCCAGGATCAAAACTCTTAACTTTCTCCTCTGCCGTATTGGTTTCTTTGCAGAGATTCAGCATTCTACTGACATGGCCCAATCAAAGCCTTAATCATTATTTAATCAAGTAAAAGTGAAACCTCTCAATCCAGTGCAATCTAATATGCCCAGAGGAACAGACCAGTTCACAAACATAATCCAATATCAATTTTTGGAATTCATATACAATATCAAACTGCTACACAGATTAATAGGAAATATCCAGAAAGTAATTTTAAAAGGGAGAGGGAGAGAGAGAACAAAAGAGAAAGAAACCAGAGGCAGAAAAGCTGCACAGAGGGAAAATAAAAAAGGGGAGGGAGGGCTGTTAAACTGTACTGCTGTAAGACAGGAGGAGCCCAGAATTGAAAAGTGTAAGGAAAAGAGACCACTGCGTGAGGGAGAGAATTTAAGTGAAAGGAACTAGGGAGAAATTTCTGCATAAAAACAAATGGAGCAGATCAAGATTCCTGGAGAAGGAAGAGAGGAAAGGAAGCTTTTTCCTGGAGTTGAAACAATTGCATAAAAAGCACAATCTTAAAAATTGCACCACATATCTAGAGCAAGAACCAGACGAAGAGCTGAGAAAATCTGATCAAGCACAGGCTATTTTAAAAGCCTGGAATATGGACCAAGCATCAGAGGAGAGCCTTAACACAAAGCGAATCAGTAAGTCCCCAGACAAGAGGGGGAAACTGACCTCTAGAATTAACTTATCAATATAATCAAGTATCTAGATATCAGCAGAAAATTACAAGCCAAAAAATAGAAAGATAAGGCTAAGTCAAAGGAAAAATTAAAAATTCAAAGGAGACAAAGAATTTGAAATAATCAAAGAAGTTCAAACAAATTTCCTAAATCAATTCAAGGAGATGAGGGAAAATATGTATAAATAGCTAAAGCTGGGAAACGGACTTTGGCCCAGTGGTTAGGGCATCCGTCTACCATATGGGAGGTCCGCGGTTCAAACCCCGGGCCTCCTTGACCCGTGTGGAGCTGGCCATGCGCAGTGCTGATGTGCGCAAGGAGTGCCATGCCACGCAAGGGTGTCCCCCGCGTGGGGGAGCCCCCACGCGCAAGGAGTGCGCCCATGAGGAAAGCCGCCCAGCGTGAAAAAGAAAGTGCAGCCTGCCCAGGAATGGCGCCGCCCACACTTCCTGCGCCGCTGACGACAACAGAAGCGGACAAAGAAACAAAAGCAGACAAAGAAACAAGACGCAGCAAATAGACACCAAGAACAGACAACCAGGGGAGGGGGGGAAATTAAATAAATAAATAAATCTAAAAAAAAAAATAAATAAATAAATAGCTAAAGCATAGGAAAAATATATGAGCATAACAAACTTTTAAAGTGTAAAGAGAAACAATAGAAATTATGGGAATAAAAACAATAGTAGAGATTAAACAACTCTACACAACAGACTGAAACAGGCAAAAGGAAAAACTGAATTAGAAGACATAACAATCAAAATCACACAGGCAGAAGAGATAGAATGAAAAAAAACTGAGCAATGTCTCAGGGATCTGAATGACAGCACGAAGTGTGAAAACATACACACCCTGGGTATCCCAGAAGAAGAGAAGGGAAAAGGGGCAGAAAGAATATTTGAGGAACTAATGGCTGAAAATTTCCCAGTTCTTTTGAAAGAAATACATATGTCCAAAAAGCGCAGTGTACTTCAAATGGAATGAATCCTAATAGAGCAACTCTGAGACACTAATCAGAATGTCAATTGCCAAAGATAAAAGAAAAATTCTGAAAGCAGCAAGAGAAAAGCAATTTGTCACATACCAGGGGATCCTCAATAAACCTAAGTACCGATTTCTCATCAGAAACCATGGAGGTGAAAAGACAATGGTATGTACATTTAATGTACTGAAAGAGAAAAACTACCAACCAAAAAGTCTTAATCTGGCAAAACTGTGCTTCAAAAATGAGGGAGAGAGAAGCAAATGTGGCTCAACTGATAGAGCGTCTGCCTACCACATGGGAGGTCCAGGGTTCAAACCCACAGGCTCCTGACCTGTGTGGTGAGCTGGCCCACGCACAGTGCTGCCACGCACAAGGAGTGCCATGCCATGCAGGGGTGTCCTCCACATAGGAGAGCCCCACGTACAAGAAGTGCACCACTCAAGGAGAGCCACCCCCAGCGAAAAAAGCGCAGCCTGTCCAGGGGTGGCAATGCACACAAGGAGAACTGACACAGCAAGACGACGCAACAAAAAGAGAGACAGATTCCCAGTACCGCTGACAAGAATGCAGATGGACACAAAAGAACACACAATGAATGAACACAGAGAGCAGACAATGGGGGGGGGGGGGGCGGGGAGAGAAAGAAATAAAAATGTTTTTAAAAAAGTGAGGGAAAGTTCAAAATATTCACAGATAAACAGAGTTCATCAATTAGAGACCTGCTTTAAAAGAATTAATAAAGGGAATTCAGGATTTTGAAAGGAAAAGACAAGAGACTGGCTTGGAGTAGTGTGAAGAAATGAAAATCATCAGGAAGGGTAATTAAAAGAGTAAATGCAAAATCCAATAGTACTGCATCCTCAATATTCAACTACACAACTCTTTAATTCCCAAAATATCGGAAAACAATTGAATAAGAAAAGCACATATATCTTGATAATGTAAATGCAAAATACAAAGTGATAAAGTAGGACAAACAACATAAAGAGAATAATTTTTTAAAAAGAAAAAAAACAAAACCAACATAAAGAGGGGGAACAGAGTGATAAGGGAGTAGGCAATGTATATGCTATTGAAGCTAAATTGGTATCTTTTCAAATTAGTAGGTTATAGAAGTAGGTTGTATAATATAAACCCCAGGGTAACCTCAAAGAAATAACATTTAAAATATACAGAAACAGAAATGAGAAAAGGATCAGTGAGCTACATCACAAAAGATCAACTATACAGGGACGTAGATGTGGCTCAAGCAACTGGGCTTCCACCTACCACATGGGAGGCCTCAGATTTGGTTCCCGGTATCTCCTAAAGATGAGCAAGACTGCAAGCTGACACAGTGAGCTGATGCAACAAGATGATGCAGTGTGATGATGCAACCAAGAGACACAGAGAGGAAATACAATGAGAGACACAACAGAGAGCAGAGGTGATTCCCAATTTGGTTCCTGGTGCCTCCTAAAAAGAAGATGAGCAGAAATTGAGTACAAACAACAAGGAGGGGAGAAATAAAAATAAAGGAGGTTGCAATAAAGGAAGAGAGACCAAAAAAAAAAGAGATAGGACATATAAAAACCAAAGAACAAAATGGCTGAAGTACTGCCTTTACAGTAATAACACTGAATATTAATAGTTTAAACTCCCGGTAGCAGTTTAATATTATTGATGAATCCCAAAAAGAAACATTGGATTATGCTTGTAATCTGATCTGTACCTGGGCATGACTGCATTATGATTAGGGCATTGACTCCCCGCCCCTTGGTGGGTGGGGACTCACAGATAAAAGGCATGGCAGAGCCAGAGTTGGAGCTTTTAATGCAAGGGTTTTTGATGTTGGAGTTTGATGCTGAAGCCTAAAGCTGGAGCTTTGGGAAGTAAGTTCCTTTCCTGGAAGAAAGGAATCTTGAACCCAGAGAAAAGCAAGCCCTAGGAACGTAGGAACCCAGGATGCCTGAGCCCTCACAGACATTGGCAGCCATCTTGCTCCAAATAGACTTTGGTGAGGGAAGTAACTTACTCTTTTTTTTTTTTAAGATTTATTTATTTATTTGTTTCTCTCCCCTCCCCACCTCCCAGCCCCAGTTGTCTGTTCTCTGTGTCTATTTGCTGCGTATTTTTCTTTGTCCGCTTCTGTGGTCAGCGGGGCATGGGAATCTGTTTCTTTTTGTTGCATCATCCTGTGGTGTCAGCTCTCCGTGTGTTTGGCACCATTCCTGGGCAGGCTGCGCTTTCTTTCACACTGGGCGGCTCTTCTTATGGGGCGTACTCCTTGCGTGTGGGGCTCCCCTATGAGGGGACACCCCTAAGCGGCACGGCACTCCTTGAGCGCATCAGCACTGTGCATGGGCCAGCTCCACATGGGTCAAGGAGGCCTGGGGTTTGAACCGTGGACCTCCCATATGGTAGGTGGATGCCCTAACCACTGGGCCAAGTCCGCTTCCCTAACTTACTCTTTATGGTCTGGTGTCTGTAAGCTCCTAGCCCAAATAAATACCCTTTATAAAAACCAACCAATTTCTGGTATTTTACATCAGTACCCCTTTGGCTGACTGATACACTCTCCAATTAAAAGACACAGACTGGCAGAATGGATTAAATAAGCACAATCCAACTATATGTTGTTTTTAAGAGATCTTAGACTCAAATAGATTGATAATGAAAATTTAGAGAAAGGTATTTCTATGCAAATAGTAACCAAAAAAGACCTGGGGTAGCTATATTAATATCTGACAAAATAGACTTAAGTCAAAAGCTGTTTTTAGCAATAAGAAGGATACTATATATTAATAAAAGGGGAAAAACACCAAGAAGAAATAAGAATCATAAATATTTATGCACCTAAACACAGTCCCCCAAAATACATGAGGCAAACACTGGCAAAATTTCTGTTCAGTGAGGGAGAACAATAATACTTGGAGACTTCAATATATCACTCTCATCAATAGAACATCTACACAGAAGATCAATAAGGAAGCAACTTGAATAATATGATAAATGAACTAGATCTAAGAGATATATACAGAACATTGCACACCAAAACAGCAGGATATACCTTCTTCTCAAGTACACATGGATCATTCTCTAGGATGGACCACATGTTGGGTCACAAAAAAGTCTCAATAATTTTTTAAAAGATTGAAATTATACAAAGCATCTTCTCTGACCATAATGGAATGAAGCTGGAAATAAATGACAGGCAGAGAAGTAGAAAATGCACAAATATATGGTAGTTAAATAATATACTCCTAAACAACCAGTGGGCCAAAGAATAAATTGCAAGGGAAATCAGTAAATATCTTGAAATGAATGAAAATAAGAAAACAACCTATCAAAACCTATGGGATACAGCTGAGGCAGTGCTGAGAGAAATTTCTAGCCCTAAAAACTTACATAGATAGAGAAGAATGAGCTAAAATCAAAGAACTGCACACCTGGAAGAACAAGAAAAAGAAGACCAAACTAATCCCAAAGTAAGCCAAGTAATCATAACGAAGTTTAGAGCAGAAATAAATGAAAAAGTATTAAAAACCCAAAGTTTGATTCTATAAAAATATCAATAAAATTGACAAATCCGAGAAACTGATTTGGCTTAAGTGATAAGGCCTCTGCCTACCATATGAGAGGACCGAGGCTCAATCCCTGGGACCTCCTGGTGAAAAGAAGAGAAAGCGTGCCTGTGCAGTGAGCTGATTGCCCACACAAGTGCCCACATGGTGAGTCAAGTGCCCACACAGCGAGGTGAGTGCCCGCACAGAGAGCTGAGTGCCCGCACGAGTGCTCGTGTGGTGAGCCGAGTGCCCGTTTGAGTGCCCACATGGTGAGCCAGTGTCTGCACAGTGAGACAGTGCCCACACAGTGAACCAGTACCTGCACATTAGCCAAGTGTCTGCATGGTAAGCTGAGTACGCATGTGGTGAGTCAAGTGCCCACGTGAGTGCCTGAATGGTGAGCAAGTGTCTTCACAGCGAGCCAGTGCCCATGTGGTGAGTCAAGTGCCTATGCAGCAAGCCGCGTGCCTACATGGTGAGCCAATGCCCACACAAGTAAGTCACACAGCAAGATGATGATGCAACAAAAGAGAGACAAAGGGGAGAGTCAAGGTGAAGTGCAGCAGAGATCAGGAACTGAGGTGGCGCAACTGGCAGGAATCCTCTCTCCACATCAGAGGTTCCCAGGATCAAATACTGGTGAATCTAGAGGAGAAAGACAAGAAGAGAAGACAAAAGAGACTTAGGTACAGAAGATCACACAGCAAATAGACACAGACAGCAAAAACAGCAGGGCAGGGGTAGGGGAGGGAAAGAGAAAAAAAATCAACAAACCCTTAGCTAGAAGAAAGGGAGAACACACAAATAAATAAAATCAAGGGGACATAACTACTGACCCCAGAGAAATAAAACGGATTCTATGAACAATGTTCTATGGGAACAAATTAGACAATTCCTAGAAACACACAACCCAACTAACTCTGGAAGAAACAGAAGACCTCAACAGACCAATTACTAGTAAAGAGATTGAATTAGTCTTCAAAAACCTCCCAAGAAAGAAAAGCTTGAGACCAGATGTCTTCACAGGTGAATTCTATCAAGCATTCCAAGAATTAATACTAGTCCTCCTCAAACTCTTCCAGAAATTTGAAACAGATAGAACACTACCTAACTCATTCCATGAGGCAAACATCACCTGAATACCAAAGTCAGATAAGATATTACAAGAAAAGAAAAATACAGGCCAATTTTCTTATGACTATAGATGCAAAAATCCCCAACAAAATACCTGCAAATAGAATCTAACAGCACATTAAAAGAATTATACATCGCAATCAAGTGGGTTTTATCCAGGTATGCATGGGGGGTTAGCATAAGAAAATTAATTGACATAATATACCACATTAACAAAACAGAATGATAAAACCACTGGATCATACCCATTGTATCAGTAAGGGCATTTGGCAAAATCCAGCATACTTTCTTGATAAAAACACTTAGAAAAATAGGAATAGAAAGAAATTTATTCAACATAATAAAGGATATGTATGAAAAATCCACAGCTAACATCACACTCAATGGTAAAAGACTCAAAGCTTTCCCTCTAAGATCTGGAACAAGACAACTGTTAATCAACATTGTACTGGAAGTTCTAGCCAGAATAATTAGACAAGAAAAAGAAAAGTCATCCAAATTGGATAGAAAGAAGTAAAACTTTCCCTATTTGCAGATACCATGATCCTATATATATAAAGTATCAAGAAATCTATAATAAAGCTACTAGAAGTAACAAATTCAGCAAAGTGTCAGGGTACAAGATCAACATGCAAAAATCACTAGTGTTTCTATACACTAATAACAAATAATCTGAGGAAGAAATCAAGAAAACAATTCCATTCACAATAGTAACTAAAAGAATCACATATTTAGGAACTTTACCAAGAATGTAAAGGACCTGTACACAGAAAATTCAAAACATTGCTAAAAGAAACCAAGATCTAAATAAATGGAAGGACATTCCACATACATGGATTGGAAGACTGGTGGTTTGGAACTGTATGACCCCAGAAAGTCATGTTCTTAAAGCTAATCCATTCCTGTGGGTGTGAGACCTTTTGCTGAAGGTACTTTGGTTAAGGCATGGCCCAGGGTGAGTCTTAATCTTCTTACTGGAGTCCTTCATAAACAGGATGAATACAGAGAAAAAGAAAGAAAAAAAACACAGAAGCAAGAAGCAAAAAGCAACAAAAGCCAGAATAGAAGAGAGAGAACAGCAGGCCATCATGTGCCTTGCCCTTTGGCAAAGTACCCAAGGATCATCAGCAGCCAGTGAGGAAGAAAGCATTGCCTTGATGATGGCATGATTTGGACACTTCTCAGCCTAAAAACTGTAATAAATTCTCATTGTCAAAACCAATCCATTTTATGGTATCTGCTTTCAGCAACCTAGCAAGCTAAAAAAAATTTAAAAACAAATATATATATATATATACACACATATATATATATATATATACACATATATATATATATATATATATATATATATATATATCATTAAGATGTCAAATGATTCACAGATTCAAGGAAATCTCAATCAAAATTTCAGCAGTCTACTTTGCAGAAATGGAAAAGCCAATTATCAAATTTATTTGGAAGGGTAGGGAGCCCTGAATAGCTAAACACATTTTAAAAAGAAGAACGGAGTTGGAGGGCTCATACCTCCTGATTTTAAACCATAATTACAAAGCTACAGTGGTCATAACAGCATGGCACTGGCACAAGGATAGATATATTAACCAATGGAATCAAATGGAGTGTTTAGAAATAGACCCTCACATCTGTGGCCATTTAATGTTTGACAGAGCTGCCAAGACCATTCAATTGGGAAAGAATAGTCTGTTGAACAAACAGAGCTGGAAAACTTTGAGATCCATATGCAAAAGAATGAAAGAGGACCCCTATCTCACACTGTATACAAAAATTAACTCAAAATGGATCATCTAAAGAGATAAAGATAAGAGCCAGGACTATAAATGTCCTAGGAAAAAACATATAGAAGCATCTTCTGGATCTTGTTCTAGGCAATGGTTTCTTAGATTTTACACCCAAAGCACAAGCAACTAAAGAAAAAAGATAAATGGGACCTCCTTAAAATTAAAAACTTTTGGCAAAGGACTTTGGCATGAAAGTGAAAAGAGAATCTACTCAATGGGTTAAAATATTTGGAGGAAACGGACTTTGGCCCAGTGGTTAGGGCGTCCGTCTACCACATGGGAGGCCCACGGTTCAAGCCCCGGGCCTCCTTGACCCGCATGGAGCTGGCCCATGCGCAGTGCTGATGCGCGCAAGGAGTGCCGTGCCACACAGGGGTGTCCCCCGCGTAGGGGAGCCCCACGCACAAGGAGTGCACCCATAAGGAGAGCCGCCCAGCGCGAAGGAGGGAGCAGCCTGCCGAGGAATGGGGCCGCCCACACTTCCCGTGCCGCTGACGACAACAAAAGCGGACAAAGAAACAAGACGCAGCAAAAAGACACAGAAAACAGACAACCGGGGCAGGGGAGGGGAATTAAAATAAGTAAAAATAAATCTTTAAAAAAAAAAAAAAATATTTGGAAACCACATATCTGATAAGGGTTTAATATCCAGAATATATAAGAAAATATACAACTCAACAATAAAAAGAAAAACAACCCAATTTAAAAATGGGCAAAAGACTTGAATGGACATTTCTCTGAAAATGATATACAATGACGAAAAAGCACATGAAGAGATGCTCAACATCACTAGCTATTAAGGAAATGCAAATCAAAACCACAATGAGGGGTAACAGATGTAGCTCAAGCAATTGGATGCATGGGAGGTCCCAGGTTCAGTTCCCAGTGCCTCCTAAAGAAGATAAACAAAGAATGAGCAGACATTGAGCAAAAACAAAGAACAAATAATGAGCAGACAGCAAGCAAAACCAAAACTGAGCAGGGAGCAGATGTGGCTCAAGCACTTGAGCACCTGCCTCCCACATGGGAGATCCCAGGTTAGATTCTCTGTGCCTCCTACAGAAAAAAAAAAAAAATGCAACAAGCAGGCAATGAGCAAAAAACAATGCACAAACAATGAGAAAATAATGGGCAAAAAAAAAAAAAAAGAGCAAAACAAAAACAATGAGCAAAAACAGAGCAAACAGACAAGGGAACCCTTTCAGGAGAGGGCGGGAAAGAAACCACAACGAAATACCATTTCATACCCACTAGAATGGCTACTATTAAAAAAAATAAATAAACAAGGAAGCAGACATGTCTCAATGGATAGAGCATCTGCCTACTGTATGGGGGTCCAGGGTTCAATACCCAAGGCCTCCTGACCCGTGTGGGGAGCTAGCCCACAGCAGTGCTGCTGTACACAAGGAGTGCCATGCCACACAGGGGCATCTCTGCATAGGGGAGCCCCACATGCAAGGAGTGTGCCCTGCAAGGAGAGCCACCCTACATGAAAAAAAAAGTGCAGCCCACTCAGGAGTGGTGCCGCACACATGGGGAGCTGATGCAGCAAGATGATGCAACAAAAAAGAGACCCAGTTTCCCAGGGCTGCCTGATAATACAAGTGGATGCAGAAGAACACACAGCAAATGGACACAGAGAGCAGACAATGGGGGGGGGGGGGGGGGGTGCAGGGAAGCAGAGAGAAATAAATAAAATAAATCTTAAAAAAAAAAACAGACTACTTCAAGTTTAGGAGAGGATTTTGAGAAATAGATACACTCATTTGTTGCTGGTGGCGATGTAAAATGGTGCAGCCATTGCAGAAGAGTTTGGTAGTTTCTCAGGAAGCTAAGTATAGAATTACTATATGATCTGGCAATCTTGCTACTAGGTATATACCCAGAAGAACTGAAAAGAGAAACTTAACAGATATTTTCACACCAATGTTCACAGCAGCATTATTCACAATTGTCAAAAGATAGAAGCAGCCTAAGTGTCCATCAACCGATGAATGGATAAGCAAAATGTGGTATATACCTAGAATGGAATATTATTTAGCTATAAAAAGGAATAAAGTCCTGATGCATGCAACAACGTGGACAAACCTTGAGGACATTATGATTAGTAAAAGAAAACACATTTACAGGGAAGCAGATGTGGTTCAAGCAGTTGGGTGCCCACCCACCACATGGGAGGTCCCAGGTTTGGTTCTCAGTACCTCCTAAAAAAGATAGCAAGACAGTGTGTTGATGTGATGGGCTGGCACAGTGAGCTGACACAAGATGATGCAACAAAGAGACACAATGAGTAAACACAATGAAAGACACAACAAGGAGAGAGAGGAGTGCTCAAGCAATTAGGTGCCTCCCTCCCACATGGGAGGTCCTGGGTTTGGTTCCCTGTGCCTCCAAAAAGATGAGCATTCAACATACAGACACAGAGAACAGTCAGCAAGAGCAAACAATGAAGGAGTGGGGAGAAATAAATAAATAAATCTTTGAAAAATAAAACAAAAAAAAATAAACCAGACACAAAAGGACAAATATTATATGATCTCAGGGATATGGACTAATTATAATAAACTCAAAGAGTTAGAATATAGAACCAGGGGATAAATTGGGGGTAGAAAATGGGGAGTTGATGTTTAATTTGTACAGAATTTCCATTTAGAATGATTGTAATGGCTTGGAAATGGATGGTGATAACAATAGCATATTATTGAGAGTAAAATACAGCAGTGAATTATATAGGTGAATGTGGTTAAAAGGGGAAATCTTAGGTTATATATGTTACTAGAATAAAAATTAAAAGGTAAAACACAGGACTTTGTAACACAATGAACCCTATTGTAGATGACAGACTGTAGTTAATAGTACAACTAGGGAAGCAATTGAGGCTCAACTGATAGAGGGTCCATCTACCATATGGAGGGTCCAGAGTTTGATACCCAGGACCTCCTGGCCCATGTGCTGAGCTGGTCCATGCACAGTGCTGTTGTGCACAAAGAGTGCCGTGCCACACAGGGGTGTCCTTCGTGTAGGAGTGCCCCACCCACAAGGAGTGCGCCCTACAAGGAGAGCTGTCCCATGCGGAAAAAAAGCACAGCCCACCCAGGAGTGGTGCTACACACATGGAGAGCTGACACAACAAGATGACGCAACAAAGAGAAACACAGATTCCCGTGCCACTGACAACAGAAGCGGACACAGAAGAAAACACAGCAAATGGACACAGAGAATAGACAATGGGGGGAAAGGAGAGAGAAATAAATAAAATAAATCTTTTTAAAAAATAGTACAATTATAAGAATGTTATGGGAAGTGGATGTGGCTCAAGCAACTGAGCTCCTGCCTAACACTTGGGAGGTCTCTGGTTCTGTTCCCAGTACCTCCTAAAGAAGATGGCAAGCTGGCACAACAGGCAGATGTGGCAAGCTGACACAACAAGAGGCACAAGAAGAAAAAACATAATGAGAGCACAACAAAGCAGGGAGCAGAGGTTCCCAGTGCCTCCTAAAGAAGACAGCAAGCTGAAATGACAGGCAGGTGCAACGAGCTGATGCAACAAGATGATATAACAAGAGACATAACAAAGCAGGGAACCGAGGTGGCTCGAGTGATTAGGTGCCTCCCTCCCACACTGGAGGTCCCGGGTTCAGCTCCTCATGCCTCTTAAAGAACAAGGGAAGCAGTTGTGGCTCAACTGATAAGAGTGTCTGCCTACCATATGGAGGGTCCAGGGTTCTATACCCAGGGCTTCCTGACCCATGTGGTGAGCTGGCCCATGCTCAGTGTTGCTGCACTCAAAGAGTGCTGTGCTACGTAGGGGAGCCCACACGCAAGGACTGTGCCCCACAAGGAGAGCTGCCCCATGCCTGCCCCATGCCTGCCCAGGAGTGGCGCTGCACACACGGAGAGCTGATGCAGCAAGATGACACAACAAAAACAAAAAAAACAGCGACACAGTTTCCTGGTCCCTCATGACAAGAACGCAAACAGACACAGAAGAACACACAGCAAATGGACACAAAGAGCAGACAACAGGGGGGAAGGGGAGAGAAATAAATAAAATAAATTTTTTAGAAAAAAAGAACAAGGAAGACAGACACAGCCAGTGCAAACAATGGGGGAGGGGGAGAAATAAAAAAAATAAATCTTAAAAAAAAAGAATGTTGTTCTTTCATGACTTATAGCAAATGTACGACACTAACACAAGGTGTTGATAATAGAGTGGTATATGAGAAAAAATAGAGCTAATGTAAACTATGAACAATAGTTAATAGTACTACTTTAATAATCTTTCATCAATTATAACAAAGGTACCATCCTAACGCAAAGTGCCAACAACAGGGGATATATGGAAACACTGTATATTTTCATTTTTCTGTAACCTACAACTTCTTCTAATTATAGATTAATAGTACAAGTGTAAGAATGCTCTTTCAGGATCTAAAGCAAAAGTACATTACTAGTACAGGTGCTAATAGGGTAGCAGATGGAGTAAAAAATCACCTAAAGCAAAATGGGCTATAGTGAACAGGACCATTCTCGCATGAGTGGAGACAATTACCATACCAATGTAGAATGTCAGCCATAGCTGGGCGGAAGGGATATGGCAATGTTGTGTATTTTATTCTTAGAAAAATGGTTTATGTCACAGAAACAACTAAATTTCCCTGTAAGTTAAACTGTTTGATGTGGTCATGTGTCTGGACAGAATTGCCTTTTAGACAGCTTGAATGTTACATACTTCTGTGGGATATAAATGTATCCTTGCTGCCATAGGTATGTTTTCTGGATAGACAGAGACCCACACAGTAGCTAACAAGATACTCAACTTCCCTCCTGGGAAAGTCCTGCTACTTTCTCAGATAAGATGGTGAAAAGCTCGGAAACATATAAGCCTTGCTTAATAAGCCAAGTCCTTGTCTTTTTTTTTTTTTTTAGCAGTTTTATTGTGACATATTCACACCATACAATCTCTCCAAAGTGTACAATCAATGGCTTTTAGTATAATCACAGTATTGTGCATTCCCACCACAAAAAATTTTATTATACTTTCATTACACCAAAAAGATAAACTCCACACCCCTTAGCAGTCACCTCTCAGTCCCTCTATCCTTTCCCAACCCTACTAACCACTAATCTAGTTTGCCCTCAATCTTAATGATTGCACTTAGGAACCTTATTCCTGTAATAATGAAATTAAGCCCAAGTTTAATTAATGCCTAAGTTGCCTCCTGAAAACCTCCTTGTTCCTCAAATGTGGCTTCTTCATAAGCCAAACTCTAAAAATAAGCTCACTGCCTTCCCCCCATCGTGGGACATGACTCCCACGATGCGCCCTCCTAGGACAAGGGATTACCACCAAGTGCTCATCAGTGATTACTTTGAAGAAAGACCTTGATCAAAAAAGGAAATATTAAATAACAGAGTGTTTATGGCCAAGAGATTTCAGAGTGAGTCAGGAGGTCATGCGGAGGTTACGCTTGTGCAGGTCTCAGCCAGACTTCGCAGAATGTTGCAGTAATCAAAGCCAAAAACAAAAGTGCTTCGGAGAGCTCTGGGGACATCCAGACACCACAGGCAAGCCTCACGGCCACGCAAAATCAACACCCCCAGAGATGACTCTGTCTGGGAATATATGAAAAGCTATTGACCCAATATAACATAGTTGCACTCGTTTGTAGGTCACCTAATCGTGATCCATCTACTTCTTTTATTTGCAGTCTTCAACTGCAAGCAAAATAATTCTGTTCTGATGTCCCGTAACTTTGTCCCGTCCTTTCTCAGGCTGCAGCAGAGTAGACGTCCCAAATTCCTCATGTCTGAGGAATGAGCACTAATAAGGGGGGGATATAACCACTAACTAAAGCAGATTTACTGATATTATAGCTATCTTGTGTCAACTACCTTGTAACATTGCTATAAAAATAAATATCAACTTATTTAATGTTTTAAAAGTCCTGTGAGTAGGTAACAATTATTATCCACATTTTCCACATAAGAAAACAGGCATTTGTCTAAAGTCACATAGATAGTAAATGGCAGAGGCAGAGTCTAAACACGTGGTCTTGCACCAGAGACCCATTCTCAAATAAATTAATTTATAAATGAGTTAATATTTGTAAAGTATCTAGACCATCTGGCACAGAATATGCTTTGTGTAAGTGTTTGTTTCATAAATACAATTAAAATATATTGGATCTGTTTCAAGGATAACTGTTCACGATCCATTGATCTTAGTTCTTGTCCCAGTTTTGATTATTTAAATAGCATTCTAATATTTAATAAAGCACAACTAAAGAGACAATGATCCTGAACTATGTCTAATAATGGAGGAGAAAAGGCCCAAAAGAACATTACTGGGACATACGAAAAAAATTGGCATGTAGACTAAAAGCTCTGTATTAATTGTTAAAGTTCTTGAACTTGATAACTGTAATTAAGGTGGTTACATAAGTAAATATCCTTGTTCTTAGGAAATGCACATGCAAATATTAAGTGTTCAAGAAGCATGATGTATACAACCTACTCTCAAATGTTTAGAAAATAGATAGATAGATAGACAGATAGAAAGAAAAAACGATACAGTAAATTTGGCAAAATTTTAAAATTATTGGTTTTGGGTATTTGGAAGTGAGTGTGTTGGAGTGCTCTGTATGGGTTTTGTATGATTTTTGCAACTGTCCTGGAAGTTTGAAACTACTTCAGAATAAAAATTCACTCTTCTTTTTGCAGGGAAAAAAAGACATATTTCACGGGCCTGTGTATTGGATGTTTTTAATGAGGTGATCCATGTAAATTGGAACAGTGCCTAGAACATAGATCCTCTAAATAAATGCTGGCTACTATTGTTTAAAAAAAATTAGTACAATTATTTTTCAAAAACTGCTATCATCATTGTAACAAATATTCCACACATATGTAGGTGTTGGTGGTGAGATGGTATATGGGAATCCTGTATTTTCTGTATGATTATTCTCTAAACCCACAACCTTTCTAAGAAAAAAAAATGTTTTAAGTTTCTATGTTAATGATCCACAGAAAACAAGAGATGGATGATGAAGGAAAGGGTTAGTTGGCATCAGAGCACAAATTGGGCCGTTGGCCTTTGCTAGAATGAAGGATACTTCTTCCATTGTAAGAGGGAAGGCAGAAGATGGGAACAGAGGCAGAGGTGTTGGTAGATCTGGTGGTGGGACAGTTTGGAAGTTCCTAACTAATATATTCATTCCATCTATGGTAATCTCGGTTAAAATGACATCAACACCTTCCCAGTTGCCTCTAACATCTCAAGACCCTCAACTTTTTCCTCAAGCAACTTCTACCCCAATCAATCACCAAATCCAATAATTCTATTAGAAATGCCTCTGGAATGCACTCCTGTCTTCCAGTTCAGTCATCCGTTTCTCACACCGGGACTAATCATACAGCGAGCTACGGACCAAGCACAAAATATCGAGTATCCATTGTGCTTCCTCTCTCTCATCAACTTCAACACAATTTCTGTTCAGCAGCAGTGTGACCTTTATAAATTGAAATTCTAGTTTAAGCAGTTAAAAATATATCTTGTTGTCTCCACCGGGTTCTCCCAGTGCCCCGGTCGGAAGGTCAGCTCGGTGGAAGCAGCAGGGAAGGAGCCCAAGACGAGGTGGGCCAAGCTGTCGGGTAAACCAGCTCCTGCGAAAGAGGAAAGCCGAAAAAGACATTGGGAGAGGATAAGTCTTCAGACAAAAACGTACAACCAAAAGGAAAACGGGAGCAAAGAGGAAAAAAGCTGAAGAGGCTAACGAAGAAACTAAAGAAGATTTACCTGCAGAAAATGGAAAAACTAAAAATGAGGAGAGTCCAGCCTCTGATGAAGCAGGAGAGAAAGAAGCCAAGTCTGACTGATGTCATATACCACGAATCACCAGTGGTCCCTGTTTCTCCCTTCTTGTACAATCCAGAGGAATATTTTTATCAGCTATTTTGTATATGCAAGTTTTTTAGTAGCTCTAAAAGAACCATTTTTTTGAGATAGAAATCCTTCCACATCCCATTTTTAAGTATAAATGCTTTTTTTTTTTTAAGAGAAGAAACCATTTGCTAGTTGTATATTTTTGGGTACAATGAGAAAATAGTGGGATATTGAATTATGGGAGACTTTTGCTATCTTATATGTCAGCATCCCATGGGGTATGGGGTGGTGGTATCTATATCCTATAATATAACACATTCTAAATGGTGATTTGGAGTCACAGTCATGCATTTAATGTGTTGAACATTTAAAATTACTTCTATTCCCATGTTTTTTTCAGTAGAATTGTTTCTTAAAACCACACACTGATCTTGGCTCTCCCTATAAGAACTGTGTGCACTGTGTAACATCCTTCGCCTTGGTCGTCCAGTTTCTCTAATAACTTCATGTTCTGTGGAAAATCGGAAATGTATGTAGTATGTATGCTATTGAACAGTGAATTAGTGGGACTTAAAGATATAACAGCTTGGAAGCAGACTTGGCCCAGTGGTTAGGGTGTCCACCTACCACATGGGAGGTCCGCGGTTCAAACCCTGGGCCTCCTTGACCTGTGTGGAGCTTGCCCATGCACAGTGCTGATGTGCGCAAGGAGTGCCCTGCCACGCAGGGGTGTCCCCCACATAGGGGAGCCCCACAGGCAAGAAGTGCACCCCGTAAGGAGAGCCACCCAGAGCGAAAGAATGGAGCTGCACACACGGAGAGCTGACACAACAAGATGATGCAACAAAAGGAAACACAGATTCCCAGTGCCACTGATAAAGATAGAAGTGGGCACACAAGAGCACACAGGGAATGGACACAGAGGGCAGACAACTTGGGGCGGGGGGGGGGGGGGGGAAGAGGAGGGAAATTAAAAAAAAAGATATAACAGCTTAACAACATTTGAAGATATTGGTACTTGATTTCTTCTTAAAGAAAACTTGCCTCCAAATTTTAAGCTGGAAAGTCACAGGAATAACTTTAGAAAATCAACTACATGGCTTTTTAGACTTTTTGTGTGTACATTAAGAATTGTATACAATTGTTCATAATGTCTGTGTGCTGATCTTCAAAACAACCAATAAAATCTCAACTATGAAAGAAAAAATATATCTTATTGTCTATACAATCATTTTATAATAAAGAAGCAGGCCAGTATGGTTCTTACTTTGCTATATGATTGTAACTGAGAGCTAAGAATTTCACAAATGATTATGATAACTGAAACATTAGATGCCCTTTTACTTTCTACTATATTGTAGAAAAGCCAAAAGTAAATACTTCAAATTACTGAAACGTGCTCAACTAGAGTCCAGATGCCTTGATCTCTGATGATGATTGTGTAATTATATAGCCTTTATCTTGTAAAAACCTTGTGATTTCACCCATATTTTGTACCCACCCTGTTTAAACTTTAAAGCCTTATGATCATTAGACAGTCCCTTCATGTTTATTAATGAAGAAACCTGAGCCAGCCCCACACAAATTACCCATTCATTATAAGTTCATTAGCATAAACCTGCCTGTCTTTGAGTACTATGAAACTATCAGAATTATAGTTCAGGCAGGCAGATTTTCAGCCATTAGACCCCTGACCTCCTTGCTGTGTACGTGCTTGCAATAAACTGTCACTTTGAAACCCAGATGCCTCAGGAATTGGTCGTTAATAAAGTGCATCATGGGAAGCCCAACGGATAGACCATCCACCAACCACGCGGGAGGTCCGCGGTTCAAACCCTGGCCTCCTGACCCGTGTGGAGCTGGCGCACGCGCAGAGTGCCATGCTGCCCCACGCGTAAGTGGTGCGCCCCGTAAGGAGAGCTGCCCAGCGTGAAAAAAGTGCAGCCTGCCCAGGAATGGCGCCGCCCACACGGAGAGCTGACACAGCAAGATGATGCAACAAAAAGAGACACAGATTCCCGTGCCGCTGACAAGAATCCAAGCAGGCACAGAAGAACACACAGCGAATGGACACAGAGAGCAGACAACTGGGAGGGGGAGAAGGGGGTGGAGAGAGAGAGAGAGAGAGACAGCATCAGGCAACGAAACCTGTTTTTGCTCTGTATCATGATCACAAAATTTGTAAATAATAGAGATTACAGGGCACGAGGGCTCTCCTAGTTCCAAGATCTATGCACTTTTTTAAAGCATTTATAAAAAAGAATCCCTGAAATGAGAGACCCAAATTCATATCCTACTCAGGCCCTAACTAACTAGATGAACATCAGCAAGTTACCTAAGCTGAGCCTTAAATACTTCATCTGTAAAATGGAAAAGACTCATACTCATGTTGTGATAACTTTGTAAATGGCAGAGTTGAAGAAGCTAAATTGCTTTTCTTATATTCAGTGCTGCTGAAGAAATCAGGTATACTATATGCATGAGACTTAAATTGGTCCATTATTGGAAGAACACAGTCAACAGAGATAATTTTAAGTAAATATTTAGATAATTTGACCATAGTTTTCAGTAGTAAGTCTGCTTTTAACAATATTAAATCATTTCACTGATGCTGGTGATATCAAATTGAATTAATTTAACAACCACTCCTTACGTTACCCAGTAATCTGGAGAAAATAAAGACACAATTGAATATTGTCCCAATCTTCTTGGAAACAGTGTAGGCACCAATGTCTGACCTGAGTTTAGTAAGAGATACTTTATGGTATCTCCGAAATACCAGGCCTCAGAATTACTGTACTGACTGACTTTCACTTCAGACTAAGGGGTTTAGCTCCAAACCAAGTATTTTGTAATAGAAAGTTATTCACTCAGAAAACGAACTGATTAGGGCTACTTACCAAGTGATAATCCAAATCTACCTGAATCCCACTTTTGTAGAGGGAGTGTGAAGAATGTGACCAGAAACTTTAGAATCAAGTGAGACTATGTGTTCTTTTTTTTTTAAAAAAAAGATTTATATTTTATTTATTTCTCTCCTCTTCCCCTCCCTCCAGTTGTCTGCTCTCTGCATCCATTCACTGTGTGTTCTTCTGCATCCACTTGCATTCTTGTCAGTGGCACCGAGAATCTGCATCTTTTTTGTTGTGGTATCTTGCTGCATCAGCTCTCCGTGTGTCTGGCGCCATTCCTGGGCAGGCTGCATTTTATTTTCATATGGGGCGGCTCTCCTTACAGGGCGCACTCCTTGTGTGTAGGGCTCCCCTACACGGGGGACACCCCTGCATGGCAGGGCACTCCTTGCGCGCATCAGCACTACGCGTGGGCCAGCTCCACACGGGTCAGGAGGGGGTTTGAACCCTGGACCTCATATGGTAGACGGATGCTCTATCACTTGAGCCAAAGCTGTTTCCCTGCTTCCCTATATGTTCTTAACTGATTAGCCTGTATCACTTTCAAATCTAAGGTCAACTGTCTTTCAAATCTGGAAATTTTATTTGCCAACAGAACTGAGGAAACCTATTAGAAGGCTATTTAAATCTTGGAAAGAAGGAATGAGTGTATATTCACTATGATATGTGCTGAGAATTCAGAGTCAAATAAGGCATGGTCTTTGTTCTTAATATTGTCCTAATGGTCTAATGGGAGATATACAAGTATGATTATTGTGTATTATGATAGGTCCTTTCAGAAAGGTATTTATGTAGGATAGAAAGAGACTACAGGAGCACAGAGGGAACATCTAAGTCAATCTGAGGTATCAGAGAAAGTTTGCCATGGTGGTGACACATAAGTGAATGTTTTGTTGTTTTAGGAATTTATTATGAGTCATTTAAAGGAAAGGATGTAGAAAGCGGAGACTCCAGACTGAGGAAATCTTTTCATTTCCATGGTGCAAAAATCCAGCTGCACAAAGGACACACCTGAGCTAGGGATGAAGCTAGAAACAGAATTATGCAAAGGGTATTGAATATTAAGCAAAACAGTAAGTTTATCTTGCTTACTCAAGGACAAGCCAACAGCAATTCTCCTAAAGCACTGATTTTTCTGTCTACTGGATCTTTCTCATCAGAATGCAAACATACTACTATTTCTCCCATCTTTAAACACCTTCTCTTTATCCTTCTTCCCCTTCTATCTACGACCCCATTTCTTTGCTCTCCTTTACAGCAAAGCTCCTTGAGTCGTCTGTACTCAGTGTCTGAATTCTTCTCCTCTGATTCTCTTTTGAACCCACTTCAAGCAGGCATCCCCCTTATGTCGCGCCACTGAAACTACTCATCCAAATCGACAATTAGGGAGCAGATTCGGCTCAAGCTGTTGAGCTCCCGCCTCCCACATGGGAAGTCCCAGACCCAGTTCTCAGGGCCTCTTGATAAAACAAAAACAACAGGTTACACAAACGAAAAAAACCAACTCAGGAAAGCCAATATAGCTCAGTGGTTGAGCACCAGCTTCCCACATATGAGGTCCTGGGTTCAATCCCTGGCCCTCCATACTGCAAAAAAAAAAAATCAACAATTAAACGGAATGGCTGTAGCTCAGTAGTTGAGCACCTGCCTTGTATGAAAGAGGTCTTGGGTTCAATCTCTGGTACCTTCTAAAAAACAGTAACAATTGCTTCCATGTTGCTAAATCCAATGTTAAATTTGAATTCTTTTCTTTCTTGCTCTATCTGCAACCTTTGACACAGCTCATCACTTCCTCCTCCTTGGAAAAATCTCTTAATTTGCTTCCAGAACACTCCCCTTGTTTTCCTCCCACCTCCTGGTTATTCCTTTTTAGTTTCCTTTGCTGGTTCCTCAACATTAACCTGATCTCTTAATACTGAAGTTCTTCTGAGCTCAGCCCTTGATTCTCTTCTCTTCTCTTTGTCTATATTTACTCTCTTGGCGATCCCAATCTGTCTTTAAATACCATTAATAATCTGATGGTTCCCACGTATATATTTCTAAGCTTATACTGCTCCATTTATCATTTGCTTCATGTTTTCTTTTCATAACAAACTAATATCCTCAACTAAGTTCTTGATCTTTTCCTCCAAAACCAGTTTCTCTGATAGTCTTCTAAATTTTGGTTAATGGAAATTTCATCCCTCCACTTGCTCATTCCGAAAATCTTAGAATCATCTTTAAATCATTTCTTGCTACACTACCACCACCACCACAGCTGCACTTGCATCTGGTTGCTCAGAGAATTCTGGCAGTTCTACCTATAGAAAACATTCTGAGTCCAACTACTTTTTGTCAACTCCAGTGTCAATACCCTGCTTTAAGTCATCATCATTCCTTATCAGGATTATTGCATTAACTTCTTAACTGACATATTAGTTATTTATTGCTATGTAAAAAACTATACCAAAGCTTAGCATCTTAAAACAACAAATACTATGCCACGTTTCTGTGGATCAGAAATTTGGGTGCAGATTATCTGGGTACCTCTGCCTCAAGGTCTCTTACAAGGCAGTAATCAAGGTGTTGGGCAGAGTTACAGTCTTATCTGAAGGTTCAAGTCTTCAGATAAGAAGACTTGATAAGACAGATAAGAAGGGATGATCTTCTTCCAAGCTCAATACTGTGGTCATTGACACAATATAGATCCTCTGGGTTGTTGAACCGAGGACCTCAGGTCCTTCTGGCTTGGCCAGAGGCCATCCCTAGTTTCTTGCCACATAGGCCTCTTCACAGGCAGCTCACAAAACAGCAGC
Source organism: Dasypus novemcinctus (assembly GCF_030445035.2). Classification (NCBI taxonomy): domain Eukaryota; kingdom Metazoa; phylum Chordata; class Mammalia; order Cingulata; family Dasypodidae; genus Dasypus; species Dasypus novemcinctus. Next base: position 57,618,066 of record NC_080676.1, read on the forward strand.
TGGCTTCCAACAGAGTGGGCAATTGAGAGAGCAAAAGAGAGCATCCAAGATGGAAGCTATTGTCTCTTGGTACATTTGTCAAAAACCAGTTGATTATGTAAGTGAGGGTTTATTTCTGGATTCTCAATTCTATTCTGATCGATATGTCTATCTTTATGCCAGTACCATGCTATTTTGACCACTGTAGCTTTGTAATATATTTCAAGGTCAAGCAGTGAAATTCCTCCCACATCACTCTTCTTTTTTAGAATGCTTTTGGCTATTCAGGTGCACTTTCTCTTCCAAATGAATTCAGTAACTGCCTTTTCTAATTCTGTAAAGTAAGCTGTTGGGATTTTGATTGGTATTGCATTGAAACTATACATCAGTTTGGGTAAGATTGACATCTTCATGATATTTATTCTTCCAATCCATGAACATGGAATGTCTTTCCATTTGTTTAGATCTTTTAAAATTTCTTTTAGCATTGTTTTGTAGTTTTCTGCATATAAGTCCTGTACTTCTTGGTTAAATTAATTCCTAGGCATTTGAGTCTTTTTGTTGCTATTGAAAATGGAATATTTCCCCTGATTTCCTCCTCCTCAGATTGTTCAGTACTAGTGTAAAAAACATTACTGATTTTTGTGTGTTGACCTTGTATCCTGACACTTTGCTGAGTTCATTTATTAGCTCAATTAATTTGGCTGTGGATACTTCAGAATTTTCTGATGCTGGATTTTGTCGAATGCCTTTCTGTGTCGACTGAGATGATCATACACTTTTTTCCCCTTCCATTTGTTAATGTTGTGTATTACATTGATTGATTTTCTTATGTTGAACCAGCCTTGCATACCAGGAATAAATCCCATTTGGTCATGATATATTTCTTTTGATATACTATTGGATTTGATTTGCAAGTATTTTGTTGAGAATTTTTACATCTGTGTACATTAGAGAGATTGGTCTGTAATTTTCTTTTCCTGTAGTGTCTTTATCTGCCTTTGATATTAGGGTGATGTTGGCTTCATAAAGTGTGTTGGGGTAATTTTCCCTCCTCTTCAATTTTATGAGTTTAAACAGGATTGGTGTTAATTCTTTTACAAATGCGTGGCAGAATTCACCTGTGAAGCCATCTCGTCCTGGACTTTTCTTTGTCAGGAGATTTTTGATGATGGATTCAATCTCTTTAAATGTGATTGGTTTGCTAAGTTCTTGTATTTCTTGTAGCATCAGTGTAGGTTGGTTGTGCATTTCTAGGAATTTGTCTGTTTCATCTAGGTTGTCTAGTATGTTGGCATGCAATTTCTCATAATATCATCTTATTATTCTTTTTATTTCTGTAGGGTCAGTTGTAACTTCCTCCCTTTCATTTCTGATTGTATTTATTTGCATCTTCTCTTTTTTTTCTTAGTTAGGCAGTGTCAATTTTATTGATCTTCTTAAAGAACCAGCTTTTGGTTTTGTTGATTTTCTCAATTTTTTTTTTTTTTTGTTCTCTATTTCATTTTTTTCTGCTCTAATCTTTATTTCTTTCCTTCTGTTTGGTTTGGGATGGGTTTGCTGTTCTTTTTCTAGTTTTAGTTGTCCAGTTAAATCTTTGTTTAACTCTTTCTTCTTTTTTAATATAGGCATTTAGAGCTATACATTTCCCTCTCAAGACTGCCTTCACTGTATCCCATAAGTTTTGATAAGTTGTATTCTCATTTTCATTTGTCTCAATATATTTACTGATTTGACTTGCAATTTCTTATTTGACCTGCAATTTCTTCTTTGACCCACTGATTATTTAGGGTGTCGTTTAGCGTCCACACATATGCAAATTTACTTTTTTCCTGTCTATTATTGGTCTCCAGTTTCATTCCATTATCTGAGAAAGTGCCTTGTATAATTTCAATCTTTTTATATTTATCAAGAGCTGCATTGTGCCCTAACATGTGGTCTATCTTGGAGAAAGATCCATGGGCACTTGAGAAGAATATATAACCTGCTGAATTTGGATGCAAGGTTCTGTATATGTCTGTTAGGTTGAACTTGTTTATCATATTATTCAAGTTCTCTGTTTCCTTGTTGATTTTCTGTCTAGTTGTTGTAGCTAATGATGAGTGGGTTGTTGAAGTCTCCAGTGATTATTGTAGAGATGTCTGTTTCTCTCTTCGGTTTTGCCAGAGATTGTCTCATGTATTTTGGGGCATCCTGGTTAGGTGCAGAGATATTTATGACAGTTATATCTTCCTGGTGGATTGTTCCTTTCATTAATATATAATGGCCTTCTGTATCTCTTAGAACTTTTTTACATTTAAAGTCTGTTTTGTCTGGTATTATTATAGCTCTTTTTTGGTTACTATTCATGTGCAGTATCTTTTCCAACCTTTCACTTCCAGCCAGTTTGTATCCTTAGGTCTAAGGCGATTCTCTTGTAAGCTGCATATGGATGGCTCATGTTTTTTTATCTATCTGACAACCTATATCTTTTGATTGGGGAGTTTAATCCATTCACATTCAATGACATTATTATAAATGCACTATTTACTTCCACCATTTTATTCTTTGGCTTTCATATGTCATATCATATTTTTGTCTGTCTTTTTACTCTTTGGTCATCCTTTCTGCTATTCTTTTTTCTATACTCTTCTCCAAGCTTGTCTCCCCTGTCTTTTTCTTTCAGGTTCTAAGGCTTCCTTTAATATTTCCTGGAAAGGTAGATTCTTTTTGGCAAACTCTCTTAGCTCTCTTTGTTTGTGAATATTTTAAACTCACCTTCATATTTGAAGGACAGTTTTGCTGGATAAAGAATTCTTGGCTGGCATACTGTCACTTTATAACAATTTCAGAAGTGATATATCATTTTTGCCATATTCTTTTCAGAAGATGCAAGTTACTAGGTCTAATGTACACCTAAAGGGAAGGGATTTCGCAATGGTGTAAATTCCAGGAGGCAGGAGTCATGGGGCATTTTAGAAGCTGCCTACCACAACTGGTTTCCTGCTTCCACATTATCCTATACACACATACATTATTTCTTCTCAACACATCAGCTAAAGGAATTTTCTTAAAGCTTAAGTCACAACATGTAATTCCTCTGCTCAAAACCCTCAAAAGACTGCTGACTTCACTCGGACTAAAAGTCATGGTACTAGCAATGGCCTAGAAGGCCATACACAATTTACTCCCTGCTATCTCTGAGCTGCCTTGTCTATTACTCTCCTCAACCCTCTCCAGCCCACTAGCCTCCTTGATGTTTCTCAAATATGCCAGCTGTGATGCCAACTCAGAGCCTTCATAGTTGCTATTTACTCTGCCTGCAAGACTTTCTTCAGATATAGGCTTGGCCTGTTACTTAATTCTTTAGGAATTTACTCAGACATCTCGGTTAGAACACCCCATTTAAAATTGCATATAGGGAAGTGGATGTGGTTCAAGCAATTGGGCTCCCACCTACCACATGGGAGGTCCCTGGCTCGGTTTCCAGTGCCTCCTAAAGAAGACAGCGAACTGGTGTGACGGGCAGGCGTGGCAAGCTGACACAATAAGATGATGCAACAAGAGACACAAGAAGAAAAACATCATGAGAGACATATCAAAGCCGGGAGCAAAGGTTCCTGGTGCCTCCTAAAGAGGGCTGGCATGACGGGCAGTCGCGGGGAGCTGACCTGACAAGATGACACAACAAGAGACACAGGAAAAACATTGAGAAACATAACAAGGCAGGAAATGAAGGTGGCTTAAGTGATTAGGTGCCTCCCTCCCATATCTGAGGTCCTGGGTTTGGTTCCTGGTGCCTCCCGAAGAAACAAAGAAGATGAATAGAAACAGCAAGTGCAAAAAATGAGGGGGGGTGGGGAGAGATAAATAAAAATAAATCTTTAAAAGGTAAAATAAAATTGCATATACTCCCTACCTCCCCTTCTCTGCTTTATTTTCTCCAAAGCACTTCTCACTACATATCATAGTATGTATTTTCCTTATTTATTACATCTCCCCTCACTAGACTATTACCTCAATAATGGCAACTATTTTCACCTGTTTTGTTCACTGTGTGTTTCCAGGATAATTCCTGGCACATTAAGGAAGTAGAAAAATTTATGCGAGCAAATGAATGAATAGTAAAAGCTCTGACGAGTCAACAGATAATCTTAAACCTGTTAAATAAATAATTCTGACAAATTTGAGCACAAGTGACTGAGGAGAATTGACTAAAGGCAGAGAAAAGAGACAGGTAGCCACTGCTTACATCTAGATTCACTATGAAAATCCAAATGAAGACAGTGACTCTAGGAATCAAGAATATCAGACCCATAAAATAAAATTATATGACTGCTTCCCAAATTGATCTATATATTCAACACAATTCCTATCAAAATTGTACCTGGGGAAGGGGGTATGGCTCAAGTGACTGCACTCCAGTCAACCACACAGAAGGTCCAGGGGTTCACTTCCAGGGCCTCCTGGTGAAGGCAAGCTGGCCCCTGTGGTGAGCTAGCCCGTGCAGAGTGCTGCCCACGTGGACTACTGGCCCACGCAGAGTGCTGGCCCAAGCAGAGAGCTGGACAGCAAGATGACGCAACAAAAAGAGACAAGAAGAGGGACAATAAGATGCAGCAGAGCACAGGGCCAAGGTGTACAAGAGATTGAACACCTCTCTCCCACTCCGGAGGGTCCTAGGATCAGTTCCCAGTGCCGCCTGAAGAGAAGACAAGCAGACACAGAAGAATGCACAGTGAATGGACACAGAGAGTAGACAACAAGGGGGGTGGGGGGCTGGAGAGAAGGGAGAATAGGGAGAGACTGTATACTAAATCTGGTAACGTTTAAAAAAGACTGCACACCAAGACCAAGTGGGTCTTGCTGCAGGAATGCCAGGTTTATCATACAAAAACAGATTAATGTAATACCATATACAATAAAGGACAAAAACCACACTATCATCTCAATAGCTGCATGTAATAAAAATCTTAACACCCATTCATGGTAAAAATTCTCAACAAACTAGGAATAAAATGGAATCTACAGCTAATGTCATACTTAATGGTGAAAGACTGAATGCTTTCCCACAAAGACTGGGAAACAGATGAGGAGGACAACCTTTACTACTTTTCAAACAATACTGCAAGTTATAGTAGCCAGTGCAATAAGATAAGAAAAAAAGAATTAAAAGCACAGACTTGGAAAGGACACAGCATTTGTCCTTTTTTTAAAAGATTTATTTTATTTATTCCCTCCCCCCCATTCCTGCTGTTGTCTGCTGTGTCCATTTGCTGTGCTCTTCTGCGTCTGCTTGTATTCTCATTAGGCAGCTCTGGGAACAGATCCTGGGACCTTCCAGAGTGGGAGAGAGGCGGTTACTCTCTTGCGCCACCTCAGCTCCCTGTTCTGCTATGTCTTCTTATTTTCTCTCCTGTGTCTCTTGTTGCATCATCTTGCTGTGCCAGCTCTCCACGTTGGCCGGCACTCCTGCATGGGGTGGCTTTCCCACGCAGAGCAGCACTCCTGTGCAGAGTGGCATTCGCATGGGCCAGCTTGCCACATGGGCCAACTTGCCCTCACCAGGAGGCCCTGGGCATTGAACCCCGGACCTCCTATATAGTAGATGGGAGCCCAATTGGTTGAGCCACATCCATTTCCCAGCATCTGTCTTCAATTGCAGCGTGATCTTGTAGGTAGCAAAGTTAAAGGAGTCTATTAAACAATGTAGAATTAATAAGTATATTTGGCAATGTCACAGGCTACAAGATCAATACACAAAAATCTATTTATATTAGCAATAAAAACTTAAAATTAAATTTAAAAACTAGTTTATACTAACACCAAAAAATACTTAAAAGTAAATTGGGCTTTTACATCAGGACTTGAAAGTTGGTGGCTAGCATATATAGATGCAAAACAAAGCTGCAGAATGCAGACTATTTGATTAAAATTAGTAAAGACGTGACATTTTTGAAAGCATCCTTGGGGTTGATTGAAGTGTAATGAGGATACTGATGTTCCTAAATAGCAGCCTCATTGTGAATGAGGCATAGCTGTCTTTTGAGAGGCCAGTTGGCTGTGAAGTTCCTTCCTGAGGGCTCATGCCATGAGGTTAACTTTGAAAAACTGGTGATGAAAATCAACCAGGAAAAGCCCTTCATCTTACAGACATGGGAAGGAAATATGCACATGTGATCTGTTTTTATTAAGACATTGATTTTTAATTTTGTAAATGGATAATGAAACATTATGCAGATTAATATGTAGATAAAATTCAAACCTTTTCTGTTAACACTACTCTAGAGTCATAAGCTATTAACAATTTGCTAAGGTGAAAATCTAGTAAATGCAATGCCACTTTTAAAATTCTAGTTTGAATAAATTTGAGATGCATGTAAAAAAAAAAAGTAAATTGGGGAGCAGATGTAGCTCAGTGGTTGAGTGGTTGAGAGCCTGCTTCCCATGTACAAGGCCCTGGGCTCAATCCCTGCTAACCTCCAAAATAAAGAAATTAATTAAACAAAAGGCAAAAACTATAAACCTCACACAAACACTGCTTAGAGAAATTAAAGAAGTTCTGAATAAATGATACTATGTTCTTGGATTGAAGGACTCATACTCTTAAGACAGCAATTCTTCCCAAATTGATCTATAGATTCAATGCAAGGATCCTAAATCTTGGCACTGTGAAGCTTTGGAACTGACAATTCTTTACTGCATGGGGCTGTCCTGTGCACTGTAAGAAGTTTTTGCCGCATCCTGGCATCCCTGGCTTCTATTAGATGGACACCAGTAGCACCATCCCATTCCACTTATGACAACAAACAAACAAAAACCAAATGAACTCCAGACATTGCCAAATGTCTCTTAGGAGGCAAAATTGTTCCTGGTTGAGAACCACTGATTTAATGCAATTTCCCTCAAAATTCCAGTGGGGCTTTTGTATTTTTTCCCCAAGAAATTGAAAAGCTGATCCTAAAATTCATATGCAAATGCAAAGGACCCTAGAATAGCCAAAGTAATTTTGAAAAAGAAGCAGGAAGTTGGAAAACATAAACAACTAATTTTAAAAATTTACAATAAAGCTACAGTAATCAAAGCATTGTGGTATAGGTATAAGGTTTGACAAGTAAATGGAACAGAATAGACTCCAGATATAAAAGATAATTAAATGGAGAAAGGATAGTCTTTTCAACAAATGGTGCTGGAAAAACTGGATATTCTCATGCCAAAAAAAAAGAAAGAACCTTGACCCTTGACCCTTACTTCACACCATGTACTGCAAAAATTAACTTGAGGGAATAGGTATGGCTCAAACAGTAAGTGCCTGTCTCCCATGTGGGAGGCCCTGGGTTCAGGTCCCGGTGCTTCCTAAAGAAGACAAATAACAAGCAGCCATTGAGCAAAACAATGAGCAGACAACAAGCAAAAACAACAAGCAGACAAGAAAAGACAATGAGCAGACAAGCAAAAAACAAAAACAAAAACAATGAGCAAAACAATGAGAAAAAACAAAGGGAAAGGCTGTGGCTCAAGCAGTTGAGCACCTGCCTAGTAGAGCACCTGCCTCCCACACAGGAGGTCCTGGGTTTGGTTCCCAGTACCTCCTAAAGAAAAAAACAGACAACAAGCAGACAGTGGACAAAAACAATGAGCAGGAAACGAGCACAAACAATGAGCAAAAAACAACAAGAAGGAGCAAACAGATGAAGGAGCCACGGGGGGAGGGGAGGAATTAATTTGAATTGAATCATAGATCTAAATGTAACCTAAAACTATGAAACTTCTAGAGAAAAACACAGGAGAAAACCTTAGTGACTTTGTGTTAGGCAAAGATTTCTTAAATATGATCTAAAAAGTACAAGCCGTAAATGAAAAAACATGGATAAATTGGACTTTATCTAAATTTAAAACTTTTGCTTTGCAAAAGACATTAAGAAAATGAAAAGACCAGGAGAAAGTAAACATAAAATACATCTGATAAAGGATTTGATACAGAATATATAAAGAAATCCTGTAACCCAATATAACCCAATAAAGAGAGTCTCCTAAGATGGCCCTTGAATTAACATTACTAAGGATTCTAAGTAGTTAAGACAGTACTTTTTACTAATAACTGAAGTAAATGGTTCAGGTCCTCTGCTGCCTTGAAATATTAATACTTTTTTTGTGGGTGGGTGTGGCAAAATATATATAACATAAAATTTGCCATGTTCACCATATTTATGTGATTAATTCAGTGGAATTCATTGCACTGACAATGTTATGCAACCATCACCACTGTTTCCAAAACTTTTTCATGACCCCTTAAGCAATAACTCCCCATTCCCCGCCCTCACCCTGCCCCATGGGTGACTTTATAATATAATTTGCTTATTTCATATACTGATTTCATACAATATTTGTCCTTTTGTGTCTGGCTTATTTCACTCACATGATGTCTTCAAGGTTCATATATGCTGGTGCATGTACCAGAACTTCCTTCCTTTTTGTGGCTGCATAATATCCTATTGTGTGTATCATCTTTTGGTGGACAAGAGTTGTTTCCACTTTTTGGCTATTGTGTGCCTCAAAATACTTTTTAAAATTGTTTTTATTTTAAAGCAGTTTTATTGAGATATATTCACATACCATATCAAAGTACTCTTAATAATGAGATCTATAAACAGGGTAGAGCAGATGATAGAAATAAGAGTTTCTGTTGGGAAGCAGATGTGGCTCGAGCAGCTGGGCACCTGCCTAACACATGGGAGGTCCTGGGTTTGGCTTCCGGTGCTTCCTAAAGAAGACAAGCAAGACAGCATGACAGAGAGCTAATGCAACAGGCTGGTGTGGCAAGCTGGCACAGAGAGATGACGTGACAAAAAGACACAGCAAGGAAATGAGAAACAACAAGCAGGGAGTGGAGGTGGCTCAGGTGATTGGGTGCTTCCCTCCCACCCGGGAGGTCCCAGGTTCGATTCCCAGTGCCTCCTAAAAAGGAAGACGAACAGAGAGCAGACAGTGAGCACAAACAACGAGGCAAGGGGGAAAATTGAAAAAAAAAACATAACAACATGCGAGAGGAATAGAACCTATTGTGTTCTAGTAATATGATAAATCCCCATATAAATTTGGGAACTTGCCTTCTGAACTAGGTCTGCGGATGACATTCTGGCATGGGCATCTTTAGTCAAGTGGGTGGATTTTTCAGTTAAGGAGAAATATTCAAAACAATTACATTATACAAGCTTACTAAAATTTTTCACTATGAAAGAAACTTACAACTAAGCAGTCTCTCTGAAAGGACCTATATTATCCAAAAAATAACTTTTAGAAAACATATTTAAAAGTAACCACTTCCTCAATCCCTCTCCTCTGGGAGGGATGTAAAATCTTTCCTGAAAGCAATGTAAAAAATGTATCCTTCCCTCATAAACTAACACACCTCAAGTTGTATTATAAATATCAAGGACACTAGAACTCTCTCAAGCTGGGAAACCTGATCGAGCAGCCCAGAGCCCAGGAGAAAGTGGGATTATGCAATTTATTCCAGGTATTAATAGGGTCAGCCTAAAGAATATGTCCTCCCTTGCATAAAGTAATAGCTCTATTAGAAGATAAGGAAAGACAAATAAGTATATGTACACACATGTTCACAGCAGCACTATTTAGTCACCAAAATAACCCAGATGTCCATCAAAGGATGAATGTATAAGCAAACTGTGGTATTTCCATACAAAGGAATATTATACAGCCATAAAAAGGAATGATGTGCTGACTCAACATGGATGAAACCTGAAAACATAAAGTGAGAGAATCCAGACACAAAAGGTCACATATTGTATGACCTAATTATATGAAATATCTAGAATAGGTAAATCCATAGACAGAATGCAGATTGCTGGTTGCCAGGGTGGGGGGAGGGGAGAATGGAGAGCAAATGCTTAATGGGTACAGGTTTCTTTTATGGGGTAATGAAAATGTTCTGGAGTTAGATAGCAGTGGTGCTTGCACAACATTGTGAACATACTAAATGCCACTGATGATTGTTCAATTTGAAATGGTTAATTTTATGTTATGTGAATCTCACCTCCATAAAAAAATAAAAGACAAAAAAGTAAAGAATTTTAGAAGTTACAGCAAGAAAGTAGGGAGTATTTGATAGTAAAAGGCAGAAGGAACAATTCTATTCCACCTGGATATAGACCTACCAAATTTTTTTGGAATTAGGTAGAGTATTAATATTTCATGTCATTAGTTTTCAATGATTAGAGTACACATAAGAGCCACCAACCCCCTCTCCCTCTCTATGTACAGCCAGGAGACCCGAACTACGTGTATCCTGCCGAAAATGGCCCTGGAAGAAGCACTCCCAGCTGTGAGTGCTGCCTGGACAGCCCCTGGCACTCCTACTAGTAAGGAAACATAGCAAGGGTATGGCCTGTTAGAACGTAAGCTGCTTTCAAAACCCCTGAAAACATCCCTCCCATATTTCTTCCAGATATGATAAAAGTAGAAATAAACTTGTACCTTCAAGTCCATTAGCTGGATCCCCTATTTTCAGTTCTTTATCAAGTTCCTTTCATCAAAGACTACTAGATGTAGTCTCCTGTTTTTAAATACGGACATTTTGGAGAGAAAATTTAGGGCTTTATATTCATGAAATAGGAGTGCAATGATCCTATGAATGGTAATCAAACTTGTCTCTCTCCAAAAGCCAGATGTTCCTCATGCTTTCAAAGAATGCCAGCATTATGAAGTCCCATTATACTGTTTGCTGTACATGCATGCCAATATTTATTTTTAAAGCTAATAAATCACAAAGAACATTACATTAAAAACATGAGGTTTTTATAACCCACTCCCCACCCTCCCAGCCCCATCATTTTTGTAAATTTTATTTTTTTTGAAGATATATACACCTCAAAAAATGTTACATTAAAAAACATGAGGTTCCTGTATACCGCCCCCCACTCCTCCCACACCACCAACCTCCCCCATCATTGTGGCACACTCATCGCACTCAGTGAACACATTTTGGAGCACTGCTTCACCACATGGATAACAGCTTACCCTGTAGTTCACTCTCTCCCCCAGTACATTCAGTGGTTATGGCAGGATATATGAAGTCCAGCATCTGACACTGCAACATCATTTAGGACAACTCGAAGTCCCCAAAACGCCCCCTCATCCCATCTCTTCTTCCCTCTTCCTGCCCTCAGCAACTCCAATATTTATTTTTAGTAACTTTATTGATATATAATTCACATGCCATAAAGTTCACCACTTAAGTGTACAATTCGGTAATTTTAGCATATTCTTAAAGTTGTGCAACCAATAATTTCAGAATATTTCCATCATCCCCAAAAGAATCCTTACCCATTAGCATTCACTCCATTCTCCACCATCACCTCTGCCCCAGCTCCTGGCAACCACTTATCCACTCTATGGACTTGCCTATTCTGAATATTACATGTAAATGGAATCATATAATAAGTTGTCCTTTTGAGATTGGCTTCTTCCACTTGGCATGTTTTCAAGGTTCATCCATGATGTAGCATTAATCACAATTTCTTTCCTTTTTATTGCCAAATATCCCATTGTATGAATATACAGTTTTAGTTTATCCAGTCATCAGTTGACTTGTCTATTATGAATAATTGACTAATTTATCTATTATAAATAAGTATGAACAATGCTGCTAGGAACATTTGTGTACAAGTCTGTGGGTGAACATGTTTTCAATTCTCTGGATATATACAGAGGAGTGGAATTGCTGGGTCATGTGATTAACTCTTGTCAAAATTGTTTTCCAAAATGGTCACACAAGTTTACATTCCCACCTACAACATATGAAGGTTCCAATTTCTCCAACATTCATTGCCTGTTCTTTTGAACTAGAGCCATCCTCATGGGTGTGTGAGGTGATTATCTCGTGGTTTTGATTTTTATTTCCCTAAGGACTAATGGTGTTGAGCTTTTTATGTGCTTATTGGCTATTTGCATATCTTCTTTGGAGAAACGTCTATTCAAATTCTTTGCCCATTTCCTTAATTGGGCTTTTTAAGTTGTACGAGTTCTTTATATATTCTGGATGTAATCTCATATTTTAAAATTAAAGTCTGTTGCTATAACGTATTATCTCACTTCATTAAACTTCCTATTTTCAAGTTGGAATACATTTCCTGCTTTATGTGTATCAAAATTTCACTTTAAATTTTAAATTACTTAGAAAAAGGTATCACAGAAATCACTGCTTCTTTGAACAAGTAAATTCCAAGTTGGGAATGGAAGGTGTGGGATCTACTGGTTAAAAAGGACTTTGGGAGATACATGCAATGTATAGATCTTATCTGAGTCCTGACTTGTACAAACTAACTGGTTAACAAAAATGATACAATTTTGAATACTGACTGGATAGTTACTGACATTATAAAATTGACATTTTTAAGTGTGATAGTATATTGTGGATATATTAGAGTCCTTTTAGAAATACATACTGAAATATTTAGATGAAATTATTTGCTATCTGGGATTTATTCAAATAATTCAAGGTTAGGAGGGTAGGTGGCATATAGACAAACCAAGATGGCCAAGAATTGATCATGGTTTAAGTGGATTCATTTTCCTATTTTTGTGTGAAATTTCCCATTAAAATAAAAAACATTTATTCAAATCCCCACTATGTATAAGAGCACACAGGTAGCTGGCAGCAATTAAATGAAACCACCTATATTATTTATAAATTAGAGGAATTATCCATTTTCAACGTTACCTCAAAAGTAAAAGAACTCTGGGAAATAACTTACTAATGTGACAGTGATATATCTATGCACATTAATTCATGCCAAATCTTAAGAATTGCCACCAGTCATCGGCTAAACAGGTAGCTGTCAACCATGGTACACAAAATGCAGGGTCAAAGCACCAACCATCAGTACCACTCTTCCCCTGTTCATTTCTTCATCTCCTCACTAGAGATTACTATGAAGAATAGAATCCTCATTGGAAGATTAGAATAATTACCCCCACTGACTACTACAAAAATCAAACTTCCAATTGCACATCTATAGTAAATAATTTTACAGCAATTATTATCAGGCCGCCTGATACCCAAATTTTCAATTCAACAGGTAAATACATTGTGTTTATAAGTGCATATCCACTAGAATGGCTATAATTTTAAAAAGCAATAAAACATACTGGTGAGGATGTGGAGCAAATGGAACATCATGCATTACAGTAAAAATATTTTAAAATGGTACAGCTACTTGGATAAGTTTGGAAGTTTCCTTAAAAATTAAACCTAAATTTACTACATAACTCAACAATTCCACTAATAACCTACCCAAGAGAAATGAAAATCTAAGTCCACACAAAGACGTGTGGGAATATTGATAACGGCATGATTCATAATAACCAAAAAATGTAAACAATGCAAATGTCCATCAACTGATGGAGTAAACAAAATGTGATATTAGCCACACATTGGGATGTTATTTAGCAATTAAATACAGGTGTATCTACAATATGGATAAGGCTCAAAAATATGCTAAGTGAAAGAAGCCGGATGCAAAGACTATCTTATGACCACACTTACATCAAATTTCCAAAAGGGAAAATTTATGGAGATAGTAAGATCAGTAGCTGCCTTTCATGGACGGTAGGAATGGGAATTAACTACAGATGGGCACAAGGGAACTTTTTGCGCCAATGGAAATGTTCCAGAACTGGGTTGTGGTGATGGTTACACAACTCTAAATTTACTAAAACCACCTGAATTGGTACTTAACATGGGTAATTTTATGGTGTATATGTTATATATCAAAAGCTTTTTTTTTTTTTTAAGTACCACTACTACAGTCTTAGCAATGTTCTTTTTAAAGCTCTGGCTGTCAGTCCATTCATTTTTGATGATTTTCAGTACATGAATTCTAATATACTATTAAGATAAAAAATATTAGCATTTGCTTGAAAGCATGGTACTTTCAAAGGATTCCAAGTACACACATTGCCAAACCTTATCATCAAATATTGTTCTTTAACTATGTGTCCTGTAATTTTGTGGCAAAATAATTATCTTACTGCTGCTTACATTAGCATTGTACTTTGGCCATTTTAAAACTTGTTTTCCCCCTAACCTTACACCCTATATTTTTCCTTTTTGTAAATAAAAACTCTTGCTTGGTATTGCCCAAGCTTTCCATTAAAGGTTTTGTAGAATATTTCATAACGTAAAATAAAATTTTAAGTAAATATTTATATTGAATATGCATTTGTACATATATTACATACATTCTAAACAGAAAAGGAGATAACTTCCTTTTTTTTCTTCTTTTGGTCATAAACCCATTTACTTGCTGCCTGATAACTTTTAAGCTTTCCATTGTTTCTCAAGCTTTGCTTTCATTATTTTGGTTCAAATTTGTTTTGAATTTATTTGATGGATTCTTCTTTTCAAACAATGTTACCTTGTATGCTCTGGCCGGTTTTAATTTTGGTCAGATTTCATCTCTCCATTCCACTGAAAAGATTTGCCAAGGGGTAATTTTCTCTCTAAATCTGACATTAAAATTTAAAACAAAATACATAGTTCCCCAAACCAATCTTATATATTAATAACCCACAGGAGATAAAAAGTAGAAGGCTGGGAAGAGGATGTGGCTCAAGTGATAAGGCCTCCACCTACCACATAAGAGGACCCAGGCTCAATCCCTGGGTCCTTCTGGTGAAAAAAAAGAGAAAGCATGCCTGTGTGGAGAGCCAATGCCCACATGGTGAGCCAAGTGCCTGCATGAGTGCCCACGTGGTAAGCCAAGTGCCCATGTGAGTGCCTGCATGGTGAGCCAGTGCCGTGCAAGTGAGTCAAACAGCAAAGACCATGAACTGAGGAGGTGTAATTGGCAGGGAACCTCTTTCCACATCAGAGGTCCCCAGGATTGAATCCCTCTGAATCCTAGAGGAGGAAGATGAGAGGACAAAAAAGAGAAATAGATACAGAAGATCACACAGAGAATGGACAGAGCAAAAACAGCAGGGCATGAGCAGGGGAGGGGTAAATAAATAAATCTCTGAAAAAAAAAAAAGGCTAGATGAAGTGAAAGAGGCACCCTATCATGGCCCATCCTCATAAAACATAGCAGACCACAACTTACAGCTTGAAAACCAATTGCTCTAAACTACAAACTACATTATGATTTATGCACAGCACAACAAAAAATTAAGCTGAAAATAGTAACACTCATAAGAAAAGAGAAAGTCGGATATATTTAAGAAAAACATTTTTTAAAAATCTCAATTTTTTAAAGAAGATAATGACAAAACAATTCCCTAAATCATTTCCCTTTAAAACCAAACTCCAAAAATAAAGACAGTACTTTTTAGGAATGCCATCTACTACAAAGACTGTTCACTTTTTGTCATAACTTCATTAGTTATAATTTTTTTTCTTAATCAACGAAGGAGAAGTCAAAGTCCACATTTACACAAAACCTACAGGGGTAGTGGTAAGATGTCAAATAAATGAGTTGGTCAGCAGGAAATGCCACTTATTCAACAGCAGTAAAGAAAAGATCACCAAGAATGCTCTGGTAAAACCATTTATGTAACTGTATCAGTTTGTTGTTGTTGTTTTTAATTAACATAATCGGCCTCCAGAATCAGGTACAAATCAGGCAACTGTATTCAACCAAAATGACAACAAATATAAGGATGAACCTGGCAAAGGGGACTGTACTATTAGAAGTTTTCATATTTACCTTAACTATAAAATATAAACCCTCTCCCATTAGAAATCAAAGGTAAAAGTATATGTAACTTCACATTTCTATGAAATAAAAATAGAAATTATTGCTGTATTATGATTGTAAAAATGGAGGCAATCGAGTTCAGAAATATACTCAAGTTTATAATCAAGTAAATGATGAATCATAATTTGAACCCTAATCATCACATTATGTAGAAATCATAGTTCGGGTATTGTGTCCTCGGTTATTAAGATATAATTTAAATAGTTCACATTTTAAAAACACTTTACCATTACATTATCAACTTTGATAAAATCTTATCAAAACAGCTAAGTATTCAATATAAATCATTATTGAAAGTATAAGATAGCATTTAAAGAAAGCTACTGAGGTGCCAGATAAGTATTTTCTATTAAATATACACAGTTTTAACATTGAAAGCCATATAAATTAATTCTTGTTAAAAGTTGATTCATCTTTAAAAAGGCATACTTTGTGGACCATAATTAAAATTTCCCCACTTTTCTTCTTCCAAATGTTTAAGTTTCTTCTGTCATTCATACGTAAAGTTACAAAAGGTTTACAATACATAAGCAAAGTGCACATTAACCTAACTACTCAAATTTGATTATCAAATAAAAAATAAATGACCACTTTGATCACTTAAATCTTTGAGTTAAAAAAAATTATATACCTTGCTTAAATAAGAATTCCCCAGTAAGGATATTATAGAAAAGATTTCCATGTTATTTTATTAAGTTTACTTTTCTCTCATTAAAACTTTTAAAAAGTCTAATGAAGGGCACACACTTACAATGCCATATTATACAACTACAGTATTTGTTCATTAAATAAAGCAGCCCAGTATAGTTGTAAACATGTTAAATGTAGTAAACAAGACTTGGCATGTCTTTTCTCCCCAAAACTTGCCATTACAATGCTCTTTCCATGAATATTTAATCTTTTTGAAAAATTTTTACGAAATTTTAGTCCTTAAAAAATAATACACTGAAATAATATGTGAAAAGATTTAGTCATGGCAATTTCACTGAAGCTTTTATTGCCTCTGTTGGTAATATGACAGGGATTGAAAAGAAACACAATTGAACTTACAGAAATATGCAGATGATATTCACTAAAGATAATCTTGATCTCAAGTATTTTTATATGTGGGCACTTCTAATTTAATACATTTTACTATTAAAAAAGCATTACATTTAAAAATGTGTACCTGTTTTGACATTTGGCAAAAAAGGAACTGTACCTGTGGTTCAGTTTAAAACAAAGAAATCAGCACGGGAAGTTTACCAGAATGAAGGCTGAAGCACTTATGAATTAAAGCAATTCAAGTCGTATGTGTGTGTCTTTTTCTCTCTCTCTCAGACGTACACACATACCCATACACACGGCCATATGTGTAAGCATTTTAGTACAAAATATTCCCTGCAACCAGGCATTTACCCTCAGAATAATCACATCACATTAAATCAGTCTTCTGTTTTCAGCCCTAGTAATAGTTTTAAATCTAAGATGCTGTCATAGAGTGAACAACCTTAACCTTTATGCTACATAATTATATTCCAAACTTTATGTATTTTTGTTTATAATTACACAGTAATTATAAATGTTTAGTACCAAACTGATGACAAACACTATTTTGTTGAAAAGGTCTTGCATTTAAAAGGAAAAAAATTTAAAACCCCGAGGTACTGGGCCACGAATCAATATAAGACTTTTATGAAAAACAATTTATATTGAAATAAAAACCTAATGGGATATCATTTCAGAGCACAGCACACTTGAAATAATCAGAAAACAATATTATAACTCAAAATCTTCAAGACAGGAAACAAAACTTTAAAAATATACCCTTTTAAGTTTTTCATAATTGAAGTTCTTTGTATCTATACAAATGATAAAATCAGGACATACTGAGAGCAGCAAGATTCTTTTCTCTTCCTTTTTGAAAAAATAACTAAATTCTAGTAACGTGAAGAGAGATATTAAATTTTTTCTTTTGTAGGAACGTATTACTGAATTAAAGGTATGATTAGAATATTAATATCTAGGGGGAAGCTTTCTAGTCAATTTCAAAATCATGTAGTTTAAAAGCAGTTTTAATATGTCATTGTTTCTTAAAATCATTTCCACATCTGTATAAAATATACTGCTATTCTGAAGTATAATCCTTAGCTAATTTCAACATGAGATGTTAGAATGTACCTGGATATACCAAGCAACATCTATTCCTATTACAGACCATAGTTACCCAACATTTGAAGTTTTACATTTTTTTTAACTTGACTTAAGGAAATGTTTAAGAAAGTAATAACCCGCTTCACATGTTAGTTTAGTGAACACAGAAATGATCATTTTCAGCATGAAAGTAATTCATGGGTCTTGTAATGAGAAAAAAAAATACAAGATGGGATTCTACATTGATGTGAAAACTGAGTTAAAGTGAAACAAAAACTGTAAAGAGACTAAATAATTTATGAAATAGAAGCCAGATTGATTGATATTTTACATCAAGGGTATCTTTGCTCCTGAAGTAAATATTTGGCAGCCACAGTGATTAGTAGTTAAAGCAATTTCAACAAAATAAGAAGTCATCAAAAATGGACTATTTGTCTGAAAGAGCAGTACCTATATTATAAACATTGAACTTCATGGCTCATCAAAACCATTTTCAAAATTTTAATTCCTACTATCTTCTTATAAATTAAGGGAATTTCATTTGTGTTTCATAGGGCGATGACCAAAAAACTCAAAACAAAACTAAAAATTAACCTTCATGCCTAAATTTAGAATATTGTATTGTATAGCAATCTAAAACATTCAAAACAAATTAAATAGCTTAACTTATTTGACAGGCATATAAGCATTTCAAAATCATAATGACATCCAATTATGTAATGCATAATGTTGAAAGGAATGGCGTCTACCATTATGTGGGCCTTTTCTAAATAAAAGCTCCCTGTAGAACTACATATATAAACATGAGTAGGATAAGTGCAGACTAGTTTTGTAGAACCTTTTTGAAATCAAGGGTCTTAAGCACAATAAACTTTTCAGGTAGGCACCAAATTATTCCAAAAATGTTTCACGTCGGTTATTTTCATCAGATACTCTACTCACGTCAACAATACATGTGATTTGTCAGGAAAAAAAAAAATCCTCCAAAACCAAAACACCATTTCAGATCCGGTACAGTTAAATATATCACTCTCATTGGAAGTGCTATCAGCGTAGTCTTTGCAACTAGCCCAAAGCATATATTTAAGAAGTTTTTATAAATTGTTTGTGATGTTCATGTGTTTAATTCTTATGCCAAACTGGTTTCTGATGAAGACAGCATTGTGCTTTATGCGAGAATGGAAACCTCAAAATAATCACCATAAAGCTTCTAAGATTTATGGGAGAATAAACTAGGATGGTCCACATATATAAGATGAACTCCACAATGTTGGAATTATAAATGTTTAGAGCGGCCCAGACTAGAAGACAAGCCCAAACCACCATTAGAAGAATGAAATACGACATGGTCCAAGATGTATCCTTAAAGTTTTGTCCCAACCCTCAGCCTGAATTGTGAGGATTGATCTTCAGTTCAGTCCAGCCAGCAGAAATTGACTGTGCAATTTTCCGTTGTATTTATTGTACAGACTATGTACATTCTAGAAGGTTCCTTTAGTGCTACACTGTTGTACTTTTTGTCCCAGCAATTTGAGGGCGTGCAAATTCCACAAAGTCATCAATAAGAACAGGCCATGCTCCTGGGGAAAAAAAAAAAAGGAAAAAATATAGGAGAAAAGGGGGGAAAATGTAGGAATAAGGCTGTTTAACAGAATCCTTTGTTAATATATAAAGCTAAAGTATATCATTCCTTTTCCTTCCCAAAAACTAGCTTCAACTAAAAATTTTCCTTGTATTCTTTCTGCTCTATTATTCCAACACTCAGTCTTTTCTCTGGTGAATACAATTACTTTTTGGCCATCAATCAATATTATGCTTTTCTACAAGCCACTGAAGTAGCTTCAACAAAAAGTCACAACTGGTCATCTGTGGGATGGCCATGACATGATGGTAATACTATGAGGGGAAAATAAGCTTTCAGACATTATATGGCAATCATACAAAAAAAACTAAGAGCAAGTATCAAACTTTTTTCTATTTCATGATAATAAATTACTAAAAGATTTAAAAGTGCATATATGTATGCCCCTACACATCCCCATGCCAACCTCCAAATCAGGACAATTTTTACTTTTATGTAAAACCCAATAGAAAGCACAATTATCAGTCATATATAAGAATAAGCATTTTTAACTTTTTTAGTAAAGAATATAAGTGAAAATAAGAAAGGGAAGAAGAAAATATCATCATTTCTGGTTGGCTTAAATGGCTCCAAGACACTTTTAAGGAGACCAAGTTCACTAGAGATTTTCCAAAGAATACCTCTGTCTATTCAACAATCTCAAAAATGCATCCTGCTAGTTCTCAAAGGGGTCTGGGTAAGTGTGTGTGAAAAGATCAATGCAAATTGCTGTCACTTCTAGAAAAACAAAAGTACATGTCCCAGTAGTGGGACATGCATGAAGAAATAAAAGAGTATTTACTGAATGCCTTCTGAAGTACATTTGAAATTAGACAAGGTTACTGAAATCAAGAAGTTTAAAATCAAGCTTACAGACACAAGACACAGGTAACAATAAAAATATGTAGATAAGAACAAAAGCACACTAAGAAGAAAGTAGTTCCTAGAGGGAACTGAAAATCTAAAACATAGATATAAATTACTCACGCCTTTCAGAATGATATGAATAACTGAGGCACAATTTAAAGAAACAGAATATACAGACTGGTAGAGAGGATAAAGGCCATTACCTACATTCAAAAGAGTAAAAATAAAAGTTCAGAAGAGGGAAATCCAACTCCAAGAAAAACAAAAGTGGGATATAGGTTCAGAAGTGTATGGTTAAAGTATATGGAGACAAGTAAAAAAACCGGTAGGGCAAAAAATTTCATTACCTTCTTCATCATAATTAGACATGTCATCTGCAATCATTGTACTGAAGTCTAGAAGAAGATTCCAAGTATCTTTCGGTATTGATCGTTTATGATGTTCCTATTTAAAAAGCAACATTCAAATCATTAAAAAGCTGGAAAAATAAGTCTAGGCAATGTCAAATACAAGAATGTGAAACTTGTGTAATGAAATTCTGTTAATCAAATTTCTCCCTCTATGTCCATTATATGCTCTGAGATGAATTGTTATTCATGCATTTTCAAACAAAGCAAATTCAGAAAAAGCATATGAAACTGCAGAAAACATAAACTTACCAACAAAAATTTATTCCATAAGTCTAAGAATTTAAATCTTCCATTAAGCACTAAATTCCAGTAGGCAATGGCCATTTCTAGATCTGTAATATTAAAAATAAATTATATTTCAATGCCATAAATATTTGTCCTTGCTAGTGATCTTATAAAAAACAAGTGAGACCCCCAAAAATCTAGAAACAAGATTGTATCCCGAATATTATGAATAAAAATTTACCATAGAAATAAGCCCAAAGTTTGTATTCTGCCTCCAACC
Organism: Dasypus novemcinctus; assembly: GCF_030445035.2. Classification (NCBI taxonomy): domain Eukaryota; kingdom Metazoa; phylum Chordata; class Mammalia; order Cingulata; family Dasypodidae; genus Dasypus; species Dasypus novemcinctus. The sequence goes on from NC_080676.1 coordinate 57,639,336, forward strand.
CCAGAACAGCCCCTTTGGGGTGTTCAGGGTAAGAAAGATACCACTTACCTCGCAGGAGTGCTGTGAAGGTTAAATTGGAGAATACAGATAAACATGTCTGAGTAGCTCAAAAGGTGTTGATGTAAACCAGAGTTTCTCAACCCTGGCACTTTTAACATTTTGGACCAAATAATTCTTTGCTGTGGGGGCTATCCTGTGCACTGTTGCACGTTTAGGCATCCCTGGCTTCTACCCACCAGATGCAGGTAGGAGCGTCCCTGCCCTGTGCCCACGCCTCCCCCCACCCCCAGGTGGTGACAACTAAAAATACCTTCCAACTGTGCATAGGTCCTCTGGGCAAAGGTAACAGAGCCCCCAGTTGAGAATCAATGATGAATACCGTATAGGATTACTACTCATAATCCAAAATAATCTTCCACGCCAAGTTGTTGACTGATACTGATATCTCAAAAGGAGACCATAGGATAACTGATTAAAAATAAGCTAGAATTTTATTTTATTTGATTTTAAAGTCTGCTGAAGATGATATAAATGGCTGCTTAAGTGGGCCGGGAGTAAAGAAAAGAAGCAATACTGCCACATAAAAAGGAAAAGAACTACACCTGCGATATGTCAGAGATAATGCTACCGGATTCTATCCAGGTTCTTGGCTATGCTGCAGAAATGAATTTTAAAAGCACGCCAGGTGAGTTAGGCCAGTAATTTATTCAGGTAGGGAGGGAAGAGAAATGGGAAAAAATAACAAAGTAAGGGTCCCAGGTAATGAGGATGAAAAGGGATGAAGAGGGCTAATTTACAAGCTGCAATTTTCCATTATAGATTATAAATCCCCAAGGTTACTTGCATGGCCACATGGCAGAGGAAAAATGGTGACCTGCGTAGAGAGGGCAGGACAGGTCCACAGGCAAAAAAGTAAGGTGAGAGAGCGCGAGCGCACTCAAGCCTCTCGCTTTGCTTTCAAACTGCTAATTATTTCACCCTTCTGCTGAGGGCAGGGGAGGGGGTTCCAGCTGTTTGCTGTTTTGATTAATTACCACACCCATCAATTTCTTAGTGAGAACCCAATGATAAAATTTCTAGAGAACATGAAGGCTTTTTCTTGTTCCCAGGAAGACTCTTTGTTCTAGGTGGTGGAATTCTGGGGGTGGGGTTTCTCCAGCAGCCATCTTGGGGGTTGTTGATGTCCACAACAACTCCTCTCTAGGTTCCAGATCCATCTATTAATTCCCTATCTTATTAGCCTGCTTCAATAAAGAACTATGATCTTCAAGGAACTATAGTAATTAAGAAAGTATGTGGTCTATACAAATGAATTTACATTTCTGACAGGAAAAATTATACCCCAAGCACCATAAAAGGCATTTTAGATGTGATCTCAAAACTACTTGATAAGCTCTGAGAAATCATGAGAGTAGGAAAGATTCTAAAGGGCAGGTGCTCCCCCAATTTTTAAAAACAATAAAAAAGTATTCTTTATGCTGATTTGCTGACAAAAACAAATGATTTTTAAGAAATAAATTAGAAATTATGATTGCTAGGAACATGTAGGGGTTTACTAAGGGCAAGTCACACAAAACCAAGCTCACTTTCTTCCAAGAATTCTCAGAATGGTAGGTAAGGGAGGTGTTCACCAAGGATAATGAATATTCAACTGATTAGATAACCATTTCCCCAAGTGTTAAAGAGAATAAGATCAATCTAAAGGATGGGTTCTCCGGAATGATACTGTTCTGTTGATAACCCTGTTCTATTCAATCATCTCAAAGTTCTAATCCTGAATGAGTATAACCTTCAATCTTCCTGAGAAAAAAACACCATATATCAGAAATGATACACCACCAGGAAGCACATGTGGCTCAACCAGTTGGGCATCTACCTATTACACAGGAGGTCCTGGGTTCAGGTTCCAGTGCCTCCTAAAGAGGACAAATAGACGTCCGTCCGCACCCTCTGCAATGGGAGCTAGAGCACACCCTGGCGCAAGGAGAGCTATGCACCCTGCCACAATGAGAATTGGACATGGCACCCCTCAGCAATGAGCAGACACCTTCCTATGCACAAAGCAGATGCCACAGGCCAGAAGAGGCTGCAGCCTGCAGGAAAGGGGTGTGGCTCAACCCCTGGGGCATCTGGGGTTGGTACCTGTGGGTAGCAAACAATGACCAGACAAATGAAAAGAACCACGGTGGGGGGGAGGGGGGATTAATTAAAATAAATAAAGTTAAATGGCTCTCCATCATTTTATCTGTTAAAAGTAGCTAGCTCTCCAATTTTTCCCAGCAGATTTTTCAATTTCTTCCCTCCCACTACTCACGTCTCAATCCACTATAAACAAATGTCCACCTCCACCACCTTCCAACCCACTGAAATGAATCTCTAGGGTTACCACTGGCCTTTTTACCAAATAAACACTTTTCACAAAACTGAGCAAACCTGCTGGGTGTCAACTGTCCCTTCCTTTGGCTTCAATGATAGCACTCTTAGCAGATTCTTCACTGTCCTCTCCAGCCTTCTCATCCTCCTTTACCAGCTCCTCTTCCTCCATTCCTCCACTAGATGCTGGTGTTCTTCAACATTCAATAATCACCTGACTTCCCTCAGCAGATTTTCAAACCTTTACCTTTTTTCACATTATATTCTCAAAGACTTCTAACAACTCCTAAATCTGAAACCTATTTCTATACCCTAGACTCATATACCCAACTCCCTAAATACATCTTCTTGGGGTTCTTGCATCAAATGGCTCAAACTGAACTCACCTTACTTTTCTTTTTTTTTTTTTTTAAGATTTATTTTTTTTATTTTTATTTAATTCCCCTCCCCTCCCCCGGTTGTCTGTTTTCTGTGTCTTTTTGCTGCGTCTTGTTGTTTCTTTGTCTGCTTCTGTTGTCGTCAGCGGCATGGGAAGTGTGGGCGGCACCATTCCTGGGCAGGCTGCTCCCTCCTTCGCACTGGGCGGCTCTCCTTATGGGTGCACTCCTTGCGCGTGGGGCTCCCCTACGCGGGGGACACCCTGCGTGGCGCGGCACTCCTTGCGCGCATCAGCACTGCGCATGGGCCAGCTCCACACGGGTCAAGGAGGCCCGGGGCTTGAACTGCGGGCCTCCCATGTGGTAGACGGACGCCCTAACCACTGGGCCAAAGTCCGTTTCCCACCTTACCTTTCTTAATGAATGCCACCAACCTATAGTGCTTCTCAAGGAAACACAATTTCTCATTGTGTGAAACTGTCCTGTGCACCGAAGTGTAGCAACAACTTATAATCAGGATGCAACTCTCAGACATTGTAACAACCAAAAAACACACCTCTGCATTTCCAAATGTTCCCCTACAAGGGACTTCTGAAATCACAGGTGAAGACAACTCCTCCTCATCTCACACATCCAATTGAAGTTCTGTAATTTTGCCTAAGTGCCTTTTAAATCTAACCCTTCTCCATCCCTGGTGGCAGGGCCTAGGTTTGGGAGCTCTTCATTTCCAGGTAAACCATGTGACAACATAATAACCAATCTCATTTTCTCCAGCCCTGCCTCTACTCCTTTTAAAGGGTCACACTGCTTTCAGATGGATTTTTCAAGCATAGAAATTTGGTTTCACTCCCAATTACAATATTCAATGATTTTCTACATCAGATAGGAGCTAGTCAAGTCAAATTATCTGCAGTTCCTCAAAAGTGCTATGCTTTCCCTCATCTCTTAGCTGTAACATATGAATCCCTTTACCTGAAATGGCTTTTCTTCTAGCCTTAAAAACTAGTACTTATTCTTCAAGGCTCAAACTTTATAACCTTTGTGAAGAATCCGCAGACTCCCCCATCCAGACTTAAAATGATCCTAACTCGATTTAGAGCATTGGTTTTAGGCTTTAAAACTCTACCACTTACTAACTAGCTAAGTGAGACTGGGCAAATGAGTTGACCTCTCTGTAATCCAGTTTAACATAATACCAACAGTACCTATCCTCTCAGGGTTGTTATAAGGATTGAATAATTTAATACACATAATGCATTTAGAATAGTGCCTGGTAAATAATAATAAGTACTTACTATTACTATTATTTATTTTTAATAATTTAAAAAATTATTATAGATTCTGAAGCAGTACTGGAAAAGAGCAAATTCTGTGATAAAATAAAAAAGAAGGGAAGTGGATATGACTCAAGTGACTGGGCTCCCATCTACCGTATGGGAGGCCCCGGGTTCACTTCCTGGGGCCTCCTGGTGAAGGCAAGCTGGCCCACGCCACAAAGGGCTGGAGCGGCAAGATGATGTAACAAAGGGAGATGCAGAGGAGAGACAGTGAGTGATGCAGCGGACCATGGAGATGAGATAGGTCAAGTAATTGAGTGCTTGTCTCCCACATCAGAGGTCACAGGATCTGTTCCCAGTGCCTCCTAAAGAGAAAGATGAGAAGACAAGACGACAAGCTGATCTGGAAAGAACACACAGTGAATGGACAGAGAGAACAGACAGTGAGCACAAATAACAAAAGTGTTGTTCGTGAATTAAAAACAAAACAACAGCATTAAGAAAAAATGAAAGGGAAGCGATGTGGCTCAAGTAGTTGGGTACCCACCCACCACACGGGAGATCCAGGTGCCTCCTTAAAAAAAAAAAAAAAAAAAATGAAGAAAAGATGATGACAAACAGCAGAGAGCAAGTGCAAAAAAAAATGGGTGGGGGGAGAAATAAATTTTCTTTTTAAATCTTAAAAAAAAATGAACATAGAGAAAAAAGAAATAAGACATATGCAGGGGAAAGTGGATATGGCTCCACACATAGAGCATCCACCTACCAATAAGGAAGTCCAAGGGTTCAATACCCAGGGCCTCCCGGCTGGTATGGTGAGCTGGCCCACGCGCAGGGCTGCTGTGTGCAAGGAGTGCTGGCCCACGCAGGGATGCCCCTGCGTTAAGGGTGCCGCCCACACAAGGAGTGGCCTCTGCACAAGGAGAGCTGCCCCAGGTGAAACCGCAGTCTACCCAGGAGTGGTGCCCCCCGCCACACACACACGGACAGCTGACGCAGCAAGATGACGCAACAAAGAGACACAGATCCCCAGTGCTGCCTGATGAGAATACAAGTGGACACAGAAGAACACACAGTGAATGGAGTAGAGAGCAGACAACCGGGGGGGGGGGGGGGCGGGAGGAATAAATAAATCTTTATTTAAAAAAAAAAGACTTATGCAGGACAGTAACTCCCAATAACAGTATTGCCGAAAATTGAGATAAATGCAGAATCAATATGTGAGACCTTATTGTAAAATTTTAAATGCCAACAGTGATATTTCCATCAATCTTTGAATAGGAATCAATAAGAACAATGTGATTTCATAAAAAATGATCAGTTAAATAAAGGATAAACATGGAAATGAACTGAGACTAGACTCAAACATAGTTCCTAAAGGAAACAAAATGTTGCCAACTCACTAGGGAGAATGGAATGGTGATTATAGCAAAAGAATACAGTATGTGGAATCCTAAAACCTGTCTAGTCCCTGTTTTACCAACTCTAAAGTCAGCCTCACTGACCATGAGTTTCCTCATCTATATAATGGGGAACATATTATGTTTTTAATTTAGTTCAAAGATGAAAGTGCTCTTTAAAATACTATAAAATCATTTCTAAGCATTAAAGTAAATGTTTAACAAATAATATTAAACCCTTTTAAATCAACCTCACAAGACTGGAGAGAGCTAGCAGAACTACAGGTCACATGGAAATGACCCACAGACATTAGTCTAAATGAAGTTCAATATGGCCCTAAACATGACATAACTGCTAGAGAACATAATCTTTGAACAAATTAACAGGATGAACAGTCTAACAGAAAAATAGCAAGCCCACTGTATTTTACATTAGGCTGCTTTCTTCTGAGCACTTCTTTAAGTGTTCCGCTTCAAGTGCTCTATTTTGAGAGAAACTGAGAAATAGGAAATGTGTCTAGGGAGAACAGTAACAGGGATAACAAAGGTTTCCTTAAATGAAAAATAGTTGAAAGAACTGGTATGCTGGCCTGAAAAAAAGAGGACAAGGGAAGAATGACAGTAATTTTTAAATGGTCAGATTTCCTGTGTTAAAGAAGACAAAACTAAGACTAATGGGAGAAGAAATAAAGACAAAGACGTTAGCTTAATAAGGAAGAACTCTGTAATAACAAGTAAGAGTACTCTGTGACAGGACTGAACCACATGGAGGACCAGTCCCTGTGTTTTCAAAAGTAGAAACTAAATGGGCATCAGGTAGTGATGCCACTTAGAGTAGGGTAGATGTAATAGAAGACTTATGAAATCCTATTCAAATTTAAGATTTAGAAGACTATCAGAAAATAGTCTTTGAAACAGTGATAGAGGAAACACCCTATTTTTACGTCACAAGAAATAAAGTTAATGGAAAGTAAAAAAAATATATATGGAAAACACCGGCTCTTACAATATTAGCATAGTTGAAAACAACAGTGCTGTTACTGTTACTCTTTGCCAATTTGTTTTGGCCTCTCCTCTTCTCCTAAGATCTTCTAACCCCTTCTACTAGGTTTTGTAATTTAAGAGCCCTGTTAATCCTTAGAAAGGCTGCAAAGGAAACTGCTTTTCTTTTTAATTAAATCTTCATAAGCAAGTTCATTACAATTCCTGACACTCTACACCAACACAAAAGAAAAAAAAGAAACAATGATTTATTTTTTAATTACGTTTTTAAGTTCAATTCTTATTGAATAGAACAAATAATTTTTAAATCTAATGCTTTCACATAATCTTTTGTGCATTTATTCCCTATTATCTAAAATTTCAATTGACTGTCTAATTAGTATATCCAAAAGCAAGATAAACTTAATTGTGGTTTATTTTTGCCACTTATAACAAAAACCAAGATTAGGTATATCAAAATTATATAATCACCCAAAATATTATTTATTTTGTGCTCCAATAAGAGGCAGGGATATAACTAAGTAGTAAACTCCTTTAAATGAATATATATTTGCAACATTGTGTTTATTTAATCCTATCAAACTATTGTGCAACAATTCTAAATACAATAAAAATAATCTTTTAATGCATAAGTGTAAACTCAAAGGCTTTAATAGGTTTTCATTTGTGGGAAAGAAAGAAGAAACAAGAACAAACAGCTCAGTTAACTGGTGGACACAGGCAAAGAGAGTAGAGAAACTAGCCCCCAAGCATCCCAGCTTATTTTGCCTGTAAAAGAAAATTTTCCCATAAGAATAAAATTCAACCTAAATTGCAGAATCAGTATTCGTTATTCATTATTTTGTAAATCTTTAAACTAATTCAGCCATGTTTAATCACCCTTTAGGTAAATTATCCTTTATAATTTTTTTTTAAAAGATTTTATTTATTTATCCCACCCCCTTGCTGCTTGCTTGCTGTCTGTTCTGTGTCCATTCGCTGTGCCTTCTTCTGTGTCTCCTTGTCTCCCTTTTTGTTGCACCATCTTGCTGCGCCAGCTCTTTGCCGACATGGGCTCTCAGCTCCCCGTGGGCGCGGGCAAGCCTGTCTTCACAAGGAGGCCCTGGAAGGGAAACCGGGGCCTCCCATATGGTAGACAGGAGCCCAATCGGTTGAGCTACATCCACTTCCCTCCTTTAGAAATATTTTATATTCATCCCTTCCTTTCTGGTTTTTCAGTCACTATCTTGGTTTAATAGTTCTTCATAGAATTCTCTACTCAATGCTTTTTTTCTCTCTAATCTAACTTTTAAAGGAGGATTAGTACAAAAGCCCTCTATCAGTCTCTCCAACTATAATATCTTCAAAACAAATCAAACAGGAAACTCACTTCCATCATTGGGCAAGTTACTTAACCTTCCTATGCCTCAGTTTCCTCATCTGCAAAATTAGGATAATTTATTACTATGTATATGGCACAGAGCAGGTGGTGAAGTACTGAATAAAAGAATGAATAACTCATAAGGAAATGAGGCAGTGCACATTGCACATAGCACACGGCACTGAGCTACAAGCAATGTGGCAACAGCACATTGGCAGGTACAATGAAAATTCACACTAAAGAAAAGCTCCTGTGTATAAAAGATTCAGTGGGTTCTCATTTCCCACAAATTCCAGCTTAAACCTTTTTGCTTCTTCAGATTTGTTGTACCTCACCAATTTAATCTCCAACAGAGTAACCCCACTAAAATTAAACCAATGTCTTTCACTTCACAAAGAAGCCAAGCTTATACCTGAGGTTTAAGGATTTCAGGACTTCATTCATAACTGTACTCCAGAACTATCCTCTAGACATTTCCTAGCCAACTACCAAATCCTTCAGTTCACAACCCCCCTTAACCCGGAAGCATTTCCTGACAATGCCTGCTTTTGTTCACTTCTCTTTTTCTCTAAAACCCTTACAATACACATTATTTTATTATTTTATAGTGTAAACATTAAATTCTTAAAGTAATGAGGATGTTGGACCTTTTACTTCCATATTCCTAGCCTTTCCAAAAGCAAATATATGGATATTAAATACAGACTGTATTGATTGAGCTAAACTGTTACCAATGGTTATTTTTGGATGATGAGATTATGAACAATGATGATTCCTTCTTATAGTTTCTAAATTATTCACAACAAAAAACAAATAGATTTGGCATTCTATGCATCAAAAACCTGAAAATGGCATTTATGTAGATCCATAGTGAAAAATCCTAAAATATTTTCTAAATCATGCACAAATAAATAATGGTGAGTGGAATTTTAACAGCTATTTATTTTCTGTATTGTAATTCTTTTTTTAAAAAAAAACAACAAAAATCAGAGGTCCACACGAGGTACCCTGAGTTACTCTACTATCCAAAGTGTACAATATTTTCTGATTAAAAGCTCACTGTTTCTCATTGTTTTTCAATAATTAGTATTTCATGAGAACTTAATGCTCAAAACTTTTCTATCACAAAACAAAAGTGATACTGTCAATGTATCTAAATATATTTGATACTCCAAATATAATTTTTAAAAATGCTTACCTAATCCTTTTTGTCCTGGATTCTTTGCAAAATTAAAAGTAAACTGGTAAAAATCCTTAAATCGTCCTGGTTCTTTCAATTCTTGTTCCATCTTGGGTATCTGGGCCTTTAGTTTTTCTATGCTGTCACATCTACATTGTAAAATTAAGTTTATAAAAGATGAACTTTTCCACTATAAATTAAAAACTTATTTATTCCTATGAGGATTTATATTTATTTCACAGAATTTTTTAAAACATCGGATAGTTGGAATCTCATCTTTTTTACATTATATAAATATATACAGGTATAAGATTAGCTGGGGAAGAGAAGGTCTGTAATAAATGTTTGAAGTAATTACTATTTGTAAAAGAAATGGGCTATTATTTTCAACTACATGATTCACTGGATTATCAACACATTGACTTGTAGGAGTCAGCTGCAGTGAAAAGACAAGAATGTGCTATAATCGGCATTAACAATCACCAACTTAAACTGTATTAGATACTCCTTATATAGTAACAAATCACATGTTCAGTTTCCAAACTAACTGAAACAATAATCTTTTGCTTAGGTGAACAAGCATTCCCCTTAAAAACTTACTTCTTTTTATATTCAAAGTACAATAATAAGTATCAGCTCAGCCCCTACCACTGAATTATCTCTAATCAACATCAGCAAGCATCTTTTACATTTACAAAGCAGTCAGCTTCCAAGGAGCTGAAAGGGTCCAAAATCCCAAGCTTTACTTTCCTGATAATAGTCTTAAGAAATAAGATAGAAATATACTTTCTTATAGATTCCACAAATCAATCAATCAAATTTTTTCCTTCCAATCATTTTTGCTTTCATTTTCCTGCTATGGTCTCAAACCCACAGTTTTTCACCCAACTTTGTGATATTGAACTACAAGCTGCCAGGCTACATCTCTCTCCTGCCAGCTGACTCCATGTTAAGCTCTACCAATAGAGGGCGATGAATGGCTGGAAGAGGAAAAAGAAACTTTCCTTACCCAAGTTTATTTTCTGTAGGGGTAAGGTGTGCTGGGAGGTCCCAGCAGCATTCACCACAGTGGTGGCATCTCCCCCCACTCCTCAGAAGCAGCCTCTAGCCAGTTTCTTCTCCCCCAGAGCACCAGGCATTTGGTTCCTGCAGCCGTCCCGCCCTCTCCTCCACCTGGGAGGTCTAAATCTCACAGTATTAAAAAGGGAAGCCTAACACTCTAAATTCCTTCCTTGTTCACTCCTCTCAACCCCAGGGGTGGTAGCTGTTTCCTGTAGTTGCTGTTATTTTTTTAACCACATAAACAATTATTTATATTAAAATTTCCCTGTTTATTTTACTGGTGTGGTTTTTGTCTTTTAACAGAACCCTAACTGATTACAATGTCTCTCAGGCTCAAGAATCAAAACGCCTGGATTGAAATCCTGGCTCTAAAACTTTCTAATTCTATAATCTCTCTGTGCCAGTTTTCTCATCTCTAAAATGAAAATATCCAGCACTATTTTGCTCAGAATTGTTGTAAAGAGGTAGGTGAAGTAATTCTTAGCACAATTCCTGAAATAAAATAAATGCTCAATAAAAATAAGCTATTATTCAATAGTGGTCCACTAAAACCAGAAAGGGTGGCCTGTTGCTGAAAATTTTTTGCAGCCTCATAAATATAGCATAAAAAGGCTAGAGGGTAAAGCCTATGTTACCTATGACTTTTTCAATTTGCTTGTCCAAAGATATTTAGCAAAAGAGCTGTCAAGGCATTGGTGGAACAAAATATAACTTCTAAGGTACCAGCCAGTTTTAAAATTCTAATTTTTTTTTTCAGTTTCAGCATTCAAAGCCTCATATTACAAATTACAAACCTATGCATTTCATTATCCATATTAAATATTAAAGCTTGGTGATTTTATTTTAAATACTAGTGAACCTCTCTTAGAAACAAAGGATAAAAGTAAGTATAATGTGAAAGGAATAGACTGTCCTACAGATGAACCTGGAAAATGGTATAACAGGGGAACTTAGCATGTCAGTCCATTTCTACTGATACCAGTGTTTGTGGGCCAATAAAATTCATGACATAATTCAGTTCTGCAGCAATTCTCATAGTAACGTGCCTAATTTCCTGTGGTTATTATAGACTCACCCTAATTCTGTCATGCCGTCCATGAACTCCTGTTTGGAGAACTCACACTGTGTTGCTGCTCTGAACTTCCATGCAATGATCAACACACTAATGCTGGCTGGATCGAGTGCCAGGTCATCACAGAACTGCTGTATACCATCTATTCCAATTTTATTTTCATCTTGGGGATCTTTAAAAATAATAATGCAATATTAAATTAGTGCCATACTTTATTATGCTATCTTCCTAAAACTGAAAAGGTAATGCTTTATATTCCACTTAAAAAAAAAAAGATCACAAAATGCCAAAGATGTGAAACATTACTATTCTAACAGATACCTTCCCCATATAATATTTAAAGCCACTCTGCCCCCTAAATAGAATTCTCAAGATGTCCAGGGGTGTATGTATATATATACACACACACACACAAACAGATGAACACTTTGTTTTTTTAAATTATACTTATTCATGTGAAAAATGTTCCATACTCATACACATTCAGAAAATCAGAATTTCTATATAGAAATAAAGGATTCTAAGTGAAAATACCTAGATTTTACTTAAGCAGGCATTCTAAATAAATAGTATTACACACAAATTCTTTCTTATAACAAAGTTCATTCTAACCACAGCAGTTCATGTCTTAAAAGTATCAGAAAAACCAGAGACTATGCAATTCAATCCCAATCAACAATATAAACACGTTATTTTAAAAAAACAAAAGGAAAAACAAAACCCAACTACCAATATTTACCTTTAAGATAAGCAAAAACTAAAAATAATGACAAAAATATAAAGAGAAACAAGCACTCATAAACTGTTGTTGGGTGTGATTTGTTAACACTTTCTGAAAGTAATCTGGCAGTATCACTGGCAATAAAAAGCATATACATCCTTTGACTTTTGGGCATAAGTGTGTATACAGTATAATCCCATTTTTGGAAAACATTTGAAAGAAACTCTGTATAGATACTTTTGCATAAAGAGACATGAAAGGATCCAACCTACCTATTAAAATTGTTTACATCTCAGGAAAATAAATGAGGAAAAGAAATTATTAAACTTTTTTTCATTCATTCTGTATTGTTTAAACTTTTTAAAAGTATGTTAAAGTTACTTTACAAATCTTTTAAAAAACTATTAAAATTGGGCAGCTTTTCTTAAAATCTGTTTCAGCTGAGTTTTAAGAAAAGCAATACCTTTCTTCCTGATTCCCAAATTGGAAGATTGGGGAAGTAGAGGAGAAAGCAGGGAAGAAAGTCATCTAAGAAATTCTAGTGAAAAGGGGGAAATTTCTCCCCTCAGATTTCTTGAAATAATTCCAAAATCCACAGAGTTCATTTACTCAATTTATGTTCTATGTGTTATTTGATTTCTTACAAGTATGTAACTTTAGCAAACCTAGTCCAAGATATTTAAAGTTATAAGCAAACACTCACCTTTGTATCTATTGTATAGTTGTTCTAACTTCTTTCTGTCCAATGATCCTTTTACACTTTCTCGTATATAAAGTTCAGGATTTTGGAAAAAATTGTCTGTTGCAACATCTAACTTCCAGTCATTTTGAGACAGACAACTTACTGCTGTTTTTTCACTAGATTGTGTGAAGATCATAAACTGACGAACTTTATCCTTCTGCGATGATTTCAACTTGTTCTATTAAAATCAGAAAATAAACTGAGGCTCTACATAAAACCACATAAAACTAAGTATTTCTACATGGTTCTCTAATCATTCTTAGCAATATTTTCCTGATAAACATGAACACATTGCAGATTAAACTTATTTTTTATCTCCACGAATCAGAAACAAATGTTTTAAAAATGTGAAACATAAAATTTGGTATAGTTTTGGAAAAGAAAACAGGACAGAGGCAGAGGGAACTTAAACATGCTGCATTTTTCCTAGAAACGGACCCTGGAGCATATACGAAGGCTCCAGAAGGGAAGAGCAGTTACTTACAAAACCTTGGCGGAGCACAAAATAAAGCTCCGAGAGGGATACAGAAGTGATAGGGAAGAATGTGACATTATCCAGGCAGTATGAACAGTCAAAAGACCCTAGGGAACGAGATAACAGGTATTTGCTACAGTCCTAAAACCCATTATTATAAAGAATATACTGAGCAATTCTCCCCACACCTCCTCCCTTTTTTCTTGATATATTTACCAAAGGGAAGAAAGCAATACATTTATTCTATAACCCTCCCGGTGGTAGTCAGGAACCAAGATAAATATCAAAAGTGTCCTCAATATTTTCACTCAAATCTGAAGGAGTGAAACATGAGTGAGGACCTCGCATCTTCCTATAGAGGTTATTAAAAATCCTATTTTGAGGGAAGCAGACTAGGACCAGTGGTTAGGGCATCCGCCTACCATATGGGAGGTCCGTATGGACCCGTGTGGAGCTGACCCGTGTGCAGTGCTGATGCGTGCAAGGAGTGCCCTGCCAGCCAGGGGTGTCCCCCGCATAGGGGAGCCCCACGCGCAAGGAGTGCGCCCCATAAGGAGAGCCACCCAGCGCGACACAAAGTTCAGCCTGCCCAAGAATGGCGCCACACAAAGGGAGAGCTGACACAACAAGATGCAACAAAAAGAAACAGATTACCGGTGCCGCTGATAAGGACAGAAGCAGTCACAGAAGAACACACAGCGAATGGACACAGAGAGCAGACAACAACGCGGGGGGGGAAGGGGGGGATCCTTTTTGAATAGGATTTTCCCCCTTTTCCCTAGCCTGAATCTAGCAGTGGCCCTTGCTCTCTCCAAACAGTCCCTCTACTGTAATAACCTCTTCTCACTTGTCCCATGTGACAAAGACTCATTTTTCATCTGACCATAACCCAAACAAAATGAGGCAGGGCAAAGAGGCCGTCCATCATCTCCTCCTCCTCTCCTCCCATGCTGGCCTCCTGTGCCGTCTCAGCCTCCCACTATTCTTCCCCCTTGCAAGTCCCAATACCGTTTCTTAGCAAAATATCTGAGTACTTCCTGAGCTACTGTCATTAAGTGAATATGAAGGGAAGAAAAAGAATATGAGTAGGGCATACCTTAATAGACATAGTGTTGTATGGTTTAAGAAATCTGAGAACCCCAGAATCTTTGAAACGAGTCCAAACTGAGATCACAAACCTCAACTCCCTGCTTGTACAGAAGAGAGAACAAACCCAGAAGGTTAAAGAATTTATTAGTAAAAATGGGGCAAGAACAGAGGGATCTCATAAATCCGAGGTATTTAGCAATCTTTCCAAAAACCACACTGCTTTTAAAGTTTTTGAGCTTTTCAGGTAAAAGACTACCAAGATTTTTTGCTTTTTTCACTTATCACAGAGTAAAAATAAGACTAAAGAAAATCAATTATTTAAAAAAATCAAGTATGAAACACAATCCTATCTCTTGTAATATGAAAATGTTTATGCCTTGAAGTCTGAAGCCATACTCTTATTCTCTTTAAATATGTTATTGCTTAGAATCACAGATTAAAATCTCGACCTCTGTTCTCCATGAACGAATTATAAATTCACGAATCTCCTGCTACATCACTAGTTAACTCCACCACTTCTGGACACCAGACTACTCGTATCCCATTCATTACAACCCTCTAACCTCTAAGGGTCCTTCGCTTTTGAAAAATGTCTCCTCAAGATTTACTATTTAGTTACAACAAACTCACAATGAAATTGAATAACAAGGGAGGTAACTGTCCTAATTTCCCTTTAACAGAAAACTAAGTTGATTTCAACCTTTGTTATTGACTATTGTTTTTAAATATTTAAGTTAGTATACCTTTCTCCCCCAACAAATACAGTACACTCATATATATTTTAATCCTTCTTTGAAGAAGAAGTACCTCTGTGATCATCCGTGACCACTGTACAATGTTGTAGTTGTAGAAAGTGATGGAGGTAAAAACATGAAAGTCTACCAACCATATGCCACATCATGGAAATTATTTTTTTGAAATTTTTAAATAATATATTGTGATAAAATATAATAAAACAATATTTCTCATCTTAACACTTTCAAGAATTCAGTTGTTATATGGAAATTTCTTTTTTAATTAAACCTGGTAACGTCCTTGCATTAACTAACCGCCCCCCTTCCCCCAGTTCTTCTAAAAACTGGATGTGGCAAAATAATTTTTGTGGGATTTTATCACACAGAATCAAGTCCAGAGCTCTGTTCCCTGATGTTTCATACTTTTTTTGAAGGAATGAA
The DNA here is from genome assembly GCF_030445035.2 of Dasypus novemcinctus. Classification (NCBI taxonomy): domain Eukaryota; kingdom Metazoa; phylum Chordata; class Mammalia; order Cingulata; family Dasypodidae; genus Dasypus; species Dasypus novemcinctus. The sequence goes on from NC_080676.1 coordinate 57,654,641, forward strand.
AAACACAAGTTACTTCTGCAAGCTGAAGAGCTCTTCACTCTATTAATGACTTCCTATCAGAAAGCAAGATATTAGAAAACTGGGGATACAATAAAGGATGAAAAATTATCTTACCCAAACACAAACTCATCAAAATTATACACATGAATTATTAACTCCACGTCATGTTGCATTCCAAAAAGTGTACATAACAGTAAACTATTTTAACTGGCTTATGTGTAAATTTCAGGTATGCAGGGTAAAACTTTGTTGTTTTGTTTTTCTATTTTAAAAAGTGTTTCATTTACACATGCTCAACAACACAAAAAGGTTAATGAGTGACACCTGGCAGAGAACTGATAGTATGGGTTCCAGCTAGGCCAAGTGGTTGTAGGCAATCCCTTTCCTGCAAAGAGTCGATAAGAACCCTCCTCTTGTACTTAGAAGTTATGCTTCCTATTTTTCTGACCACTCCCAGTGCCGAAAATAAATTTTAATGCTTGTTTCCCTGATAGGGAGTATACACTCAATTCCTACAGTAAAGCTGGAGTGGGTGACATCTACCTGCCCTTTGCCCAGACCTATTTAGGAAGCCATAACACTCTCACCACCCCCTTTCCCAGGCCCCACGGATGCACCAGGCAGGGTGCTCTAATTTTGAGACAGCAACCTCAAAGTTCTGAATTTCCATCAACTTAAGGTTAAAAGAGTCACTAATCAAAAATAAGTATTTCACTGAGGGTGAATGGTGAATAGAACACAGGTGGAGGAAAAAGCAGATGGATTGTCTTTATTTCCATTACAAACCAAGTGTGGATCTTCCTAAGAACAAAAAAACATGTGACAGCTATAATGATTCAACATTCAAATGTAGTTTATGCAGTTTAAGTCTTATTTATATTCTGATTATTTTTAATTCTACATGAGGGAAATGTTGCCTCTTGCAAAAGAAAGCTAACTGCACTTGTATTAAAGATTTCCAGAGGTACAAATATTAACGTAACTTGGAGAGTAAAAAGCATTTTCAAAAATGAAAAATGGCTGTTTCAACTCATATAGTTTAATATATAAATCTAGGGAAGCAGATTTGGCCCAATGGATAGGGCATCCATCTACCACATGGGAGGTCCAAGGTTCAAACCCCGGCCTTCTGACCCGTGTGATGAGCTGGCCCACGCGCAGTGTTGATGCATGCAAGGAGTGCCCTGCCATGCAGGGGAGTCCCATGTGGAAGGAGTGCACCCAGTAAGGAGAGCTGCCCAGCGCAAAAAAAAGAGTGCAGCCTGCCCAGGAATGTCGCCACACACACGGAGAGCGGATACAGCAAGATGATGCAACAAAAGAACAGAAGAACACACAGTGAATGGACACAGAGAGCAGACAACTGGGAGGGGGGGGCAGGAAAGGGGAGAGGAAAAAAATCTTAAAAAAATATATATATATAAATCTAGCATATGTTCACTTTTTTCCCACTCAAGAAATTTGAGAATGACATTTAAAATGGTAGTTTATCTGAAAAAAAAAAAATTGAGACAAATGCCTTGATGAACCCAAGTATTATAGAGTCAAGTATATTTTGCCACTGAGTCTACCAAATATACTGTGAAGAAAAAATGGGGGCCCAAAAAACTCTACAGGCAGGGGTTCTTATCAAGGGGTTCATGAGCTTGAATTCAAATTCAAAAAAACATTATTCTTGTGGGGATGAGTTGGTGCAGATGATTTATTTATTAAATAATACACAGTATAGCCTGGACTTAGTAAGGGGTCCATAGTTTTTACCTGATTGGCAAAGGGGTCCGTGGAACAAAAAAGGTTAAAGGCGGCGGCGGACTTGGCCCAGTGGTTAGGGTGTCTGCCTACCACATGGGAGGTCCGCGGTTCAAACCCCGGGCCTCCTTGACCTGTGTGGAGCTGGCCATGCGCAGTGCTGATGCGCACAAGGGGTGCCCTGCCACACAGGGGTATCCCCGCGCAGGGGAGCCCCACGCGCAAGGAGTGCGCCCCTTAAGGAGAGCCGTGCAGCACGAAAGAAAGTGCAGCCTGCCACACACACGGAGAGCTGACACAAGATGACTCAACAAAGAGAAACACAGATTCCCCTACCGCTGACAACAGAAGCGCACAAAGACGACGCAGCAAATAGAGAACAGACAACGGGGGTGGGGGGGCGAAGGGGAGAGAAATAAATAAATCTTTTTTTAAAAAAAGGTTAAGAACCCCTGTTCTATAGTTAAAAAAAAAAAAGGATGATAATAAAGTTAAGAAATTCTTATCAGTATTTTCTTCAAGAAAAATAATGAACATGGAAAACGACTTTCCAATCAACTAAGTCTTAACTCTTTCAAAGCAGGAAAAAAAATTATCTCACCCTTAAGTTCCAACTTCAGCCTGACCTTCAGAAAAAAACAGATGCCTAAGTCTTTATATTTTTTAAGGTATTAAGTTTCTAACTCAATTCTAGTTATCTCAGGATTCAGTAACTCTAGCTCAAAAAAGGCAATGTTTTAAAAATCAAAATATATTAAAGATTACCCATCTTTTTCACTAAAAGCTTGTATATTGATTCTCACAGGTTTACATATGGTTACGAGTTCTCTGAAATTTAAAAGTTTTAGTTTAGGAAAATCATACTTTCCATATATGATACATAGTATTCAACAGATGTAACCAAATGTTAACAAGATCCCAAACCACTCATCTATAAAAGTAAAAAGCCTTCCCATAGACTGTAGTGCTGAAGTCAAAAGAGCAGAAAAAATCAGTTCAACCAAAGAGACTAATTTTTTTCTGGGTGAAGAGAAGTCTTTCACCTAGGGGGCAAAGTTCTACTACAGGAAAGTCAGAATAAGAATCTAGGCAGGAGTAACTAGAAATCCTCTTCCTTTCTACCTGCACAGGGAGGCCATACAAACAGGATGATTAGCTGAAAGTGCAAACTCTCAAGCCAGACTTGGCAAGATTTTAACCCCAGCTGTACCTCTTAAATGCATTGTAACCTTGGGAAAATTACTTAATCTCTCTGTCCTTCACTTTCTTTATCTGAAAAAAAAAAAAAGGGGGGGTGTGATGATTACATGAAATAATTCATGCTAAATTCCTTGAACTGTAACTAGTACATAATACAAACTCCTTATATGTTCAGGATGAAAGGAAGAACACTCCAGAGGAAAAAAGTAAAAGAAAATTTATGGAAGCAGAAAACGAAGAAAGAATAATAATAACCATTACCTAGAAGCTTAATTACTAAGCTCCTACTGTGTGCCATGCACTGTGCTAGATATTTAATTATTAACAATCCTGCAAAGCGGTTATCATTAATTCCACTTCCCAACAAGGAAATCAAGCCTCAGAGCAGGATTTATCTAAACACAGATTTATTCAAAAGTAGCGGAACTAAGAATGAAACAGTCAGTTGCATGCCTTCAAGGGTGTAGTCCTTACATTTATCCCACATTGTCTCCAAATGAAAGGGAAAACAAAAAGGTGAAAGGACAACCTCTAATTGATGTGTGTTGTGGGGTATTTGCTCACCTATTTTACTGAAAAGTTAAAGAAGTACTTAATTGACCTTTACCTTTTCAAATGTAAACAAACGTATTCTGGCTAAAAATTCTCCATTAAGTATTCCTTTACAACCTAATCAAAAGACTAATTTAAGAGTGGAACTTCCCTTTGAGGATTTTCTGAGAGGAGAGGTGGAGAGTAGGTTATTTTTAAGACAAGCAATACTATAGGAAGATGAGTTTATAGTCAGCCTGTTTTTAAAATAACTGAATAAAACCAAGTGGTATAGTTTTCAATGTACATTAGGAGTTGAAAACTCTGGACACTAATAGTAAAGATCCTATTGCCAGTGAGAAGGCTTGCCAGAGAAAATAAAAATACATGTGCAAATTATGACCAGAAAATACAAGAAACGGTGTACAATTTCAAATATTACACAAAACAAAAAACCCTTAAATTGCTATTTAAATTATAATCTGCAGTACAGAATACTTATCTTTTAAATTGTAATCTGCAGTACAGAATACTTATCTTTTAAATTATAATCTGTAGTATAGAATACTTATGTTTAGGCTATTTACTTACCATTATAAATTTCCTGAAATTAAACTTAAAATTTTCTGAGCAGTTAAAATTAACTCTTCTTTAAGAAGCACTAAAAAAAAAAAAAACCAAATGAAAACAAAACAAATAAAAAACCACTGACTACTACTAATCAAATGTGAATATATGAAATTTTGTGCACAATGATATATGATGGCAATCCACCTGAAAATATACATATTTCATGAAATATACCCGTAAATTAAAACTGATTTCTTCGTTTTTTGTAGAATTTTTCTCAATAGGTTTTGTAAAAAAAATTACATTAATTCAAACACAAGATTCTTCTACCCATCCCCAGAATTACTAAGATTATTCAAAAGAAAACAACTTATATGGAGCAAATGTTTTCATTTGAGTTTGAAGATTTTAACTATTAAAACTTACTTTTGCTAATTCCTGACAACTTATAAAAATAATGGGATAGAAAGAATCCCTATCAAAATACTTGTTTTAGCCATTCACTTTCAAATGATTCTATCAATTTATTGCTTGACCTTCCAACAAGTAGTGATGGTAGTGGAGTTAAATTTTCGTTCCCCTCTCCCTAAAAACCTTTTCTAAAGAAATCTCAAATAAACATAAAATTACTGAGACAAAAGAAAAAGAATTACACGAGCTTTTTAAAAAGTTCTGTAATTAAAGAATTTATAATAATCACTGGCATACGACAGTCACACAGTATTTGTTACATTAAGAGAATAAGGGATTCTCGAAAAATGAAATCCCCTAATGCTAAGATTTGGTCTCTACTCAATTCCCAAATCCTGAAATATTCAAATTGTATGAATAATAAACACTCTAAATGTTACTGGTATGACATAAGAATACCCTACATATATGACAAGAAAACTGGTCATTTACTTCAGCAGCTTATCTCTGGACTCAGTACCTCTAGATTGAGTATGGAGCAGCTAAAAGGTATAATGCAACTAATGCAACAGAATTCTTCAGCAATAGAATTCTTCAGAAAAGAACTATTTAAAAGTAAATCTCTCAGAATTTTACAACACTAGATCACAGAAGCCTAATCGGTACTAATTATATAAATAAATTCAACACATGAAGAAAGACACTTTAGTGTTATTTTTTTCTTGTATGTTTTTGCTTTTTCTTGGGTGTGGGAGGATACACCTAAAATGGCTATGTAAACCAGACAGTCTGCTGGTTATTCAAGAGCTTGTTTGTGACAACAAAGCAACTGAATCCTATTTGGAACTATTTCTCTTCATCGAATGTCATGGCTAACACTACCACAACTTGAACACATACTTAAATTTAAAAGAGAGAGTTTTCCCATATTTTCATTTATGCTTGGCCCAACGTCTCCAGACCATATTCACAACAGCCATTTGACTCAAGTGAACTCTGCTCATTTAAAACAAAAAATTTTAAAAAGCTCAATATTTTTTTACTACATGCACTAAAAGAGTCTAATTTTTCAATTACATAAATGTTTCCAACATATCATTTGATTTCATATAGAAACACTAGGCCACTATTTAATATGACGGGGAAGAAATCAGAGTGAAACTAAGATTCCACACGAGTACTAAAAGAGCACTTCCTGGGTCAAAAGCGGAGGAACATAAAGTTGTGGAACCAAGGACCCGGCACTGCCACATACTAGTTCTTTACCTTGGTCAAATTTAGAACCTCTAAGCCTCCACGTGCACATATTTAGCAGGAGGCAGTAACACCCATCTCACGAGTTACAATGGAAACTAAATAAAATAACTGTTGTAAATTGTCTGACTAGCAGAGAGTATGCTCTCAATAAATGTTAATTTTCTTTCTCCCCAGAGGCCAGTTTTCTGCACATAACCAACCATTAAACTACAAACTACCAGAACCATTCAAAAACAATCTGTGTAAGTAAGTTTTATTGTGTTTTTTTATTAACCCTAGTGGATGGTGACCTAGTTTTTTGTTTGTTTGTTTTAGGAGGCACAGGAGACTGAACCCAGGACCTCATACATGGGAAGCAGGTGCTCACCCACTGAGCTACACCCGCTCCCAGTCAACTAGTTTTTATTGAAAAGAGGACAGTCATCTTAAACATAATCCAAAACTCTGCACACCAAACTACATGATAGAGAATAAAGAAAAGTGAATAACAGAAGGTTTTGCTGTCTTTAAAACCTGATTTAAAAAATAATCTTTAATATAATAGGATATAATGGGACAGCAGAAACAAGGAAGTTTATCAAACCACTAGGAATCCTTCAGGGGCTTCCCATTTCTTTTGGAATAGAAACCAGATCCTTAGCATTACCCACCATGCCCACTCCGACTCTTTAACCATCAGGCCTCATCTGCTTCAAATCCTTCCCTACCCGCAGCCCCACCCCAAAATACACACTCTACACTAGCCACACTGTTTTCCTTAGAGCAACTCAAACTCTCCATATTTCTGCATGGTTTTCTCTCTCATCTCCTTGTCTGCTCAAAATGCACTTCCTCAGTAAGGCTTACCCAAACACACCATTATGCAATGCCACTCCAACCCTGCCCCAGCACTCCCAATTCTACTCAATATTTTTTCATAACACTTATCACCTTCTATCATTAGTAAGGGAGAAAATTATATATACTATGTTCACTGTCTCTCCTCAGCAAAATGTAACCTTCACCAGAGTAGGGATGTTTGTCTGTTCACTGATGCATCTAGCCCCACCCCCTCCCTAGTGCCTGTAACAGTGCCTGGCATATAATATTCAATAAATAATTGTTTAAATAAATTAAGGCCCTACTTTGATTTACTTGTAGATATGCAAAAGAATATGCAACAAGTTTTGAAATGACAACCTTGAACAGGCAGGCATTCATTTGGATTTGTAGGTTCGGGTATTTGTTAAAAATAAACCTTAAATTTGAAAATCCAGTTTTTAAAAAGCCATTTAAAATAGTAATTAACATCACCAATTATCCACTAATTTGAATTTTGTTACTTAGCTCATTCATTAATATATTTGTTTTTCCCCTGTTTAAATGAGTATTATAATTTAATTTCAAATCAACTTTTGAACCATTTCTCTAGATTCAATGTGAGTTAAAAGATTTACATGTACCACAAATACTAGAGAGAATGAAAGACAGAATAGTTTCAGTTCTCCCACAATCTTGCAACCTTGAATATCAAAATCTCTGAGCCTCAGTTTCTTCTTCTGTAAAGGGGGGAAGGGAGGGTAAATTAAACGATCTCTGAACTCATTTCAGCTCTAATTCTATTATTCTATGAGTCTATAAAAACCTAGTTTGCTACACATTTCTCACACATCTAAAAAGAATCATTAGAATAAAAAAATGGATGGAACTTTAGAAATCATCAAATCCAATCCAGTCATCTTATAAATAAGAAAACTTAGAAACTGAACATTTTTTGAAAAGTTTTCAAAATAACAATATTGTCTGTGGGGGTGGAGAGAATGAAGGGTTAATCTTCCTGCTTTATGTGTATTTAACAGGTAAGTTAACGGAACATTGTTTTTTCCTTTTTACAAATTATTTCAGGTAGCCCATCATTTACATTTGCCCTGGAATTGGCATTAACCCATGTTCTGGAAATGCACTGCGCTACATGCTCAGGAAACTGGACTGTGATACATACCAAAAAATTAACATTGGCCCAAAAGTCTTAACAAGAAACAGTTATAAGTAATGAAACAAATTCAGAACTAAATTGGAGATATTTTAATGCACACAGTTATTATTTGGAGAACGTTACATTTAAAATTCTTATGACCTTTTAGGGCTCATAGTGATTTCATTTCTAAACTATTACGAGCATTCTAGTGACATGAAATAAGTTCAGCCACAGAAAGTCTTAAATTAGTGATATCGTGTTATATCTGGTATAGTTAAATGTGTTCCAAAACTAGCTAATTTAATATTAGCAAAGAGGACAGAAGGTTACAAGATCCAACCCAAGCTTGAACACTCATATGTAGCACATAAATAATGAATTCTAAGGGATTGGGCTGACCCTGGAGACTCAATAACAGAACACACTTTGATGCTCTCGAAGTGTAGGTACCAGGGAATTCCCTTTCATTACTTCAAGCTTCCTACTCATCTACACGCCACGAATCTAGAAATTTGGGAGTAACGTCTAATACAGTCCAAAGTATTTAAGATCATTAATATCTGCTTAGACTCCCTAACGTATATTTCTAACGCCACTGTATCAATCCAAACATTAACCTACCTTGTAGCAGTTTTTTTACAAATATAAACTTATATTTTACTGAGTTTACCAAGGAACGAAAATCTTGGCAAACTAAACCACATATCCATACATGACACCAAAATATTGCCAGATTGGAGCCAGATAGTGTTATTCAGCAGAAATAAGACCAACTAGAAAAAAGACACTGGGGGAGTCCCTGAACACACACACACACCCTCCTCAAAGAGTTCTCTATATTCCCCCTGAGCAAAAGCACAGTATCATTTTTACATACAATAACCTGCACGTAATTCAACCCATACTCAGGCTATACAATGACAAACACTCCTGAAAAAGAGAGTCCAGCAAAGGGTCAGGTACATAATTACCGAGGTAAACAAATTATCTTGACTCCAAGGGTCTTCGAGTTGGAAAGGTTGTTTTTTTTCCTTCTAACAAAAGAGAAACCTGACAAACTGATTTGTTAAAATCACAAATCGCCTTTGACTGCCATAATGAACCAATTACTCCTCCCACCGCAAACAAACTGTTCAAAAGGTAACGAAAGTCGCTTTTCCTAAGCCTGCGAGGACGGGAGGAGAGGCTGCGGCCCCCCAGGGCCCCCACCCGCACGCCCCCCGGCTCGCGGCCTCCCGCGCTCGCAGCAGGGAAGGGAGAGGCAGCCCCCACCCACCCACCGGCCCAACCCCTCTGCCCAAAGCCCGGGACGCGCCGCGAGGGAGGGAGCGGGGGCGCGCGGGGACCCCGCCCCGGGCGCAACTGCCCGGGGACTCGCGGGGCGCCGGGGCCGGCGCGGGGGCTGGGCAGGCGCGCCCCGAAGTCCGCGCTCCTCCCGGCCGGGCGGCGGGCGGCTCCGCACCCGGGACCCGGGACCCCGGCCCGGCACAGTGGGGCGGGGGGCGCCGGGCCGGGCCGTTGCCGCGTCCCCTCCCCCAGCCCAGCGCCGGCCCCGGCCGCGCCCCTGCGCGGGGCCCCGGCCCGCCGCCCGCCCCGGCCCCGCGGGCTCAGGCTAGGCCCGGCTGCGCTCCGCCTCCGCGGCTCTCGCGTAGCGGCGGCGCCGGGCGGGAAGGGAGGCGGCGGCGGCGCGGCGGGAGGGCAGCCCGCCGGGGCGCGGGCCGGGGCGCGGGGCGCGGGGCGCGGGCGGCGGCGGCGCGGCGCTCACCATGTTGGTGTCCTCCAGGCCTCTCCCCTCCTCCTCCGGCTCCGCAGCGAATGGACGGCGGCGGCGGCGCCTCGCACGGGCTCGCCGGGCTCCCGCTCATGCGCAGTGCGGGGCGGCCCCGGCGCGGCCCGAGCAGGCGGCCCCGGGCCGCCGGGAGGCGGAGGGACGGGGGCGGGCGCCGGGCGCCGCGCGCGGGGCTTTCCCCGAGCGCGGGGGTCCCGGGCACGGGGGCGGGCGGCGCCGCACACCCTCGGCGCGACGCCATCCTCCCGCGCGCGGCGCCGGGGTGGGGGCGCCGGGGACACCCACCTCCGCTCCACGCCGCTCCTTCCGCCGCCGGCCGGCCTCGCGGCGGCTGCGCGGGCTGCAGGGGGGCCGAGCGGCGGCCGGGAGCCTGCGCTGCGGGGGGCGACCGAAGGGGTGACTGAAGTCCTGGAGCCATCCCACGCCAGCCCGCCCTGGGAGTGCCAGGGAAAAAAAGGAGTGGAAATACCTCCACCCAAGTGTTCTCTTCTTTTTTCTCCTGAGGTTCCAGCGTCTGGAAGGTATCGGTTCCCACGTGGATCTGCCAGTGCGCAATGCCCTTAGCAGGCTCCTGGACTCTCCCCAGACCTAAGGGTCCGCGGGGGGGGGGCCGTGGGATGGCTCCAGACTGGGGAGGTGTGGACTGAGGTGTGGCCTGAGGGTTCAGGGCCACACGGAGACCACCGGAGTGGGATATTGCAGGGTCGGCACCTGCTGTCCTAAATGTCCCCTCAATTCAGTCCTAAACAAGGTAAGTTTTGGGAAGTTAACTGAGACAATTTTTAGCTGAGGTTGAACAGTCCAGGCTTGGACTACTTTTGGTTCTAAATTGGACGAGTCTGATTAACACCAGGATTGTGAACTCCAGATGAAGTGGGCAAGTATGTGTGGAGTGGATAGGAAAGACTCTGGTTTGGAGTGTCGCTGCTCTTAAGAAATTTACTGCCCAATTGGACAGGTGAAACACCTTCACACACAAAGGAAGGGAGTGCGGGAGGAAACAAGTAATTAAGCAAACAATCCCCAAAAATCACATCTAAGACTCAGCCAAAAATTGTATATAAATGTTTCAGAAAAGGACCACCTTGAAACTATGTTAACACCATCATCACCAGCACCCTTCCCTCCACCCCCAAACACAGGCAGAAACTACCAGATCATCCTACAACTCCACGACTTGGAAGTTCTTACAAAAGCAACAGAACTTTGGCAACTCCTAAAGTCTTCCAGACACATCCTGGACGTATGTATTCGGAATTCCCAAGCTTTTACAAGACAGATCCCGGCCAGCAGGGACTATTCTGCAGTTCATTCTGTCATCCTATAGTGTGTGCATACTAATGTGTCGAGCTCCTTGCTAGGCTCTGGAGAAACGGCCCTGCAAGAATAGGACAGCTCTGCCTTCCGAAGCAAACCACATCTGTGGGTGTTCTCCAGAAGTTCACCTGCCTTTGACTTGAAATAGTAACTAGTACCTACTGCCTCAATAAAGAGGGTTTGCTGTATCTCTCACCCCACTCTTTTACTTTACGGACATAATAGATCTTGGGTTTTCTTAAGAACTTTTCTTAACTGCCATCTGCAGGGGACAGTTCTTAATTCTTATTCACCTTGACCAGTCTACTACATCATTTTCTACTACAGATCTACTACACCTGCTTTCTTCTAATCTCCTTCCTCTAACCTACTCTTCTTTGCCGGCTTGGCTCTTTGGCTCTTAAACGTTGAGCTTTCCAAGAGAACCACCCCTGAACTTCTTTCCTGAATACAGCCTGTGTCATGGTCTCATTCCCATTCCCACAATGTCAACTGCTACCTATATCCTGAGGAGTCCTAAATATTTCCAGCTCCTGGGAGGCAGGCCTAAACACTAATTCTGGACAGGCCCATCTAGCTTGCAAAATCCAAACCTTATCCCAATACCTCCTGTCTTTCCACCACGTCATCCACACTAGAAATCTGAGGTCATCCACAACTCCTAACTCATCCCCTCTGTGGCAATTTGATATTATTTTTGAATCCCCAAAAAAGAGAAAAATTATGTTTGTAAACTGGTCTCTTCCTCTGGGTGTAATACCCTTTGGTTGTATTAAATTCAAAGGTTTTAAGTTTACTTAATTAAAAGATTAGGGCTTTGATTTGACCACAGCAGTAGGGCATGACTCAGGGTTGAGTCCCAACCCCTTGATGGGCCAATATAAGTGGAAGGACTCTCAAGACAAACAGGAAGAGAGAGAGCTCCATAGACACGGAAGAAGAGAGAAATTTGATCCTACCGCCCAGGAAAGAGAGATGAGCCATTCCCTGATAGCTCGCAGCTGAAGAGAACAGAGCGCTGAGCCTCTAGTAAGGCCTGTAAAGAAATGAGTCCTATGCCAGACTGATCTAGGAAGCCCTGAGAGACCAGGCAGAGATCGCGCGCCATCTTGCTTCAACGCGTGGCAACTGACTTTGTTGGACTCTTTAGGGTCTTGGGACTGTAAGCTTTTACCCAAATAAATACCCTATATAAAAGCCAGCAGATTGCTGGTACTTTGCATCAGCACCCCTTTGGCAGATTAATACATTCTACATCTAATCTGTCACCAAGTGTCATCAAGTTAACCTCCTAAATATCTTTTGACTCTACATTCCACTCTTCAACCCTCAGCCAAACTTTATTCTAGCTCTCCTCATATTATTAGGAGCCTCTTAATTAATCTTCTGTCCTCTACCCTTTCCCCCTGTGCCAGAATTGTCTTTCTAAAATATAAGTCTGAATTTGTTCTTTAAAAATTCTCCAGTGACTCCCTAAACATGGGCCTCTTTGGTGTGGCAGTGAGGCTCTTTCTCTATCATCTGTCCACTCACCTTGTCATTGATCACTACCTTCCACACCAATGCACCTCATGTTCCAGTTTTAACAAGTCAAGCCTGCCATTCTCCTTCGTGTCTCCTCGCTTTCCCTCATTTTGTTCTCCCTGTCAAACTAGCTAACGCTGAGGGCTTTCCATGTGCCCAGCACTGTTCTCAGCCCCGTGATACATACTAACTCAATCAGCACGTTAACCCTGTGAGCCATGCCCATTGAGTATGCCCACACTACAGAGCTGGAAACTGAAGCACAGAGAGGATCTATAACAAGACCAGGTTTCACAGCTAGTAAGCGGCAGAGTTGGGATTTTAATCCAGATAATCTAGCCACAAAGCCTGATCTCCTAATCATGGTACTGTATTTCCTACCAATATCTCAGGATTCAAATCAAAGACCATCCTCTCTGTGACTGGCTCCTGACATCATCCCTGGATTTCCGCATTTAGGCATGCTCCTTTGGCACTTCTATGATACTTTGTATATACTTCAATTGCATTTACAACATTGTGTGGTAATGATTTGTCTATATGACCACCTTCCCTCACCCCTGGATCTTCCAGGCTTGAGACACATTTGGAATATCTTCTGAGTTTTCAGTGTCAAAGTAAATGCTTGACATATATGACATAAGGGAGCTACACAGTAAAAGTTAGTTGAATAAATTTTTAAAAGGGAGATAACTGATGTCTGTCCATCTGTCAGTGTTACGACTGTGCCAATTATTGTTTGTTATTGTAATAGAATGTCTGCCTTCCTTGAGAAATGTACATGATGCCATATGGTCAGAAGCTAAATGTAGTAGCAACTTTATCCATTATTGCACTTCTTAGCTACAAGTACTGAATGTGAAATGAAGAATTATTACTCAATTGTCATTACTGAGAGAAACATACTTGTTGAAATTGTCTTGAGTATTTTTAAAATGGAGAAGAAGATAAAGCATAAATTACAATATTTGATTAACAAAAGAATATTCATTAACATGATCATACCACATTTGTTATGAGGTTTCAAATATTTAAGTTATGGCTTTGAATTTTTTTTTAAGTACAGAATTTCTAATGATTATTTTTTATAATAGCAATTACAATACAATAATAAGAAATAAATTGGAAACATACTATTGATGCATACACATATACCCATATATATTCACTGCATACCTATAGCTATATAGACAAATTAATACAGAGTATTTACAGATAGCATAATTTTTCAGGTTAAGACATCCAGCTATTTGAAAAGTTGCTGCAAATGCTTAAAAATTCATGTTAAGGTAAGTAATATTCACTGATAACATAGTTGCAGTTCTGTTTAAAGAAACACGTAAAACTAAGATTTCATACTTTTAAACCTGTCTTTTAGCAAAGAGAAGGAGCAAAAGTAATCCGAAAAGACAGACTGCGAACATTTCTGATAAATCATCTAGCTAAAAGTAAACCTGCAGGGTAACTATGTATACAAAGTTACAGTTCAAAGACACTGACTAGTCTGGAATGCACAGCCACCACCACCCTCCCACACGTGGATGGGCTCAGTTTTGCCCATTTACATAAATGCACTTATTGGATCCAAGTCTGCCTTCTACTTATAAATATGTACAATTAAATGAGATTGACCAATGCAAATATTTTGTTTGAGTAAAACATGGCCTTTAGGTTTTATCAGTCTCTAGTTATAACAGTGCTTAAAGGGTGAAGCAGGCAGAATTAGGCTTCAGGATCAGGGGTGGGCCCTAGCAAAGCCACAGGAAGTCAAACACGAAAGCCCTCTTCCCAAGTTCATGCCACACTCACTGGACAGAGCGCAGGAAGAAGCTGAAGACGTCTGACTCCCCCTGCCTGGTAAGGGTTCCTAGTGAAGCCAAAGGAATGACATTTCCCCCACATTCCGAACCATTCGAAGAGAAGCCCTTAATCAGGAAGAAAGGGATAAACTTCAGGAACTGTCCCTAGGAAACTGGGCACCATCATCCTTATTTCACAGAACAGGCAACAAAAGCAATCTTCAGTGGGTCACCTTCTAAATAGGAAAGTGGGAATATTCACCAGAGCCAGTCTGTCACCTCAAGGTACATCTGGATCTGTTGATTTTAGCTGCTCCACACTCATGGTAGAGGAAAGGACTTGCAGTAACAGCTAGAACTGGAGGGCCAGCGATGGGAAACCATCCAGGCCATCACTGATGATGTCACAATGTCCCACTGTGGTGGCTGCTGAGGGTGGGGAGTGGGAAGAAGAGATGAGATGTGGGGGCATTTTCAGGACTTGGAGTTGTCCTGGGTGGTACTGCAGGGACAGTTACTGGACGTTGTATACACTGCCATGGCCCACTGGGTGAACTGGGGGAGAGTGTAAACTATAATGTGGACCGTTGACAATGTGGTGCAGCAGCGCTCAGAGATGTATTCACCAAGTGTGGTGGGTGTCCCATGATGATGGAGGAGGTTGTTACGGGAGGGGTGGGGCGGGTATATGGGGACATCGTATTTTTTTAATGTAACATTAAAAAAACAGACCAAAAAAATCAATTAAAAAATAAATAAATAACCCTGCAAAAAACAAAACAAAACAAAACAAAAAACAATGTCCCACTGTGGTTGGCCCAGGTTGTCCATCCTAGATCTCCCTTCCCAGCCCGGCTTGGTCCCACCTGCATTGAGACCACATGGTGCCCTGGCATGTCCCTCCTGGATACCTCTGGTCAGTTTCAAAAAATGAATTTATTGAGACCATAATGGTTAGATGATCCTCTAGAATCCTGGTTATGTCTCTGAATACTTTTCGGAGCTTCAAGACATTTTCCACTGATGATGAGAGAAGAAATGCTGGCATTGAATCATACCACCTTGCTTTCCTGTATTTATTCAGTGGATAATACCTAGGCATGCAAACTTTCTGGGACATAGTTATCTCTGTAACAAAATGAGAAGAGTGTGTTGAATTGTAATTAGTTTAAAATAATCCCTAAATTAGTTTGATTCCTTCCTGGTGGACAATTGTGAGCTGTCAAAGAAAAGTATAGCTAGTCTCACTCACTCATTTCATTCATTCCTTTCCATGTGCATAAAGTGCTTAGGTCAGCACTACCATAATGCAAGCCACACATATATATTTTGTAGCAGCAACATTTACAAAGTAAAAAAAAAAAAACCACAAACACAAACAAAACAACAATCTGTTGTTTTTAATATATTTTAACTCAAGCTACCCAAAATATTAGCATTTCAACAGGTATTCAGCATAAAAAAGTATTGAGAATAGTTTACCTTCTTTATTTCATAATAACTCTTTGAGATCATGGTTATTTTATAGTTGCAGCACATCTCAGGTTGGACTAGCCACACTTCAGGTGCTCAGGAGGCCACTCGTGGCTAGTGGTTACTATGTTGGATGTTACAGGCTTATGTAGTGGCCAGCCTGGAGTCGATGCTCAATCAATGGGAATAATAAGTATTATTACTTCCAGCATAAATTAAAAAAGTAAACCTGAAATACTTTACATATAGCCAACAGTAAGCAAACATATTTAGCATTTGGAAAGCTAACGTGGTTCAAATGAAGGAAAAATTTGGCCAGTGGGTAATAAGAATGATTCTTTAAAAATGCTTATTGCTGGGATAAATGTTTTCAAATGAATAGTAAGCTACAAAATCATACTGTACAAATTTATAGAGGACTATCCAGCACCAGTGATTTGCCTGACACTAGAACATATCATACTGTTAAATGGATTTCTGCTCAAGGATTTTTCAACCAAAATAAGACATATGAAACACCAAGACATATTTCACAGGTACTTTAGAGTTTTGAGGTGGTTTTTCAGGGTTACACAGTAAAGTTAATGCTGTTTTCTCCATTTCCTTCAAGAAATGTCACACATTACAAAGAAATTCTTTGGGTTGGGTAGGAGAGAATACTTTAGAGAAGGGGGAGGTTTCTGTGAAAAGATTATAAGACTTAAAAAAAAATATTAGGGTAAGGTAAGCACACAGCGCTGCAAAAGAAAAAAAAAACAATAAGGAAATGATAATTTTCAGGACACATATACAGAAAGCGGAAATCCAGGAAGCAGCCTAAAAGTGAACCCAACGTGGGCTAATCCATAGCAGGAGACTAGGGAGAACCCTACAAATTTCTTTTAAGATAAACTATGACATGACAGCTATTAATTGACCAAAGGTGAAAGAAAGGAAAATGCTGTGATCACAGAACACTATGTTTAAACGTGATTATGAATTTTAGAGAATTTGAAGAAGTCCCTGCAGTTTGATGTCAGCCAGGGGCGGGGGGGGGGGGGGGGGGGGGGAAAGGGGGGGAAGAAGCATGAAGCCCAAGGTCAGGCCTGAGCTGGGGGGAGGGTTGGTGACAGCACAATGGGCAGATCAGACCTGGCTGGAAAGAACAGCCGTGGGAGGGGTTAAGGGACAGGAAGGGATTCTCTTCATTTCTGATCAATAGGATCCAGCTCTACAGAGTTAACAGCATAGCTGTGAAATGTGTAAGAGAACACTTCACTCAGACCGTGCAAAGGTTACAGGGCTACATACCTTGGAGGAAGTCTATGGCACAGAGCCCACGTCTTTAATTCACCCCCATTGAACCAGATGTTTTGTTTGTTTGATGTGACATTTTGATGTTCTTTTATGAATCCCCAGAAAGAAAAATATTATGCTTTTGAACTAATCCATCCTGTGTGTGTGACGCCCTTTTTTTTTTTCAGATTTATTTCTTTCTCTCCCCTTCCCCGCCCCCTCCCCCCGAGTTGTCTGTTCTCTGTTTCCATTCACTGTGTGTTCTTCTGTGTCCGCTCGTGTCAGCGGCACCCGGAATCTGTCTCGTTATTTTGTTGAGTCATCTTGCTGCGTGAGCTCTCCATGTGTGCAGCGCCATTCCTGGGCAGGCTGCACTTTTTTTGCGCTGGGCGGCTCTCCTACAGGGTGCACTCCTTGCACATGGGGCTCCCCTATGCGGGGGACACCCCTGCGTGGCACAGCACTCCCTGCGCACATCAGCACTGTGCATGGGCCAGCTCCACACTGGTCAAGGAGGCCCTGGGTTTGAACCCTGGACCTCCCATGTGGTAGGTGGACACCCTATCCCTTGGGCCACATCTGCTTCCTGTGGGGTCCTTTTGATTGGACTACATCAGTGAGGCATTACACAGGTTGCGTTTCCACCGTCTTGCTGGATCTTATATAAATGGAGACACAGAGAAAGAGACACACAGGAAAAGGGAGCTCTGCCATTTTGACCTGGCTGTGTGAGAGAGAGGATTCCAGGTTCTCCTACAGCTGCAGAAAGTCAGAGAAACCCTGAGAGGCTGAAAGAGGCCCTGGAGTATAGAATCAGCAGAGCACAGAGGCATGGAAAGAGGGGCTGGGCTGAGGGGTTGGGCTCAAGGAGCAGCTCAAGGCTGAGCCCTGCCATTTGCCTGATCACCATGTGGCAGCCTGCTAGGATCACCAGTAGCTGCCTTTGGTGAGAAGGCGTCTCTGATGGTGCCTTGATCTGGACATTTCACCGCCTTGGAATGGTAAGCTTTTATCCAAATAAAATTCCCTTTATAAAAGCCAACTCATTTCTGGTACTTTGTATTGGCAGTCCTGTGGTAAACCAAGATGGTCTTGTGACTGTGAAGTATGTTATTCCAACCCTTCAGATTGATGACTTTTCAAAAGAAGGAATTAATAGTATTTTTGAAGCAGTTGTGAAGTCACTGTAGTTGGAATTTATTTTCCCTGCAATGTTATATTTAAATTATTTTAGATTCAATCCTCTTGGAAATTTCATTTTTTACATTTTTAGTACTTTTATATAAATTACAAACTAAGGAGGGGCATCAAGTTTTGAAACTTCTGAAACAGACCTACAGATTTGGTTATAGACAGAGTCACTGAAAAGGGGCTGGGGAGGTCCTCGGCAGGGTTCGTTCTCTTGGCGTGGCAGAAGAGGCAGACACATTGGATGAGGCTAGGAAGGAAAAGAGGTTTATTTGCTGGCAGGAGACCAGAGATGTACAATCTTAAATCAGCTTCCCCTAGCTGCAGAAAGTCTAATATTTTATACCACTGGGGTACTATTGAATAATTGGGGCAGAGCTGGACACAGGTTCCTTCATTAATAAACATTATGGGATTGAACATGGTAGAGTGGGTACCAAACCAGGTTGTTACAGTTACAATCATTATCCAGAGGTCAAGGTTCTCAGGAAAGTACAGAGTAGAGATCAGTCACAAGGTTTTCCATATGGATATTAAACGGTTACCATCACAATGGCAAGCTAGAGCAGTTTGACATTGTTTATGAATTCCAAACATTGTTATTAGATTATGCTTGTCAACTGGTCTGTCAGAGGTATCACTTTTAATTGATTAAATTATGGTTAGGACTTTGATTACACAACATCAGAAGAGCATTGAGTCTCCGCTCCTTGGTGGATGGGGTCTCACAGAAAAAAGACATGGCAAAGGACAGAGTTGGGAGTTTTGAGCTGGAGGCTGGAAAGTAAACACACGGGAGAATGCAGAGCAGCTGAGCCCGAAGAGAATCAAGCCCTGGGGAGAAAGACAGAGCTGTTTGCCTCATGGTCTACAGCTGGCCTTGTAAAGACAGCAGAGCAGCTGATCCCAGAAAGAGGCAAGCCGCAGGAAGAGAGGAACCCAGAAAGACTGAACCCTTGCAGATGTCAGCAGCCATCTTACCCCAAAACACGGCAATAGACTCTGGTGAGGGAAGTAACTCATACTTTATGGCCTGGTGACTGCAAGCATCTATCACAAATAAATACCCTTTATAAAAACCAACCAATGTCTGGTATTTTGCATCAGTACCCCTTTGGCTGACTAATACGCAAATGTACACAAGAGTGAGACTAGTTCTGAAATAAAGGTAAAAGTGAGTTCAGTCTAGAATTATCATCACAATTGTAAGAATACACAAGAGAGGTTAAGTTTTGAGTAACCACAAAACAGGGGTAATACCTGTTTAGAATGACCATCAGAATAGCAGATCTAAGCTAAAATCCAGCCAATCTCAGATGTTAACCTTTGGCTATTCTATAATTTACTGGAAGTAAAAAGGTACCTGTAATGATTTAGTAATCATAATTATTAATTCTTAATCTTACTTACAAAGGTTCAGTACAATGCCTTAATATTTAAACTGTACTGGGATTTTTTTCTAGTACTACATCACGAACTAAGACAACTGTCATTACCCTATGATTAGGCAGCAAGTCATACTGTGTTCTTTGGGCCTCAATTCCCCTGACTGGCAATGAAAAGAAGAGTTCAGCTTAAATAAATTCTTGGTGTCCTTTCAACGTGAATCCAGCTTTCCTCAGAATTCCAGAACCTGTAATTGTTGTTATTCAGTCAGCTATTGAATCACTGATGGAACACCTGCTTATTATCCACAGTAGGAAGTCCCAGGAAGACGGAGAACACCACATTCTTCCGCAGCCCCCTCCAGCTCAACCCCAGGGGCTCAGAACCAAACAATATGGGAACTATGGGAGGTGGGACAGGGTCTCTGTAAGACTGTACAAGCACTGCATCCTGGCCTGCTCAGGAGGGCTATAGGCAGAGAGAAGGCTATTCAAGCTGGGGAGTATATGGGTTTGGAATTACCCAGATCTGCGCTTGAGCCATACTTGAGTATATCTCTTGGCATATTTCCTAACTTCTCTGAACCTCAGTTTCTTCATCTGTAAAACAGAGGTGGTAATTCTTAACTATGTCATAAAAAATTGTGGCAGGCTTTTGTTCCTGAAGCTTGGGAGGTATCCTCTAAACCCTTGGCATTTTGTAAATGGTAGGAATATTTTTGTTATTCATGGTGGGCCCCTCCGCCCAAACCAGGTGTTTATGCTAATAGGGTGACCCTTGGTGGGCTGGATAGTTTTTCTGTGGTTTTTTTGTGGGTTTTTTTGGTTTCGTTTTGTTGTTTTTTTGAGGTATCAGGGCTGGGGATTGAACCGAGGACCTCATAAGTGGAAAGCCAGAGTACTTAACCACTGAGTCACGTCGGCTCCCCTGAGTTGGTTTTTTCATTTGTTTCCTTATTGTTTGTTCATTGTGTTGTTTTTTAGGAGGCACTGGGAACCTAACCCTGTACCTCCCATTTGGGAAGCAGGTGCTCAACCTCTTGAGCCACATCCATTCCCCTCCCTAGATAGTATATGTATGCAAAGGAAAGGACCTGGAGTGGCAGTTTGAGACGACTTATAAATCCCCCCAAAAGAGAAAGATCATGTTTGTAAACTAATCCAATCCTCTGGGTGTGATACCTTGGATTGTATTAAATTCAAAGGGTTTTAAGTTTACTTGATAAAATCAATTTAGGGCTTTTGATGTGACCACGTCAGTAGGGCGTGACTCAAGTTGAATCCTCATCCCCTTGGTGAGCTGATATAAACGGACACTCACTCAAGAAGACACATGAAAGAGGAAAGAACTTTTCATTTTTGATCCTGCCGCCATGGGGAGAGATGAGCCAGTTGCCTGATGCTTACGGAGACTGTTGGGAAGAGAGCCCAAGACTGACACGGAAAGCCCAGAAAGGAACGAGTCCTCTAGGTGAGAGAGGAAGTCCTGAGAGACAAGACCAATGCCAGCTTGCAGCTGGATAAAGGAAGCCCTGAAAGAGGAACCCTAACTAGGAGAGAGAGGACGGGAAGTCTGGAGGGAAAGGTGTGACCATCTTGTTTCAACTGACTTTGGTGAGAAAGCAACCTTGAGTTGGACTCTTTAGGGTCAAAAGCTTTTTCCTCAAATAAACACCCTTTATCAAAGCCAACAGATTTCTTGTACTTTGCATCTGGACTCCTTTGGCAGACTGATATACCCAGGATGAGGGCTGGTCATGCCAGAAAGATGAACCATGTCATTAGAGGGCTGGGGTTTTGAGCCGTGTGATATCAGCACAAACGTCAAGAAGGAAAGGGGGTCTGGAGATTGAGTTCAACTGTGTGGCCACTTGAGCAATCATGTTTACCTAATGAAGCCTCAATAAAAACTCTGGATAGGGAAACTGTGATCAACTTCCCTGGTATACAATACTCTTTGAGTATTGTCACACTTCAATGCCAGCACAGAAAAGCACCCCTGAAGATGTATTTGCAACCCTCCAGATTTTGCACTAAAGATCTCTTTCTTGGACTTTTTCTAATTTGTATCCTTTTGCTAAAGTAAAACTGTAATCACAGGTACAACACTTTCGTAAGCTCTGTGAGTCTTTCTAGTGAAATATCAAAGCTAAGGGTAGTTGTGGGAACCCCTTCATTGTAGCCAGCTAGTCAGAAGTGGGGATGGCGGTGGGGATCTGCACACTTGTTGATGTTGGAAGTGAGGGCAGTTTTATGGGGACTGTTTCCTCAGACTTTGTAGTTGGATTCAAACTCCTTCTACTACCTCACAGTATTGCTGTGAAAATTAAATGAGACAGCATATGTGACTGCACTTGACAGGCACGTGACAATCAGTGGTTGTTCATCCTAGAGGAGGTGACAAATGAACTGATTTGGGAAGAATGAGAAGCAATGAGTATCAAGCTGAGGTGATTAGGTTTGTTTTCAGAAGAGAAAAAGTAATGTAAAGAATTTTCATCCTGTTGCATATGGATGTCTCTTTAACCAAGAGGTAACTTCAAGTGGAGAAATTGTAATTTTTAAAATATTTCATAGAATAAAAATAAGCCAAATAAATATGGTCATAACAAGTATTAAGGTTATATGCAGAAGGAAACACTAGATAGTTAATCAGTCCCCTCTTTTTAGCAAACAGCAGGTCAATACACAGATTCTTCTGATACTTAATGTGATCTGGCATCTGGAAACACCTTGACTGCTAGAGAACCAGTTTTATAGATCTGCAAATTCCCCAAATCTCAAAGGACTGTAATAAGCGGTTCAAACCCCGGGCCTCCTTGACCCATGTGGAGCTGGCCCATACGCACTGCTGATGCGCGAAGGAGTGCCGTGCCACACAGGGGTGTCCCTGCGTAGGGGAGCCCCATGCACAAGGAGTGCACCCCGTCAGGAGAGCCGCCCAGTGCGAAAGGAAGTGCAGCCTGCCCAGGAATGGCGCCGCCCACACGGAGAGCTGACACAGCAAGATGACTCAACAAAAAGAGACAGAGATTCCCGATGCTGCTGATAAGGATAGAAGGGGTCACAGAAGAACACACAGTGAATAGACACAGAAAGCAGACAATTGGGGGGGGGGGGGGAGGGGGGAGAAGGGGAAAGAAAGAAATAAAAAATAAATCTTTAAAAAAAAAAGAAGTTAAGATGATAGTTGATGACTACTCAGGAAGAACTTTTCAACCCATGAAGCCTTCTGAAGAGAAGGAGATGGCAGCAACTTCCTCTTCTCCTGTCTGAGGTCAGTGGGTAGTTTGACCTGAGGCCCCTCAAGTCTGGCTTGCCATCTGTCTCTGTTCATGACTGCAGTAGACAGCGTGAATAGAGGACCAAAGGTCCTCAGTTGAGACAGTGCTTATAAGACGGCCAAGCCAGGAGATACTATCTGGTTCCTGCTTTTAAAATATCCTATGAAACTTGTTTCTCAAAAGGAAAAAGTAACATTTGAACTAAATGTACATATTACAATAATGCAAATTCCATTTGTACATGTCTATCGAAGCAAGTCAAATAGTTATCCTTTCCATGAGGCCAGTGTGCCCCTGATTCCAAAGCCAGAAAAGACGTCAAAGAACATAAAACTACAGACTGATATTCTCATAAAGATAGATGCAAAATATTAGGGAATTGAATCTAATAAAGTATAAAAAGTATTACACAACACCATAAAGTGCCCAGGAACACAGGGTCGGTGTAATATTCCAAAATCAATTAATGTAATATGCCATAATAATAGAGTAGAAGACAAAAATTACACATTTATCTCAATAGATGTAGGAAAAGCATTTAACAAAATCCAACACCAATTCTTGATCAAATTCTCAACAAACTAGGAAGAGAAGTGAAATTTTTTGCCTAATAATGGGCATCTACAAAAAACCGAGTGTTAACATCACAGTTAATGGTGAATAACTGAATGCTTTCCCCTAAAATGGGAACAAGGCAAAATGTCTGGTCTTGCCACTTATATTAAACATTGGACTAAGGTTCTAGACAGTTCAATAAGGAAAAAAAAATTAAG